>NC_057799.1:456475657-457081026 GCF_018294505.1 Triticum aestivum
TATTTTTCTTCTTTGGCGATCTCGATTGTGGTTTTTCATCTAAGTATGTGGTGATGAATAATGCAAAATTTTATTAGCTTCGAAGCCATGCTATACATAGTGGTTTAAATAACTTGTGTTTCTTATACTGGAAAGTAATTCAGAATTTGTTTCTGTTTCAATTAGAGACTTGATGCAGACAAGGATTGTGTGGTTGTACATGTCACTCGCTATGAGGCGGATGACCTGAATATACGCACTGGGAAAATAGAGTTCTTAGGCTGTTGGATCTTGGAAGCCATTTGCGCTTATACCGATGGCAAGTTGTATTCTAGCCTCACTGTTGTCAGGCGTGTTGTCCAGGGTGTACTGAAGCACAAGAAGTTCAAAGGTACTCCTTCGTTTGTGAGGCATACTGTTCTTGTCAAGCTTACGCAGGAAGATGACGTGGCATGCCTCCACAAACAAGTTTATGAATGGCAAGGCCACAAGGTTATCTTCATGAAGGTTCACAGGATTGAGCTGATGCCGGACGTCCTCGATGATGTTCATGGCAAGGTCCGTCTTGTGTCCAGCCCAAATTAGATCGAGGCATGAAATAGTTGCCCCAGCTAGTGTTTGATACTAGTTTGGATTGTGTCTACTTATCTGAACCTTGCCTATTATCAGGCCCTCTGGGCTAGTACTCTATTTGAATCCGTCTATGGGAACTGCTGCTACTTTTGTGTGCCCGTGAATCATGTGAGAACCATCGTAATTGTTATCGAAACAGATGCGTCCTCAATAGTTTTTTCATGAATATGGCATGGTAAGACATAAGTTGTCACGGTTTATCATACGAGCAGTGTGTCTTTGATGAAATAGAGTACTCGTTCGAGAAATGTGCGCCGACGTATACATAAGTACTTGTAAACACTGTTGGTGCTACCCCACTTGTAAGCAGTTTTGAGAAACATGGTACGTTGGCTCAGCTCGCTTCAACACTAGGCTATCGACCAGCTAACAATCAATAATCTACTAGTTGTCTGACATATAAGCAACTACGTATCTTGTTACAGTGGTTCATGCAGTTAACTGAGGCCACAATGTAAATTCCAAACATTCACACGCTAGTCCAGCGTTCATGTGGTACACTCACATTAAACTCGGCTTCATAAAAAACTTGAAATGCATAAGTTAAGAAATTTTATATATCTCAATGATTCATAGAACATAACAAACATATACTAGTTCACAGCAAAAGGCAAAGTTGTGGGAAGGTTTACAAATCAGGAAAAAACAAGCAAGGTTTCTGTGAGCAAAGGGCCTCCCGGCAGGCTTAAATTTCTTGGAGTTCACTCTGGTTTTTTATTGTTGCCACCATCCAGGGTTAGGTTCCCTCATTCCAGAATAACCAATTATAATTGTGTTCTCAGCTGGAATGCTGAACTGAACCATGTAGTGTACTGACCAGCTGAAATTCTTGTGCATTCCACTAAATTTAAGCACCGCTATTTGCAAAAATAAGCAGACCACAATGCCTCTTGTCGGTGCACCTGTCCCAAAAACCTCTGTGCAGTCGTGCCAGCTAGTCCTCTGTCCATGGATCACCTCATAGAAAGTGCATTCCGGACTAGGATGCAGTTGTTTTCGCTCGTCCCTGCACTGCAATCAGGAAGTAAAACATACGAATCAGCTTCTTTTAGATTACGTTGGTCATTCTACCTAGTTACTACCAATGTAGTAATACCTGGAAGACTGGTGGTTAGAGGACGGCAGCTAGGAATAGCCATCTCATTTTGTGCAGTTGTACTAAAACTGAGGTGTCTACTTTAGATTGCGCAGATAGAAATGATATGGAGACAGACATCCCTGTTTGAGCAAATACAAAATATGATTATTTAAACAGTGACGGATATTTGCAGTGGCGTATGATTAACAGCAGCATCTATTGTGTTATAATTGGCACTAGATTGACAGTATGAAAGTGCCCTTAAGTAAGTAGCATCACATCACATCAACACTGCCACTAGATTAACATGCAGAACAATAGCATTATTATTACTGTCATGAGAGTAGCACATGGTCAGTAAATGTGCAATCAAATTTGTGCAGTTCCACTGGGATGAAGCAATGTTAGATGTGTGAGATTTAAGTGTAACTGCAAAAACACAATTCATGGGAAATAAAGCAAGACGAAAGCACTTCATAAAATGGTGGTGGCATTGCTTCAATTTATCGACGGCACTAGACCATTACTTATAGTGACATTAGGTGGCATTGCTTAATGCTTCATGTGATTTTACATTAACGGTAGCGATATGGGCGTAGGGACAACAGGGGCATAAAGTGGTGAGGCAGATGTGGTTGCCGAGAGCGGCAAACACTCAGGCAGCATGTCTGCATTTGTCCCATTTTTTATCTCCTCGGCGACATTTTCCTATGTGAGCACAGGAAATCTATACCTGCTCATTGTCATTTGCGTTGTCCCCCAACACCCCTCACTTTCTTTCCTTTTTCAACCAAGAGACAGGTCCACTTCTCCCCACCCTTCGCCATCCACCATGCTTTCTTCGCCTTTTCAACCAATAGACCGGTTGGGTAGCTAGTATCTACTACTTTCCCCAGTTTCCTCTTAGAACCAAGTCCTAGATTCATGCTACAGCTTTCCCAGTTTCTTCCTTGTTTGAACCAACTCTTAGATTCGACTGTATGAACTAGCTTTATCTCTAATAATAGTAAAAGTCTAGGTGTCTTTGGAACAGCCGACGGAAGTAGAAAAAGATCCACACGCAGCCACGTGGGGAGCTGGGGCAGTAGAGCAAGGCAGGTTTCAAAGGAATATATACCTGAGGGTTGTCGGCATGTGGCAAAGACGGCGTCGGGAGGCCACATCTTGGCCACAATACCGCGGGGAGGAAGAAGGGGTCGGAGGCCCTCTCGAGCCGGCGTGACCGCCGATCGGGACGCGCGGGCAGCCGTTGGTCTCCTCCCTCGCCGCCGACGACAGTGTGAACGATGCACCTACACCCCTGCCCCTATCGAGGTGGTCCGGCCGGATTTGTGACCAGCCGTGAGCAGAGAGAGTGTGGCCACCTATGTCTTGCTTAGATCTGGAGAGCATGAGAGAGTGAAAGAGAGGAACCCTAGTAAAGCAAGCGCTAAGGCTCCTTCTTATATATATTGTGAAGTGATTTTGTTGTACCAGCTTCAAAAAAATGCGCTCCTATGTGTACCCGCGAGTGGGTGTGAGAGAACTAGTGCGTGTATGCACCGCTTCTTTTCGTGAGAGTACAATATACTATGCCCAAAGAACATTCGCCACAAGAGTAATAGTATAAGTGTGTGACGTGTGAGCTAAAATAAAAGGTGTGCGGCGTCTTTTGTTTTTTAGAAGTTCTGAGGGTAGGGTGTGAAGAGCACATATGTGTGTGACGTCTACCTGCAGATAGACGGTGGGTGCGAGAGGACTCGGGAGAGTCGTGACTCGTGAGGGTGCGTGCGTGCGTGAGAGAGAGGGGGCACGTATCAATGCAATGCATGTGTCCATAAATCATTATCCAACAAACGTTCGCCACAAGCCGTTTCCCGACGAACGCTGTAAGAACCGTTAGATCGGCATCCGACAGTGTCAGTTTTGCCAGGTCATTTAATAGAGCAGCCACTCCTCCTACACACAAATCTTCCACGTGAGTGTTAGCAAGTGCCGTATGTTCCTCGCTCCATTCCAAAATGCAGTCCATATAGCTTTACTGAAAATTCGAACCTCGCAAACTTTTACCGAGTTTTCGTGTACCAAAATGCACATATAGAATACCCAGTATATATCATTTCATTCATCTTCGAGAGGTAACTATAAAGATGGAGGAGGAGTCTACAAAGAAAGACCATCATATCACCTGCAACAATTTCAGCCATCCTTTGGTGTGGAGGAATATCATACGAACTCTATATGATATGAATTTTATAGGACTTTTTCCTTTAGAGCCAATTGGTTCATAGGAATAGATTCATATACTCCAGATCTCAAAGGAAATAAACATGATATCATTTTTATAGCTTTAGAGCAACTTGGTTCATATGAATGGTTTCCTATACTCCCATAATTTCAAAGGAAAATAAACGTTAGCATATATTCAATAGAAAAGTTCCTATGATTTGAACCAAATGGCATCTCTTTTCTAATCCCTCCTCATAGGAATTGAGATACATTTCATCTCTAGATTCAATAGAGAAGTTCCTATGATGTGAACCAAATGACATCTCTTTTCCAATCCCTACTCATGGGAATTGAGATACATGTCATCTCCTTCCCTACAACTTTCATGTATACATCTTCTATTCCTAAATAGCTAGTACAACCCACTAGTAGCTTTTTTCCTAGACATGCAACTATGGCACAAGAACACGTCATGCATGCAAATCATAAATCACATTGTTTTTTCTACTCTATGCATGCAAGCACCACATCATCAATTCGTGCATGTTACTCATAAGTTATTTCTTGCATTAAATTTTGCATTGACAATGTATGTGCTGGTCACGTGCACACATATGTAGTCCACGTTCACATTTTTGTTAGAAATGCCATTCTTAACTGCAATTCATTTTTCTCTCTTTGTACTCCCTCCATCTAGGTGTGTAAGTCATCTTCCGAAAACCAAATAATCCCAAAACATTTTGGCACGGTACATTAACTCCCTCCTCGTTTCTTGTTTCGTGACATATCAACCAATAAGAGATGTGGGCCATGCATGCTTTCCCAAAACACAAGAACTTCTCCTTTGTTCTAGAATCTTCCGTATCATAATTGCCCAAACTTTATTTTCTAAATGAATTGCCATTATTTGTTTTTTACTTTATGCTTTACAATGCACAATCCCATGAATCTTAACCTTTTTATAAAACTAATTGATTTTGACTAAGATTAACTATAAGAACTAAACGAACATCTACATCATGCATATATGACTCAGAGCTTTACATGCTATAGTGTGTATTTATTCATAATTAGTTTCCAAATCTCATGCGTTCAATGCATGTACATTACTAGTTTTGAGTAGAGTAGCAAATTTCACACGGCCGCGGGTATATCAAAATGCAGGGCACATGCATCATTGCCTTTCGGTTGAACCTACGTCCACAATTTTTTGTACGTATATCTCCACTAGTCCCCGAACCCAAAATGCTTCCTCGTTCCCGTAAAACCAAGCGGCCCACACATATTAAGGCGTCGACTTGAACTAATCCCTCTCCCGTTTACTATGACGTGGCCCCGCACGCGTAGTACTCCTACAAACCCTACCGCCGCATGCATCATCGGTTTTCTTCAAGAGGACGAGGGAGAAGCGGATAGTGGAGGCGCTTTCAATAATAAAAGGATTTGTAGTGGCAGTCCCTACCCTAGGGTGCCCTAGGTAGCTGCCACACGCATCATTGGTTTTCTCTTTTCTTTATGCTCTCGCGCCCTAGAGTGAAATGATGGTTGCTTTGTCCGTCCAGCTTAATGCGGGAAAGGTGGAGCTTTGTGATTTAACCCCTCATCGCTCATTTACTACTACTGCGGCGCTATGACCGGGGTGCCTCCAAGTCCAACCGCTGCTCCGAACTGTAATTTGGTGCATCGCACATGGAACAAGACGGTGGATGAGCCACATGTCGGCCAAAGGGGTCTTGTTAAGTGTGTCACCATTTCGTGTGCGGACTGACCCTGCTTGAGTTGCTATGCCAACACGACAGGAGCAGCCTACCACTTGGTTTTGCTCCTTGGTGAATCCCGACTATATTGATCTAAAAAGATACGTACTATACTACCCTCTCCGTCTCGGTTTATAGGGCGCGCACGTAGTTCTTGGTCATCCATTTGACTAACTAAATATGAGTTACTATGTCACAAAAAGTATATCATTCGATTCTTAAGCGGATGTAGTTTCTAAACATATTCTGTTCATCACATATATAGCTAGTTAAATTCTCAACCTAGAATGACGTGCATGCCATGTAAACCGATACAGAGGAAGTAGTAAAAATGAGGTGATTTTACCGAGCGATGGGTGGGGGAGCATGGCCAGTCATGCGGTCCCATGTGTCATGATGTACCAAGGCAATGCGCGTGTCCCTCTTGAGGTAGAACAATCGCAGAAGCAATACTACGTGGTTTTCTTGAAGGAGATGATGGCGAAGCGAAGTGTGAAATAATGGTTGCTTCGTCCATCTGGGAAGGTGCGGCATTGTGATTAGACGTCTCATTGCTCATTACTACTACTAGGGCGGTATGACTGCGGTGCGTCCCCCTGCTGTTCTACACTGTTAGTTGGTGCACGACACATCGATCTGATTGCTATATGTCCCACACGTCGGCGAGAGGAAGTACATAATTCATGAAAGCGAGCGTCGATGGAGGAGTACAAGACACGCCTTGGTTTTTGCTGCTTCGCGCGATCCATCGATACAAACCCGGACTAAAAAAAGGTGAGGGCGGGTCATTTCCCGCGCGGTAGGCAGGGGAGTTTGGCATAGTCTGTTTGAGGCAACGAGGCAGGATGGGAAATAAGCAAATAAAGGTTGAGCGACTTAGTTTTGGGAAAAACTGATTTTACGGAGTACGTACCAAATATGGAGGTAGTATACTACTTACTACTCCCTCCTTTCCGGTTTATAGGGCTCGTCTAAAAAAATTTGTTTTTCCATTTTATAAGTCTCAATTCTACTCGTAGTAGTAGTACCATCACATGTTGGATTTCGAGGTGCGTTAAATCACCCGATGCAAGCATTGTCAAGAGAAAACTCACCAATGCATGTAGAAGTTCATGGAAATTTAGTGGTCATGCATGCATTCGTTCTAATTAATGCCTCGGTAAACATAACTTCTTAGAGAAAAACGAGCGTACATTACTTGTGAAAACTAAAAAATTAATTCCACCACTCACCGTCTACCTTGGTTGGAGAGATTTTGAAATTGAGCCATAAACTGGAAAGGAGGGAGTACTAGTAACATAGCCTAGGGTAGCTTGCTGTACCACAGACTCCAAGGAAATTGCTGTAGTAGTACTACTCCTATATACTACTCCAAGGAAATTGAGCCATAAACTGGAAAGGAGGGAGTACTACTAAAGGACATATATTCCAAACAATATGATAATCTCTCTAACCAAGGTAGGGACGAGGAGTAAACGGAGGGAGTAGTAAAATTTTCTCCTCGTCCTGCGAGCCACCACGCGCGTGAGCGAGGGAGCGGGCGTAAGGCGTACTAGTAAGTACTCCTAAGCAAGCTTCACCTCATCCTGCGAGCCACCGCACCCGTGGGCGGGGGAGATGGCGTACTAAGCAAGATTCTCCTCGTTCTGCGAGTTGACGGGACACATCAAAAGTACTCCAGTGTATAGAGCCTTGCCTATAAGGTAGGCCCCACATGGTTTGTCTCTTTTTTAACATAACACGTCAAGTCGCAATTTGTTTGTTCACCCGTGGTAGACGATCCTCCATCAAGTGGACAACCAGTACATGTGTCAAATTACCACGTGGGCTACCTTTTCGTACAGAAATGAGCTCCACCGTGTACCCGCGCGGGTGTGGTTGGGAAAGAGACGGGAGTACGTGCATCGTACATGCATGTCTTCTCTTCGTGCACGTCCCCCACCTACGTGGGTGTGTGTGAGAGAGATACAAACCTAGACATAATGCGCCATCCATCCCCATGCCTCCGCCTAGTCCGACCACCAGTCACCACCATGCCCCACTCCTCCTCACCTTATCTATCATCTTTCTCGAGACTAGCAATGTGCCCATGCGTTGCAACGGATCCAAAGTAGAATAGTACTTGTTCACAAACTTGAAAGAAAACACTCTTGTTTTGATATACATATATACCACTAAAAATATATTACGCTTCACTCAAAATATATTTCTCAGGTTGTTTTGATGAGGCGAGGGAGGGATGTGGTTGCTTTCAAGATAATAAGGGTTTTTTTTTCAAATTGGAGCAGAGAAGTGGGCTATTGTTGCAAAAATGCCACAACTTACCTCACAGCCATTAGATGTAGATCCAATGGTCAGAAATGACGGATGGCAGACACACCATCATCACCAACTGAGTCTTTTATAGGAGTAGAGATATCTTTTTTTCGTTGAAATTCTCGAGATACCATTTTTCCGATAAAATTCTCGAGGTATCATTAGTTTTTACACAAGGGATTACTCCTGCATGGGTCAAGCTAGTCCATGAAAACAACATATGGAAAAATTTCACGGTGAACGAGCGATTTGAATCTGCTGGGAGGGGCTGTTTGGATTTTGCCCGCTGTAGCCAAAATATTGGCGACCCTTTTGTCCACCGGTGCCTTTGCCACCAATGAACGAGGAATGGCTTGGGTGCTCATGCATCCTCCAACGCGCACATTGGAGACGAGCTCGCACGAGCTGTGCTTTTTTTGTCCCACCACGCCACCCGAGCCGGCCACAGACCGACCGGCGACCCGCATATTATGCCATCCAACCGTAGCCACACACATTCTGACCGCAACTCAACCAACCAGACGGAATTCATGCAAACACGGCAATATTTCTCATAAACAATGACGGAATTCATATAAAATACCGGATTTTCATACAACATGACGGATTTCATTACATTCAAATCAACTAAGCGGTGCTAGTTCTGGACAGCACGGGTATATAATACCTGGCCTAAATGGTCGCTTGCCGATCCATTTGTGTTCCTCATGTCCGGCAGCACGATCATCGGACTGCCGGGAGCCCCGGAGGTATATGCTTCAGCGCGAAGGACGGCCCGCTTCCCCGCTGCCCAACTAATATGGTTGGCTGATGCCCAAGATGATGGTGGAAGGGGGCTTCTCCGCTTCCGTGGAGCCCATGCGGGGTTGACGAAGGTCCTTGCAACAAAAGGATCCGGCAAGACACCTGTTGTGTATGCCGGCGTCGCCTCTGCAGTGGCCTTCATGGGACCCAAGCGGTAGTGGCCTCCCGTGTTCCACTTCTCCTCGATGATGGCGGCGGACGCGGAGGCACTGGCCACCGACTCATCGCTCTCCGTGCACCCGGCTTCTGTCTCTGCTTGCATGGCGCGGCCGCCGGCATGGGAGTCTCGGCCACAGAAACGGGAGACGCGGTCACAGACACGGGAAGCGCGGTACGAGGTGGCGGCGTGGACGGCAGCGACGACGCCGGTGCGCCGCTCCTCGTTGAGCTGGCCTGGAGCAGCGAGTTGCTGAACCGCGCGCCGGCTTGAGGCGGCAACTGGCTCCGTCGGGCGAGGGGAGGGATGTGGATCAGCAAGCTACATAGCTCGTATCCGGAGGGCTCGGCGGGCCACCCAGCCGGCTTGGGTGCGGGATAACTACTCTTCGTAAGCCATTGTAAGAGTGGACAAAATGGTGAAGGAGGAGATAGGGGAGCGGCGGAGGGGTGTGATTCTTGGTCGGTGTTTGGCCTCGTGTAAATTGGAGATTAAATAGATGGCGGACGGGAGGAGCTCGGCCGGTGTTGCGTTTAATGCCGGCCCGGTCATGAATGGACGTGTGTCCAGAGTGGGTTTCTCGGCTTCCACACGGGTTTCATGGAGGTGTTTGAATGCGGCAAGGAGGCGTGTTCAGCCGGGCGTGCATCAAGTGTGGCCCTCGAATCTGACGTACGACACCGCACCGTTCTTCCACTGACGTGTGGGCTCTTTGGGTACATCGACTGCATGCCAGTGACCCAACGCAGGCAGCGCACGGCAGAGGAACTTTTGGTGTGTCAGGGAGGTCAGAAGCGGGCATTTCATAAACCAATGATTGTTCATTGAGTGTGACGTCATCTATTTCATCTAAGCCTACTATATATTGTAAGATAATTTTACAATTTTCATATATACGTTGATAGCCCGTTCGATACGTTGTGATTTATAAAGACCGCTGCCAACATCGATGTTCTGCTTATCACAGACAAGATTGATTAAACCTTGCAAAAAAAATATAAGATTGATTAATACCCGTAACAATCCATGTCCTTAACAAAGGGTGCATGCACGTATAGGTTGAGTGTATGTCTTGCGTCGTGTGTGGTGTGCATGCAGGCGTGTGAGTCTTGCGTGCGTGCATGTGTACGTTTCAGTGTTGCACGCATGTGTGCGTACGTGCGTGTGTTCGTGAGTGCATGTTTATGTGTCAGTGTTGCACGCCTGCATGCGTGCGTGTGTTCATTATGTGTACGTGTCAGTGTTGCATGCGTGCGTGTGTTCATGCGAGTGTTGCGTGCGTGCATGTGTACATGCGGGGTGAGGCTACACGTCAGTCGATTGACTTTTTCATCTCTAGTCAGTAGATTTTCCATCCGTTGGATATGAAATCAAGGGCCTACAGTTTATCTTCAACGTCCACACCATGAGCCGCCAGCCGCCGCCCCCGGCCGGCCCACGCGGCCCCGCCGCCCCGCCCGCCCCGAAACCACTCCCCACCACCGGTCCGCCGCCGCCCCGGCTATCCCTCTAGGCCCCCCGCGCCGAGCTTTTTCTCCGGCAATCCCCACGCCACCGCCCAATCACCGCGCCCCCCACCGCCGGCGACTGCCAACCAGAGGTCTCACGACTTCGAATCCCCACCGACCACTAATTTATTACCGTTTCTATCCTTCATATACGCGCTGACGGGTGGGCCCTATGGTAATGTGCGCTGCTGAATGTGGACCATTTGACTGGTCAATTGATCGTGTCATCAATGAATTATGGAAGGTGTATGGTGAGCCTGTGACCGTATGATCACCCTAAAATGTATTTTATTAACACAGTGCACATTCAAACTACCATTTCTTTCTTTCATATAAGTGCTGACAGGTGGGCCCCACGGTTACGCGCCCCGATGGTGCAACACTAGTTGCGCCACGTGGAACGTTTGACTGGTCAATTGATTGTGTCATCAACAAAATACGGAGTTGTACAGGTGAGCCAGTGACCGTATAATCACGACATGTATTTTTTTAACACGGTACAGACGCAAGCGCTCATATATACACGCAAGCACTCACCGCTATAAGCGCACATACGCAGACCCTACCCCTATGAGCACCTTCGGGAGAGTGAGCCAACATATGATCTTGAGATTTTACGAAGTCACCATAGGTGCCTCGAAGTCGAGTGGAACGTCTCCTCCCACTGAACGCATATCGCCGGAAAAATACTAAAATTAACCCAGGATAAATGCGAGCACCAGGACTTTAACCCTGGTGGGCTCGAGAAACCACTGTCCTCCTAAACATCCAACCATAGGTTGCTTAGCACCACAAAATGTATGTGCTGGCCGTGATGAGCTTATTCTGAAGTCTGATAACCCACAAGTATAGGGGATCAATTGTAGCCTCTTTCGATAAGTAAGAGTGTCGAACCCAACGAGGAGCTAAAGGTAAAACAAATATTCCCTCAAGTTATAATGACCACCGATACAACTCTACGCACGCTTAACGTTCGCCTTACCTAGAACAAGTATGAAACTAGAAGTACTTTGTAGGTGTTTTTGGATAGGTTTGCAAGAATATAAAGAGAGCATAAATAAAATCTAGGGGCTGTTTAGATAAAGACACAACTAAATTAGTTTTAGTAAAGAGCTTTTTTTCACGAGAAAGTTATTTGTCCCTAGGCAATCAATAACTAGACCGGTAATCATTATTGCAATTTTATTTGAGGGAGAGGCATAAGCTAAAATACTTTATCTTCTTGGATCATATGCACTTATGATTGGAACTCTAGCAAGCATCCACAACTACTAAAGATCACTAAGGTAAAACCCAACCATAGCATTAAAGCATCAAGTCCTATTTATTCCCATACACCATGACCCACTTATCCGTGTTTGTGTTTCAGTCACTCATGCAATGCAGACAATAAGCAACCATGAACATATTGCAAACCCTACAGCGGGAATCCCTCACGCTTGCACGACATGGAGAGCACCATAGGACAGCACCAATAATAAAACATGCAACTCAAACCAGTCACGATCATCAATTAACCCATAGGACAAAACGGATCTACTCAAACATCATAGGACAGCCATACATCATTGGGAAATAATATATATCATTGAGCACCATGTTTAAGTAGAGATTACAGCGGGTAAAAGAGGGGTTACACCACTGCATAGAGGGGGGAAGAGTTGGTGATGACGGCGGTGAAGTCGTTGGTGTAGATTGCGGTGACGATGATGGCCCCGGCGGCACTCCGGTGCCACCGGAAGCGAGGGGGAGAGAGCCCCCCTCGTTCTTCTTCTTCCTTGACCTTCTCCCTAGATGGGAGAAGGGATTCCCCTCTGGTCCATGGTCTCCATGGCGTGGGAGGGGCGAGAGCCCCTCCGAGATTGAATCTGTCTCTCTGTCTCTCTCTGTTTCTGTGCTCCCTGATCTGGCCTTTCACCGTTTATTATATTTCCGGAGATCCGTAACTCCGATTGGGCTGAATTTTGGACACGATCTCTATCCGGATATTATCTTTCTTGCGGCGAAAGAAGGGCACCAACCGCCATACAGGGTGGCCACGAGGGCCCAGGGCGCGCCTGACCCCCTGGGGCGCGGCCCCTGCCTCGTGGCCCCCTCGGGCATCGTCTCGCGTTGATTCTTCTTCCCAAAAAAAATAAATATTCCAAAAAAAACTCCGTCAGTTTTTATCCCGTTTGGACTCCGTTTGATATGGGTTTTCTGCGAAACAAAAAACATGCAACAAACAAGAACTGGCACTGGGCACTGGATCAATATGTTAGTCCCAAAAATAGTATAAAAAGTTGTCAAAAGTATATGAAAGCTGTATAATATTGACATGGAACAATAAAAAATTATAGATACGACGGAGACATATCAGCATCCCCAAGCTTAATTCCTGCACGTCCTCGAGTAGGTAAATGATAAAAAAAGATAATTTTTTATGTGGAATGCTACCTAGCATAATCTTGATCATGTAATCTAATCATGGCATGAATATTAAGACACGAGTGATTCAAAGAAATAGTCTATCTTTGGAAATTAAGACAACAATACTTCAAGCATACTGTGACAGCCTGGTTTTTGCCATTTTCTTATTTGCTTGAAATTTCATTTGAAAGTTTTTGAAACTTGGAGTTTCTGAATCTTTTCATTTGGACTTAAACACTTGGGCATCCTTGGCTTTCACCCAAGTGTTCACTTCTCTCCCAAACCATCACTTCACTTCTGATCCACCACAAAATAACCTTTGGAATATTTTTCTTAAATGAAAAATATTCATTTACTCTCAAAAACCCTAAGCCAGATCTGTTTGCTTCAAGGCAACCCTAATTTTTATGGCTCAGAAAATTCTAAGATAATTCACAAATATTCTAGGGACCCTAGGGCACCTCCCTGAGCAAAAATATCTCATCACTTTTTGGAATATTTTTGCTACAGAAAATCTTTTCTGTTCTGGACAGAAATGGTGGTTTCTACAGCAACTACCATTTTACTTGCTCCATTTGACCTGAACTTTCTTGTGCATCTTTACCTTAGTAACTTATAACTAGCCTCCAAAGCACAGCCCCAAACTCCCAGCCATTTGACCACAGTAACATCACAAAGTTACTGACCAGAAACTTACCTGGCTTGTAAAATCTTCTCTACTGCACCTGGATCCAAACCAAACCGTGGTAAACTTCAAAACTACCACGAACAACATGCCAGACATGATTTTTGGACGAAGGCTGGCCTGAGGAGAGAGTTCGCGCGGTGACCACGCGTGTCCACGATGCCAGGCATGCGTGTCGACGCGCTCTGGGTGACGCCGAGTGCTCTGTTCGAGCGTGCTCGCTTCCCCTGCCTGCCCAACCATGCCCAATCATCGTCTCGACGTCCTTAACTCCTCCCTGGCACTCGCCAACGCCGGAGCTCGCCGCAGAGAGCACGGGCAAGGTCCGGCCAGCCCAACAGTGCGGAGCGCACTATGCTCGTCGCCATCCCCTTGATCCTGTGCTCGTCTCCGCTCGCCCACAGTGGCCGCGTGACCTCCGTCGCCTTCTCCCCCTCTCACTGACGCCGCTCGCCGCTGGGCGCCATGGACAGGTGTCCACCGGCGGAGCCCGAAGCACCCCCGCCGCTCGCCTACAAATAGAGCCACCCCCAGCCTCCTCGAGCACCATCCAGCACTCACACACACACCCCACGATCGAGTAGGAAGCCGTAGCCCGGCCGGGCAGGCCTCGGGCCGCTGTCCCCGAGCTCGAGCTCGCCGGCGATCCCCTCTGGTCGCCGCGGTAGCTCCAGCCCCTCCCAGGCCTGGGCGACCCCTCCAAGGCCTCCGCCTTTCTCCGGTGAGGCCATCTCGCCCACTTGGAGCCTCTGGAGTGACCTCTGCTCGCCGTCTTCCTCAACTCCGGCGACCTCCACGTTCTGCCTCCGCTTGCGAGCTAGTTTCCGACGTCGTCCGACCACCCCTAGCCACGCTACGGGTACCGGCAGGTGCGCCATCGTCCCCTCTTTCAATCCCTCTCTCTCGTTTGGGCCAAGGAGCCCTCGTCGCCGGCGAGAGCTCTGGCGAAGCCGCGACCCTCTCTGTTTCTCTCTCCCTCTTCCCCCACCTGACTAGCGGGGCCCGCTAGTCAGCCACTTAGTACACGCGTGAAGCGGTATGAGTGGTGGCACCCCTGGGCTTTACGCCTTCGACGTCACCCCCCAGCTGTTTCTTTTTATTCAAATTCATTTATATTCCAGAGAGCTTCAAACAATTTTAACTTTTTAACCATAAGTCCAAATGAGATGATTCTTTTTGCATTGTGTTCTTTGAAAGGAAATCTAACAGCTCACCAAAGATGAGATTTTTCTGGGCTGTTTAGAATTTCTGGTGAATTTCAAAAGTGTTCTTGATATTCTCTTTTTGTGTTTAAAATTATTTTCAGAAGGTGAGGCTTGTCTTGAGGATCACCAGGAGGCCTGTGAACCTCATCTGCACAAAGCCAAGCCACAGCAACATTTTTATGATGCCATTTCAATATTTGTGATTTTCTCACTTAAATGAAATCATTAACCCATGCATTTAAATAATTATTGAATTATTTGTATTATGTTAAGTATTGGTCAGTTGTTATGCTTGATTTACAGAATAGTTGAAACTAGCTTAAGTGGGTAAAGCAAGTTAAAATTTATTTGAGGTGATGTTAGAAATAATTTTGTTATGCATGTGAGTAATTATTTAAAGCTTTGTGTTTGCATTCTTAAATTGATAAAAATTTGTTAGAAAATATTCTGTCAAATACTTGTTTAATCATATTACTTGTCTTAGAGAATGTTTGAACCCAACTTAGTGATAAAGAAATGAAGAGTTGTTGATAATGATATCTTTTGGTCAAGCATATGAAAAATTTATCGGAGTTACTTTCTTGCGCAGGAAATTAATAAGACTTGTTGCAAAATATTTTGGTTAAGTTGTGAGTCATTTTGAGCAAGTAGAGTAATATGAGTTGTTGACGTTTATGCTTGGTGTGCATATGGATGACGTCGGTCATTTTTATCAATATGTGATGCATGTGTTGTTTTGCATTTCATGGCATGCTATGACACCGGTAATTTTTAGTTAAAAGTTAATCCTGAATATAACTCAACTTGAATATACCGTTGACTGGGTCATGGTGCCGCTGAATCGAGTTTCTTTCCAGTGCAACCACATTTGCCTTGTGGGAAGGCCTTGATTCGGTCCATTGACACGGCCTCTGGTCGGTGCCTCCATCTAGGGAAGATTATGTCGTGTTTGCCCTGGCCCGGTAAGCACACATAATCTTGTGTGCTCGTTGATGAGATTATGGTACCGAGTCCCCGAGTGGGAGTGTTTTGACCACGACGGTGGTCGGGGTGTCTTTGGTAGACACGGGGCCACCCAGGACCAGACCGTTGGGGATTTGGGTCGGAGTGGCCGGGAGAGTGCTGTGGCAATGGAGGGGTTTTGTCGGAATGCCGTTGGTCCACCCGAATGGGAATGCGAGGCCATGGGTTCCGTGGTGTGGGTACAGTGTGCTACCTCTGCAGAGTGTATAATCTATCGATAGCCGAGTCCACGGTCACGGACACCTCGTACTAGGTCCCACCATGAGTCAACGTTTAATAAAAATTGCACACTAAGCTATGAACTTTGCATTGTCAATGGATGGCCGAAAGGCCATTGAGGTATTTGGGACCAAATGATGGTCGTGGTTGTGATCGCCGTAAGGATCACGAGTTGTTCTTGAGAAAGACCACTATGGTGGTGTATATGTGGTCCAGAGATGATCGCAGTTGGTAAGCTGTCCTGAGGGACGTTCGGGCTTGATCAGAACATGTTGACATATAATGTTGCATTATTAATAATTGGTTAAATATCATGGTATTGTTTGTCATTATGATTATGCCTGCTGTGAGCTTGCAAGTACATTCAATGTACTGACCTGGCGTGTCATGCCTGATTTCAGGAAAGTCTCCTTGGAAAGGAGCACTGTTCGAGTCTAGATCGTGTCCACATCAGTGTCCCTATGATATGGAGCTTCCGCTACAACGTTATTCCGCTGCCATGTAGTTGTTCGAGTCGAGGCCCCTTTATGTTCACTAAATAATGTACATATTGTTCCGCCGCACCGAGTGTGCCGCTTGGCCTCGACCAATGTTGTAATATGAACTCTGTTCCGCTAGCATCAATAAAGCGGTTGTTTTCTGTACCAATATGTTGTGTGTTGCCAGAAGACATGATCTCTGGGCTGGCAATGCAGGGTAAACCGGTCGCTCTGAGCCGGGGTGCCACAACGGTTGGTATGAGAGCCGCGCTGACTGTAGGCCACGCTAGACTACGACGTGTTAACTGGACGCTAGACACGAGTAAATGTGAGTGTCGGTAGCAGTTATAGCTGGTTGTTGCATTGTAGTCATTTGATTATTATTTTTATGCTAACCTGTTAATGGTTGTGAGTGTAGATGGCTCCAGTGCCGTATCCGTGCCAGTTGCAGTTGATGCCATACACGTCACCGCACCTTCTCTGCAACGTGTGGCGTCGGCTGTACCCTCACGGAGATGAACCAGTCTAACGTGTGTACCGGGAGCGTCTAGCAGACTCGGTGTATGAGTATCACGCAGTGGTTACTCTGTGCACCAGTTCCGATTCTGGCTCTTACACTCGCAGTTCTTGGAGCGGTTACGCCTCCACCGCTTCTCAGGCTGTCCAGTTTTCCGCATTTGAGGTCCTTGTCAAGCTTCGTTATACCGAGGTTCAAATGCAGCATCACCGAGGATTCTATTACTACCCATCTCTGCACGACAATGGTCGTGTCCATTTTCCTCTCGTTAACCCGGAGTCTGATAGTGTTGCTAGCCATCTTGCTCGCTATATCACTGCTAGCTATCTGATGATCCACGAGCTGGCTCGAGAGCTGACTCGTGCCCGTACTGCTTTAGCCGCTACCTTGGTCACTACTAGATCCACCACTACTCCATCCTCACTGGGATTTACCCCTTATGTCCCAGTTAGCTCTAGCTCCCCTATTTCGCCGGTTACTCCCCCGAGTAGCACAGGCGTTCCGGCCGTGAACCCTATCAGTACTCCTGCCGAGTGGGTCTCACTTCTTGCTACCCCTGCAGCCCCGATCCTTCATCCTACCCCTGCCCCTGAGGGAGAGCCCTCGAGGTAGCCTCGTCGTGTTACCTTTAACCCAGAGGTTTCCGTTAACCACGTCAGTTCGGGATCTGAGACCGCTTCAGGGGAGGACACCGCAGCACCAGCAGAGTAGTAGTGTCTTTGAGTATTCGCAGTCGTCTAGATGGTGTACGGATGTAGTTGTACGAGTCATGATGCTTCATGTATGAGAGTAGTGGAACCAGTCAGGTTGTTAAATTTTCATGTATGAGTCTATGTATAATTATGATGGGACTTTAATCGCCGTATTCTCTTCGCTCTTTTGTCTTTTTTTGAGAATTGTTGCTGGCTTTTCCCCAATTTTATTCTTGGATGTCTCTCATCTCGATTTCGTTGCCTTGGGAAAAATACTCAATAGGATGACGCGGGGAGGCGGCAGTAGCAACGTTCGTGAGGGAACTGCTGTTCGTCGTTCCGCACAACAGGCAGGATATTCTTCCGAGCCGTACGTTCAGCCACCACCTCCTCCGCCTGATCCTCCCTCCACCGAGCAATTTCTGCGTATGTTTGAAGAAAAAAGGAACAATGATCTGATTGAAATATTGAGAAGTGTGCAAGCTATAGTTGGACAAAATGGAAATCAGAATGGTCCTCACTCAAAGCTGTCAGATTTTCAGAGGACCAATCCACCCAATTTCAGTCAGGTTGTTGACCCATTGGATGCAGACGATTGGTTGCGCACCATGGAGAAAAAGCTTGAGATCGCCCGTACTGAAGGAAATGATAAAGTCCCATTTGCAACCCATTACCTTGAAGGCACAGCTGCCATATGGTGGGAAAATACAAAAGCCATGTGGCCGATTGATGAGGAAGTCACCTGGGAAAAATTCAAGGATAAGTTCCGCAAATATCACATCCCTACTGGAGTTATGAAGGCCAAGCAGCGTGAATTTCTCGCGCTTGTCCAAGGAAATCAATCTGTGGATGAGTATCTGCAAACAATCATCTGGCCCGTTACTCTCTGTATGATGTAGCCACCAAAGAAAGGAAGATGGACAGATTTCTTGGAGGTTTAAATCCGCAACTTCGGTGTGCTCTCAGTATGTTTGATTTCACGGATTTCCAAACTCTGGTAGACAAGGCATTCATTGCTGAACGGGAACACAAGCTTATATCAGATAATAGGCCTGTTAACGACAACAAGCGCAAGTTTGAGCCAAAAAAGGATGGGCAACCTATGCAAAAGGCTCGTACCTGGCAGCAGACTCAGGTGGAATACCGGCCAAATTGGCAACAGAATGTTAACAAGACCACCACTCAAGTCAAGAATGTTGTGGCCAATCCAATGCATGAGGAGCAGCAGCGCAATAATTCTTGTTTCACTTGCGGGCAGCCCGGACATTATGCCAAACAGTGCCCCAAGAACCACAAGGTGAATGCGCTGAGCAGGCCACAAGTCAACTTTATGGAGTCAGGGCCAACCCAGCAAAACTTCACTGGGCACGTGAATCATATCTCCGCCGATGAATCCCAAGAGAAGCCAGAAGTCGTCATTGGTATGTTTTCTGTTAATGACATACCTACAGTAATTTTATTTGACTCTGGGGCTTCCCATTCTTTTATTTCTCGGAGTTTTGCGGCCCAAAACAATTTTCCTTGCACAATTTTGGGCAAAAATATGCTGGTACAAACCCTGGGATCTATAATCAAGAGCAATCTAGTCTGCCGTGATCTGGAGATCAATATCAACGGGGTCCACTTTCCAACATCTCTGATAATCATTGAGTCTGAACAGTTGGATATTATATTGGGAATGAATTGGCTGACCAACTATCAAGTTTGTATAAACTGCGCAACCCAAGAAGTCAATTTAACTAGTCTGAATGGGCAGCTCACCAAATTCTATGCTCACAAGCATATACCCAAGCCAGAACTAGTGTGCACTGCTGTGGTCGAATTGGAATTTATTCCTGTGGTCAGTGAGTACCCTGATGTGTTTCCAGAAGAACTGCCAGGCATGCCACCAGATCGGGAACTGGAATTCGCCATAGATCTTGTGCCCGAAACCGCACCATTATACAAGAAGTATTACCGGATGCCCTCATCAGAATTAGTGGAACTAAAGAAACAGCTTGACGAATTACTCCGGAAAGGTTATATTCGTCCCAGCTCTTCACCGTGGGGGTCACCTGCAATCTTCGTGGGTAAAAAGGATGGCAGTCTCCGTATGTGCATAGATTATCGCCAGCTGAATGAGGTCACCATCAAAAATAAATACCCACTGCCAAGGATTGATGATCTGTACGATCAGCTCAGTGGGGCTAAAGTATTCTCAAAAATCGATTTACGGACCGGGTATCATCAGCTCAAGATTAAAAGGGAAGATATTCCTAAGACCGCATTCACTACACGATACGGTCTTTACGAATATACTGTGATGTCCTTTGGTCTCACCAATGCCCCTGCCTTCTTCATGCATATGATGAACAAGGTGTTCATGGACTTCCTCGACAAATTTGTGGTAGTCTTTATCGACGACATCCTCATTTACTCCAAGAGTGAAGAAGAGCATAAGGATCACCTCCGGGCAGTGCTACAACGGCTCCGCAACCATCAGCTATACGCCAAGTTCAGTAAGTGCGAATTTTGGCTCAAGCAAGTTGGGTTTCTCGGGCATGTACTATCCGCCGAAGGCATAGCCGTGGACCCGAGCAAAGTAAAGGATGTGCTTGATTGGGTACCGCCCACGACTGTAACACAGATCCGGAGTTTCCTTGGATTAGCTGGATACTATCGTCGTTTCATTGAAGGGTTTTCCAAAATTGCTAAACCTATGACGGAACTGCTCAAAAAGGATACGAAGTTTGAGTGGACCAAGGACTGTGAGAAGAGTTTTTATGAGCTAAAGACGCGTCTGACAACCGCACCCGTATTGACTCTTCCAGACATTTATCGCAGCTTCGACGTGTACTGCGATGCCTCCAGACAAAGTATTGGTTCTGTATTGATGCAAGACGGCAAGGTAGTAGCCTATGCATCACGACAACTACGACCACATGAGGGAAATTATCCTACTCATGATTTGGAATTGGCTGCAGTGGTTCATGCATTAAAAATTTGGAGACACTATCTCATTGGAAAAAGGTGCCAAATTTTTACCGACCACAAAAGCCTCAAGTACATCTTCACTCGGCCAGATTTAAATCTCTGTCAGCGAAGATGGTTAGAGTTGGTCAAGGATTATGACCTTGGAATAAATTACCATCCAGGCAAGGCCAACGTCATTGCCGATGCGCTCAGTCGAAAGCCTGTCAGCTTAAATGTCATGTTAAAATCATTGCCTACCGAACTTCAGGAGGAGATCGCTCAGCTCAACATGGTCATCGTGGATGCTGGCCTCACTAATATTTTGGGAGTTACCCCCACACTTGAGATGGAAATCCGCAAGGCCCAGCCAGATGACGCCAAGCTACAAAAACATGCAAGGCAGCCCCCAGATTTCTTCAAGGACAACTTCGGTACCCTCCGATTCCGTGGACGAATTTGTGTACCAAATCAACCGGACTTGAAGAGGAAAATCTTGTCAGAAGCACACGAATCCTCGTATTCCATTCATCCGGGAAGTACGAAAATGTATGAAGACCTTAAACAAATATTCTGGTGGAATGGGATGAAGAAAGACATTGCCTATTTTGTAGCCTGTTGCAACATATGCATCAAGGTGAAAGCAGAGCATTAGAAGCCAGCCGGACTTCTCCAACCACTGCCAGTTTCACAATGGAAATGGAATGATGTTTTCATGGACTTCATCACCGGATTGCCTAGGACTCAGCGAGCAAAGACGCAATCTGGGTTATAGTGGACACCCTAACCAAGGTTGCTCATTTCATCCCGGTGAGCACCAGATACAGAGCAAATGAACTGGCGCAACTGTGTGTATCTAGAATCGTCAGTCTGCATGGGGTACCCTGGACTATCACTTCCGACCGAGGTTCTTTGTTTACCTCGCTTTCTGGTCCCGCCTCCATCAAGCCTTGGGGACAACACTAAAATATAGTACTGCTTATCACCCCAGACGGACGGTCAGACAGAGCAAGTAAATCAAATACTCGAAGATATGTTGCGAGCCTGTGTGCTAGCCAACGGGGCAAACTGGGAAGATTGCTTGCCATACGCCGAGTTCTCGTATAACAACAGTTTCCAGACCAGTCTAAAGATGTCACCCTATGAAGCTCGATATGGTCGTAAGTGCCGCACTCCTCTAAATTGGTCTCAAGCTAGAGATAGCCATATCTTCGGAACCGATCTCATGATGGAAGCCGAGAAACAAGTCAGGGAAAGCAGAGACCGACTGCAATTGGCCAAATCCCGTCAGAAGAGTTATTATGATGCAAAGCACCGGCAGGTCAGTTTTGAACCCGGAGAACATGTGTACCTCCGAGTCACTCCTATGAAAGGAGTTAAGTGATTTCAGACTCGTGGAAAGCTAGCACCCAGATTCATTGGTCCATTCTCAATTATGTCTCGAGTGGGTACGATTGCATACCAACTGGAACTACCCCCGGAGTTGTCAGAAATACACAATGTGTTCCATGTTTCGCAATTGAGACGATGCATATCCCCGCCTGAGAAAAGGACTGCAATGGCTGAGATAGAATTGGCAAAGGATTTAACTTATGAAGAAACACCGTCCAAAATTTTGGGTCAAGTGGAAAGGGTCACTCGCAGCAAAGTCAGAAATTTTTTCAAAGTTCATTGGGAGCATCACACCGAGTCAGAAGCAACTTGGGAGCAGGAAGAGTTCCTTAAGAGTCAGTATCCAGAGTGGTTTTCCCAAGCAACCAAATCTCGAGGACGAGATTCATTCTAAGTGGGGGAGGTTTGTGACAGCCTGGTTTTTGCCCTTTCTTATTTGCTTGAAATTTCATTTGAAAGTTTTTGAAACTTGGAGTTTCTGAATCTTTTCATTTGGACTTAAACACTTGGGCATCCTTGGCTTTCACCCAAGTGTTCACTTCTCTCCCAAACCATCACTTCACTTCTGATCCACCACAAAATAACCTTTGGAATATTTTTCTTAAATGAAAAATATTCATTTTCTCTCAAAAACCCTAAGCCAGATCTGTTTGCTTCAAGGCAACCCTAATTTTTATGGCTCAGAAAATTCTAAGATAATTCACAAATATTCTAGGGACCCTAGGGCACCTCCCTGAGCAAAAATATTTCATCACTTTTTGGAATATTTTTGCTACAGAAAATCTTTTCTGTTCTGGACAGAAATGGTGGTTTCTACAGCAACTACCATTTTACTTGCTCCATTTGACCTGAACTTTCTTGTGCATCTTTACCTTAGTAACTTATAACTAGCCTCCAAAGCACAGCCCCAAACTCCCAGCCATTTGACCACAGTAACATCACAAAGTTACTGACCAGAAACTTACCTGGCTTGTAAAATCTTCTCTACTGCACCTGGATCCAAACCAAACCGTGGTAAACTTCAAAACTACCACGAACAACATGCCAGACATGATTTTTGGACGAAGGCTGGCCTGAGGAGAGAGTTCGCGCGGTGACCACGCGTGTCCACGATGCCAGGCATGCGTGTCGACGCGCTCTGGGTGACGCCGAGCGCTCTGTTCGAGCGTGCTCGCTTCCCCCGCCTGCCCAACCATGCCAAACCCCGCCACCATCATCGTCTCGACGTCCTTAACTCCTCCCTGGCACTCGCCGACGCCGGAGCTCGCCGCAGCGAGCACGGGCAAGGTCCGGCCAGCCCAACAGTGCGGAGCGCACTGTGCTCGTCGCCATCCCCTTGATCCTGTGCTCGTCTCCGCTCGCCCACAGTGGCCGCGTGACCTCCGTCGCCTTCTCCCCCTCTCACTGACGCCGCTCGTCGCCGGGCGCCGTGGACAGGTGTCCACCGGCGGAGCCCGAAGCACCCTCGCCGCTCGCCTATAAATAGAGCCACCCCCAGCCTCCTCGAGCACCATCCAGCACTCACACACACCCCACGATCGAGTAGGAAGCCGTAGCCCGGCCGGGCAGGCCTCGGGCCGCCGTCCCCGTGCTCGAGCTCGCCGGCGATCCCCTCTGGTCGCCACGGTAGCTCCAGCCCCTCCCAGGCCTGGGCGACCCCTCCAAGGCCTCCGCCTCTCTCCGGTGAGGCCATCTCGCCCACTTGGAGCCTCTGGAGTGACCTCTGCTTGCCGTCTTCCTCAACTCCGGCGACCTCCATGTTCTGCCTCCGCTTGCGAGCTAGTTTCCGACGCCGTCCGGCCACCCCTAGCCACGCTACGAGTACGGACAGGTGCGCCATCGTCCCCTCTCTCAATCCCTCCCTCTCGTTTGGGCCAAGGAGCCCTCGTCGCCGGCGAGAGCTGCGGCGAAGCCGCGGCCCTCTCTGTTTCTCTTTCCCTCTTCCCCCACCTGACTAGCGGGGCCCGCTAGTCAGCCACTTAGTACACGCGCGAAGCGGTACGAGTGGTGACGCCCCTGGGCTTTACGCCTTCGACGTCACCCCCCCAGCTGTTTCTTTTTATTCAAATTCATTTATATTCCAGAGAGCTTCAAACAATTTTAATTTTTTAACCATAAGTCCAAATGAGATGATTCTTTTTACATTGTGTTCTTTGAAAGGAAATCTAATAGCTCACCAAAGATGAGATTTTTCTGAGCTGTTTAGAATTTCTGGTGAATTTCAGAAGTGTTCTTGATATTCTCTTTTTGTGTTTAAAATTATTTTCAGAAGGTGAGGCTTGTCTTGAGGATCACCAGGAGGCTTGTGAACCTCATCTGCACTAAGGCAAGCCACAGCAACATTTTTATGATGCCATTTCAATATTTGTGATTTTCTCACTTAAATGAAATGATTAACCCATGCATTTAAATAATTATTGAATTATTTGTATTCTGTTAAGTATTGGTCAGTTGTTATGCTTGATTTACAGAATAGTTGAAACTAGTTTAAGTGGGTAAAGCAAGTTAAAATTTATTTGAGGTGATGTTAGAAATAATTTTGTTATGCATGTTAGTAATTATTTAAAGCTTTGTGTTTGCATTCTTAAATTGATAAAAATTTGTTAGAAAATATTCTGTTAAATACTTGTTTAATCATATTACTTGTCTTACAGAATGTTTGAACCCAACTTAGTGATAAAGAAATTAAGAGTTGTTGATAATGATATCTTTTGGTCAAGCATATGAAAAATTTATCGGAGTTACTTTCTTGCGTAGGAAATTAATAAAACTTGTTGCAAAATATTTTGGTTAAGTTGTGAGTCATTTTGAGCAAGTAGAGTAATATGAGTTGTTGACGTTTATGCTTGGTGTGCATATGGATGACGTCGGTCATTTTTATCAATATGTGATGCATGTGTTGTTTTGCATTTCATGGCATGCTATGACACCGGTCATTTTTAGTTTAAAGTTAATCCTGAATATAACTCAACTTGAATATACCGTTGACTGGGTCATGGTGCCGCTGAATCGAGTTTCTTTCCAGTGCAACCACATTTGCCTTGTGGGAAGGCCTTGATTCGGTCCATTGACACGGCCTCTGGTCGGTGCCTCCATCTAGGGAAGATTATGTCGTGTTTGCCCTGGCCCGGTAAGCACACATAATCTTGTGTGCTCGTTGATGAGATTATGGTACCGAGTCCCCGAGTGGGAGTGTTTTGACCACGACGGTGGTCGGGGTGTCTTTGGTAGACACGGGGCCACCCAGGACCAGCCCGTTGGGGATTTGGGTCGGAGTGGCCGGGAGAGTGCTGTGGCAATGGAGGGGTTTTGTCGGAATGCCGTTGGTCCACCCGAATGGGAATGCGAGGCCATGGGTTCCGTGGTGTGGGTACAGTGTGCTACCTCTGCAGAGTGTATAATCTATCGATAGCCGAGTCCACGGTCACGGACACCTCGTACTAGGTCCCAGCATGAGTCAACGTTTAATAAAAATTGCACACTAAGCTATGAACTTTGCATTGTCAATGGATGGCAGAAAGGCCATCGAGGTATTTGGGACCAAATGATGGTCGTGGTTGTGATCGCCGTAAGGATCACGAGTTGTTCTTGATAAAGACCACTATGGTGGTGTATATGTGGTCCAGAGATGATCACAGTTGGTAAGCTGTCCTCAGGGACGTTCGGGCTTGATCACAGCATGTTGACATATAATGTTGCATTATTAATAATTAGTTAAATATCATGGTATTGTTTGTCATTATGATTATGCGTGTTGTGAGCTTGCAAGTACATTCAATGTACTGACCTGGCGTGTCATGCCAGATTTCAGGAAAGTCTCGTTGGAAAGGAGCGCTGTTCGAGTCTAGACCGTGTCCACATCAGTATCCCTGTGATATGGAGCTTCCGCTACAACGTTATTCCGCTGCCATGTAGTTGTTCGAGTCGAGGCCCCTTTATGTTCACTAAATAATGTACATATTGTTCCGCCGCACCGAGTGTGCCGCTTGGCCTCGACCAATGTTGTAATATGAACTCTGTTCCGCTAGCATCAATAAAGCGGTTGTTTTCTGTACCAATATGTTGTGTGTTGCCAGAAGACATGATCTCTGGGCTGGCAATGTAGGGTAAACCGGTCGCTCTGAGCCGGGGTGCCACACATACTAATAAAGCAATCATGTCTTTTCAAAACAACATGGCCAAAGAAAGTTATCCCTACAAAATCATATAGTCTGGCTATGCTCCATCTTCATCACACAAAATATTCAAATCATGCACAACCCCGATGACAAGCCAAGCAATTGTTTCATACTTTTGACGTTCTCAAACCTTTTCAACTTTCACGCAATACATGAGCCTGAGCCATGGACATAGCACTATAGGTGGAATAGGATATGATGATGGAGGTTGTGTGGAGAAGAAAAAAGGAGAAAGTCTCACATCGACGCGGCTAATCAACGGGCTATGGAGATGCTCATCAATTGATATCAATGCGAGGAGTAGGGATTGCCATGCAACAGATGCACTAGAGCTATAAGTGTATGAAATCTCAAACTGAAACTAAGTGGGTGTGCATCCAACTTGCTTGCTCATGAAGACCTAGGGCATTTGAGGAAGCCCATCGTTGGAATATACAAGCCAAGTTCTATAATGAAAATTCCCACCAGTATATGAAAGTGATAACTCATGAGACTCTCTATATGAAGAACATGGTGCTACTCTGAAGCACAAGTGTGGTAAAAGGATAGTAACATTGTCCCTTCTCTCTTTTCTCTCATTTTTTGTAGGCTTCTTTGGCCTCTCTCTTTTTTTGGGGGCTTCTTTGGCCACTTTTATTTTGATAACCTCACATGGGACAATGTTCTAATAATGATGATCATCACACTTTTATTTACTTACAACTTCAATATTACAACTCGATATCTAGAACAAAGATATGACTCTATATGAATGCCTCCGGCGGTGTACCGGGATGTGCAATGATCTAGCGTAGCAATGACATCAAAAAAGGACAAGCCATGAAAACATCATGCTAGCTATCTTACGATCATGCAAAGCAATATGACAATAAATGCTCAAGTCATGTATATGATGATGATGGAAGTTGCATGGCAATATATCTCGGAATGGCTATGGAAATGCCATGATAGGTAGGTATGGTGGCTGTTTTGAGGAAGATATAAGGAGGCTTATGTGTGACAGAGCGTATCATATCACGGGGTTTGGATGCACCGACGAAGTTTGCACCAACTCTCGAGGTGAGAGAGGGCAATGCACGGTACCGAAGAGGCTAGCAATGATGGAAGGGTGAGAGTGCGTATAATCCATGTACTCAACATTAGTCATAAAGAACTCACATTCTTATTGCAAAAATCTATTAGTCATTGAAACAAAGTACTGCGCGCATGCTCCTAGGGGAATAGATTGGTAGGAAAAGGCCATCGCTCGTCCCCGACCGCCACTCATAAGGAAGACAATCAATAAATACCCCATGCTCCAACTTTGTTACATAACGGTTCACCATACGTGCATGCTACGGGAATCACAAACTTCAACACAAGTATTTCTACAATCCACAAGTACCCACTAGCATGACTCTAATATCACCATCTTTATATCGCAAAACTATTGCAAGGAATCAAACATATCATATTCAGTGATCTACAAGTTTTATGTAGGATTTTATGACTAACCATGTGAATGACCAGTTCCTGTCAACTCTCTAAATAGATATAAGTGAAGCAAGAGAGTTTAATTCTTTCTACAAAAGATATGCCCACGCTCTAACAAATATAAGTGAAGCAAAAGAGCATTCTTCAATGGCGGTTTTCTATGTGAAGGGAAACAGGAAATCCAAACTTCAAATGATATAAGTGAAGCACATGAAGTATTATATAAAGCCATACTCAAAAGATATAAGTGAAGTGCAAAGAGCATTCTATAAATCAACCATGGATTCTATAAATCATACAAGCATGGTGCATAAAATAAAAGTGAAAACTAAATGCAAAAGACGCTCCATGATTTGCACATATCGCATGAACGAAATGAATCCAAAGACATACCGATACTTGTTGAAGAAAGATGGGGTGCCTTCCGGGGCATCCCCAAGCTTAGACGCTTGAGTCTCCTTGAATATTTACTTGGGGTGCCTTGGGCATCCCCAAGCTTGAGCTCTTGCCTCTCCTCCTTCTCCTCATATCAAGACCTCCTCGATCTTCGAACACTTCATCCACACAAAACTCAACAGAATGCTCGGTAAGATCCGTTAGTATAATAAAGCAAATCACTACTCTAAGTACTGTTGCAAACCAATTCATATTTTGTTTTTACATTATAGCTACTGTAATATAACTTTTCCATGGTTTAATACACTTATAGGAATTGATAGTTTCATCAAAACAAGCAAACTATGCATCAAAAACAGAATCTATCTTACACAGAACAGCCTGTAGTAATCTGAACATTCACCATAATTCTGGTACTCCCAAAATTCTTCAAAAACTAGGAAAAATAAAAAATTTGTATAGAAAGACAGTGCAAAAAGTTTCAGAACCATTTGACTTTCTAGTAAAAAATCTAAAATCGCGCACTACAGCCAAAGTTTCTGTCCTGCACCGCACAAACCAACAAGCATTGTAAACATCCTAAAAGAAAACCTTGGCACATTATTTTTATTATACAATGGAATTGTACAAGGGGATAATTATTTTTTTTGAAAAGTTTCTGTAATCAAGATTCACAAAGTTTCCGTGAGCATGAACAAAGTTCAAGGCTAGCTCCCACTTTAACAATGCTCGTCTTTCTCACTTTCGCTTTTCTTTTTGAAAAAGTTTTAGGTTCCCCTCTTTATTTTTTGTTTTTAAACTTTATAAAAGCACTCAACATAAATAAATGACTCTCTAAAATTCCGGGTTGTCTCCCAGGCAGCGCTTTCTTTAAAGCCATTAAGCTAGGCATATAGTGCTCAAGTAATGGATCCACCCGGATCCTAAGGTATATCAAAGCCAATTAGAATCAACAATGATTTAGAATTTAGTAGTGAGCACAAAGCAAAATATATCAAGCAATGACAAAGTCTAACTCTCTTCCTATGCATCGGCATGTCATAAAGGAACAATTCATGCACACATAGTAAAGGCCAATGCATAGTATAAACAGTTTCTTGAAATTTTATCATGTTGGAAACATAGAGAGGCGGAGATGTAGTTCCTCTCTCATAATAATTGCAAGTAGGAGCAGCAAGTACATGCATATTATATTCATCAAAATCATCATGTGCAACGGTAAAAGGCAACCCATCAATATAATCCTTAATAAGTGCAAACTTCTCCGATATAGTGTAGTCAGGAGAATTCAAAAAGATAATAGGACTATCATGCGTGGGTGCAATAGCAACAATTTCATGTTTAACATAAGGAACAATAGCAAGTTCATCTCCATGAGTATAATAAATATTGGCATCTTGGCCACAAGCATAGCAAGTATCATCAAAAAGGGATATTTCAAATGGATCAACGGGATCATAGCAATTATTATAGCAATCATCCTTCGCTAAGAACGAAGGGAAATTAAACAATGTATGAGTTGAAGAATTATTCTCATTAGAAGGTGGGCACGGGTAGCTAATCCGCTCTTCCTTCTTTTCTTCTTCGCTCTCCTCCTCATCTTTTTCATCCAATGAGCTCAGAGTTTCATCAATTTCTACTTCCATAGACTCCTGCAAAATATTATTCTCTTCTTGGACAGCGGAGACTCTCTCAATAAAATCATCAATATCGGAATTGAATTCATAATTCTGATGGCAATATTTAAGTATAGCAAAATTTTCAGGTCTGTAAACAGCATCATCAAGATTTTCACACTCTTTAAACAAAGATTCAATTTCACAAGCACCCATAAAAGCAACGAATTCTTCTATTCATTCCACATCATAGTAATCATATATACCATTAGCATAAGAAGCCAAGGTTTTATCATCATTAAATTTGCATGAAAAGGGAAGGTGTGGAGCCTTCATCCTAGTGCAACAAGTATAATCATATCTCAAGCATAGTTCCCGAGCATACAAATGCAACATATGAATTTGATCCCATAATAGTTTCCCTTTTTGAGTCAAGCGATAATCCCTAAAGTATTCACGTTGATCCAACGTGTCTCCCATTACATAATTGAATGGGGTTTTCTCAGGATTATTAAAGTAGTGCATAATATTTTTCACATAACCAGCATCGAGGGTTTTAGGAGGTTCCCCATCTCCATGAGTAGCAAGTACACCTAATTTTTTTGGTATTTCGTGTTCCATATCCATAACTAAAGATAGAGAACAACTTAGAACAGCAAATAAAGATTACTTAGTGATAAAGAAAACAAGCACCCACGAGAATATTCACCCCACGCTATAATTCCCCGGCAATGACGCCAGAAAAAGGTCTTGATAACCCACAAGTATAGGGTATCAATTGTGGCCTCTTTCGATAAGTAAGAGTGTCGAACCCAACGAGGAGCTAAAGGTAGAACAAATATTCCCTCAAGTTATGTCGACCACTGATACAACTCTACGCACGCTTAACGTTCGCCTTACCTAGAACAAGTATGAAACTAGAAGTACTTTGTAGGTGTTTTTGGATAGGTTTGCAAGAATATAAAGAGAACGTAAATAAAAGCTAGGGGCTGTTTAGATAAAGACACAACTAAATTAGTTTTAGTAAAGAGCTTTTTGTCACGAGAAAGTTATTTGTCCCTAGGCAATCGATAACTAGACCGGTAATCATTATTGCAATTTTATTTGAGGGAGAGGCATAAGCTAACACACTTTCTCTTCTTGGATCATATGCACTTATGATTGGAATCTAGCAAGCATCCGCAGCTACTAAAGATCATTAAGGTAAAACCCAACCATAGCATTAAAGCATCAAGTCCTCTTTACTCCCATACACCATGACCCTCTTATGCATGTTTGTATTTCAGTCACTCACGCAACATAGACAATAAGCAAACCATGAACATATTGCAAACCCTACAGCAGGAATCCCTCACGCTTGTGCGACACGGAGAGCACCATAGGATAGCACCAATAATAAAACATGCAACTCAAACCAATCACGATCATCAATTAACCCATAGGACAAAACGGATCTACTCAAACATCATAGGATATATCCATACATCATTGGGAAATAATATATAGCATTGAGCACCATGTTTAAGTAGAGATTACAGCGGGTAAAAGAGGGGTTACACCGCTGCATAGAGGGAGGAAGAGTTGGTGATGACGGCGGTGAAGTTGTTGGTGTAGATTGCGGTGACGATGATGGCCCCGGCAGCACTCCGGTGCTACCGGAAGCGAGGGGGAGAGAGCCCCCCTCCTTCTTCTTCTCCCTTGACCTTCTCCCTAGATGGGAGAAATGTTTCCCCTCTGGTCCATGGTCTCCATTGCATGGGAGGGGTGAGAGCCCCTCCGAGATTGGATCTGTCTCTCTGTTTCTCTCTGTTTCTGCGCTCCCTGATCTGGCCTTTCACTGTTTCTTACATTCCTGGAGATCCGTAACTCCGATTGGGCTGAATTTTGGACACGATCTCTATCCGGATATTAGCTTTATTGCGGTGAAAGAAGGGCACCAACCGCCTTACGGGGTGGCCATGAGGGCCCAGGGCGCGCCTGACCCCCTGGGGCGCGCCCCCTGCCTCGTGGCCCCCTCGGGCATCGTCTCGCGTTGATTCTTCTTCCCAAAAATCATAAATATTACAAAAAAATCTCCGTCAGTTTTTATCCCGTTTGGACTCCGTTTGATATGGGTTTTCTGCGAAACAAAAAACATGCAACAAACAGGAACTGACACTGGGCACTGGATCAATATGTTAGTCCCAAAAATAGTATAAAATTTGCCAAAAGTATATGAAAGTTGTATAATATTGGCATGGAACAATCAAAAATTATAGATACGACAGAGATGTATCAAAGTCAAGTGACCATATCGTGCTTTCGCTTCAAATACAATGACCATAAGTGTCGTCAACAAAATATGGAGCACGCATCAAATACAATGTCTGTCAGTGTCATCAACAAAATACAGAGATGTATTGTGAGCTAGATACATTATGGTCACCATGAGAATATATACGGTGACCGTAATGAGCATATTCTGAAGTCCACCGACCGTATAGCGCTTTCACTTGCAATATAGTGACCGTCACACATGAATGTGTCATGGGCATGCATAGTTTTAGAGGGCCGAGAGATAGTTTGTGTGCGTACGTGAAAGTGGTGTAGAAAGAGGGGGTGTCCTGTGGAGACAAGGAGAGATATGCCCTTCGTTTCTCTTTCCCGTGACTAATATTTTAGGAGAAAATATAAATATTAACAATGCAGAACAAATATTTTTGGATGCACCATGCAATTAACTTTCATGTATAACACTGTACTATTATATATGCTTATTTTCTTAGTGGCCAATTGCGTGTGTGGTGTGGTGGGCACATCATTTCTAGCTGGGGTGGGCACATCATTTCTAGTTGTGGTGGGTCAACATGAGGACTCATGGGTCGGTTCCATCCTGCGCCACATAGGTTGGACCGAGACGCATTATACGAAGACCCATGTGGAGGACTCGGCGTACAACACGAAGCTACCCGAGTCGTGGAGGACTCTATCCCCACTGGTGATAAGCCGACTATATATGATTTGTAACCCTAGGCCCCGAGTATGTTATAGAAGCCTGGGGGCTAGTTCGTCGATAGTATACACACATGCACAATGCCTGGTATTCACGTGTACTTTGTACACACCCCTATCACTGATATACAGTACCAGGAGTAGGCTTTTTCCTCAACTGCAAGGGTCGAACTTGGGTAAAACCTTGCCTCGTATTACCATCCAGCCTAACAGTCAGGGATATCCTACCGAATGATCTGATGGAATCATATCTGCCAACTACTAAGAGAGAGGTGTGTCTGGGGGGGAATGTGTGCGAGAGAGGCCTAAAGATAATGTGCGTGCAGGAGGCACATATATGTGCGTATAGAGGGCTAGTAGAGACCGTGCGTGTGTATATATGCATGTGAGAGAAATAGTGTTTTCCAACTGAGATTAGTGAAAAGAGTGGTACATATTAGTCAGAAAGAGAGGGAGAGAGAGATAGAGAGAGTGTGTGTGCGTGAGACACCCCGTCACCCTGGGAGAGATTATGAGCATGTGTGAAAGAGAAATGGCGATGTATATAAAGTGTGTGCACTTATGCATTAGATAGAGAGAGATATAACACATTTGTGAGAACGGGCCAAGGCATAGTGCATCTACGTGTAAAAGGTGGTTCTACGCATTAAATTAAAATATAAATGGCATTATTATGTTTGGATGAGATCATGAATTTTGCAGTTGGCGTATGAACGAAAATTGGTCTATCAGACACCCATACTCTATTGAATTCTAACATGTGCATGTGTTTATTTCATATTATCGATCCACAGAGTGAGAGCGGTTTGAAGTACATGCAATGCATTGCTTTAGCAATTCATATATAAAACATTAATTAGTGCACTCAATGTTGTTAGTGTGAAGCACTTTATACATTTGTCACTTACATGGATACATTCCAAATTTCTAGCTACGAAATAGAATACATGTTGAATTCAACATAAAGGGGGTTTCGAAGATTCGAATTCATAGGAAGTGCATTCAATCATTTGAACCCGAGATAATGGCATTTGTAAATCAGATCTAAAAGGGGGCATCAATGTTTGTTGTGCGTTTGAAAATGCTATATATTCATACGCATGTCTAACTATTTTTTTGCAACCAAGGAGATTATATCTGGAACCATGCATGAACTGAGGTAAGTCGCATATTTTTTAATATATACTCATGTGGACTGTATATTCAAATGTACCCCATCCATTCGAATATAATCGTAGTTTTAGGATTTTCAAGAGTAAAGATTTGTGAAGTTTGAGAAATCCTGAAAGTTCAATTCAAGAGAACCGAAAACGTTAATGCTTCTGCTCCCAAATATTGAATGAAGCGCCAAATAAGCCTCTTGGTCACCCGAAACCGCGCGAGACTAATGTTTGGTGGTAGGGAATTACTATCCTGACTTTGGCACGTGTAGCCTATCGGCCCGATGTCCAAAGGTCTACACCGGGGTAGGTTTGTAACTTCACCAAGACGCCAGTCTCAACCGCCTCCTAGAAGCATTCATACGCCGTGGGCGCCTAAACACCCATGTGCTCGGCCAAAATCTATCCCGCCCACCATTTGGGACACCTGAGATTACTGTCCTACCCCCAACCCGCAATATGTCCGAAATTTTAGATGGGGGCAAAGTTTGTAACTTTCCCCAAATTTCAAACAAGCGTGTCCCAAACCGAAACATTGTTCACCCTTAGTCCACCCTCCCTCCGTTTCCCCATTCATACTCCGTGGGCGCCAAAATGCCCTCTCCACCAGCCGCGAAACCCCAGGCTCCTCCGTCCTCCACCCCATCGCTCCCAATCCACCGCCGCGCTCCTCCATCACGCCGGAGCCAGTACCCCGACGTCGTCGTCCAACGCAACCACAACCGCAACGCCCTCAAGGACTTAGCAGCTGAAGCCGAGGCAGAGCTGCCTCCACGACGCCCATGCCGACGTGCGTCGTACCAGAACCACTTCGACCATGCCGTCCTGCGCCTGACCGCTGCTGCTCCACTATCACAACCGTCCACCGCACCGGAGTTGTTCTCGCTACGCCGTCGTTCACTGCCTCGGATCTGGTTCCCCGCCGCCGACAGACGGCCACGGCACCACACTCAACAACTTGGCCATGGGTAAGTCCAAGGCTCCACCGTCCTCCACAACTTATTGTTTCCAGCGAACCACAAGAAGATCGTTGGAAATACAGAAGGAGGACACAGCACTGCCAGCAGAAAGAGGTACTCCTCTAAGCTTATTCGTGCAAATCTTATGTCTCTGCTCACACCGTATTCATCCCACGAAAGAAACTAGTTGAGCGCTTCGTACTGCATCTTCTTCGTGATACTAAATGCACAAGGTTTCCTCCCATTTACTATTTCACCTTTGCTAGAGGTCACTAGCCCGCCTGGATTTCAATTCAGGTTCAGTCGAATCGCAATTAAAATAAGCAGCACCCGCTTAGGCGCGCGGAGCACCTAGTCCGCCTGTTCGCCGGGGAAGCGGCGCATCGGTGTCTATCATAGGGGTGTGGGGCGCAGGAGCTTCTTGCGCCCGATCTGGAGGTCGGCGGGGCTTGAAGGGATGGCCGGGGCGGTGCCAAGCACAGTGGTGCGGTGAGGTCGAGGGGAGGGCGGAGGCAGGGGACTGGGCCGGTGGTCGCTGGCGTTTCGAGGAATATGCTAACACTGACTGGCTGGAGGTAGATGAAGGCGATCTGCCCGTTCTTTGTACATCGGACGGTGCAGAAAAAATGGACTGACCTATTTGTTTTCAGTCGACTGTTATTTTCATAGGACCACACCTTGTGGTGTGCTGGAGGAGCATCTGCATTTCCCAGCCATCCCTGTGCTCATATTTCAAAATCCTATAATCTAGTAGTAATTTCGTGTGCCATGCATGTTGTAGAGCTATCATATGTCTCCTGTCATTTATTTCTCACCGACCTGCTATCTACTACCTTTACATTGTACTACTTGTGCACACACTTCACCCATACTCACACTATTGTTTTTTTATGCATGGGTATATCAGACTCTGACGTAGTGTTGATGAATACAAAAAAGAAAAGACAGAAGTCGCTCTAGTGTAATTCAAAGATAAGCACTAAGCGTCTCAGCGTTCTAAAGGGTGCAGTGCCAGCAGATGGAGACTGTAAACGTAGCTCTGCTGTTGATGATCTCAATTACCACAGACAACCATCCCAGGTGCTTGCTTTAACTTCGCGCTGTCAAATGTGGTTGCATGTTGCATATGGTGTCTAGCTTGTATTGCTTCCAATTTGGTTAAATTGCATCATCTTACTTTACACATTATACCTTTGATAATGACATGCCTTCCTGTTTTTGATACATACTACATATGTCTATTAACCATGTTCGTACATCAAACTAATGCTCTTTTGTATCCCTCATCAATCACTTATGACGAGACAATCACCCGAGTGGGTTCCTGTGAGACACGCTACTCGTTTAAAGAGTGCAGTATCATCCTCCCCACATGATTCTCAAGAAACAGCAAGGCTAAATGAAGATAGTCAACGTAGCTCTCTAGTTGATGACCGCAATTCCCCCACACCACCATCGCAGGTGCTTGCTCTTACTTGTGTTTGTCAGTATCATGCATCAACGAATTTGGAAGTGCGAATTTCATTCCTTTTTCTTGTGTGTTTACTTGACAAGGCAAAATTTAAAAGGACGAAGGCATGGAATGATGGTGGTCCTCTGGAGCAACCGAAACAGATGATCTCTGCAGATTCTCCTGCTACTCCTACTGCAGTGCAAGTTCCAAATCTCATCTCCCCTACTCCACAACCCCAGGTGCTTGCTCTAACATGGCAGTGTGATATCTGGTTGCATGTTGCATATGGTGCCTAGCTTGTATTGCTCCTAATTTGTTAAATTGCATCTCCTTAGCTTACACATTATACATGTGAATATGACACGCCTTCCTATTTTTGGTACATACTAGATCTGCCTATCACACCATGTTCTTACATCAAAGTACTGTTCTTATGTATCCTGCATCTATCGCTTATGATGAGACAGTCACGCCCGTGGGTTAGTATGAGATGCGCTACTCTTATAAAGAGTGCAGTTTCATCCTCTCCACGTGATTCTCAATAAACATCTAGCCTAATTGAAGATATTGAACGTAGCTCTGTACTTAAAGACCGCACTTCCCCTACAGCACCATCGCAGGTGCTTGCTCTAACTTCGCAGTGTGATATGTGGTTGCATGTTGCATACGGTGTCAAGCTTGTAATGCTTCTAATTAGGGTAAATTGCATCTGCTTAGTTTACCCATTATACCTGTGAATATGACATGCCTTCCTATTTTTGGTACACACTACATCTATGTGTTAACCATGTTCTTACATGAAACTACCTCTCTTCTGTATCCTGCATCAATCACTTACGATGAGACACCTTTATTTGTTGCATATTGCATATTATTTCTAGCTTGTTGCGATGTATTGCTTATAATTTGGTCAAATACATTTGTTAGGCCACCCTTTTAATTTGGCAGAGTGATATTGGTTTCATCTTTCATATGGTTTCTAGCTTGCATTGCTTCTAACTAGTTCAAACACCTTGTGCTTAGTTTACACTTTATACATCATACATGTCAATATGTCATGTCGTCCTGCTTTTCATACATATTTCATCCTCCCATCATGCGGCTGTCTTACATGAAAGTAGTGCTCGTTAGTATCATGCATCAATGAGTTCTGAAGTACAAATTTTGTTGCTTTTTCTTGTGGGTTTGACTTGACAAGGCAAAATCAAAAAAGAGGAAGGAAAAGAGTAAGAAAGGCGATGACGGTGGTCCTCTGCAGCAACGTAAACTGAGCATCTGTACAGATTCTCCTTGTACTGCTAGTGCATTACAAGTTCCAAGTCTCCGCTCCCCTACTCCACCATCCAAGTTGCTTGCTCGAACTTGGCAGTGTGATATCTGGTTGCATGTTGCATATGGTGTCTACCCTGTATTGCTCCTAATTAGTGTAAACTGCATCTGCTTAGCTTACACATGATATGTGTGAATATGACACGCTTTCCTGCTTTTGGTACATACTATATCTGTCTATCACACCATGTTCTTACATGAAACTACTCTTCTTGTGTATCATGTGTCAGTCACATATGATGGGACACCTTTAAGTTGGCAGTGTGATATTGGTTTGCGTCTTGAATATGATTTCTAGCATGTAGTGCTTCTAGTTTGATGAACGCCACCTATGACGAGACAGTTTAACTTGGCAGAGTGATATTGATTGCACCTTCCATATGGTGTCTAGCTTGCAGTGCTTCTAATTTGTTGAAGTGCCTTCTGCTTAGTTAGCACATCATAGGTGTGAATATGTCAAGCCGTCCAGTTTTTCGTACATATTCCATCCTCGTATCATGACTTTGCCTTTCATTAGAGTAGTGTTCGTCAGTATCATGCATGAATGAGTTCTGAAGAGTGAATTTTATTCCTTTTTCTTGTCGGTTTGACCTCACAATGCAAAATCAATAAAGCAGAAGGAAATTGGTAAGGCATTGGATGATGGTGGTCCTTCCGAGCAACCGAAACGGAGGGTCTCTACAGATTCTACTCCGCCATCCTCCCAACAAGATTCGCAAGACAACGCAAGGCTAGACAATCAACGTAGCTGTCCAGATGATGAGCACATCTCCGCTACTCCACCATCACAGGTGCTTGCTCTAACTTAGCACTATTATATGTGGTTGCATGTTGCGTATGATGTCTAATACGTCTCCGTCGTATCTACTTTTCCAAACACTTTTTCCCTTGTTTTGGACTCTAACTTGCATGATTTGAATGGAACTAACCCGGACTGACGCTGTTTTCAGCAGAATTGCCATGGTGTTATCTTTGTGCAGAAACAAAAGTTCTCGGAATGACCTGAAACTTCACGGAGATTAATTTTGGAAAATATAAAAAATATTGGCGAAAGAATCAAGGCCAGGGGGCCCACACCCTATCCACGAGGGTGGGAGGCGCGCCTACCCCCCTAGGGCGCGCCCCCTGCCTCGTGGGCCCCCTGGAGCTCCACGGACCTCAACTCCAACTCTATATATTCGTTTTCGGGGAGAAAAAAATCAGAGAGAAAGATTCATCACGTTTTACAATACGAAGCCACCACCAAGCCCTAAACTCTCTCGGGGGGCTGATCTGGAGTCCGTTCGGGGCTCCAGAGAGGGGAATCCGTCGCCATCATCATCATCAACCATCCTCCATCACCAATTTCATGATGCTCACCGCCGTGCGTGAGTAGTTCCATCTTAGGCTTGCTGGACGGTGATGGGTTGGATGAGATTTATCATGTAATCGAGTTAGTTTTGTTAGGGTTTGATCCCTAGTATCCACTATGTTCTGAGATTGATCTTGCTATGACTTTGCTATGCTTAATGCTTGTCACTAGGGCCCGAGTGCCATGATTTCAGATCTGAACCTATTATGTTTTCATGAATATACGTGAGTTCTTGATCCTATCTTGCAAGTCTATACTCACCTACTATGTGTTATGATCCGGCAACCCCAAAGTGACGATAATCGGGACCAGTCCCGGTGATGACCGTAGTTTGAGGAGTTCATGTATTCACTATGTGTTAATGCTTTGGTCCGGTACTCTATTAAAAGGAGGCCTTAATATCCCTTTGTTTCCAATAGGACCCCGCTGCCATGGGAGGGTAGGACAAAATATGTCATGCAAGTTCTTTTCCATAAGCACATATGACTATATTCAGAATACATGCCTACATTACATTGATGAATTGGAGTTAGTTCTGTGTCACCCTATGTTATGACTGTTACATGATGAACCGCATCCGGCATAATTCTCCATCACCGATCCAATGCCCACGAGCTTTTTACATATTGTTCTTTGCTTATTTACTTTTCCGTTGCTACTGTTACAATCACTATAAAACCCAAAAATATTACTTTTGCTACTATTACCATTACTTCCATACTACTTTGCTACTAAATACTTTGCAGCAGATACTAAGTTATCCAGGTCTTGTTGAATTGACAACTCAACTGCTAATAATTGAGAATATTCTTTGGCTCCCCTTGTGTCGAATCAATAAATTTGGGTTGAATACTCTACCCTCGAAAACTGTTGCGATCCCCTATACTTGTGGGTTATCAAGACTATTTTCTAGCGCCGTTGCCGGGGAGCATAGCTCTGTTCTTTGAGTCACTTGGGATTTATATCTCCTGGTCACTATGAGGAAATTGAAAGACTAAAAAACCAAAATTTATCCCTCAACTACGAGGGGGGGTAAGGAACTGCCATCTAGCTCTGCACTTGATTCACCTTCTGTTTTGAGTAAGCTTGCGACACCTAAACCTGCTTCTGCTATTAATTCTGATATGTCGCATGTTATTGATGATGCCACTTCTGCTATGCATGATACTTATGATGAAACTACTTCTATGCTTGATACTACTATGCCACTTGGTGAATTTCTTGATGAACAACTTGCTAGGGCTAGAGAGAATGAAATTATTGAAACTGATAATATTGATGAAAGTGATGATGAAGATTCTCCCCCTAGATATGAATTTCATGTTGTGCCTGAGGGCTATGTTATGGATGAAGAAACTGCTAGAGACTTTCTTGCTTGCAATTAGAGAAGTGATCTTAAGAAATTATTAGCTAAGCTTAAACAAAAAACACTGAATACTAGAATGAAATATGATCCTGCTTATGCTACTTCATCTATCTCTGTTACTGATAAGGATTATGAATTCTCTGTTGATCCTGATATAATTACTTTGGTTGAATCTGATCCTTTTTATGGCTATGAATCTGAAACTGTTGCGGCACATCTTACTAAATTAAATGATATAGCCACCCTGTTCACTAATGATGAGAAAAATTGCTACTATTATATCCTTAAAATATTTCCATTCTCATTAAAGGGTGATGCTAAGATATGGTTTAATTCTCTTGATCCTGGTTGTGTGCGTAGTCCCCAGGATATGATTTATTACTTCTCTGCTAAATATTTCCCCGCTCATAAGAAACAAGCTGCTTTAAGGGATATATATAATTTTGTGCAAATTGAAGAAGAGAGTCTCCCAATAGCTTGGGGGAGGCTTATCCAATTACTTAATGCTTTGCCTGATCATCCTCTCAAGAAAAATGAAATACTTGATATCTTTTATAATGGACTAACCGATGCTTCCAGAGACCACCTCGATAGTTGTGCTGGTTGTGTTTTCAGGGAAAGAACTGTTAATCCAGCTGAAATTCTATTGAATAATTTGTTGACCAATGAAAACAATTGGACACTTCCTGAACCAACTCCTAAGCCAACTCCGAAGAAAAGGGGTGTTCTATTTCTCAGTCTTGAAGATATGCAATTGGCAAAGAAATCTATGAAAGAAAAAGGTATTAAAGCTGAAGATGTTAAGAATTTGCCTCCTATTGAAGAAATACATGGTCTTAATTTACCGCTTGTTGAAGAAATATATGGTCTTAATTCATCACCTATTGAAGAAACTCATGGTCTTGATAACCCGACACAGGTAGTAAAGGTAAATTCTCTCTATAGATTTGATGAAGGTGATATTCCTCATTATAAGTCTGCTAGCCAATGCTTAGATGATTTTGATAATTTTATTGTCAAACAAGAAAACTTCACTGCTTATGTTGGTAGAGAATTAAAACGCAATGCTTATATGATTGAACACTTGGGTGATTATATGTCTAGAGTTAAAGGTGAACTTAAACTCATTAGTAAACATGCTTCTATGGTTACCACTCAAGTAGAACAAGTACTTAAAGCTCAGAATGATTTGCTCAATGAATTGAATAGTAAGAATAATGACTTTGCTATTAGAGTTGCAACTAGAGGGGGTAAAGTGACTCAGGAACCTTTGTATGCTGAAGGTCACCCTAAGAGAATTGAGCAGGATTCTCAAAGAACTAATGTAGATGCACCTAGTCCTTCTAAGAAGAAGAAAAAGAAAAATGACAGGACTTTGCATGCTTCTAGTGAACCTGTTGTTGACACACCTGAGAATCCCAATGATATTTCTATTTCTGATCCTGAAACACAATCTGGTAATGAACATGAACCAAGTGATAATGTTAATGATGATGTTCATGTTGATGCTCAACCTAGCAATGATAATGATGTAGAAATTGAACCTGCTGTTGATCTTGATAACCCACAATCAAAGAATCAACGTTATGATAAGAGAGACTTTGTTGCTAGGAAGCACGGTAAAGAAAGGGAACCATGGGTTCAGAAACCCATGCCTTTTCCTCCCAAACCATCCAAGAAAAAGGATGATGAGGATTTTGAGCGCTTTGCTGAAATTATTAGACCTATCTTTTTGCGTATGTGTTTGACTGATATGCTTAAAATGAACCCTTATGCTAAGTATATGAAAGAGATTGTTACTAATAAGAGAAAGATACCGGAAGCTGAAATTTCCACCATGCTTGCTAATTATACTTTTAAGGGTGGAATACCAAAGAAACTTGGAGATCCAGAAGTACCTACTATACCATGCTCCATTAAAAGAAATTATGTTAGAACTGCTTCATGTGATCTTGCAGCCGGTGTTAGTGTTATGCCTCTCTCTTTATATCGTAGACTTGATTTGAATAAGTTGACACCTACTGAAATATGTTTGCAAATGGCTGATAAATCAACTGCTATACCCATCGGTATTTGTGAGGATGTGCCCGTTGTGGTTGCACATGTTACTATTTTAATGGACTTTGTCATTCTTGATATTCCCGAGGATGATAGTATGTCTATTATTCTTGCAAGACCCTTTTTGAATAATGCAGGGGCTGTTATTGATTGCAACAAAGGCAATGTCACTTTTCATGTTAATGGTAATGAGCATACGGTACACTTTCCGAGGAAACAACCTCAAGTCCACAATATCAATTCTATTGGAAAAAATTCCATCGATTATTTTTGGAGGTTTTGAATTTCCTCTTCCTACTGTCAAGAAGAAATATGATATTCTTATTATTAGGGACGTGCATATCCCCGTTGAGGTAACATAGTGTTATTCGAAATTTCTCCGGTTCCATGTTATTCGGAATGAGTTTGTTAACAAGACTTGATCAACCTTGTTAGTGGATTCCTTTTGATGAGCATGAGATGGATGAAGTTAGAAAGCACAACCTTCTGTACCCCTCTTTTACTTTCTGTAATTTAGATTAAATAAAGCAAAAATAGTATTTTCTGTCTGTTTTCTAAATTATCCGTGCAATAAAAAATACCCCGAAAGTAAAGGTTCTCCAAATGCCCTGCCAATATAATATGATTTTTTCTGGAATATTTAAGAATATCTGGCACTGAGAACACAGCAGGGGGAGCAAGCACCTGGCCACGAGGGTCCAGGGCGCGCCCACCCCTACCGGGCGCACCCCCGTGCCTCGTGGGCCCATGGTGGCTCCCCTCCACTTATTCCAGCCACCACACACTCCTTCTTCCTCCCAAAAAATCACCAACCAGCTCAAGCACGAATTACTAGCATACACTTTCCCGTTCCACGTTACTTTGCTATATTTGCTAGTAGATGCTTAATTGGTCACCGAAACTTTGGAAACCTGAGTGCCCCTGATATTGTTATTTTGTGCCATCCCTTATTTCGTGATGACACATTTAGTATGGGCGCTATTGTTGCAAAGCGGTTAAACCTTAACCGTACTAAGGGCCCCATCTTGGGAGGCATCTTTGCCTCGCGCCTCGCTGCATACTATAACATACCTATTAGGCATTATGAGAAAGAAGAAAAATTGCTGCCTCCTGTTTATCTAGATTATAAGAGTATGGTAGCACATGATTTTATTGTTAAGAATAGGGAAAAGGCGCTTAAGTACAAATTAATATTTGGTAAAAATCATCCTGAGACTATTACCTTGCCTGCTCCTTCCTTGTTTGATTTATCTGCAGGCGAGTACCTTGTTCCGTTGGAGGCCATTCACGCCTACCGGAACCCCACATCAGCTACAGAGCTAGATCCGGAACCACACTTTGTTCCCCCACGCCAGTCTGTTTACCAGCGGAATCCGGAGGAGGTGGCCAGCCAGTGGCAACCCGAGGCTTCATCTCAGTACGACCCCAACTATAACTTCGGATATCCGCCAGGCCAGCCGTGGCAGTAGACAAACTTAGGCCCAAAAGCCTAAGCTTGGGGAAGTACGTATTTCTCACCGACATTACATTTATGTTCACACACTCATGCTAGTTGTCGGTGCTCATACTTTTTCATCGTACTATCCATGCTAGTTTATTTTCCTTTTCTTGCTTTCTTCTTGTGTGTTTGAAAAACTTTAAGAAAAACCAAAAAAATATATTATTATTAGCTTTTAGCTAGTTTACTTTCTTGTTGAAGTAGTAATAATTAAAGAAAAACCCAAAAAGATTTCCTGTTCTTCTTTTGCTTGTTGGGACCTTCCCGTGTAAATAATTTTATTTCTTTTCTTTGGGGGTCGACAGGAGAAGACCATAATGAAATCGTTAAAGTGGATCTATTATGCATTATTGTTGATTTAACCAAGAGCTCGTATTGCCTTGTCTTCTCCTGTTTATTGAATGCTCGTAGATTCCAGCTTAGTCCAGTGCACGTGCACTATTATTATTATTCACATCGTTCGGGCATGCAAGTGAAAGGCAATAATGACGATATATGATGGACTGATTGAGATGAGAGAAGCTGGTATGAACTCGACCTCTCTTGTTTTTGTAAATATGATTAGTTCATCGTTCCTGATTCAGCTTATTATGAATAAACATGTTTGCAATGACAATTAGAGATTATAGTTGCTTATGCCATGCTTAATTAGCTAGGAGTTTATAATGGTTTACCTTGCGTGCCAACATGCTATTAAAATGATTGTGATGTGGTATGATAGGGTGGTATCCTCCTTTGAATGATTCGAGTGACTTGACTTGGCACATGTTCACGCATGTAGTTGAAACAAAATCAACATAGCCTTCATGATATTTATGTTCATGGTGGATTATATCCTACTCATGCTTGCACTCAATGTTTATTAATTTTAATGCATGTTCATGACTATTGTCGCTCTCTAGTTGGTCGCTTCCCAGTCTTTTGCTAGCCTTCACTTGTACTAAGCGGGAATACTGCTTGTGCATCCAATCCCTTAAACCCCAAAGTTATTCCATATGAGTCCACTATACCTTCCTATATGCAGTATCTACCTGTCGTTCCAAGTAAATATGTATGTGCCAAACTCTAAACCTTCAAATGAAATTCTGTTTTGTATGCTCAAATAGCTCATGTATCAACTAGGGTTGTCTGTATCTTCCATGCTAGGCGGGTTATTCTCAAGAGGAGTGGACTCCGCTCCTCACTCACGAGAAAATGGCTGGTCACCGGGATGCCCAGTCCCATGCTTTATGCAAACCAAATCAAAATAATTCAAACAAAACTCCCCCGGGACTCTTGTTAGTTGGAGGCACTCGTTGTTTCGAGAAAGCTTTGGATTGATGCTTGTTGGTGGAGGGGGAGTATAAACTATACCATTCTATTTGGGAACCGCCTATAATGTGTGTAGCATGGAAGATATCGCCATCTCTCGGTTGTTATGTTGACAATGAAAGTATGCCGCTCAAAATATTATTTATCTCTATTTCAAAATCGAGCTCTGGCACCTCTACAAATCCCTGCTTCCCTCTGCGAAGGGCCTATCTATTTACTTTTATGTTGAGTCATCACCCTCTTATTAAAAAGCACCAGCTGGAGAGCACCGCTGTCATTTGCATTCATTACTATTAGTTTATATTGGGTATGACTGGATCTCTTTTACCATGAATCACAATGTTTAGTTAGTCCTTGATCTTTAAAGGTGCTCTGCATTTATGTTTTGCGGTCACATAAAGGGCTAGCGAGATACCATCTTGTTATATCATATCATGATTGTTCTGAGAAAGTGTAGTCATCCGAGATTTATTATTATTGCTTGCTAGTTGATTATGACATTGACATGAGTAAAGATGAGACCTAAATGTTATTGTGAATATGGTTAGTTCATAATCTTTGATGAAAACTTGAATGCTGGATTTACATATTTACAACAACAAGAGCAAACAGAGTTTGTAAAAGTTTTTCTTTATCACTTTCAGTTTATCAACTGAATTGCTTGAGGACAAGAAAAGGTTTAAGCTTGGGGGAGTTGATACGTCTCCGTCGTATCTAATTTTCCAAACACTTTTGCCCTTGTTTTGGACTCTAACTTGCATGATTTGAATGGAACTAACACGGACTGACGCTGTTTTCAGCAGAATTGCCATGGTGTTATCTTTGTGCAGAAACAAAAGTTCTCGGAATGACCTGAAACTTCACGGAGATTAATTTTGGAAAATATAAAAAATATTGGCGAAAGAATCAAAGCCAGGGTCCCACACCCTGTCCACGAGGGTGGGAGGCGTGCCTGCCCCCCTAGGGCGCGCCTCCTGCCTCGTGAGCCCCTGGAGCTCCACCGACCTCAACTCCAACTCTATATATTCGTGTTCGGGGAGAAAAAAATCAGAGAGAAAGATTCATCGTGTTTTACAATACGGAGCCGCTGCCAAGCCCTAAACTCTCTCGAGAGGGCTGATCTGGAGTCTGTTCGGGGCTCCGAAGAGGGTAATCCATCGCCATCGTCATCATCAACCATCCTCCATCACCAATTTCATGATGCTCACCGCTGTGCGTGAGTAATTCCATCGTAGGCTTGCTGGACGGTGATCGGTTGGATGAGATTTATCATGTAATCGAGTTAGTTTTGTTAGGGTTTGATCCCTAGTATCCACTATGTTCTGAGATTGATGTTGCTATGACTTTGCTATGCTTAATGCTTGTCACTAGGGCCCGAGTGCCATGATATCAGATCTGAACCTATTATGTTTTCATGAATATATGTGAGTTCTTGATCCTATCTTGCAAGTCTATACTCACCTACTATGTGTTATGATCCGGCAACCCCGAAGTGACAATAATCGGGACCACTCCCGGTGATGACCGTAGTTTGAGGAGTTCATGTATTCACTATGTGTTAATGCTTTGGTCCGGTACTCTATTAATAGGAGGCCTTAATATCCCTTAGTTTCCAATAGGACCCCGCTGCCACGGGAGGGTAGGACGAAAGATGTCATTCAAGTTCTTTTCCATAAGCACGTATGACTTTATTCGGAATACATGCCTACATTACATTGATGAATTGGAGCTAGTTCTGTGTCACCCTATGTTATGACTGTTACATGATGAACCGCATCCGGCATAATTCTCCATCACCGATCCAATGCCTACGAGCTTTTTACATATTGTTCTTCGCTTATTTACTTTTCCGTTGCTACTGTTACAATCACTATAAAACCCAAAAATATTACTTTTGCTACTGTTACCGTTACTTCCATACTACTTTGCTACTAAATACTTTGCTGCAGATACTAAGTTATCCAGGTGTGGTTGAATTGACAACTCAACTGCTAATACTTCAGAATATTCTTTGGCTCCCCTTGTGTCGAATCAATAAATTTGGGTTGAATACTCTACCCTCGAAAACTGTTGCGATCCCCTATGCTTGTGGGTTATCAATGTCTAGCTTATATTGCTTCTAACTTTGTTGAATTGCATCTGCTTACTTTACACATAATGCTTGTGAATATGACACATGTTCCTGTTTCTAGAACATACGTGTATAGGATGAGCACATCTCCCCTACTCCACCATCACAGGTGCTTACTCTAACTTGGAACTGTTATATGTGGTTGTGTGTTCCATATGATGTCTAGTTTGTATTGCTTCTGATTTTGTTGAATTGCATCTACGTAGCTTACAACTTATACCTGCAACGATCACTTACCCATAAGACACATTTAACTTGCGAGTGTGATGTAGGTTGCATCTTGCATTGTCTTCTAGCTTGTACTGCTTCTAATTTCTTGAAATGGCACTTACGACGAGACACTTTTTACCTTATAGAGTGATATTGGTTACATGTTCATATGGTGCCTAGCTTTCATTTCTTCTAATTTTGTTGAAATGCCTTCTGCTTACTGTTTTTCATACATATTCCATCCTCCTATTGTACGTCTGAATATGCAATGTTGTCTTCTTTTTGTATATATTCCATCCTCCTATCCTGCGCTTGCCTTATCAAAGTAGTGTTCGTCTGTATCATGCATCAACCAGTTATGCAGAGCTAATTTTATTCATCTTCTTTTGGTTTTGACTTCATAAGGCAATATCAGAAAATAGGAAGGAAAAGAGTAAGTTAGGGGATGTTGGTGGTCCTCTGGCCGACGCAAACATAGACTCTCTAGATTTGCCACTACTACTGCTAATGAAGTTGAAGTCCCAAGTCTACATGATGAGTTCAGCTCCCGTACTCCACCATCGCAGATGCTTCCTCTAAGTTGACAGTGTGATAATTGGTTTCATGTTGCATATGTTGTCACTAAAAAAATACACTTCCGTGATGATACGTGTTTGTCACAGTAGGTCATGTTTTCTGTCATGCGTGTACATCCATGACAAATTTATGACAGAATCAAGATAGTCATACCCGTGCTGTCGTAGAAGTGTTCCATGACATTACCAAAATTATCATCACGGAAGTGTCCACTTCCATGATGATAAATCGCGCGTCACAGGAGTGCTTTCGTCAAGGGTGACCGACACGTGGCATCCACCGTAACGGAACGCCGTTAAGCTATCGGGTCCGATTTTGGATCCGATAACCCGTTAACAGCCCCGACCAATGGGGATTTTCCATGTGTAAAATCATCATTGGCTGGAGGAAACACGTGTCGGCTCACCGTTGGGACAGATGTCATCCACTCATTGGACACAAAGTGCCTATGATACGTCGACACATGGCATGGCCCAACAGAGGCCCATTCCTGTGAAAAGGTCGGCCCGTTTGACTTGGTCAAAAGGTGGCGGGCCGGCCCACGGCAAGTCTGTTAATGGCCTGTTCGCATATAGCCAATTTACAGCCCGCTAACGCAGGGCCCGTTTACGGCCTATCCGTATTAGGCCCAGTAGCGTCATCTGGGCCGTCCAATATAATTCCAGCCCGTTTTAACTTCCGGCCCATGTATGGCCCATGACGTCTTTCGGCCCATATGAGGCCCTTAGTAACCCTTGGCCCCTTAACGGCCCGTGGTGAAACCGGCCCGTAATTAACAGTGTATCGCTTTATACCCATTAGCGGCCCATTATTCCATTGGGTCGTTTGCAGCCCGTGTTACCTTTCGGCCTTCTCAGGGACCATTTATTCTTGGGCTCATTTCCAGCATTCGGTTACTTACGGCCCGTTACTGGCCTTTTCTGCTTGTGGGCCAAATTCAGCCCGTGGATACAGTCGGCCCGTTTGTGGCCCGTTAATCTGTTGGGCCATTTTCGTAGCATCATCAAATACGGCCTACTAACGGCCCGTTATGGTCAGCCCATAAAACGTACGATTTCCACTCTAGCCCGTTTACGGCCCCTTATATGGCCCGTACAAGGCCCATAGATGAGACGGCCCGTAGAAAGCCAATGGATAATACGGGACGTAGAAGGCCTATTGACCCGATGGCCCATAGAAGGCCCATTTATCCGACGGCCCATAGAAGGCCCATGGATCCGACGGCCCATAGAAGGCCCATGGATCCGACGGCCCATAGAAGGCCCATGGATCCGACGGCCCATAGAAGGCCCATGGATCCGACGGCCCACAGAAGGCCCATGGATCCGATAGCCGATAGAAGGCCCATGGATCCGAGAGCCAATAGAAGGCCCACGGATCCGCCGCCATAGAAGGCCATGGATCGTCCGTCCCGTAGATGGCCCATGGATCGTATGGCCTGTGGAGGGCCATGGTCACTACAATGTTTGGGCGAGTTGGCCCCCGTTTGAACGATATAGCATATTCAAAGAATCATCCTACTCTATACTATCACCTCTAAAAAACATACACTATACAATAAAGAGACTAAGGCATCGAAACGTAGAACAATCTTACACTATACAATAAAGAAATTACAGACGATTATACCCACCGGGCATTATGGTTCGGCACCAATGATAATAAAGCATACACAAACAGCAAATTACATACACTGGGCAAATACAGCTCATACATCATGGACACGCATCAACATAACTTACCATTTCAACTATAATCTCTTCAGAAAATAGGATTGGCCGGATTTAGATAGCACAAATTTCAGTCTGCAAAATCTCCAATTCCTTCGTTGTTACCTCAGTGTCTTGTTTCATTTTTTTGACTCCTGCATCACTACCAAAAAAGACACATCCGTGACATTTTGGGCCGAACGAATATTTTTTCTGTCATACTTATGACACTTCTATGACAATAATTGTGGCAAAACACGGTATCATCATAGATGTGTTGGGGTCCTACTTCTATGACAAAAAATCATGACAGAAAATGGGCTTTTCGTCCTGGGCGGGTCGGAGACGCAGATGCATGACATTCTTTGGGCCGTCCATGACGGAAAAAACCGTGGTAGAAGCGAGGGAGCGGAAAATATCGGGGAGTCCCCGATTACGATGGGTGGTCGGGGGCCGAGCGATGCGCGTTTCTCTCATACGTACATGCGTGTGTGCGAGGCGTTGGGCTCTAACTGAACCCGAGCGAGGCGTTGGGCTCTAACTGAACCCGAGGGATTGCACTGCAGGCTACGCGTTACTGAACCCGAGCGATAGATCGATGGCTGTTAACTGAACCCGATCGAGCGATTCCTTCGCTACTGCTGCTAACTGAAGCCGATCGTTGCTGCCTCTGGATGAACAGTGAGCATTGCGGGGGGGCTTGGATGAACAGTTCCAGGTGGGGGTGGATGAACAGGACTCCGTGGTGTTGCCTCTGGATGAAGAGTACCCCGATCGATCGAGCCGGTTCGGGCTAGATGAACAGGACCCCGTGGAGGGCTGGATGAACAGGACCACCCCATGGAGCGCAGGATGAACAGTAGACGGTGGAGGGCAGGATGAAAAGTAGCCCGTGGAGGGGTGGTTGAACAGGAGCCCGTGGAGGGGCCTGGTTGAACAGTAGCCGGTGGAGTAGCGCGCGGTGGTGGATGAACAGTCACAGGTGGAGGCTGGAGGAGGTCGACGGTGGATGAACAGTAGCCCGTGGAGGCTGCAGGAGGTCGACGATGGAGATGAACAGTATCCCGTGGAGTCCCGTTTTGCGGTACGCCACACCCCTCCCGATGAACAGGACCCCCGTTTCGACCGTAGCTCTCCAACACAAGTCCGTTTCCTCCGTTTTGCGGTACGCCACACCCCTCCCGATCAACAGGAACCCCGTTTCGACCGTAGGAGGTCCGTTTCCTCCGTTTTGCGGTACGCCAGACCCCTCCGGATGAACAAGATCCCGTTTCGAACGTGGCTGGTCGAACACAAGGCTGTTTCCTCCGTTCTGCGGTATGCCAGGCCTCGTTTCCATCGGCTGTTCCGTCCAAGGCCTCCCGATGAACACGACGACACATTCCGTTCTGACCCAGCCGGTTGGCTCCCCATGAACACGACGACGACGCTGTTTCTCTGTTCCGACCCAGCCATGTACACGAGCCCTGGCCGTACGTATGCGCGAGTAGGCGTTCGAGACCCTGCCCGTATGTACGTACGTGGCCGTATTTTCTTTCTTGCACACTGGCCGCTGTACGTACGTGTACATGCTACGTGCGCGCCTCTACTACGACACGTGCGCGCCTCTACATCGACCAGTATGTACGTACACGTTCGCGACCAGAATGACAACGCTACGTACGCTTCGACCAGGTGGGTCCCGACTGTCAGGCACTTCCTTGCTTGCGAAGATGTAGCTAGTGGGTCCCAGCAGTCAGGGGGGCGAATCATTTTTTTGCCCGGACGCACTTCTTGCGTGCATGTAGCTGGTGGGTCCCAGCAGTCAGGGGGAAATGTTTTTTTCGCGAAATACGATGGCCCGTCCGGTGGGTCCCAGCTGTCAGTTGGAGGAATAATTATTTTGCGTGTAATAAGGAGGCACTTCCTTGTTGCGGTCGTGGACCCAGCTGTCAGCCTCTCCACGTAGAGTCCACGTCCGATGGAAGTCGTTCCTTGACCACGTTGACCACGCCGCGCCGAGAGCACCAGGGCGGTGGACGACGGCGAGGCCTATGAAGGGGACGACGCGGAGCCGGGGAAGATGCGACAGTGGAAGCCCGCGCGGAGAGGAGTACGAGGGTTCACTGGTTCGGCTGCGGTGTGAGGCTGCCGTTGCCGCGGAATAACAGGGGGTGTGGGTGAGTAGAGGGATGGCCTGGCCAGCAGTGCGAGTAGTAGGGGGCGGTGAGGCCTCCGCGGATCACAACCGGCCACTGGAGGCAGGAGCACGCGGCACGACCGGCGCTGCTTTGGGTGGCTAGAGCAAGAAGACCAGAGGTTGAAGAAGCACTACGGCCGTTGGATGGACATCGTACGGTCACTGCAGCTAGAATCATTTATATTGACTAAGTTGATAAAGCCCTTGGTACGCGTCAACTTAGTAGGCCCACAGGTCAGCCTCCGAAACGGTGCGCCCCAGATGTCGGGGAGGAGGAATCATTTTTTGGGCGGCTGAAGCAAGAATATCCGAGATTGAAGAAGAAGCACGACATCCGTTGGATGGACATCCAATGGCCACAGCTGCCAGAACCGTGTGTTGTTGACAAAGCCTTGCATACGTGTCAACTTAGTTTTTTTAGGGGACGCGTCAACTTAGAAGGCCCACATGTGTGTGGCAGAGAACATATAGCCCATTTGCGATTTGTAAGAATGTACAACCCATTTTTTAATTCTAATGGAATTTACTACAGCCCATTTACAGTTTGTTAAAAGTACAGCCCATTTTCTAGCTAGGACAACGATTAATAATTTCAACCAACCGCTCAAAACAGAATTCAAAAAAAATTCCCACATTTTTATGGGATCCCAAATATTTTTATCCGAAATTTCTAGTCAGATTAAATATAATTTCAAAATAAAGTTGTATTACGTTAAAATCCAACGAAATATTGCGCGCGCAACAAGTAATGAAATTAAAATTTTCAAATTCCGAAAATAATATATTTTTTAAACTAATTACGCGTTTGGTGCATTTTTTATAGTTACTGCCCAGTTATTATAATTACATCCCATTTATTATTTCTTAAAGTCCATTTTCTTGTTAAGCCTAATGCATACCTCCTAGGAAAGTTTGCAGCCCAGCGGGGCAGAGAATAACAAGTTGACCCGAATATTGTGTACAACTGTCGGCCCAGTTCCATTGCTGATGTTGAAAAAAAGGCCTGTGTAGTACAGTACAACCTAACATGGCTACTCAGCCCACATTCAGCGACGCCGGAAAGGCCCAAACAAGGCTTCTGTACAACTTTTTGAAGTCACTAAGCTCAATTAATAACTTAAGAAAAAAGTTAGATTACAGTGGAACCTAATTGAAAGCTATCACGAGTAAAGAAATAATTCAACGGGTCCCACTTGTGCGTGCGTGTGTGTGCATGTGTGTGAGAGAGAGAGAGATAGAGACCCATCGGTCGATGCTCGTAAATACATCTTTCAGCCATATGCATTGCTGATGCTCAGTAAAAACTTATATAGTTGACACAATCATATAGAACATCATAGCACACTTCACTTGCATACAAAAATTTCATGCAGGCGGCACAATCAAGATGGAAGCAGTAGATCGCTATGGGTAGGGCTATGTTGAAACCAACAAACTCGTACATAACGGTTCATCTTCTTTATCAATGACAGGGAAATATCTTGAATGCTGTGCAAAGAAAACAGACAGACAACACAATAAGTTCTGCTAGCACATTAAGTTGACATACAACCCTTTCTAAAAAAAGTTCAGGTACAAAATTAGAACAGGTCACAATCAAATGTACTGGCACATCAGTGCTTCACACCCATAGCTCGGATTTAACTAGTATCTGACAAGATTCAGTTGTTACCTCAAATTAGAGCACATCCAGGCAGCCAGCCCTGCCTCTTCTCCCAAAGAAGCAGTGGCCTCCGCCGCGCGATGGAGTAGGCCCTGTGCCATCCATCGTTCCGAGCAACACGGGGAAAGTCTGACGTTGACTCCTGTAATGGACGTCGTCGACGGACCCTGGCACCAGCGGCGGCGGCAGGACTTCGATTGATGGATTGACCACTTCTTCGACATGCACGAACACTCGATACAGGTACATCCCTAACGTGGTCCGCGGCGGCCTTGGTGGCGACGAATAGTACAACCCCGGTTCCTGCACCGGTATCTCAACACCAATCACCTTCGGTATGGTGGACGGCTTCTTCATCCATGCCATAACCGTCAGAGCCCAGCTGTCTGGAGGAACAAACATACTTACGAGCTCACCTCCAAGGTCGTTGATAAGCTCATTCATGGACTCGCTGTTCCAAGCACGTCGAGGCATGCCGTGGAAGGTAAGCTTTGTTAAAAACTCAAGCTCAGAGGGCACCGAGCCCCATCCTGGGTGCCACCGATCAAAGCTCACCAGCGCGCCATCGCAGAACAAACGCCGGGAAGATTCGAACACACGACTGCAGTCGAAAGTTGTCCGGAACCTGACGAAGAAATCAGCCGGTGGCGGACAGACTTCGACGAGCAAGTCACTTATTTGGATGCCGTGCGCAATGCCAAGAGCTTTGACAAGGTCGTCCGGCGAGACGGGAGGCCGGTCGCCGTTGATGGTTACCATCAGCACTTTGCCGGCAAACTGGTCGTCAAGCGCCGCCATGCCACTGTTGAGCGACAGCACGCAGCGACCGAAGGCAGGACGGACCTCAGGATCTCCGGCTCGGAGATCCGCGTTGACCGGCGACATGATAGTGAGCTTGAGTACAGGGAGTACAGGAGGGGGATTTGGGGGAACTGGAGTAGGAATCGAGATTCCAGAGGTGGGGGAGGGGCGGGAGATTGGGGATGAAAAGGTAGCTTGAATTTCGAACACGCGCCAATATGCTCTCGGCGCGCAAGCGCACGAAAACACCGGTGGCGCCCACATGTCGGCCTAAGAGTCCTTATTCTTTCTTTTTTGGAGAGCCCGGCCTTTTTTAGGATCTTTTGAGAGCCCGGCCTGAGAGTCATAATTGACCTGTTTGGCATTGCGTTACTACTCGGCCCATATTCAACGACACCTCACTGGCCCAAACAAGTGTACATCATCGAAAAGACACTGAGCTCAAATTATATAACTTGAAAAAAGGAGATACACTCTGAACACTGGAGAATGGTGATGCCCTCATTTAGCCCACCAGTAGTTCGAGACAATAAACAGTTCGAAACAACGATATATACAACATTCAAACACTGACTAGTGACTACTACTGACATAAACAGCAAGACATGATAGTTCATAAGAAGTCTTGCTACACCACCAAAACGCACCCATCTGCAGCGCTCAGACTCTCGTGATCCAGACGAGAATGACATTCTAAACAGAGCCAACTATTACATAGTAAGAGTGACATAGACGAGGATGACCAAATGACAAGGAATATGCATAACAAAAGAAAGAACTACCCATCCAGAACAAGCAGCAAAGACAACAAAGTCATTCGAAGAGATGATCCAACACCATCATAATTTGCAGCCCCGCTTCAGCGACCAATGATCCGGAGACACCAGTACTCCACCCTTTCGACGCAACAGCCCAATTACCTATCAACCTGAAGGCTTGAACCACATCACTGCCTGTCGTAATTGAGACATCCAAGGATCAAAGTTAATCCGGATGCCTTTGTCATTCTCACCTTCTTTTGGCTGCAGGCTGTATCGTTGACAATCAGGGGAGTTTGCTCCCGAACTCCTAGGGCTCGCCGTGTAGACACAGTTTTCCATAGCAAACAGAGCCTCTCTGCCATCAAGGTCCTTGCCAACGGTGATCTCCTGGTTAATCGGATAATTGAGTCCGAGAAACAGAGAGTGTGAACCAAGGCTGTTTACCCGCCTCCAACTAAAAAATCCTGAAGGCCCCAACAAGCTGGTATCCTGCTCATAGACGTAACAGCCACTGTCCGGATACTCACGTATTTCACGGTGCTTGTATACAGTGGGGTTTTTGCAATATAACTTTTCCGGCTCATGTGTCCGAATGATCATCAGTCTTTTGCCGTCGTCTGATCGAGCGAGGAACCAGTTGTGCTTCCCTGTTTTTGGCAAAGGTGGTGTGATTACAAAGGGCAGTAACTGTAGGGACACTGCATCATATCAAAAAGGACAGGCATTGTTAATGTAAGATCAGCATTGTTCAGAGTATGAGTAGGATAATGCAAGAAACAGCATTGATATGTCCCTGTTGGAACTGGGAGGAAAATACAGGGAAATGTATACTGGGTTCGAAAATATAGAAGTGCCATGCATGGTTATACTCATGTTATCTCGCAATCGATTCTTCACAGGAAACTACCATGTCATGCATGTTATGGAATCATGTTCTGTCCTCACAAACAAATTCTTCAAGGTAACTAACAGACCATGCATTGTTATATACTCGTGTTCTGTGGGCAAAATTTTTGTGAGGATATTATTCTAGCCATTGATTGCTGAAGGGCGAATATAGGTATGTACACATGGTAAGCATTACAGGATTTCACTACTTCCAAATATAGAGTTCTCCATATGCACATTTACTTCCCTAATGTATGGTTAGATGAAACCAACAGTGTGGTGCATGTTTCTACATCATGAAAATGAGGAAACTAACATGGCCATTGATACACACTCATATTTAGTAGTAGTATATAGATTACTGTAAAATAAGGAGAATATCCATATATTCCTAACCGTTTGATTATTCAGGGGTACAAATTGGCTGTAATGACATGATCACAATCGCATGAATTAACTCATTCCAAATATAGCTGATTTACGGCGTCTCTAATACATTGCCATAGTTCTACTCAAATTCTGCTCAAACAGGGATATGCCAATCATCACAAAAAGTTCAAACAGTGTCATGGCGTCATCATTAACATGAGACGGAAACAACTTACACGCGCCGTCCCAGCAATACGTGGTGCCATCTGCTTTGTCGATCGCGTAGATGATGCCATTGTGTTCAATAGCATCACAGAAGTGTGTATCAGCTTTGACGACGATCCACTGCGAGCTGAGTTGTCTCCATCTAAAGAAGGCACCGGCGTAAAGATAGGCGAGTCCCTTGTCGAACAAGGCAATTAGCTTGAAGTCTGCGTAATCCGCATGTCGTGTGGGCACTTGGCAGATTACAATCTTCTGCAAAACAAGGTCCGTCCAACTGACGCGGTAATCTAGATGACTAGGACCGCGATGGTAATACTCTATATAATCCAACGGAGGAAGGATAATCTCATGGGAGGTCTGGAAGTTCACGAGCACCAACTTTTTACCGTCTTCTCTGACGGCAGCCATCCAGTGGGAGTTCATGCCGACCCAGTACATACCTGCCAAGAAGTTTCGGGCGATGGTGATCGGATCGAAGTCGAGGGAAATGATGTACGGCGACCCACTACATACCTGCAAAGAAGTTTCGGCTAATGGAGATCGGATTGAAGTCGAGGGGCATCATGTACGCCTCCGTATCATGGTGAGCCAATCTCGCAAGACCAGATAGCAGCAAGCAGGGTGTCTTGAAAAGCTTAGGCCTCGCTTCAACGATGGCCGTGTGCATGCCCCTCGAGCATGCAGCCAGCCGCAGGGCGCTCAACATATCCATACACGAACAACAGAGGTCGAGGACGTCACTGGGGAGATAGCTCCAATCGCGGCTCATATGGATCCTGCGCGGTTCGCGTTCGGCCATGGTGGAGTTTGGAAGGTGGGGTTTTGGGGGGCTTGATTTACGGGGGAGAAGGCTGTCGGTGCTGGAGCGGCTAGCGAGGGAATAGTGGTACTGGGGGAGGCGAGCGAGGCGAGGGTATGCGGGGGCACAGTGAGATAATGAAGAGTGACCTCAGGATCTCCGGCGAGACGGAGATGGAGATGGAGTGGTGCTAGGGGAGAGGGAGACGAGGCGAGGCATGCTATACAGCGGCGGTGACAGTGACTGCACAGTGCACAAGGTGAGGCTGACTTTGGTAACCCGGACACGCCGCCTGGACTGGTGTCACCTCGGGCGCAGGGTCTTGTCACTTCACTGTGAGGACCGGATGAATAATAGTATTTTGACCATCAAGTGTACCACAGTTGTACTACTACTACTAGTAGGAGTAGTAGGAACATGAGTACACTCCCGTGCTAGCATGCCTCTGGGTTCACTTCATCCTCCAGCTATCATCCATATTGCGAGCAGAACCAAATTCTCGTGCATGCGGAAGCGCGAAGAAGGACTTTTCTTTTTTGAGGATAACCGCATATTCCTTAACCGTAGTAGGAACATGAGTAGTACTCCCTCCGGTCCTCTTTTGTCTGCGCATAACTTTTTTCAGTATTTCTCTAATTAGTCTGCGTATATACCCTTTTGCATGCGCCCATTTCCCTCCATGCCCCGCATTCACAGCATTAATTAGCGTACGCATGAGCAGCTGCAGCCCGACTCCAGCCAATAAACTGCAGCATGCAAGTGGGCCACTCTGTGCGCGTGGGAGAGAGAAAAGGCAACCGAAGAGCCCGTCCAATCCATTGCATGCAGTAGTCAAACCACCGCACCTCTCCTCATGCATGCGCATAACTTCTCCCATTTACTTCTCCATCGGGAACCGATTTTCCTCGGCTTTTTCACTACTCCTTGATCTTCATTTGCATCCAAACCACACTGCATTCACATTGTTTTAACCTCTTCACATCCTCCTGGAGTAATTCCGAAGCCCCTATAAATAATCATCTTCTTCAGTTAGATTAGCCATGTAATCCTAATTCTCCAAACCATAGCCCTCCGGTCCAGCGGTTCCAAATGGTGAAAGAGATCGAGATGTAGGTTTTTAGCGTCCAACATGTCCTCGTCGAAGGCTCGTTGAGCATAGTTGCCACAGTCACCGACCACCCAAGGGTTGTTCGGAAGTGGATCAACAATGTATCCAACTCCCTCCAAAAGGTGGAGATGAATGTCATCAGTCTCGACACGGAGTACACGGAGCGTGCCACTAGGAAGATCCAACGCGCCACTGTCCTTCAGCTGTGCCTCAAAGATGATGTTTTGGTGTACCACATCATACACGCGCCCTCCATACCAGGTGAGCTTCACGATTTCTTGTCTCGGGAGGACATATACTTCTGTGGGGCAGCCATCGCAGGGGACAAACAGAAGTTGGAGCCGTACAACCTTGATTTGAAAAGCATCGCTGACCTACAAACCAGAATAAAAATTGATGTAGAAGATTGTGATAAACCGACACCATCCCTATTCGACGTAGCAAATTTTGTGCTAGAAACAAATCTTCAGAAGGGTGACGAGACGCTGGCATTAAGGTTGTCTTGATGGGAGAATTATCCCTTGACGTACGAGCGGATAAAATATGCTGCCCTCGATGCTCGTGTGAGTTTCGAGATAGCTGCAAGGTCCAGAGAGCTTGTTGCGAAGCGGTCTCCCACAGAAAATGAGAACGAGAAGAAGAAGAAGAAGAAGAAGAAGAAGAAGAAGAAGAAGAAGAAGAAGAAGAAGAAGAAGAAGATGCTGCACCAGCAGCAGGGCATTATGGATGGATGAACTATTTCCTATCTTGTAAAAAAAATTCCCTCTCTATGTATATTGATATAGATGGACTATTTTGATGGTGTGCATGTCTTTGGAACAAGTAGTAGCGTGGGTTCGCTTGACTATAAGGAACTATTTATCCGCCTAGCTTTCTCTACTACTCCTTCTAGTGATCGGTATGCAATGCATGTGTCCGTAGACATGACAGCTTGTCCATGGAAGTACAACTATGACGACCATCACGTTTCATCCACTGCCACTCGCGATTCCCACGACCCCGCTCCAACCCACGGCACCACGTCCCCCGACGTACGCCTCACCCCTCTCGGCCGCACTGCCCCTCTGCCTTTGTGTGCATGACATGTGGGCCACCATAAATGCGGTGAGCATCAAGTTTCTACCACAGCCACACGCGATTCCCACGACGCCGCAGGAACCCATGACACCACACGGCCCGCACCATCGAATTTGCATCCAGCGGCTGTGACACATTTCGTCCCGAGCATCAATCCTCAGCTGGAGTACTTCCATACTACAGGTAGTACCCGCTGGTGTGGCCATCTATGCCTCGTAACGCCCCGACGCCCAGCTGTGGCACCCTCGCCACGGCCACGCCACCACCGGCCGGTTCATCTCGAACGAGTGACTCGCGAACCACACCACCACCATGAGAATGACATGTGGGCCAGCCGCATTTAAGGTCCGCATGTCATTGACTCATAGGCCGGGCACTAAGCCACTGAAGTTCGGTCCTGTGGGCCCCGAGAGGGAAATGTAACTCCTGCGGCAAGCCTTGTGGTGCTCCCGCAATACGAGCTCGTGCCAAACCCTGAATTGGTTTCTTACTGTAAGTGCATCTAGTGCCACCCCTAGTTGGTTCTGGAGTATTGACGGCAAACCTGGTTGAGGGACTAATGTGTTTGTGAGAATTGCAGGATAACACAGGTAGTAGTCCCTCATTGTGTCGGTTTACGTACCGGAGATGACCCCTAAAAATGTATGAAGACATTGAAGACAATGGTGGTATGTGAATATATTCACATTGAAGACTATGACAAGAGAAGGCATTGCGTGAAGACTATGGAGCGCGAAGACTTAGTTGTTTTGTTGTTCCTTTTCTTCTTTGTTGAGTTGTAGGAACCACCGTACTGTTAAGTGGGGTCCCAGTGAAGAAAGTCAGAGTGACTGAAGTGATGCTCAACCAAAATCCTATGTCTTCGAGCGAAGACAATGAGAGCAAATCTTATCTAGAGCTGGATGAGTCAGCTTTACTTGTAGCCCAAGTAAAGTTGCCGCGTGTGTTTGAAATCTGACCGTTGGAACACGTGTCAGTTCCTTAGTGACCCAGGGTCATTTCGGACAAATCAGGTCGGGTTGCCTAGTGGCTATAAATAGCCCACCCCCTACACCATAAATTGGTGGCTGCTCAGAGTTAGTGCACGGCTTTTGTCGTTTGAGAGCAACCCACCTCCGAAGCTTTTGAGAGAGAGAAATCCTTGCGAGGACAAAGCCCAAACACCCAGAGCCAAAGAGTGTTAGGCATCACTGAAGTCTTTCTGTCCGCGTGACCTGAAGACTGTTGGGTAACGTAGTAATTTCAAAAATTTCCTACGCACACGCAAGATCATGGTGATGCATAGCAATGAGAGGGGAGAGAGTTGTCCACGTACCCTCGTAGACCGATAGCGGAAGCGTTATCACAACGCGGTGGATGTAGTCGTACGTCTTCACGATCCGACCGATCAAGTACCGAACGAACGGCACCTCTGAAGTTCTACACACGTTCAGCTCGATGACGTCCCTCGAACTCCGATCCAGCCGAGTGTTGAGGGAGAGTTTCGTCAGCACGACGGCGTGGTGACGATGATGATGTTCCACTGACGACGGGCTTCGCCTAAGCTCCGTGATGGTATTATCGAGGTGTAATCTGGTGGAGGGGGCACCGCACACGGCTAAAATATCGTATATCAAGTGTGTTCTCAGGTGCCCCCTGCCCCCGTATATAAAGGAGCAAGAGGGAGGCCGGCTTCCTTAGGCGCGCCAAGGAGAGAGGGGGAGTCCTCCTCCTAGTAGGAGTAGGACTCCCCTTTCCTAGTCCTACTAGAAAAAGAGGGGGCGAAGGAAAGAGAGGGAGAGGGAGAGGGAAACGGGGCTGCGCCCCCCTCTCCTAGTCCAACTAGGACTCCCCTTGGGAGGGGGCGCGCCACCTCATGGCTGCTGCCCTCTCTCTCCCCTCAAGGCCCACCAAGGCCCAATACTTCCCCGGGGGGTTCTGGTAACCCTCCGGCACTCCGGTTTAATCCGAAACTTCTCCGGAACACTTCCGGTGTCCGAATATAGTCGTCCAATATATCAATCTTTACGTCTCGACCATTTCGAGACTCCTCGTCATGTCCGTGATCACATCCGGGACTCCGAACAACCTTAGGTACATCAAAACATATAAACTCATAATATAACTGTCATCGTAACTTTAAGCGTGCGGACCCTTTGGGTTCGAGAACTATGTAGACATGACCGAGACACCTCTCCGGTCAATAACCAATAGCGGGACCTGGATGCCCATATTGGCTCCCACATATTCTATGAAGATCTTTATCGGTCAGACCGCATAACAACATACGTTGTTCCCTTTGTCATCGGTATGTTACTTGCCCGAGATTCGATCGTCGCTATCTCGATACCTAGTTCAATCTCGTTACCGGCAAGTCTCTTTACTCGTTCTGTAATACATCATCCCGCAACTAACTCATTAGTCACAATGCTTGTAAGGCTTATAGTGATGTGCATTACCGAGTGGGCCCAGAGATACCTCTCCGACAATCGGAGTGACAAATCCTAATCTCGAAATACGCCAACCCAACAAGTACCTTTGGAGACACCTGTAGAGCACCTTTATAATCACCCATTTACGTTGTGACGTTTGGTAGCACACAAAGTGTTCCTCCGGTAAACGGGAGTTGCATAATCTCATAGTCATAGGAACATGTATAAGTCATGAAGAAAGCAATAGCAACATACTAAACGATCGGGTGCTAAGCTAACGGAATGGGTCAAGTCAATCACGTCATTCTCCTAATGAGGTGATCCCGTTAATCAAATGACAACTCATGTCTATGGCTAGGAAACATAACCATCATTGATTAACGAGCTCGTCAAGTAGAGGCATACTAGTGACACACTGTTTGTCCATGTATTCACACATGTATTATGTTTCCGGTTAATACAATTCTAGCATGAATAATAAACATTTATCATGATATAAGGAAATATATAATACTTTATTATTGCCTCTAGGGCATATTTCCTTCAGTCTCCCACTTGCACTAGAGTCAATAATCTAGTTCACATCTCCATGTGATTTAACATCAATAATTCACATCACCATGTGATTAACACCCATAGTTGACATGTCTATGTGACTAACACTCAAAGGGTTTACTAGAGTCAATAATCTAGTTCACATCGCTATGTGATTAACACCCAAAGAGTACTAAGGTGTGATTGTGAGATAATTTTAGTCAACGGGTCTGTCACATTCAAATCCGTAAGTATTTTGCAAATTTCTATGTTTACAATGCTCTGCTCGGAGCTACTCTAGCTAATTGCTCCCACTTTCAATATGTATCTAGACCGAGACTTACAGTCATCTAGATTTAGTGTCAAAACTTGCATCGACGTAACCCTTTACGACGAACCTTTTGTCACTTCCATAATCGAGAAACATATCCTTATTCCATTAAGGATAATTTTGACCGCTGTCCAGTGATCTACTCCTAGATCACTATTGTACTCCCTTGCCAAAATCAGTGTAGGGTATACAATAGATCTGGTACACAGCATGGCATACTTTATAGAACCTATGGCCAAGGCATAGGGAATGACTTTCATTCTCTTTCTATCTTCTGCCGTGGTCGGGCTTTGAGTCTTTACTCAATTTCACACCTTGTAATACAGGCAAGAACTCTTTCTTTGACTGTTCTATTTTGAACTACTTCAAAATCTTGTTAAGGTATGTACTCATTGAAAAACTTATCAAGTGTCTTCATCTATCTCTATAGATCTTGATGCTCAATATGTAAGCAGCTTCACCGAGGTCTTTCTTTGAAAAACTCCTTTCAAACACTCCTTTATGCTTTGCAGAATAATTCTACATTATTTCCGATCAACAATATGTCATTCACATATACTTATCAGAAATGCTGTAGTGCTCCCACTCACTTTCTTGTAAATACAGGCTTCATCTCAAGTCTGTATAAAAATATATCCTTTGATCAACTTATCAAAGCGTATATTCCAACTCCGAGATGCTTGCACCAGTCCACAGATGGATCGCTGGAGCTTGCATATTTTGTTAGCACTTTTAGGATTGACAAAACCTCCTGGTTGCATCATATACAACTCTTCTTTAATAAATCCATTAAGGAATGCAGTTTTGTTTATCCATTTGCCATATTTCATAAAATGCGGCAATTGCTAACATGGTTCAGATAGACTTAAGCATAGATACGAGTGAGAAACTCTCATCGTAGTCAACACTTTGAACTTGTCGAAAAACCTTTTTGTGACAATTCTAGCTTTGTAGATAGTAACACTACTATCAGCGTCCGTCTTCCTCTTGAAGATCCATTTATTTTCTATGGCTTGCCGATCATCGGGCAAGTCAACCAAAGTCCATACTTTGTTCTTATACATGGATCTCATCTCAGATTTCTTGGCCTCAAGCCATTTTGCGGAATTTGGGCTCACCATCGCTTCTTCATAGTTCGTAGGTTTGCCATGGTCTAGTAACATGACCTCCAGAACAGGATTACCGTACCACTCTGGTGCGGTTCTTGATCTAGTTGACCTATGAAGTTTAGTAATAACTTGATCTGAAGTTTCATGATCATTATCATTAAATTCCTCACTACTTGGTGTAGGTGTCGCAGAAACTGATTTCTGCGATGATCTACTTTCCAATAAGGGAGCAGGTACAGTTACCTCATCAAGTTCTACTTTCCTCCCACTCACATCTTTCGAGAGAAACTCCTTCTCTAGAAATGATCCATTCCTAGCAACGAATATCTTGCCTTCAGATCTGTGATAGAAGTTATACCCAGCAGTCTCTTTTGGGTATCCTATGAAAACACATTTCTCCGATTTGGGTTTGAGCTTATCAAGATGAAACTTTTTCACATAAGCATCGCAACCCCAAACTTTAAGAAACGACAACTTTGGTTTCTTGCCAAACCACGGTTCATAAGATGTCGTCTCAACGGATTTAGATGGTAGCCTATTTAACGTGAATACAGCTGTCTCTAATGCATAACCCCAAAACGATAGTGGTAGATCGGTAAGAGACATCATATATCGCACCATATCTAATAAAGTACGGTTACGATGTTTGGACACACCATTACACTGTGGTGTTCCAGGTGGCGTGAGTAGCGAAACTATTTCACATTGTTTTAACTGAAGGCCAAACTCATAACTCAAATACTCTTCTCCACGATCAGATTGTAGAAACTTTATTTTCTTGTTACGATGATTTTCCGCTTCACTCTGAAATTATATGAACTTTTCAAATGTTTCGGACTTCTGTTTCATTAAGTAGATATACCCATATCTGCTCAAATCATCTGTGAAGGTCAGAAATTAATAATACCCGCTACGAGCCTCAACACTCATCGGATCGCTTACATCAGTATGTATGATTTCCAACAAATCTGTTGCTCTCTCCATAGTTCCGGAGAACGGCGTTTTAGTCATCTTGCCCACGAGGCATGGTTCGCAAGCATCAAGTGATTCATAATCAATTGATTCCAAAATCCCATCAGTATGGAGTTTCTTCACGCGCTTTACACCAATATGACCTAAACGGCAGTGCCACAAATAAGTTGCACTATCATTATTAACTTTGCATCTTTTGGCTTCAATATTATGAATATGTGCATCACTACGATCGAGATCCAACAAACCAATTTCGTTGGTGTGTATGACCATAGAACGTTTTTTTATTCATGTAAACAGAACAACAATTGTTCTCTAACTTAAATGAATAACCGTATTGCAATAAACATGATCAAATCATATTCATGCTCAACGCAAACACCAAATAACATTTATTTAGTTTCAACACTAATCCCAAAAGTACAGGGAGTGTGCAATGATGATCACATCAATCTTGGAACTACTTCCAACAAACATCGTCACCTCGCCTTTTACTAGTCTCTGTTTATTCTGCAACTCCTGTTTCGAGTTATTACTCTTAGCAACTGAACCAGTATCAAATACCGAGGGGTTGCTATAAACACTAGTAAAGTACACATCAATAACTTGTATATCCAATATACCTTTGTTCACTTTGCCATCCTTCTTATCCACCAAATAGTTGGGGTAGTTCCGCTTCCAGTTGACCAGTCCCTTTGCAGTAGAAGCACTTAGTCTCAGGCTTAGGTACATACTTGGGCTTCTTCACTTGAGTAGCAACTTGCTTGCCGTTCTTTTGAAGTTCCCCTTCTATCCCTTTGCCCTTTTCTTGAAACTAGTGGTCTTGTTAACCATCAACACTTGATGCTCTTTCTTGATTTCTACCTTCGTCGATTTCAGCATCGCGAAGATCTCGGGAATTACTTTCGTCATCCCTTACATACTATAGTTCATCACGGAGTTCTACTAACTTGGTGATGGTGACTAGAGAATTATGTCAATCACTATTTTATCTGGAAGATTAACTCCCAGTTGATTCAAGAGATTGTAGTACCCAGACAATCTGAGCACATGCTCACTAGTTGAGCGATTCTCCTCCATCTTTTAGCTATAGAACTTGTTGGAGACTTCATATCTCTCAACTCGGGTATTTTCTTGAAATATTAACTTCAACTCCTGGAACATTTCATATGGTCCATGACGTTCAAAACGTCTTTGAAGTCCCGATTCTGCCGTTAAGCATGGTGCACTAAACTATCAAGTAGTCATGATATTGAGCTAGCCAAACGTTCATAACGTCTGCATCTGCTCCTGCAATAGTTCTGTCACCTAGCGGTGCATCAAGGACATAATTCTTCTGTGCAGCAATGAGTATAATCCTGAGATCACGGATCCAATCCGCATCTTTGCTACTAACATCTTTCAACATAATTTTTCTCTAGGAACATATCAAAAATAAACACAGGGAAGCAACAACGCGAGCCATTGATCTACAACATAATTTGCAAAATACTATCAGGACTAAGTTCATGATAAATTCAAGTTCAATTAATCATATTACTTAAGAACTCCCACTTAGATAGACATCCCTCTAATCATCTAAGTGATTACATGATCCAAAGCAACTAAACCATGTCCGATTAACACGTGAGATGGAGTAGTTTCAATGGTGAACATCACTATGTTGATCATATCTACTATATGATTCACGCTCGACCTTTCGGTCTCTGTGTTCCGAGGCCATATCTGTATATGCTAGGCTCGTCAAGTTTAACCTAAGTATTCCGCGTGTGCAACTGTTTTGCACCCGTTGTATTTGAACGTAGAGCCTATCACACCTGATTAACACGTGGTGTCTCAGCACGAAGAACTTTTGCAACGGTGCATACTCAGGGAGAACACTTTTATCTTGAAATTTTAGTGAGAGATCATCCTATAATGCTACCGACAATCAAAGCAAGATAAGATGCATAAAGGATTAACATCACATGCAATCAATATAAGTGATATGATATGGCCATCATCATCTTGTGCTCGTGATCTCCATCCCCGAAGCACCGTGCTCGTGATCTCCATCTCCGAAGCACCATCATGATCACCATCGTCACCGGCGCGACACCTTGATCTCCATCGTTAAAGTGAGAGAGACAGACACCCGCCAGTCACCTTTAAGCAACGAGTGCTCCGAACGGTGAAACCAGTCTCGCGTAAGCGTACGCGTAATGTCGGTCCGGGCCGCTTCATCTCACAATACCGCTGAACCAAAGTATGACATGCTGGTAAGCAGTATGACTTATATCGCCCACAACTCACTTGTGTTCTACTCGTGCATAGCATCAACGCATAAAACCAGGCTCTGATACCACTGTTGGGTAACGTAGTAATTTCAAAAATTTCCTACGCACACGCAAGATCATGGTGATGCATAGCAACGAGAGGGGAGAGTGTTGTCCACGTACCCTCGTAGACCGACAGCGGAAGCGTTATCACAATGCGGTTGATGTAGCCGTACGTCTTCACGATCCGACCAATCAAGTACCGAACGCACGGCACCTCCGAAGTTCTACACACGTTCAGCTCGATGACGTCCCTCGAACTCCGATCCAGCCGAGTGTTGAGGGAGAGTTTCGTCAGCACGACGGCGTGGTGACGATGATGATGTTCCACCGACGCAGGGCTTCGCCTAAGCTCCGCGACGGTATTATCGAGGTGTAATCTGGTGGAGGGGGGCACCGCACACGGCTAAAATATCGTATATCAAGTGTGTTCTCAGGTGCCCCCCTGCCCCCGTATATAAAGGAGCAAGGGGGAGGCCGGCTGCCCTAGGCGAGCCAAGGAGAGAGGGGGAGTCCTCCTCCTAGTAGGACTAGGACTCCCCTTTCCTAGTCCTACTAGAAAAAGAGGGGGGGAAGGAAAGAGAGGGAGAGGGAGAGGGAAAGGGGGCTGCGCCCCCCTCTCCTAGTCCAACTAGGACTCCCCTTGGGAGGGGGCGCGCCACCTCATGGCTGCTGCCCTCTCTCTCCCCTCAAGGCCCACCAAGGCCCAATACTTCCCCGGGGGGTTCCGGTAACCCTCCGGCACTCCGGTTTAATCTGAAACTTCTCCGGAACACTTCCGGTGTCCGAATATAGTCGTCCAATATATCAATCTTTACGTCTCGACAATTTCGAGACTCCTCGTCATGTCCGTGATCACATCCGGGACTCCGAACAACCTTCGGTACATCAAAACATATAAACTCATAATATAACTGTCATCGTAACTTTAAGCGTGCGGACCCTTTGGGTTCGAGAACTATGTAGACATGACCGAGACACCTCTCCGGTCAATAACCAATAGCGGGACCTGGATGCCCATATGGCTCCCACATATTCTACGAAGATCTTTATCGGTCAGACCGCATAACAACATACGTTGTTCCCTTTGTCATCGGTATGTTACTTGCCCGAGATTCGATCGTCGGTATCTCGATACCTAGTTCAATCTCGTTACCGGCAAGTCACTTTACTCGTTCCATAATACATCATCCCGCAACTAACTCATTAGTCACAATGCTTGCAAGGCTTATAGTGATGTGCATTACCGAGTGGGCCCAGAGATACCTCTCCGACAATCGGAGTGACAAATCCTAATCTCGAAATACGCCAACCCAACAAGTACCTTTGGAGACACCTGTAGAGCACCTTTATAATCACCCATTTACGTTGTGACGTTTGGTAGCACACAAAGTGTTCCTCCGGTAAACGGGAGTTGCATAATCTCATAGTCATAGGAACATGTATAAGTCATGAAGAAAGCAATAACAACATACTAAACGATCGGGTGCTAAGCTAACGGAATGGGTCAAGTCAATCACGTCATTCTCCTAATGAGGTGATCCCGTTAATCAAATGACAACTCACGTCTATGGCTAGGAAACATAACCATCTTTGATTAACGAGCTAGTCAAGTAGAGGCATACTAGTGACACACTGTTTGTCCATGTATTCACACATGTATTATGTTTCCGGTTAATACAATTCTAGCATGAATAATAAACATTTATCATGATATAAGGAAATATATAATACTTTATTATTGCCTCTAGGGCATATTTCCTTCAAAGACTTGTTACACATGAGGACTGTGAATCCTCCAGCCGGTTAGGCGTCGCGTTCTGAGCATCCAAGAGTCATTGTGGATCGCCGGTGAACGAAGTCTATGAAGGTTTGGAAGTCTACCTTGAAGACTTACCAGAGTGATTGGGCGAGGACTGGGTGTCCTCACCTCAAGGGGAATAAGGTGAAGACGTGGTCTTCTGAGTTGAATCTCAGACTCTCTAACCAGACGTACAGTTGTCACAACAACTGGAACTGGTCCAACAAATCATGTGTCCTCAACAAGTGACTGGTTCTATCCTCTCCCTCTGCTTACTTACAGTTCGTCTTCGTGAAATCATTGCCTATTTGCTTTACCTATTTGTCTTCACTGTGTGACTACTATCGTTGTTTGGCTTCATACCATCTTCCATCCTGATCCTTACTACCTAGCTGCTATTAGTCTTCGTGCTTTCACTTCATTGCATACTTAACTATGGGTTGCTTAGTGTAGTTTACCTTCCGCTGCATATCAATAGGTTCATTTTTGTTGTTTGTCTTTGAAACTTTCATGTTTTGAAGACTTTCATAAAAATCGCCTATTCACCCCCCCTTTAGTCGATAACTAGCACTTTCAATTGGTATCAGTGCACTCCCTTGTTCTGTGTGATTCGGTTTAACCACCTGGAGTTTTAGCTATGTCGACTGCAGGGATAATCAAAGTCTCCGCTGCTTGCCCCATCTTTGATGGAACTGAATATCCCTACTGGAAGAATAAGATGCGCATGCATCTTGAAGCCATTGATGTCGACCTCTGGTATGTCGTCAAGAATGGCGTTCCCAAGACTGGTGAAGGTGTCACCCCTGCTGATGTCAATAAGTTTATTCAACTCGATTCTACTGCCAAGAACATCATCTGTGGTCATCTGACCAAAGGACAGTATGGCCGTGTGAGTGCTCTGGAAACGTCGAAGCTAGTCTGGGACTGGCTCTCCAAGGTCAATGAAGGCGTCTCAACCCAGAGAGATCAAAGGATCAGTGTTCTTCGCAACCTCTTGAACCGCTTCAAGAGAAACAACAATGAGAATGTCCAGCTCATGTTTGATCGGCTCACTGACATCACAAATGAGCTTCGTGCTCTCGGCGCCACTGAGATCACCAAGCATGAAATCGTCAACACACTACTGAGATCACTTGATAGCTCGTTCGACACCCTTGCCCTCATGATACAAGAACGCCCTGACTTCAAGACACTCGATCCGTCTGATATACTTGAGAGGCTCAACACACATGAGTTCCAACTATCTGAGAAAAGAGATATCTTGGTCCCAACTATGGACGAATTCGTGCTTTGAAGGCAAAAGCTGTTTCCTCATGTGAAGAAGAATCTGACTGCAGTTCTGATGATCCTGAAGACATTGGAAAGGAACTTGCTATGCTTGTGAAGAAGTTCCAGAAGTTCACTAAGAAGAAGGGCTTCAGAAAGTCTTCACGATCCAGCTCAAGAAATGATGAAGCTTCCACTCATGACTACAAGAAGAGAACATGTCACAAGTGCAAGAAACCTGGACACTACATCTCTGAGTGTCCACAGTGGGACAATGAGAACAACAAGAAGAAGATGAGCAAGGAATATGATTCAGATGACAAGAACAAGAAGAAATCCTCAAAGTCTTCTTCCAAGTCCTCATCCAAGTCTTCATCTCATAAGAAGAGCTCATCTGGCAAGGCTCGTGCTTTTGTCGGCAAGGAGATGGATTCAGAGGAGGAGTCTGATTCTGAGGAGGCGGAGGTGGAGTCTGAGGAGGAGTCCGACCCTGGCGTTGCAAGTCTGGCTCTAGCTACAGCCTACGTTGCCAAGTCCATCTTCAACACTGAAGACAATGGCTCCGTCACCAACGCTGAAGCTAATGACAAGGACGACTCTACTCCCACCTACTGCTTCATGGCACATGGTGTCAAGGTAAAATCACGCGATGCTTACTTTCAAACATCTAGTGAAGATGACTCTGATTGTGAATCCAAACCCAGCTACAAAACACTTGCTAAAATTGCAACTGAACAACAGAAAGCTATGGAACATACTCAAAAACTGTTAGATAAAAGTGATGACCTGTTGGACGCTGAAATGACCCGTTCTCAGTCCTTAATTGAAGACATAAAAAATCTTCGTGTTAAGTACCAGGAAATTGAAAGTCGTCATGAAACGCTCTCAACCACTCATGAAAAGCTCTCCTATGATTATCTTCAAAGGAAGCAAGAGCTTGAGAAATTGAGAGCGGCTCATGAAGATCTTCAAAAAGAGAATGAGTCACTTCGTGCTCAACAAATCAGTTCCGCTCAGGAAGGATTTGAACCACCTTGTCTAAAATGCCTTGAGCGTGATAACGCTACTTCTATTGCGGAATGTTCTACTACTGCTACTGTTGCAATATCTTCAACTGCTAATGTGGTAACTAACCCCTCTGCGGAGGATACCACTACTATTGCTGATGAAAATGCTAGGTTGAAGGCATTGCTTCAAACAGGAATGTACAAAAGTCTCAAAGGGCATCAGACACTATGCGATGTCCTCAAAAAGCAGATTCTGAACCGAAACCCTAGGAAAGAGGGTCTTGGGTTCGAGAGGAAAATGAATGTTTATGGCTCCTACTGGAAGCCTGAGCAGTACCCCAAAACCACATGGGTTGCTGCAAAGGGACCTTCAGTGGATCCATCCACCTTATCTGACTTCACTTGTGCTAACCCTATTATCATTGATGAATCATTTGATGCAAACTATAAACTGTTTAAGAATCAGAATGGTGAAGTGTTTGCCAGGTATATTGGTACTAACTGCAGGAATGGGCCACCTATGAAGAAGATTTGGGTTCCCAAAAGTTGTCTTGAGAATCTTCCCGTGAATGTCATCATGACACCACCTAGGAAGAAGACAAATCCCAGACCAAAGGCTTCATATGGTCCAAAGGCTTCATACAGATATAGGACTCAACTGAGTCACCCTAATGCCAATGTTTTGCAGGGAAACCATACTCAGACTTATGAATATGAGCATGTGTCTTCAAACCGCTATGTTCATAAAACTAAGAACTTTTCTGCTTATTCATATGAGTATCATTCTTCTCCTGCAAGGCTATTTGCTAGGGCTCCAAAGCCAAAGTTCTCAGATGCTGCACTTAGACTCATTGCTTCTATGCCACTGTAACGCCCACGATGCGGCTATATCTCCGACGTGTCGAGGCACGACTTAGAGGCATAACCGCATTGTGGTTTGTCGCAAGAAGGGTCATCTTCACACAATCCCATGTAATGAACAAGAATGGGATGAAGAGTTGGCTTACAATCGCCACTTCACACAATACATAAATAAATCATACATCAGTCAGAGTACACACATAGACCGACTACGGTCAAAGCCAAAAGAAAAGAAGATAACCCAACTGCTAGATCCCTGATCGTCCCAACTGGGCTCCACTACTGATCAACATGAAAAGAAACATAGTAACGGCCAAGTTCCTCGTCGAACTCCCACTTGAGCTCGGTTGCGTCATCTGCACTGGTATCATCGGCACCTGCAACTGTTTTGGAAGTATCTGTGAGTCACGAGGACTCAGCAATCTCACACCCGTGAGATCAAGACTATTTAAGCTTATAGGAAAGGATGGGGTAATGAGGTGGAGCTGCAGCAAGCACTAAGCATATATGGTGGCTAACATACGCAAACAAGAGCGAGAAGAGGAGCAACGGAACGGTCGTCAACTAGTAATGATCAAGAAGTGATCCTGAACTCCTACTTACGTCAGACATAACCCAAAAGCCGTGTTTACTTCCCGGACTCCGCCGAAAAGAGACCATCACGGCTACACACGCGGTTGATGTATTTTAATTAAGTCGAGTGTCAAGTTCTCTACAACCGGACATTAACAAATTCCCATCTGCCACATAACCGCAGGCACGGCTTTCGAAAGATAATACCCTCCAGGGGTGTCCCAACTTAGCCCATTATAAGCTCTCACGGTCAATGAAGGATATTCCTTCTCCCGGGAAGACCCGATCAGTCTCGGAATCCCGGTTACAAGACAGTTCGACAATGGTAAAACAAAACCAGCAAAGCCGCCGGAATGTGTCGACAAATCCCGATAAGAGCTGCACATATCTCATTCTCGGGGCACACCGGATGAGCAGTCCGTACAACTAAAACCAGCCATCAAGTTTCCCCGAGGTGGCGCTGCAAAGGGCTCTAGTTTCGACCAACAGTCGGAGGAGCACTGGCCCGGGGGGATAAATAAAGATGACCCTCGGGCTCCGGAAACCCAAGGGAAAAAGGCTAGGTGAGGCAAATGTAAAACCAAGGTTGGGCCTTGCTGGAAGAGTTTTATTCAAAGCGAACTGTCAAGGGGGTCCCATAAATCACCCAACCGTGTAAGGGACGCAAAATCAAGGAACATAACACCGGTATGACGGAAACTAGGGCGGCAAGAGTGGAACAAAACACCAAGCATAAGGCCGAGCCTTCCACCCTTTACCAAGTATATAGATGCATTAATAAATATAAGAGATATTGTGATATCCCAACATAAACATAATCCAACATGGAGCAATCTTCATCTTCACCTGCAACTAGCAACACTATGAGAGGGGCTGAGCAAAAGCGGAAACATAGCCAAACAACGGTTTGCTAGGAAAGGTGGGTTAGAGGCTTGACATGGCAATATGGGAGGCATGATATAGCAAGTGGTAGGTAGCGCAACATAGCGATAGAGCGAACAACTAGCAAGCAAAGATAGAAGTGATTTCGAGGGTGTGGTCATCTTGCCTGAGATCCCGCTAGGAAGAAGAACGAGTCCATGAAGAAGACAAACGGACGTAGTCGAACGAATCCTCACAACTCCGGAACGAAACCGAAGCTAACGGGAGAAGCAACCCGGAAAGAAACAAACAACATATTAAACAACCACCACATACACATGGCATGATGCACAAACAAGTATGATGCATGTCCGATTTAATGAGGCATGGCATGGCAAAATGCAACAAACAATACTACAAATTAAGTGGAGCTCAATATGTAACAAATTGCATATTGACGAAACACCACATTCAAGTTATTTAGTTCGCTCTTGTTTATGTACCCAACAATATTTAATGTTATTAAACATGGCAAGGGGTGAATCATAAGTAAACTAACTATTTAAGCAAGTTAAATGAGGCCGGAAATAACAAACAACAATTCTGGAAAATCCCCATATGCATATTTAGCAATTTAATGGAAACAACAAATATAAGCATTTTAAATGTTGTTATCATGATGCAGATGACATTTACAAGTTTTATGCAATTTATGAAAATGTTGACATAAGCATGTTATGAAGCATTTGTCACCGTGGTGGAAGAAAAGGGGTGCCACGGCAACGAATCCGAAAATGATGCCACGGCAACATATCGGTTCCGATAGCTCACGGAGATACCGGTGCAAAAGAAGTGGGCGTGAGCGTGTCATGCAAGGATGGTGGGGTGCTCCCGGATTCCGGGTTCCCATGGTACGGCGGCATGGCAATCGAGGAACGTGCAAAGACCTCTCTCGGACACGGTGCAAACACGAGCATCTCATACAACACACATGCATTCGTTCACGGGCGTCGTCTCGGGGTTATACCTTTGAAGCGTGCCTTTCGGAACGGATCAAGTTTGGTACGATGTAGAGGAAGTAGTCGTTCACGGGTCGTCGCGGGAAGTAGTTGTACACATTTCGTAGATGAACTTGGCGTAACCGTGCGGTAGTCGAACTTGGCGATGGTAGTCATTCGGGCAGCGAGCATCGTCGAACTTGGCGCCATTGTGGTAGCGAGTACTTGACGGATCCGGTCGGGGCAGCAAATTTAGTCGACCTTGATGATGTTTCGGTGCGGCACTTAGCGAACCAAAACAAGGCAGCACATGGCAGTATCCGAGGGACTTGGCACGGCTCAACGGGAGCTAGGCAAGGATGCTCTGGTCCCAGCGAGCGAAGCAGAGGGCGGGGTCGATGGAGGTGATGCAGGGGGCGCGGTTCAGGTGAAGCGGAGGCAGCGGCGGCGAGGCTTGGGGCTGACGACGAGGATCCGGGCGAGGACGACGTCCTCCGGCGAGGTGGCGACGGACTTGGGTGTAGGGGCGCCGAGGTGCTGAGCGATGAGCTGCTGCTGCTCGATGCAGATAGAGACAGCCGGAGCAAGGCAGGGAGGCGACGGGGCTTCGAGCTTGGCGTCCATGTCAGGTCGACAAGGTGGCCAGAGGAAGGGAAGGAAGGCGACGCAGAGGACGGGGAGGCCGGGCGGCGCTCGAAGGAGAGGGGCGACACGCGGCCATGGCAGGGAGGCGGCGAGCTTGGCGCGCCGGAGGTGGGGACGGGGCCCTGCTGGAGGGGTCCGGCTGAGAACGGGCAAGGGCGACAGAGGCCGGCCTGATCTGGTGGTGGAGGCGGCAGCAGGAGGGGAGGCGCGCGGGATCGAGAGGGGGAGATGGGGATCGAGCAGGAGGGCGAGGGGATCGGGCGCTGGCGGCACGAGGTAGGGAACGAGGAGGACGGGGATCGAGCTAGGTTAAGACAGGGGCGCGGTTGGGCTTAGGTGGGCCATGGAGGAGCTGGGCTGCGGATGGGCCTAGATGGCCTGCTGGGCTCTCTCTCTCTCACTCTAAAACAAATAAAAACAAAACAGAGATAAGAAAGAAAACAAAGAGAGGTTAGGGGAAGAAGTTGGACATGGGGATTATTTTCCCGGACTCACAAAAATGTGCTTGTTCCGAGAAAATAGAAAAGGCCATGATTGAAAGATTTAAATTCAAATTCATTTGATTTAAATTCAAATGATTTGAATAGGAAGTGAGGGTTGGGACGGTCCAAAAATGTTCGGATTTTTGGTGGAGCTCCGGAATATGAAGAAATAATTATAGACAAGGTTAGAGAGATCGACTCAAAGCAGAAAAGGCATAGAATTAATTTTGCACGTGTGTTATGGTGATTCCCAAAGAATGGAATACTTTGTTATAGCTCCCTAATAATATTGGGAGAATATGTTATAAAGAGAAAACGCCATGTGAATTCCCTCGATTTAAATGGATCGAAGATCCATACAATTTATTTATCTGAGTATTTTTTTTAAAAAAAGGTTGCATGATGACATGATGCAATGCAAGAGATGCAACAAACAAAACAAATCACACGATGAAACTCAGAGCATCTGGAAGTCTTCTGGAGCGTCGGTCTCGGGGCGTTACAACACTCCACGACTACAAGAGGATCTCGTCCCGAGATCTAGGATGGCACCGGAGAGAAACGGAAGAGGAAGAGGTAAAACTAAGTTGCTTATTTGACAAACGAGTGAAACCAACGAACCTTGAGAGGTTGAAAACTTGAAGAAATGACACGACGGAGGTGAACAAAATTTAAAACACTCCGTTCAGCAAGAGGAACAAGGAACATTGCGAGAACCTTGTAGGTTGAAGGACATGAAACAAGAGCTTAACGGACCAAAAAGAATATGAAAGCACACCTGTAGAAAAAAGAAGCAAGGAACAAGAATGACATAATTTTGACAGCACTCCGGTTGAAAAAGAGAAGGAAACTTGATAAGATGAAAAGAAATTGAAGTAACGCTCCGGTTAAATGGATAAGCACGAAAAGAACACGATCTTCACAATTCGAGATGATGAGTGAAGAGAGCAACATCACAATGCCTCCGGAACAAAAGAATAGAAGTTGGATCGTTGGAAAGGAAAGAATTGAGAAAAAAATGATATCTTCTACCACAATTGAATTTGAAAAGCATCCTTAAGAGAAGGATAGAACGGAGTTGTTGAAAAATCAACAAAGAAAGGATATGATCTTCTTGGGCTTATGGAGACATCTCAAAACTTGAGGTGAAATTCTACCACTAACGAAAAACAATTGCTTGCTTGAGATCAATGAAGAGATGAAAACTTCTCTCGCCGAGAGGATAGGAGAAAACTTGGATCATTGATAAGCACCATAATAGCAATATTCCTTAGGGAAGGCTTTAGGTGAAATATGACACAAGATAACTCCAACAAAGAGATTAAAGGATTTAAAATACCTCATTCTTGACAACATGTGAAACATGGAACACAAACTCAAATTGTCAAGAATGACATAACACCACCTCAAATGATAAGGTAGAACGAATTGCACTTTGGAATGCAGGAAGAAGAATATTTGAGCTCTTCCAACAAGAATCTTGAGAACACTTCGAGAATGAATTAAATCCTTGATGAACCACCATGAAGAAACTCCATGAAGAATCCGGTAATAAAAGAATGATCAACCGAAAGGGAAAGTTGAAAAAAAACTCCAGGAGAAGCCTTGCAATGATTAGATGAAGCTTTGAAATGATATAATTGAAATAACTTGGAGCTCCGGAAAGAAAAATGAACAAATGAAAACAAGAATTTTGATGAATCTCCAGAATAAGGAATTGAATTTACCCGATGAAACAAGAATAAGAATTACATTATGTTCATCCTTCACCAATTAAATTGATGACAAGCAATGGATTTGGCATACAACTTATTCTCGTAGAAAGGATTAAGATAGATATGGCGCAAACTTGGGAAGGTCTTCATCGAACCACCGGTAGGATTGAAACAACGAATACATTAATATCAGGACATAGGAAAAGGAATCTTGAACGAACCACCGTAAGAATTGAAAAAGAACGAAGTAAAGGGGTGAATCACCGGTAAGAATTAGTGAACGAATGAAGATACTTGAGGGAATTTGATACACGAGAATGAAGAGATCACGAGCTGATTAGAGAATACATGAACAATGCACCGGAAGAATAAGGAGATGAACGAAGAGACCTCAATTTAGAATAATTGGAGAATGAAGCTGAAAACTTAGAACGAAGAAATCTTTTGAAAAGATGGCCTTTGGATGATCAAGAAATGAAAACAACTCTGAAATGCTCCGGATGGGCAAGAAAAGAATTGTGCGATTGGAAACAATTGTGAGAGGATGGCATAAGCTAGAACTATGAATTTTTAAGAGAGCGGACCAAGATTTAGGAGAAATCCTTCTTCGGTCTTCAGATGTTGAGAATCATGATGAGAAACACCACCATGAATTATTGAGGCACTCCGGAACAATGGATAATAAAAATGATGAACCAACGATGAAAGAATTTGAAAGATCTTGGAGAAAGACATTTGAGTGATGATAATTCATTCTTACGTCAAACTTCGAAAAGAATTTTAGAAGCTCCGGGAAATTAGAAGAGTCAGGTAAGATCCTGGGAAAAGACCTGTGGGTTAGGGCCCACTCAAAAGAAACACCGTTGAATGATTAAAAGAAAGATTGCGCTGGTTGAATTAAATAGTTAGAATTGATGCGGAGTGGATACACGAATCTTCAGAGATATCTTCAGCACTCCGGAACACATGGAAAGCGAGAGGTGAATGATTAAGAGATACACCTGATGCCAAGCTGCAGCCTGAAGTCACTGCCACTGCCACTGCTCCTGTACCGCCTCCCAGGCCACATACTATTGAGCATGCATACAACTATGGTCAGCTGGTCACTGTTAGATGGCCTATTCTGGTTCCTCCTCCTGCTGCTGGTCCGCAATTTGACTATCATGTCGAGCACAGGCCTCAGGTCCAGAAGCCTAAGCCAAGACTGCCCAGGTTTCCAGGTACTGCCACTTCACCAGGGTCCTTCAATGCTAATGACTTCATTGTGCACAACACTTTCTTTGATAGCGCCAAGGACCCCTATTCCAAGCCAATGATTTCATCAGATCGGTTCTGGAGCTATCAGCAACGCAGTTATTATTCATGTGTTCTTTATGATCAAGGGCGCATCTTCCCTCATATGCGTCTTGACTGTGAAGCCATTGCTGGACTGCCATGCCTTGAAGAAGCCCTTGACTGCTTCCGTGATGCTGGACTACTGAACTTTATGACTGATAAGGAGCATTGGAATGAAGAGCTTCTGTTGCAATTCTATGCCACCCTCCACATTCGCGGCTACAACAGGGATCTGAAGACTTGGGTCCTTGAGTGAATGACAGGCAATGTCCATCATGAAGCCAAAGCTTTTGACATCATTGAGCTAACCGGCCTGCCCACTCCAGGAGAATTATATGACCCTGGTTGTCAGCTTCACTGAAATTCTTTGGAGAGTATCTGCCATAAGCCAGAGCCCAACATGAGCCAAATGCTGAGCATGATGAAGCCTCTGCCACATGACGCTGATTACCCAAAGGAGTTCTTTGTCGAAGACCTAGAGTATCTGCCCCGCACTATTTATCACATCATCAGGCGAACTCTATGGCCTGTCAAAGGACATTCTTCAGCAGCAAAACTTGAAGGAGCAATGAAGACTTTGGTCTTTTATATCTTCAACGGCATCAGCTTCAATGCTCAAGACTTCTTTATCAGGCAGTTGGCTGCATCAGGCTCTGATCTCTTTGGACTGAAGTTCTACCCTCCGTGGGTCATGCACCTCATCAAGCTACACTCAGATGTCAACTATCAGCCCTCTGCTCGCAACCATCTGATCTTTCTGTTAGAGGTTGATATGTCAGTTGAAGCCATATACCCAGAGCCTTCCAAGGAGCCTGTTTGTCTTCACAATGCTGATCACTAAAGCTTCACGCAACCCATTGAAGGAGTCCAAGTAGTCACTCGTGTTTATCCTTTGGTTGGCAATACCCGCTTACCTCACCGTGCTCAAACTGAAGCCACTGAAAGCACTATTGCTCAAAGGCCTCAGAAGCGATCTCGTGTTCTCAATGACCGAGAACTTCTCGTTGCCCTGCATCAGAAACAGGATAAGCATCATTTCTGGCTGAAGCATCAGATGCAAAGCCTCTTGGTGGATGTCAATCGTATTCGCAATCTTGCCACCAAGAATGCCTTTGTTCCTCATGAAACCTGTCGGAGGTCATGGAAGAGTTTGACATTGCTGAGTGCTGAAGCAGATCTTCAAGACGATGGCTTCACTGAAAGATTCAAGTTTGACTCCACTCCTCCAAGGAATGCTGTCTTGCGTCGAACTCCGTCTCTTGAAGATTCTGATTATTCCTCCTCCGCCGCAACGGTGAATGCAAGAGTGATCGATGATCAAGATGATGCTACTTCACCACCTCCAACTTCAGCACGTATCGACACTGCACCAAGTTCGTCTGCACCGCCAAACCCCGACGCCGACCCTGCATCCTCTCTTACTCCTTCTGGGAACGAGTAGAGGCTCTATGTCTTCAAACCTTTTTGGTCCTTACTGACAAAAGGGGGAGAAGTATATGAGTTGATAGTCTTCAAGCGGGTCCATATGGGCGGTTGCTTTATATTTTGCCTAGTGTTTACAACTCTCGCTTTTGATACATTTGGTTCTTTGAGTTGTAACACTTAAACTTGATGGTCGTCTGCTACGTTTTCTGCTACTCTGTGATGCGATGATAAATTCCGCATGTGCGAGGTTAAATTCCGCACTTAGTCATTTTTGCAGACGTCCATTTTTCATTGTGCATGTCATTATCTTTGTTATATGAAATCATCCATGATGAATTGTCTTCATAAGTTGAAGAGGATCTCCACAAGTACAACCTGCCATGTGCATTTGCATTCCAAAAGCAAATTACTTATATGCACATCTTCAGGGGGAGCCTTTTGCTACTTATGAAGACAATACCTAAATCCTTTACAATTTCACATATTTTTATCCCCGTTGAAAACTTCAACCAGTTTGTCATCAATCACCAAAAAGGGGGAGATTGTAAGTGCATCTAGTGCCACCGCTAGTTGGTTTTGGAGTATTGACGACAAACCTAGTTGAGGGACTAATGTGTTTGTGAGAATTGCAGGATAACACAGGTAGTAGTCCCTCATTGAGTCGGTTTACCTACCGGAGATGACCCCTAAAAATGTATGAAGACATTGAAGACAATGGTGGTATGTGAAGATATTCACATTGAAGACTATGACAAGAGAAGGCATTGCGTGAAGACTATGGAGCGCGAAGACTTAGTTGTTTCGTTGTTTCCTTTTCTTCTTTGTTGAGTCGTAGGAACCACCGTACTGTTAAGTGGGGTCCCAGTGAACAAAGTCAGAGTGACTGAAGTGATGCTCAACCAAAATCCTATGTCTTCGAGCGAAGACAATGAGAGCAAATCATATGCAGAGTTGGATGAGTCAGCTTGACTTGTAGCCCAAGTGAAGTTGCCGCGTGTGTTTGAAATCTGACCGTTGGAACACGTGTCAGTTCCTTAGTGACCCAGGGTCATTTCGGACAAATCAGGTCGGTTGCCTAGTGGCTATAAATAGCCCACCCCTACACCATAAATCGGTGGCTGCTCAGAGTTAGTGCACGGCTTTTGTCCTTTGAGAGCAACCCACCTCCGAAGCTTTTGAGAGAGAGAAATCCTTGCGAGGACAAAGCCCAAACACCCAGAGCCAAAGAGTGTTAGGCATCACTGAAGTCTTTCTATCCGCGTGACCTGAAGACTTGTTACACTTGAGGACTGTGAATCCTCCAGCCGGTTAGGCGTCACGTTCTGAGCATCCAAGAGTCATTGTGGATCGCCGGTGAACAAAGTCTGTGAAGGTTTGAAAGTCTACCTTGAAGACTTACCAGAGTGATTGGGCGAGGACTGGGTGTCCTTAGCTCAAGGGGAATAAGGTGAAGATGCGGTCTTCTGAGTTGAATCTCAGCCTCCCTAACCAGACGTACAGTTGTCACAGTAACTGGAACTGGTCCAACAAATCATGTGTCCTCAACAAGTGACTGGTTCTATCCTCTCCCTCTCCTTACTTACAGTTCATCTTCGTGAAGTCATTGCCTATTTGCTTTACCTATTTGTCTTCACTGTGTGACTACTATCGTTGTTTGGCTTCATACCATCTTCCATCCCGATCCTTACTACCTAGTTGCTATTAGTCTTCGTGCTTTCACTTCATTGCATACTTGACTATAGGTTTCTTAGTGTAGTTTACCTTCCGCTGCATATCAATAGGTTCATTTCTATTGTTTGTCTTCGTAACTCTCATGTTTTGAAGACTTTCATAAAAATCGCCTATTCACCCCCCCTCTAGTCGATAACTAGCACTTTCACTTACTACTACCAACTACTAATAAGGTACACGTGCATTGCATGCATGAGATTCTGGTGGTTTGTGCATTATGCTTCTACATGTGGAGTCTTCTATATTCTACATGTGGCAAAATCTGGTGGAATGTAGATGATATCCAACGGCCAGTAGTGCTCAGATTTGCCATCTTTGTACCGTCGGATTGGCTTCATCCAACGACCAACTTTCAAAGTTATGGTTTGGTTTGCAGCCTAAGGTTGCCACGCCTAAGCTTAGGCGTGCCGGCATGTGTTTGGTTCATTGCTACACTTGTGGCTTGCCACACTTTTCTAGCTACATGCTCCACATGTCATAGACTCAACTTCTTGCCAAATCTTGCCACACTTGTGGTGGCCATTTTGTTAGCCACATTTTTTGTGGCAGACACACTTTGCCTAAGCTTAGTTGTGGCAAAGTTAGTCATGAATGAAGTTCAACCATGGAGTCTTCTAGATTCTACATGTGGCAGAATCTGGTGGAATGTAGATGATACCCAATGGCTAGTAGTGCTCGGATTTGCCATCTTTGTACCGTCGGATTGGCTTCATCCAACGACGAACTTTCAAAGTTATTCACACACTATATAGGGGGTATAGATATAGATGTGCCGGCCCGTTGCAATGGATCCAAAGTATATCTGTTTAGTGGAGTGCACTCTAAACACATTATCTATTTATTTTTCTCTAACCTTTCGTAGCCATGCAACCAAGCCACATAAGCTTCATGGGTGCCCCCCACATCATATTATTCATACTACGTTGACAGAAAAAAAAAGATAAATCACCCAAAACAAGATCTTCCCTTTTTTGTTCCTACAATGATGTGCCGTGCACGTACCTACTAGTTGTATAGTGGTAGTACTAGTTGTATATTACAAACTTGGTACTAGTAGGAGCAGAGTAGTACGGAATGCTCCTACTCTATCAACGAGCCCCGTCTGACACCAAATTTCTTGGCTTCCGTGCTACAGCTAGATCTTCCCCTCGTTTCTGTTTTCCAACCCGGCGGCGGGCGGGGTGCGGTTTGCCAATAGTCGGTTTGCTCAACGGCGGTCCCACATGAAAGTGAAAATGCTAGGCAACACGCCTTCCCTCAGCTATGTGTCGTGCCGGACGGGCCGTGGAGTACTCCCGATACCCGGGCGTGTGGGGGGGGGGGAGTGCGACGCGAACACGCCAGGCCTTTTCCTTTTACTAGCAATGTGCCCGTGCATTGCGACGGATCCAAAGTAGTAGAATAGTAGTACTTGTTCACAAACTTGAAAGAAATCACTCTTGTTTTGATATACTCCTAATATATTACTCCCTCCGTTCCTAAATATTTGACTTTTTAGAGATTTCAAATGGACTATCACATACGGATTATATAGACATATTTTGAAGTGTAGATTCACTCATTTTGCTCTGTATGTAGTCACTTATTGAGATCTCTAGAAAGACAAATATTTAGGAATGGAGGGAGTACTTTTCACTCAAAATATATTTCTCAGGCTGTTTTGATGAGGTGAGGGAGGGATGTGGTTGCTTGCAAGTTAATAAGGGGTTTTCTGCAAATTGGAGCAGAGAAGTGGGCTATTGTTGCAGAAATGCCACAACTTACCTCACAGCCGTTAGATGCAGATCTAATGGTCAGAAACGACGAATGGCAGACACACCACCATCACCAACTGAGTCTTTTATATGAGTAGGAGTAGAGAAACATGTATAAATTGAAACATTTTGGTTCTGCTCCTTGGCACGATCGATAGATAGAAATAACGATTGGAAACACTAGGGCGGGGCTATTTCCGCCAGATAAGTAGGGTACGTAGTAGCTAGGTTGGCGCATCGTCGGTTTGGTCACACGCGGTCCGACATGTTCTAGTGTTTCTAGCAAGATGCCCGTGCATTGTATGAAGTTGATGGAAAAGGTAAGCACAACTTATAAATTGACGGATGGAGTACTAGTTACAGTGATGCATGTAATTAAGCAAAGGGATCGCACATGTCGGTATTGACTGGAACAAGAATGCGACACCACAATAAGAATTAAGGCTATGATGATGATGCGATCGCAGTGGTGGTTACAGAAGGCAAGAAGAAAGATGCATCCATCAATGTACGACCTCCTCCTCCTCCTCAACTTATTGCGCCAGGCCACCGACCGGCGGCTAAGGAGCGGCGGCTTTTGTGGCGAGGTCGAGGTGCTTCTCAGCAAAGGCATCCAAGGCTTCCAGCCGGCTGAGGAAGGCCAACGTCATAGCGTCCTCACTGGCCTTGTAGATACCTATGTACACGATTTGCTCGTACACGTGGATGTGTAGGTCGACGAAACCTTGCAAGGCGAGGCGCCTGGCGGCGAGCGCGACCTCCAGGTGGACATTCTTCGTGGCGTCGGCGGGCAGTCGCAGGGCCACCAATGCTTGAAAGAGGTTCCGGCCATGGAGGCCGATTAGGGTGGCAGGCAATGAGGAGCCCGGGCGCGCGGGCTGGAGGAGTACGGCGATGTCGTCCGCGAGCTTCTTGAGGACTGTGAACTTTTTGGTGGTGGCAACGATCATCTGGTCCAACTGAGAGTCGTAGTTGGCGTCGACGGCGGCCATCCACCAGCTGGTCTCCAACACCGCCTGGAGACAATACTCGGCGCCATGCCGCAGGCCGACGTCGTGGACCATCTGGCACAGCCGCTGGCCACTCGCGTGCATCGCTGCCATGGGTCTGGAGTGAGCTCTTTTGCGCTTAGTGTAGGTGCTTAGGCAAATGCTTAGGTGCCTACGATGTGGTAGATCCATTGGAATGGAGGGGCGCCTTTATATGAGGGCAAACTACGTTGCATTCACATCGTGCAACCTCTTTTCCCGGTCCTCCTCCCATTACTTCCCTGATGCATTAATTGAAGGAGGATGCATTGGCCGTTCAACATTTCGGGAACCGCTACTCCCTCCCTCGTCTGCATTAAAGCCATATCGGGAACTGCGCCGCTCGTTGTCAAATCGGATAGTACTACGCCGCCCGCTGCACGCCCGGCTGAACACGCCTCCTCGCCTCCATTAAACCCGCATGCAAACCGAGAAACCTACTCCGGCCACACGTCCGTTCATGAGAAGGCCGGAATTAAAGGCAACACCGGCCGAGCTCCTCCCGTCCGCCCTTAGTTTAAACGAGGCCAGACACTGTCCAAGCTCCTACCGTCCACCCTCTATTTACACGAGGCCAGACAGACAGCGGGCAAGAATCGCACCCCTCCTTCGCTCCCCCATCTCCTCCTTTACCATTTTCTCCACTCTTCCGATGGCTTCCGAGGAGCCGTTCTCCGGCATATTACCCGGCTGGGTGGCCCGCCAAGCCCTCCGAATATGGGCGAGGCCGCTCGGTGCTTCACCAACCTCGCTTGGCCCGACGGAGCCAGTTGCCGCCCCAAGCAGGCGCGTGGTTCAGCAACTCGCTGCTCCAGTTCAGCTCGATGAGGAGTGGCGAGTTGCTCCACGCCGGCACGGCGGCGAGCACACCGGTACGGGCGTCGTCGCTGCCGTGTCGTACCGCGCCTCCCGTGTCTGTGGGCGCGCCTCCCGTGCTTGCGGCAACGCCATGCAGGCAGAGACAGAAGCCGGGTGCATGGACAACGACGAGTCGGTGGCCAGCTTCTCCGTGTCTGCCGCCATCATCAAGGAGAAGTAGAACACGGGAGGCTGCCGCCACTTGGGTCCCATGAAGGCCACCGCCGAGGCGATGACTGCGCATTCAGGTGGTTTCTTTGCTTCTTCGTCTCTTCCGAGGACCTTCATTGACCCCACAAAGTGTCTGCCGGACATGAGGAAGACAAAGGGATCCGCGGGCGGCCATTTAGATTATGTACTCCCTCTCCAGCTGGCGGGAAATTTTCGTTCTAAGAATGGATAAATTGTATGTATCTATAACTAAAATAAGTCTAGATACATCCATTTCTAGGACAAGTATTTTCGGACGGAGGGAGTATTAATTATACCAAGATAGCCGGATTGGCACCGCTTAGTTCATGTAAATGTAATGAAATCCATCATGTTTATATGAAGATCCGGCTTTTTTATACGAAATCCTTCATGCTTATATGAAATCAGTCCGTCTTTGCACAAATTTCATCTGGTTGGTTAGAGTTGTGAAAATGTATGCCGCTGGCGTTTGATGTCGTCCTCTACGGAAGGAAACGGGAGGAAATTTGCCGGCTGCCGTTGGAGATGCTCTTATGCCGGAAATAATAGAGTGACATCCAATCCATTTGAGTTAATTGCGTGTATGATTGTCCCTCTATAAAAAGTCAATTGCATGTACAATGTACACGTGACTTGCAGGGTGGCTACAGCTTCGTACAGAAAGTTAAAAAGAAACAAGTCCATCCTTAATCTTGTATTCTAAGTACTCTGTGGGTTCAACTGTCAGTACAGTAGCGAAAGAAGTATATTAAATAAGTAATATATAATATAAAAATCTAAAGTTAAAGACAGAATTCGAACTCATGTCATCGCGTTGCGAGCATCCAGCGCTAACCAGTCCAGCACATTTTTGTTGTAGACCAGGCTGCTGATATATCTCCATGTCTACTCTTATACTCCACCCGTTCCTAAATATTTGTCTTTTTCAGATTTCAAATGGACTACCACATACGGATGTGTATGTAGACATATTTTAGAGTGTAGATTCACTCATTTTGCTCCATATGTAGTCACTTGTTGAAATCTCTAAAAAGACAAATATTTAGGAACGGAGGGAGTAGAAAACAGAGTTGGTGATGATGGTGTGCGTGCCATCCTGCAATATAGGCCGTCGGATTTATATCTAACGGATAGGAAGAAAACTATGGCAATTTTGCAAAAATATTCCCACACCCCTCTCCACGTTCGCAAATACGGCCTTCCCTCGTTCATCCTTTTCTCTCACAAGATAAACTACTCATACAAATGCATCTTGATGTTCCGTGCAACGCACGGGCATCTAGCTAGTTTCTTTTAAAATAGTTAGTGCGATAATTGGGTTGAAGTGATATATTTTATGTCTGCCCCGAATGATTTCGGATTCACTAGTAGTAACAAAGAAAAGGTTGCCTTGTTAATTAACAGAAAACAGGGTGAAAACTATCACATGAGGCCGGTAAAAACGAGGCACACTTGGTTCAGCGTCATCGTCACTACAGCTGTGCGCGCGCGAGAAGTCTACATATCGAGGGGGCTACTGACCGAGGCACAGAGACACAATGTTCGAGAGAGAAACCAATTGACAGATTACAATCAGATTGAGTTGTCACCCTTCTGTTGTCATTGTTGGGGTGGGGGGAGGGGAAGGGAGAGAAAGATGTATCAAGAGTGTGCGCGCTAGGCACAGAGGCACAACTAGCGAGTGTGTGTGTGTTTGAAATAGGAGTAGATAGATTACTATCAAGATCGAGGTGCCGCCCTACTCCTTCGGTGTCGAGAGAAGCCAGTCGATAGATTAGTATCAAGATCGAGGTGTCACCCTACTCCTTCGGTGTTGGGCAGTGTGTGTGTGTGGTTGTGTGGGTGTGGGTGTGTGTGTCGGGGGCCGGGGGGCAGTGACACTTACATATCCCTACTCTTATAAAAAATAGAGTTGGTGATGATGGTGTTCCTGCCATCCTGCAATATAGGCCATCCAATTTATACCCGACGGATAGGAAGGAAACTGTGGCAATTTTGCAAAAAGATACCCACACCCCTCTCCGCATTTGCAAATAAGGCATTCCCTCGTTCATCCTTTTCTCTCACAAGATAAACTACTCATACAAATGCATCTTGATGTTCGGTGCAACGCATGGGCATCTTGCTAGTAGGGAGAAGGAGTTTGTGTGACACATATCTAGCTATATTAAGGGATAGGTATATAGCATTTGTGCGAGGCATACTTAAAGCATCACGAAGATAAACAAAATTGTGTACATGCAAGTGCCGGAAAAAATGAAGCGAGAAAAAATGTGTTGGAGAGAGAGAGAGAGAGCAAAATCTCAAAACAAAAGGTGCTCTGTCAGAATCCCATTGTATTTATTCATATGGTTCCGGAACTCGAGTTAACCTTAGGCATATGTGTGAGAGACATTATTATACTTTGAGACATTAGTGGCTGTGGGTGGGCGGAATTAAAGGAGTGGGCGTGTTCGACAGAGAGAGCGTGTGTGTTTCTGTGTGAGATACTTGTAGGACGGGGTAGAAAGACGAATTCTAACCTTGACGGAGGGAGAGAAATACACGAAGTGCGCATGTGTGATTCCGATGACCACAGGGAAATGAGATATGTATGCGTGTGAGAGAGATTGCACAATTCATTCACGTAACACTATCTAGCGATCGTGGACGTGCATCGCTTGAACATAAATCAATATATACTTTGTATCGTGGCCAAAGGTACAATATCGATTCAACGCTATAAAGATTGGACACTCACATATCACATTTTTTTCTATTTAAATAAACCTTTTCAGTTGTGCATGCCAAAGTTACAGTGATGTTTCTTCAAACAACCAATGTAGCTATCATGTACATGCACCATTGTTACTGTTGCATTCAAAATCATTAGTCTTGGATGATTTAAGGTTCTATTATGAAGTAATATATGTAATATTCATATATGAATTCAACAGGTACACAATTTATGAAATGGAGGCTATGTAATCATATGAGGTAACACTTTTAAGTAGCGGACTTCTTTTTGTGCGCCTCTACACTAACACGTCAATGCATTATGTGTAAAGTAAATAACCAATTGCACCAAATTATCTATTTACACGAGAAATACATAGGCTAAGCGTTTGATCCCTTTTTTGTGAACACGCCACTACACCCATACGATTGGCCGAGCCCGTGTGAACGTCCAAGTTATCGGCGCATCATGCCGCGTTATTCTCTTTTTTTCTGGGGTGGACACACAGGTTTTTAACTGCTGACGCGTGCCCGGTGTACTGTGAGGACCAGTTTTTCGGGATATTAATTTCCCAGAAAATGCCCTTTGTGCTCACCAGCCCCAGGATTACTGTTAGCTGATGAGGCACCAACTTGATACAAGAATTCCAAGCAAAGTACAAAATATGTAGTACAAGACCATTGTGGCCTATGAGTACAACACTTGGTTTCTAGTGGTTGATGGCGGAAGCGGTTTGTGGTTCATCTGCGTCTATGGGACTCCATTTCCCACAAGAACAGCTGACCAGGATAACTCCTATCTTCGCGAGGCTGCTATCATCATTGCGTAGGTTCCGGGGCTGTCTTCGCAATGCTTATCTCCATGCGAGAAATCTGGCCAAGACAATAGCCAGGGACAAGCCAGTGAGTACGTTTGAATGTACTCGCAAACATTATGAACACGGGTATAATATAAAAAGGGATAATCATGCTCCGAAATATTCTATGATCATAACGTCTGTCACGAAATATACGAAAAACCGTGATGCACGCAAGCGGGTAAAGTATGCATATGCACTACGGGAGTAGGAATAGAATGCACCGATCGAGTGTCTTAAGCGACGCCTCGAAAGGATAATAAGATAAATCATGCCTCAGTCGGGCGTCTGAGCGACACCACATAAAGGGCTTTAAAAAGGATAAATAAATGACAAACATGCCGCAGTCGGGCGTCTGAGCGACACCACATAAAGGGCTTATAAAGAATAAATAAATAACAAGCATGCCGCAGTCAGGCGTCTGAGCGACACCACATAAAGGGCTTATAAAGAATAAATAAATCACAAGCATGCCGCAGTCGGGCGTCTGAGCGACACCACATAAAGGGCTTATAAAGAATAAATAAATAACAAGCATGCCGCAGTCGGGCGTCTGAGCGACACCACATAAAGGGCTTATAAATAATAATCGCAGTGAGTATCCAGGGGGTAGAACCGTCCCAGGGGTACTCAATATTTCAAAAAAAATGTAAATGGTTAGTCCACAATAATAATAATCATAATCCTCATATGTCATAGGTCATAAGCAAAGTTCTAGTCTAGCCGTTTCTCCATCCGAAGACCGTCACTATGCTCTAGTTTAGCCGTTTCTCCATCCGAAGACCGTCACTATGCTCTAGCTTAACCGTTTCTCCATCCGAAGACCGTCACTAGGCCCATCTCAGACTGTAGTCCTTACCTATGAACATGGCTATCCAAATAGATATAACCTCTGCAGTGGGTGTACTCTTTACCCACGAGTAACGGATTTATTTAGTCCATCGGGACTAACTCCACCTACGGCCTTTTAATTGAAAACACGCCTGACCTGCACACACCAGCTTAACTTACCGGTGTCTGGAATCACCCACGACACCTGTCAAGCAAAACTCTAAGTGGGGAGGCTACAACCTCGACGTAGCATGGGATCAAATTTATATCACACGCTCTAAGGGGTGCCCCCCTCTCGGTCCCAACAGGAAACACCCATGCCCCCGGACCAGGTGGCATGCCTACCGGAGGCCTCCGGTATCTTCCACCATGGCCTCTTTGTACGGTGTGTGCTAGGACGGGGTTGACAACTTACTGAACCGTACCCTACCTGCGGCAGGAACAAGTGGTAGTACGAAACAAGTATGGGGGTTTTACGGGAACAAGACTCGATCTATGGCCGACCCAGGAGGTCCAAGTATTCTCCGTATGATTAGCATAAAAAATATATTTCCATTAACAGATAAACTCACCACTCATCAAGCCTCACCATGCCATACCGGACATACTCGTCTCGACGAGGAACTAGGGACAAGCTCGTGTCTACCCAAGACCACGACTTTCCCGGCTTCCTTCCGGTATGCATGAAAAGCTTACGAGGATGATTACCATCACCAGCATATCCATTTCTAACAGTAAAGCATCTCCAATATGCACTCATGCGTGTGACTTTATCGTTACATAAAAATAACGTATGCTCCAAGTCAAGGTGGTGTTGTAACCGTATCAAAACAACTCACAAAAATATTATGCCGGAGTTCAGAATGCTTGCCTTCAAGATTATGCAAGGGGGTGCACTTTTTGAAAGTTTTCTTCTCTCTCCATTTCCTATTTTGAAAAAAATATTCAAATAACAAATATTTCAAAGACAGTACAAAAAGTTGTCCCAAATATTTTTGAAATAAATCTTAAAATAAACTAGATGAAATTTGAGAGAGGTAGGAAAAAGAATCAACTCATTTGGAGTTTTATTTTAAAAGATATAGCCAGTCAAAGTTCTGTTTTAAAACAAAACAGAAAAAGGAAAACGTTTCGGAGGGGCTTACGCTTTCTGTTTAGCGAAGACGTATCTTGCGAAATACGCCTCCACTTAAAACACACTTCGGCGGGGGCTGGGTCACTGACAGTGGGTCCAGGGGGCCCACTGGTCAGGTTTGACTATTCTCGTCTCCCTCCTCTGCCTCTGCCCGAACGGAGGCAGGGCTCCGGCGATCGCCGTCGACGAACGGCGCCTCTCCGCGGGGTCCTGAGGGCGGGGATGGATCCGCTAGCCCAGGGCGGTCCGCCCGGTGGGCGCTAGGCAGGTGGGGACGGAGGGAGTCGCCGGCGGTGAGCTCTGCGGCGGAGGAGGCTTCGGGAGTGAATGGGGGTTTGGGCTCCGGTGGTTTCCGATCGAGGCTGAGGCGCTGGGCAGCTCCGCAAGAACAAGGGGAAATGGGTGGTGGTGTTGGATGGGCGGGCGAATGTCTGGTTGCGACGAACGGCACCGGAAGGCGGCGGCGGCCGAACCGGCCGGAGTCGGGGAAGACGGCTACCAACCGCCGATTGCTTGCTGAGGGGGTGCTATGGGGGTGGCCTGGGGTCGCATGAGTGCTCGGAGGAGCTCGGGGGCCTCCTTATATAGGCGTTCGAGGTTGGTCCCGTGGCGGCCGTGGATAAGAACGCCGGCGACCGCCGTGCTGTAGCTGCAGGGCGACGTGGCGGCGACGAGCGCGTGCCGACGGGCTCCAGGATAAGCTCGAGCTGCTCCAGGGGGCAGCTGGCGCGCTGGTGTGGCTCGGGCAGCGCCGTCCGTGGCAGGAGCCTACTGCCGACGCCGGCGTGCCGCCAAAGGCTCTGACGGCGGCGCTGTAGGGCGCTAGGGGCGGCTCTGCGACGCGGGAGGGGGCGGGCGTGCTGGCTGCGAGTGGGGAAGGCCAGAGCGGGTGCGGGGAGGCGGCCGTGCGACGCGGCGGCTCGGGCGCCCACACGTGCAAAACATGCGCTCTGGGTGCACCCAGAGCACGCACGGGACGTGTTTGACAAAATGCCAGGGCAGCCTAGAGTGCTAGAGGGAGGCTGGCAATTAACAGGACAGGGTTAGGGATAGCTAGGAGCTTAGTGGACATGCTGGATGGGTCAGGGGCTCAAGATCATAATGCCAACTAGAAAACATGCCAAAACTGTCCATGAACACAAGGTGTTCGACAGAATGCTAAGTGTATCTAGGCAACTCTTGGAGTGGCCAAAAACTCCAGACCAGTGTCTCTTTAGATGATAAAGAGGGTGGCAAGGTTAGTTGGTCAATACCAGAAACTTGTTAGTGCAAAGATTTGAGAAAACCAATTTTGGGCAGAAACTAAAGGCTATTATCTCATGAACCAAAAATACTCCAATGGGTCCACTCTCTTGGACTTAAGGGTTTTGTAGGGAGGACTACAAGCAGGAAAAAGCTCATGGGCACTAGAGCAAAATAAATTAGGGTTGCAGTACAAATCACCAAACTGGACCAGAATAAAGATGAGGATGATTTTCTCAAATTTTTCAAAGAACACCAATGGGTTTTTGCATAAAGTTGAATCATGTGCATCTACTGACATCTCCAAACACTTGGAAGAATTTTTAAAAGAATATTTAAATAGGTTGTAGTGCAAAAATACCTACTGGACCAGATTTGAAAAGTTGATGTAGAGCTCAAAATCTCCAATATCCAAAAGATATCTTTGCATAGGAGTGATGTGGAAACATCACATGACATCCCCAAATTTTGGTGAAAACTTATAAATGCATTAATCAAATGGTTGCTGTGCAACAGAGGCTCCAAATTTATGAAAAATCATTTTAAAAGAATAAAGCTCAGGAAAAACAATTATGCAAATAAATCCACTGATAAAGAATTGTTTTATTGAGAGAGAGCATACAAGTCCAATAATACTTTTGGAAAGTTTCCACTTGAGGTAAAAACCCACAATAATAAAGAAAAAAGAGGTTCTGAAGTCAGGAGCTAAATCCAGACAAATGGAAAATTTTAATTTCCTGGCAAAATTTTAATTAATAAAACAAGGTCAAAATTTTGTGGTGTCACATGTACACAGTCTCGCATGACCTTCCCGCTAGCACGGTCCAAACTTAGTTGAAACTGGATACGAACGATCCTGCGGGCGGCAAAATCTCCTGCCTCCTTCTAAAATTTTCGCCACCTTAGTCTTTAGCATGCGAAATTCCCCTTTTGTCCTTGGTGCACGGAGACCAACAGTTACAATACCGCCCTCATCTACATAATAGGCCGGGGCTGCTTTGGTAACTTCTGGTTCCCCCACTACACGGCACCCCCATTTCCTCTCCCCCTCCCGCAAAAACGACTAACTCCACAGCACTAGAGCATCTCACATCACGCCGTCCGTACTTCATCGGCCTTTTTCCCCTCCCCTCTCGAAACCCTAGACTGCTCATCCACCGGCGTACCAGAGCCCATTCACTGCCAGCGGCGTCCACCACGCCGGATCTTCTTCTGCGGCCGCATCTACCCCTCCCACCTCCCCTAGAAACAAGTAGACTGCTCATCCACCACTGTACCACAGCCCATTCAGTGTCGGCCTTGTCCACGATGCCGGATCTGCTTCGCCGGTACTCTCGTCAACCGCAGCGCATCTGCAGCGGCTCATTCGTACTCCCCACCGGAGACGCTTCGTCCACACCCCCCCCCCCGGAGCCGACCCACCGACGCCCCCGTCGACGGCCTCTGATCCTCTTCGCTGACACCTTCCTCAACCCTACCGGAGCCGCTTTGCCGACAACATCGTCAACCCCACCGGAGTAGCTTAGCCTATACCATTTTCAACCCTATCGGGGCCGCTTTGCCAACTCACAAGTCCACGGCCTCAGATCCGCTTCCTCGCACCCTCAGCCAACCTACCGGAGCAGCTTCTGACGCCCCGTCCACGGCCGCAGATCCGCATCATCGACACCATCCTTAACCCAACCACCAGAGCAGCTTCACCTACGCCCTCGTCCACGGCCACAGATCCGCTTCGCCCACACCGTAGTCCACCCTACCGGAGCCGCTCCACAAAGACCCTACTCGACGGTTCTAAATCTCCTTACCGGACCCCGACAACCAGTGCAACGTCATCACCCTTGACGTTTCTAACCTGATTCCCACCGTCTGGTAAGATGCCAAGCACCTGCCACGGCCTAGGTACTTGTCACCTTTAAACCCGTCCAGCATCACCTGCCCGATGTACCTCAAATATACTAACATGTCACTGTTACCTGTTATGCAGCTGGCAAAAACTACAAGGACGATGTTTCTTCTGGATCTAATAGCTTGGCCAACCAAGATCCTGGACCGAGGCATTGCTATGATCTTCTAAGCGCGTCTCTCTCTCTCTCCTGTATTGTTCCGTGCCTGCCAGCGTGCTTTGCTAGGATTTTCGACCAGTAATCCCTTTGTGCAGACAATGGTTTCTACTACTGGCTGCTAAATTAGGTATGTTGATGTCATACATGATACTACCTCGTACCTCCGTTCCTAAATATAAGTCTTTCTAGAGATTCCACTATAGGCTACATACGGAGCAAAATGAGTGAATCTACACTCGAAAATGCATCTATATACATCTGTATGTGGTCCATACTGGAATCTCTACATAGACATATATTTAGGAACAGAGGCAGTACATTACACAAAATCGTAGGTGGCATGTAGGAATTCCAGTACACTACATTAGGCTCCCTTAGAGTGCCTGCTAGTCCAGCACACAGAGTCATGGCTAGTTTATGCTACGCACACAATCATTAATTGGTGGTTTAAATATGCGCAAGGGATATGCAATGTATTATCATGTAGAGATGTCTGAAATTAGCCGTGCCAACTTGCAGATTGGGTTACACAATGAAAAAGTACAAGATGTATGTGGCAATTTCATGGAACATCGCAAAAAAGGAGAGCCAGCGGTGAGCCTATATAGTGTGCTATGGTACGTCACTCCTCCATTGCAATCATCGTGACATGTTATTTGTATGTCAGTTCTATTGGTCAAGTTTCTTAGGGACAGTTATTACGAGTTATCCTAAGAAAATAAGCACCTGTGAATATAAGCTCCATGTAATAAGCCAACCAGTTCTTTTCATTGCGTTTTCAGCTTATCTTTGGTATGATAAGTGAAAAGTCTAGATTGCATTATATTTTTTCATTTTGATGCCCACATGAAAATAAATTTGACTTGCAAAGATAACAAATTGAACCCAGTGCAGTAATTAATATGATAGGAAAACAGACCATCACTATTTGCTCAAAATCCAAATACAAAGATACCATCTACTTGGCACAATCTACTTTGGTCAATGTTTTCCAAAGAGATCCCATTGCCTAATTTAAACGAAAAACTCATGACCCACATTTAAATGAAGAACAATTATTTATTGAAATTCGATGGTCCAAGTGGCTGGTTATTATCATATAGTAGCACCACCTGAAAGCATCAGAGCAGCAGCAGCAGCTCATAGCAACTCATCATACAGCAGCAGCAGTAGTGTGCAATTCATCATATACCAGCAGCAGCTCATAGCAATTCATCATATAGCAGCAGCAGGAGCAGCTCATATCAATTCATCATATAGCAGCAGCAGGAGCAGCTCATAGCAATTCATCATATAGCAGCAGCAGGAGCAGCTCATAGCAATTCATCATATAGCATCAGCAGGAGCAGCTCATAGCAATTCATCATACAGCAGCAGCAGGAGCAGCTTATAGCAACTCATCATATAGCAGCAGCAGCTCATAGCAATTCATCATATAGCAGCAGCAGCTCATAGCAATTCATCATATAGTAGCAGCAGCTCATAGCAATTCATCATATAGCAGCAGGAGCAGCTCATAGCAATGCATCATATAGCAGCAGCAGAAGCAGCTCATAGCAATTCATCGTATAGTGGATCAGAATGAAAATTTGGCAAAAAATTAGAGGAGATCCTCACCTTGTTGGATGAGCTCATCCTTCAACAGCACCTCAAGGCCACGGCCTGGGAGGTGGGGAGGGGGAATAAGGTGCCTTCTACCGCAGTGTGGCATCAGCCGTAGTTGTGCAGCGCCTGCCGGAGTAGTGCGTTGGACGAACCACAGTGGAGCAGCTGCTGGAGACCATGAGAATGAGGTGCGGCACCAAAGGGAGGAGCAGCTAGGGAGATTTGCCCCTACCCGCCGGCCATGTAGCCTAGCTGGACAGAGCATCGTCGAGGACCAGGCCAGATGGGACCAGTGGCGACGGCTTGCTGGAGGAACCCTAGTGCTGCAGGCAGGGGATCGAGGTAGAGGGAAAGGGGAGAGGAGATGCAAGCGGGCAGGGCAATGAACGCTTGCGTGTTTGTTTTTACTTGAGGGTGAGGTGTGACGCGGGCGTCACCAGTTGCATTTTGAGTGTAATATAGGCAGACAACAGAGTCATTTCACTATTCCCCTTCCCTTCAATTTTTAGTGAGGTTCTACCCGAAACACCCCCCTCCAAAGCGAAATTAGTTAAGCCCAAGCCCATAACTCAAAAATGACTTCTTTACATCTTTTATGGCTTATTTTGACAATAAGCCCTGAAAAGGCGGAATAGAACTGGCCCTTAACCTGCAATTCAATTGTGCGTGCAATGATGAATCACTCCTGCCTGCTATAGTGTACATTTAGGCATCATCATACATGGCATAACCTAATACATGTGCATTCCATTGTAGAATCTGGAATATGCAATGTTTATGTTAGTTCATACGTTGCACATGATGTTTAAATGCCCCTTAAATCTGGTCAGTCAAGTGATGGTCTTTAAGCCTCCTTCTTTGCTTCTTTTCTTGATATGTAAGATTTGCTCACACATCTGTTCAATTGCTTGTTTGCATCAGCCAGCCATACTAGGACTGTTTGCTTTGATTACTTGTTGTTCTTGACCTAACACTCTAACAGAGCTTGTCAACGATTTAAACACTAAGGGCTGCTGTAGTGGGGCCTTTTCTAACTCATAGGTGACATAAAGGTTTGGCTGTACACTAAAGTAGGCTCTCCAAGAGTACCTGGAGATCCAGTTCGAAGGTATGCCTAGTTTTTACATAGTGCAGACATAGTAAATGCTCATTTCATTGTGTGCAAGTGCAAGAGATGCGGCATGTTTCATTATGTGGTGTTGTTTTGTTATAATCTCATCCTTTTGTGTTCACAGACTGGAAAGTATGCATATTTATCTTCCAAGGAGACGAGTAACTAGTTTGTGTCACCTTGCAGAGGGGGTGCAATGAAGATAAGATTGAGGATTTCCAAGTACAAGATGTTAGGAAGGAGCCTTGCAAGAGAAGTAGGAGCTGCGCTGAGCCTCTTCAACCTGTTAAGGTAAGTCACTGTATCCAACTCAACAGTTCAATTCCTTGTTTGTTTCAGGCATAGTTAATTTGCTCTTTTCAATTGCTTTATTTGTCCTCAGTTAATGAGATGCCCAAAGAATGATGCCTGATGTTGGGTACTTGTATAACTATTAGTTGACATAATTAAAGGCCTTACCATTTAATTACTCTGCCGAAGTGTGCCTGAAGCTTTGAAGTCTATTAACCAACTATTATTGAATGAGGCTCACAATCTAGTTTATACTAGGCTAATGATTGCATAGTTTTGCTTGCTGTAGTATGTTTGTATGAAATCCTCTGCTGTTCATTATGCTCCCTAAGACTTTAATTGAGCTACAGAATGGCCAACTGCTTGCTTACTTCTACGCAACGTGCTGTCTAAATTTGTAACTTGTCTGTGTTTTGGATTGGGCCCCAACATCATGCTCCTCTGGTGAGCTAAGAGAGATTTCTGTATGCAGGCTGCACAGACTACCTTTTTTATAATTTTTAAAATATCACCTGCTTATGCTTCATGACGTGTAACATTATTGTTAGTCCTGTTTTGCCATGTACAAAATAGTCTGTCTTGCTCGCTTCACTGTTGTAACTATATTTTTGCCCTAGTCATGTGTACTTACAGAAACATTTCAGGATGAAGTGACATCAACACAAAGATCTGCGAGCAGTGCGGCATGGCCGTTACCGAATGATTATGGATTGGAATTGGAATGTGCTGATGTTCTCGAGCATCAACTAGAGGTGGCAAGACAACGTGTACATGATTCTGAACGTACAATCAACAAGTTGAGACTGGACATGCAGGTATTAGATGCAGGAGTCAAAAAATGAAACAAGACACTGAGGTAACAACGAAGGAATTGGAGATTTTGCAGACTGAAATTTGTGCTATCTAAATCCGGCCAATCCTATTTTTTGAAGAGATTATAGTTCAAATAGTAAGTTATGTTGATGCGCGTCCATGATGTATGAGCTGTATTTGACCAGTGTATGTAATTTGCTGTTTGTGTATGCTTTATTATAACTGGTGCCGAACCATAATGCCCAGTGGGTATAATCGGCTGTAATTTCTTTATTGTATAGTGTAGGATTATTCTACGTTTCTATGCCTTAGTCTCTTTATTGTATAGTGTATGTTTTTAGAGGTGATAGTATAGAGTAGGATAATTCTTTGAATATGCTATATCCTTCAAACGGGGGCCAACTCGCCCAAACGTTGTAGTGACCATGGCCCTCCACAGGCCGTACGTTCCATGGGCCATCTATGGGATGGACGATCCCTGGCCTTCTGTGGCCGTCGGATTCGTGGGCCTTCTATGGGCTGTCGGATCCGTGGGCCTTCTATCGGCGGTCGGATCCATGGGCCTTCCATGGGCCAGCGGATCCATTGGCCTTCTATGGGCCGTCGGGTCAATGGGCCTTCTATGGGCCGTCGGGTCAATGGGCCTTCTACGGGCCGTCTCATCTATGGGCCTTGTACGGGCCGTATAAGGGGTCGTAAACGGGCTAGAGTGGAAATCGTACATTTTATGGGCTGGCCATAACGGGCCGTTAATCGGCCGTATTTGATGATGCTATGAAAATGGCCCAACAGATTAACGGGCCACAAACGGGCCGACTGTATCCACGGGCCGAATTTGGCCCACAAGCAGAAAATGACAGTAACGGGCCGTAAGTAAACGAATGCTGGAAATGAGCCCAAGAATAAATGGGCCCTGAGAAGGCCGAAAGATAACATGGGCTGGAAACGGCCCAACGGTATAATGGGCCATTAATGGGTATAAAGTGATACAATGTTCATCACGGGCCAGTTTTACCACGTGTCGTTAATGGGCCGAGGGTTACTAAGGGCCTCATATGCGCCGAAAGACGTCATGGGCCATAAATGGGCCGGAAGTTAAAATAGCCTGGAATTATATTGGACGGCCCAGATGACGCTACTAGGCCTAATTCAGATAGGCCATAAACGGGCCCTGTGTTAGCGGGCTGTAAATGGGCTATATGCGAACAGGCCGTTAACAGGCTTGCCGTGGGCCGGCCCGCCACCTTTTGACCAAGTCAAACGGGCCGGCCTTTTCACAGGAATGGGCCTCTGTTCCGTGCCACGTGTCGACGTATCATAGGCGCTTTGGGTCCAATGAGTGGATGACATCTGTCCCAACGGCGAGCCGACACATGTTCCCTCCAGCCAATGATGATTTTACACGTGGAAAATCCCCATTGGTCGGGGCTGTTAGCGGGTTATCGGATCCAAAACCGGACCCGATAGCTTAACGGCGTTCCGTTACGGTGGATGCCACGTGTCGGTCACCCTTGACGAAAGCACTTCTGTGACGCGCGATTTATCGTCATGGAAGTGGACACTTACGTGATGATAATTTTGGTAATGTCATGGAAAACTTCTACGACAGCATAGGTATGACTATCTTGATTCTGTCATAAATCTTTCATGGATATACATGCATGACAGAAAACGTGACCTACTGTGACAAAAACGTATCATCACGGAAGTGTGTTTTTTTGTAGTGCATATAATACCTGCATGTCCAGTCTCAACTTGTTGATTGTACGTTGAGGATCATGTACACGTTGTCTTGCCACCTCTAGTTGATGCTCGAGAACATCGGCACATTCCAATTCCAATCCATAATCATTCGGTAATGGCCATGCCGCACTCGCAGATCTTTGTGTTGATGTCACTTCATCCTGAAATATTTCTATAAGTACACATGACAAGGGCAAAAATATAGTTACAACAGTGAAGCGAGCAAGACAGACTATTTTGTACATGGCAAAACAGGACTAACAATAATGTTACACATCATGAAGCATAAGCAGGTGATATTTTAAAAATTATAAAAAGGTAGTCTGTGCAGCCTGCATACAGAAATCTCTCTTAGCTCACCAGAGGAGCATGATGTTGGGGCCCAATCCAAAACACGGACAAGTTACAAATTTAGACAGCACGTTGCGTACAAGTAAGCAAGAAGTTGGCCATTCTGTAGCTCAATTATAGTCTTAGGGAGCATAATGAACAATAGAGGGTTTCATACAAACATACTACAGCAAGCAAAACTATGCAATCATTAGCCTAGTATAAACTAGATTGTGAGCCTCATGCAATAATAGTTGGTTAATAGAATTCAAAGCTTCAGGCACACTTTGGCAGAGTAATTAAATGGTAAGGCCTTTAATTATGTCAAATAATAGTTATACAAGTACCCAACATCAGGCATCATTCTTTGGGCATCTCATTAACTGAGGACAAATGAAGCAATTGAAAAGAGCAAATTAACTATGCCTGAAACAAACAAGGAATTGAACTATTGAGTTGGATACAGTGACTTACCTTAACAGGTTGAAGAGGCTCAGCGCAGCTCCTACTTCACTTGCAAGGCTCCTTCCTAACATCTTGTACTTGGAAATCCTCAATCTTATCTTCATTGCACCCCCTCTGCAAGGTGACACAAACTAGTTACTCGTCTCCTTGGAAGATAAATATGCATACATTCCAGTCTGTGAACACAAAAGGATGAGATTATAACAAAACAACACCACATAATGAAACATGCCACATCTCTTGCACTTGCACACAATGAAATGAGCATTTACTATGTCTGCACTATGTAAAAACTAGGCATACCTTCGAACTGGAGCTCCAGGTACTCTTGGAGAGCCTACTTTAGTGTACAGCCAAACCTTTATGTCATCTATGAGTTAGAAAAAGGCCCCACTACAGCAGCCCTTAGTGTTTAAATCGTTGACAAGCTCTGTTAGAGTGTTAGGTCAAGAACAGCAAGTAATCAAAGCAAACAGTCCTTGTATGGCTTTTAGTGATTCATCATTGCACGCACAATAGAATTGCAGGTTAAGGGCCAGTTCTATTCCGCCTTTTCAGGGCTTATTGTCAAAATAATACATAAAAGATGTAAAGAAGTCATTTTTGAGTTATGGGCTTGGGCTTAACGAATTTCGCTTTGGAGGGGGTATTTCTGGTAGAACCTCACTAAAAATTGAAGGGAAGGCGAATAGTGAAATGACTCTGTTGTCTGCCTATATTACACTCAAAATGCAACTGCTGACGCCCGCGTCACACCTCACCCTCAAGTAAAAACAAACACGCAAGCGTTCATTTCCCTGCCCGCTTGCATCTTATTCCCCCTCCCCACCTCCCAGGCCGTGACCTTGAGGTGCTGTTGAAGGATGAGCTCATCCAACAAGGTGAGGATCTCCTCTGGTTTTTTTGCCAAATTTTCATTCTGATCCACTATATGATGAATTGCTATGAGCTGCTTCTGCTGCTGCTATATGATGCATTGCTATGAGCTGCTGCTATATGATGAATTGCTATGAGCTGCTGCTCCTATATGATGAATTGCTATGAGCTGCTGCTCCTATATGATGAATTGCTATGAGCTGCTACTGCTGCTATATGATGAGTTGCTATAAGCTGCTCGTGCTGCTGTTGTATGATGAATTGCTATGAGCTGCTCCTGCTGATGCTATATGATGAATTGCTATGAGCTGCTCCTGCTGCTGCTATATGATGAATTGCTATGAGCTGCTCCTGCTACTGCTATATGATGAATTGCTAGGAGCTGCTCCTGCTGCTGCTATATGATGAATTGCTATGAGCTGCTCCTGCTGCTGCTATATGATGAATTGCTATGAGCTGCTGCTAGTATATGATGAATTGCACACTGCTGCTGCTGCTGTATGATGAGTTGCTATGACTGGCTGCTGCTATATGATGCTTTCAGGTGGTGCTGCTATATGATAATAACCAGCCACTTGGACCATCGAATTTCAATAAATAATTCTTCTTCATTTAAATGTGGGTCATGCGTTCTTCGTTTAAATTAGGCAATTGGATTTCTATGGAAAACATTGACCAAAGTAGATTGTGCCAAGTAGATGGTATCTTTGTATTTGCATTTTGAGCAAATAGTGATGGTCTATTTTCCTATCATATTAATTACTGCACTGGGATCAATTTGTGATGTTTGCAAGTCAAATTAATTTTCATATGGGCAGCAAAATGAAAAAATATACTGCAATCTAGACTTTTCACTGATCAATGAAAAGAACTGGTTGGCTTATTACATGGAGCTATATTCACAGGTGCTTATTTTCTTAGGATAACTCGTAATGACTGTCCCTAAGAAACTTGGCCGATAGAACTGACATACAAATAACTTGTCATGATGATTGCAATGGAGGAGTAACGTACCATAGCACACTATATAGGCTCACCGCTGGCTCTCCTTTTTTGCGATGCTCCATGAAATTGCCACATGTTGGGGAACGTAGTAATTTGAAAAAAATTCCTACGCACACGCAAGATCATGGTGATGCATAGCAACGAGAGGGGAGAGTGTTGTCCACGTACCCTCGTAGACCGAAAGCGGAAGCGTTAACACAACGCGGTTGATGTAGTCGTACGTCTTCACGATCCGACCGATCAAGTACCGAACGTACAGCACCTCCGAGTTCAGCACACGTTCAGCTCGATGACGTCCCTCGAACTCCTATCCAGCCGAGTGTTGAGGGAGAGTTTCGTCAGCACGACGGCGTGGTGACGATGATGATGTTCTACCGACGCAGGGCTTCGCCTAAGCACCGCTACGATATTATCGAGGTGTAATATGGTGGAGGGGGGCACCGCACACGGCTAAGAGATCAATAGATCAATTGTTGTGTCTATGGGGTGCCCCCTGCCCCCGTATATAAAGGAGCAAGGGGGAGGCCGGCCGGCCCTTGTTTGGCGCGCCAGGAGGAGGAGTCCCCTCTTTCCTACTCCTACTAGGAGGGGGAAAGGAAGGGGGAGAGGGAGAAGGAGAGGGGGGCGCCGCCCCCCCTCTCCTAGTCCAATTCGGACCAGAGGGGGAGGGGGCGTGCGGCCCCTCCTGGCTGCCCCTCTCTCTCTCCACTAAGGCCCATTACTTCTCCCGGGGGGTTCCGGTAATCCTCCGGCACTCCGGCTTTCTCCGAAATCACCCGGAACATTTCCGGTGTCCGAATATAGTCGTCCAATATATCAATTTTTATGTCTCGACCATTTCGAGACTCCTCGTCAGGTCCGTGATCACATCCGGGACTCCGAACAACCTTCGGTACATCAAAACATATAAACACATAATATAACTGTCATCGTAACGTTAAGCGTGCGAACCCTACGGGTTCGAGAACTATGTAGACATGACCGAGACACGTCTCCGGTGAATAACCAATAGCGGAACCTGGATGCTCATATTGGCTCCCACATATTCTACGAAGATCTTTATCGGTCAGACCGCATAACAACATACGTTGTTCCCTTTGTCATCGGTATGTTACTTGCCCGAGATTCGATCGTCGGTATCTGAATACCTAGTTCAATCTCGTTACCGGCAAGTCTCTTTATTCGTTCCGTAATACATCATCTCGCAACAAACTCATTAGTTGCAATGCTTGCAAGGCTTAAGTGATGTGCATTACCGAGAGGGCCCAGAGATACCTCTCCGACAATCGGAGTGACAAATCCTAATATCGAAATACGCCAACCCAACAAGTACCTTCGGAGACACCTGTAGAGCACCTTTATAATCACCCAGTTACGTTGTGACGTTTGGTAGCACACAAAGTGTTCCTCCGGTAAACGGGAGCTGCATAATCTCATAGTCATAGGAACATGTATAAGTCATGAAGAAAGCAATAGCAACATACTAAACGATCGAGTGCTAAGCTAACGGAATGGGTCAAGTCAATCACATCATTCTCCTAATGATGTGATCCCGTTAATCAAATGACAACTCATGTCTATGGCTAGGAAACATAACCATCTTTCATCAACGAGCTAGTCAAGTAGAGGCATACTAGTGACACTCTGTTTGTCTATGTATTCACACATGTATCAAGTTTCCGGTTAATACAATTCTAGCATGAATAATAAACATTTATCATGATATAAGGAAATAAATAACAACTTTATTATTGCCTCTAGGGCATATTTCCTTCAGTCTCCCACTTGCACTAGAGTCAATAATCTAGTTCACATCGCCATGTGATTTAATATCAATAGTTCACATCACCATGTGATTAACACCCATAGTTCACATCGTCATGTGACCAACACCCAAAGGGTTTACTAGAGTCAATAATCTAGTTCACATCGCTATGTGATTAACACCCAAAGAATACTAAGGTGTGATCATGTTTTGATTGTGAGATAATTTTAGTCAACGGGTCTGTCACATTCAGATCCGTAAGTATTTTGCAAATTTCTATGTCTACAATGCTCTGCACGGAGCTACTCTAGCTAATTTCTCCCACTTACAATATGTATCCAGATTGAGACTTAGAGTCATCTGGATCAGTGTCAAAATTTGCATCGACGTAACTCTTTACGACGAACTCTTTTTGTCACCTCCATAATCAAGAAACATATCCTTATTCCACTAAGGATAATTTTGACCGCTGTCCAGTGATCTACTCCTAGATCACTATTGTACTCCCTTGCCAAAATCAATGTAGGGTATACAATAGATCTGGTACACAGCATGGCGTACTTTATAGAACCTATGGCCAAGGCATAGGGAATGACTTTCATTCTCTTTCTATCTTCTGCCGTGGTCGGGCTTTGAGTCTTACTCAATTTCACACCTTGTAACACAGGCAAGAAACTCTTTCTTTGACTGTTCCATTTTGAACCACTTCAAAATCTTGTTAAGGTATGTACACATTGAAAAAACTTATCAAGCGTCTTGATCTATCTCTATAGATCTTGATGCTCAATATGTAAGCAGCTTCACCGAGGTATTTCTTTGAAAAACTCCTTTCAAACACTCCTTTATGCTTTGCAGAATAATCTACATTATTTCCGATCAAGAATATGTCATTCACATATACTTATCAGAAATGTTGTAGTGCTCCCACTCACATTCTTGTAAATACAAGCTTCACCGCAAGTCTGTATAAAACTATATCCTTTTATCAAAGCGTATATTCCAACTCCGAGATACTTGCACCAGTCCATAGATGGATCACTGGAGCTTGCATATTTTGTTAGCACCTTTAGGATTGACAAAAACTTTCTGGTTGCATCATATACAACTCTTCTTTAATAAATCCATTAAGGAATGCAGTTTTGTTTATCCATTTGCCATATTTCATAAAATGCGGCAATTGCTAACATGATTCGGACAGACTTAAGCATAGATACGAGTGAGAAACTCTCATCGTAGTCAACACCTTAAACTTGTCGAAATCCTTTTGCGACAATTCTAGCTTTGTAGATAGTAACACTACTATCCGTGTCCGTCCTTCCTCTTGAAGATCCATTTAATCTCAATGGCACGCCGATCATTGGGCAAGTTAATCAAAGTCCATACTTTGTTCTCATACATGGATCTCATCTCAGATTTCATGGCCTCAAGCCATTTTGCGGAATCTGGGCTCACCATCACTTCTTCATAGTTCGTAGGTTCGTCATGGTCTAGTAACATAACCTCCAGAATAGGATTACCGTACCACTCTGGTGCGGATCTTACTCTGGTTGACCTACGAGGTTCAGTAATAACTTGATCTGAAGTTCCATGATCATCATCATTAACTTCCTCACTAATTGGTATAGGCGTCACAGAAACTAGTTTCTGCGATGAACTACTTTCCAATAAGGGAGCAGGTACAATTACCTCATCAAGTTCTACTTTCCTCCCACTCACTTCTTTCGAGAGAAACTCCTTCTCTAGAAAGGATCCATACTTAGCAAAGAATGTCTTGCCTTCGGATCTGTGATAGAAGGTGTACCCAACTGTCTCCTTTGGGTATCCTATGAAGACACATTTCTCCGATTTGGATTTGAGCTTATCAGGATGAAACTTTTTCACATAAGCATCGCAACCCCAAATTTTAAGAAATGACAACTTTGGTTTCTTGCCAAACCACAGTTCATAAGATGTCGTCTCAACGGATTTAGATGTTATTCTATTTAACGTGAATGCAGCTGTCTCTAATGCATAACCCCAAAACGATAGTGGTAGATCGGTAAGAGACATCATATATCGCACCATATCTAATAAAGTACGGTTACGATGTTCGGACACACCATTACACTCTGGTGTTCCAGGTGGCGTGAGTATTGAAACTATTTCACATTGTTTTAACTGAAGGCCAAACTCGTAACTCAAATACTCTTATCCACGATCAGATCGTAGAAACTTTATTTTCTTGTTACGATGATTTTCCACTTCACTCTGAAATTATATGAACTTTTCAAATGTTTCAGACTTCTGTTTCATTAAGTAGATATACCCATATCTGCTCAAATCATCTGTGAAGGTCAGAAATTAATGATACCTGCTACGAGCCTCAATATTCATCGGACCACATACATCTGTATGTATGATTTCCAACAAATCTGTTGCTCTCTCCATAGTTTCGGAGAACGTCATTTTAGTCATCTTGCCCATGAGGCACGGTTCGCAAGCATCAAGTGATTCATAATCAAGTGATTCCAAAATCCCATCAGTATGGAGTTTCTTCATGCGCTTTACACCAATATGACCTAAACGGCAGTGCCACAAATAAGTTGCACTATCATTATTAACTTTGCATCTTTTGGCTTCATTATTATGAATATGTGTATCACTACGATCGAGATCCAACAAACCATTTTATTGGGTGTATGACCATAGAAGGTTTTATTCATGTAAACAGAACAACAATTATTCTCTAATTTAAATGAATAACCATATTGCAACAAACATGATCAAATCATATTCATGCTCAACGCAAACACCAAATAACACTTATTCAGGTTCAACACTAATCCCGAAAGTATAGGGAGTGTGCGATGATGGTCATATCAATCTTGGAACCACTTCCAATACACATCGTCACTTCATCCTTAACTAGTTTATGTTCATTATGCAACTCCCGTTTCGAGTTACTACTCTTTAGCAACTGAACCAGTATCAAATACTGAGGGGTTGCTATAAACACTAGTAAGTACACATCAATAACATGTATATCCAATATACCTTTGTTCACTTTGCCATCCTTCTTATCCACCAAATACTTGGGGCAGTTCCGCTTCCAGTGACCAGTCCCTTTGTAGTAGAAGCACTTAGTCTCAGGCTTAGGTACAGACTTGGGCTTCTTCACTTGAGTAGCAACTTGCTTGCCGTTCTTTTTGAAGTTCCCCTTCTATCCCTTTTCCCTTTTCTTGAAACTAGTGGTCTTGTTAACCATCAACACTTGATGCTCTTTCTTGATTTCTACCTTCGTCGATTTCAGCATCGCGAAGAGATCGGGAATTACTTTCGTCATCCCTTACATACTATAGTTCATCACGAAGTTCTACTAACTTGGTGATGGTGACTAGAGAATTCTGTCAATCACTATTTTATCTGGAAGATTAACTCCCAGTTGATTCAAGCGATTGTAGTACCCAGACAATCTGAGCACATGCTCACTGCTTGAGCTATTCTCCTCCATCTTTTAGCTATAGAACTTGTTGGAGACTTCATATCTCTCAACTCGGGTATTTGCTTGAAATATTAACTTCAACTCCTGGAACATCTCATATGGTCCATGACATTCCAAACGTCTTTGAAGTCCCGATTCTAAGCCGTTAAGCATGGTGCACTAAACTATCAAGTAGTCATCATATTGAGCTAGCCAAACGTTCATAACGTCTGCATCTGCTCCTGCAATAGGTCTGTCACCTAGCGGTGCATCAAGGACATAATTCTTCTGTGCAGCAATGAGGATAATCCTCAGATCACGGATCCAATCCGCATCTTTGCTACTAACATCTTTCAACATAATTTTCTCTAGGAACATATCAAAAATAAACACAGGGAAGCAACAACGCGAGCTATTGATCTACAACATAATTTGCAAAATACTATCAGGACTAAGTTCATGATAAATTTAAGTTCAATTAATCATATTACTTAAGAACTCCCACTTAGATAGACATCCCTCTAATCTCTAAGTGATCACGTGATCCATATCAACTAAACCATGTCCGATCATCACGTGAGATGGAGTAGTTTCAACGGTGAACATCACTATGTTGATCATATCTACTATATGATTCACGCTCGACCTTTCGGTCTCCGTGTTCCGAGGCCATATCTGTTATATGCTAGGCTCGTCAAGTTTAACCTGAGTATTCCGCGTGTGCAACTGTTTTGCACCCGTTGTATTTGAACGTAGAGCCTATCACACCCGATCATCACGTGGTGTCTCAGCACGATGAACTTTCGCAACGGTGCATACTCAGGGAGAACACTTTATACTTTGATAATTTAGTGAGGGATCATCTTATAATGCTACCGTCAATCAAAGCAAGATAAGATGCATAAAAGATAAACATCACATGCAATCAATATAAGTGATATGATATGGCCATCATCATCTTGTGCTTGTGATCTCCATCTCCGAAGCACCGTCATGATCACCATCGTCACCGGCGCGACACCTTGATCTCCATCGTAGCATCATTGTCGTCTCGCCAACTTATGCTTCTACGACTATCGCTACCGCTTAGTGATAAAGTAAAGCATTACAGGGCGATTGCATTGCATACAATAAAGCGACAACCATATGGCTCCTGCCAGTTGCCGATAACTCGGTTACAAAACATGATCATCTCATACAATAAATTTAGCATCATGCTTTGACCATATCACATCACAACATGCCCTGCAAAAACAAGTTAGACGTCCTCTACTTTGTTGTTGCAAATTTTACGTGGCTGCTACGGGCTTAGCAAGAACCGTTCTTACCTACGCATCAAAACCACAACGATAGTTTGTCAAGTTGGTGCTGTTTTAACCTTCGCAAGGACCGGGCGTAGCCACACTCAGTTCAACTAAAGTGAGAGAGACACACACCCGCCAGTCACCTTTAAGCAACGAGTGCTCGCAACGGTGAAACCAGTCTCGCGTAAGCGTACGCGTAATGTCGGTCCGGGCCGCTTCATCTCACAATACCGCTGAACCAAAGTATGACATGCTGGTAAGCAGTATGACTTATATCGCCCACAACTCACTTGTGTTCTACTCGTGCATAACATCAACGCATAAAACCAGGCTCGGATGCCACTGTTGGGGAACGTAGTAATTTCAAAAAAATCCTACGCACACGCAAGATCATGGTGATGCATAGCAACGAGAGGGGAGAGTGTTGTCCACGTACCCTCGTAGACCGAAAGCGGAAGCGTTAACACAACGCGGTTGATGTAGTCGTACGTCTTCACGATACGACCGATCAAGTACCGAACATACGGCACCTCCGAGTTCAGCACACGTTCAGCTCGATGACGTCCCTCGAACTCCGATCCAGCCGAGTGTTGAGGGAGAGTTTCGTCAGCACGACGGCGTGGTGACGATGATGATGTTCTACCGACGCAGGGCTTCGCCTAAGCACCGCTACGATATTATCGAGGTGTAATATGGTGGACGGGGGCACCGCACACGGCTAAGAGATCAATAGATCAATTGTTGTGTCTATGGGGTGCCCCCTGCCCCTGTATATAAAGGAGCAAGGGGGAGGCCGGCCGGCCCTTGTTTGGCGCGCCAGGAGGAGGAGTCCTCCTCCGAGTAGGAGTAGGACTCCCCTCTTCCCTACTCCTACTAGGAGGGGGAAAGGAAGGGGGAGAGGGGGAAGGAAAGGGGGCGCCGCCCCCTCCCCCTCTCCTAGTCCAATCCGGACCAGAGGGGGAGGGGGCGCGCGGCCCCTCCTGGCTGCCCCTCTCTCTCCACTAAGGCCCATAAGGCCCATTACTTCTCCCGAGGGGTTCCGGTAACCCTCCGGCACTCCGGCTTTCTCCGAAATCACCCGGAACATTTCCGGTGTCCGAATATAGTCATCCAATATATCAATCTTTATGTCTCGACCATTTCGAGACTCCTCGTCATGTGCGTGATCACATCCGGGACTCCGAACAACCTTCGGTACATCAAAACATATAAATTCATAATATAACTGTCATCGTAACGTTAAGCGTGCGGACCCTACGGGTTCGAGAACTATGTAGACATGACCGAGACACGTCTCCAGTCAATAACCAATAGCGGAACCTGGATGCTCATATTGGCTCCCACATATTCTACGAAGATCTTTATCGGTCAGACCGCATAACAACATACGTTGTTCCCTTTGTCATCGGTATGTTACTTGCCCGAGATTCAATCGTCGGTATCTTAATACCTAGTTCAATCTCGTTACCGGCAAGTCTCTTTACTCGTTCCGTAATACATCATCTCACAACAAACTCATTAGTTGCAATACTTGCAAGGCTTAAGTGATGTGCATTACCGAGAGGGCCCAGAGATACCTCTCCGACAATCGGAGTGACAAATCCTAATCTCGAAATACGCCAACCCAACAAGCACCTTCGAAGACACCTGTAGAGCACCTTTATAATCACCCAGTTACGTTGTGACGTTTGGTAGCACACAAAGTGTTCCTCCGGTAAACGGGAGCTGCATAATCTCATAGTCATAGGAACATGTACAAGTCATGAAGAAAGCAATAGAAACATACTAAACAATCGATTGCTAAGCTAACGGAATGGGTCAAGTCAATCACATCATTCTCCTAATGATGTGATCCCGTTAATCAAATGACAACTCATGTCTATGGCTAGGAAACATAACCATCTTTCATCAACGAGCTAGTCAAGTAGAGGCATACTAGTGACACTCTGTTTGTCTATGTATTCACACATGTATCAAGTTTCCGGTTAATAGAATTCTAGCATGAATAATAAACATTTATCATGATATAAGGAAATAAATAATAACTTTATGATTGCCTCTAGGGCATATTTCCTTCACCACATACATCTTGTACTTTTTCATTGTGTAACCCTATCTGCAAGTTGACACGGCTAATTTCCGACATCTCTACATGATAATACATTGCATATCCCTTGCGCATATCTAAACCACCAATTAATGATTGTGTGCGTAGCATAAACTAGCCATGACTCTATGTTCTGGACTAGTAGGCACTCTAAGGGAGCCTAATGTAGTGTACTTGAATTCCTACATGCCACCTACGATTTTGTGTAATGTATTGCCTCTGTTCCTAAATATATGTCTATGTAGAGATTCCAGTATGGACCACATACACATGTATATAGATGCATTTTTCGAGTGTAGATTCACTCATTTTGCTCTGTATGTAGCCTATAGTGGAATCTCTAGAAAGACTTATATTTAGGAACGGAGGTACGAGGTAGTATCATGTATGACATCTACATATCTAATTTAGCAGCCAGTGGTAGAAATCATTGTCTGCACAAAGGGATTACTGGTCGAAAATCCTAGCAAAGCACGCTGGCAGGCACAGAACAATACAGGAGAGAGAGACGCGCTTACAAGATCATAGCAATGCCTCGGTCCAGGATCTTGGTTGGCCAAGCTGTTAGATCCAGAAGAAACATCGTCCTTGTAGTTTTTGCCAGCTGCATAACAGGTAACAGCGACCTGTTAGTATATTTGAAGTACATCGGGCAGATGATGTTGGACGGGTTTAAAGGTGACAAGTACCTAGGCCGTGGTGGGTGCTTGGCATCTTGCCAGACGGTGGGAATCAGGTTAGAAACGTCAAGGGTGATGACGCTGCGCTGGCTGTCGGGGTCCGGTAAGGAGATCTAGAACCGTCGAGTAGGGTGTTTGTGGAGCGGCTACAGTGTGGGCGAAGCGGATCTGTGGCCGTGGACGAGGGCGTAGGTGAAGCTGCTCCGGTGGTTGGGTTAAGGATGGTGTCGACGATGCGGATCTGCGCCCGTGGACGGGGCGTCAGAAGCTGCTCCGGTAGGTTGGATGAGGGTGCAAGGAAGCGGATCTGACGCCGTGGACTTGTGAGTTGGCAAAGCGGCCCCGGTAGGGTTGAAAATGGTATAGGCGAAGCTACTCCGGTGGGGTTGACAATGGTGTCAGCGAAGCGGCTCCGGTAGGGTTGAGGAAGGTGTCGACGAAGAGGATCAGAGGCCGTCGACGGGGGCGTAGGTGGGGCGGCTCCGGGGGGTGTGGACGAAGCGTCTCTAGTGGGGAGTATGAATGAGCTGCTGCAGATGCGCTGCGGTTGACGAGAGTACTGGCGAAGCAGATCCGGCGCCGTGGACAAGGCCGGCACTGAATGGGCTGTGGTACAGTGGTGGATGAGCGGTCTACTTGTTTCTAGGGGAGGTGGGAGGGGTAGATGCGGCCGCAGAAGCAGATCCGGCGAGGTGGACGCCGCTGGCAGTGAATGGGCTCTGGTACGCCGGTGGATGAGCAGTCTAGGGTTTCGAGAGGGGAGGGGAGAAAGGCCGATGAAGTACGGACGGTGTGATGTGAGATGCTCTGGTGCTGTGGAGTTAGTCGTTTTTGCGGGAGGGGGAGAGGAAATGGGGGTGCCGTGTAGTGGGGGGAACCGGAAGTTACCAAAGCCCCGACCTATTATGTAGATGAGGGCGGTATTGTAACTGTTGGTCTCCATGCACCAAGGACAAAAGGGGAATTTCGCATGCTAAAGACTAAGGTGGCGGAAATTTTAGAAGGAGGCGGGAGATTTTGCCGCCCGCGGGATCGTTCGTATCCAGTTTCAACTAATTTTGGACCGTGCTAGCGGGAAGGTCATGCGAGACTGTGTACACGGGGCACGCGTCAGCAGTTAATAACTGGTGTGAAGTCCACCCCAGAAAAAAGACAATAACTCGGGATGATGCACCGATAACTTGGACGTTCACACGGGCGCGGCCAATCGTACGGGTGTAGTGGCGCGTTCACAAAAAAGGGATCAAACGCTCAGCCTATGTATTTCTCGTGTAAATAGATAATTTAGTGCAATTGGTTATTTACTTTAAACATAATGCATTGATGTGTTAGTGTAGAGGCGCACAAAAAGAAATGGATATTATAGTCCGCTACTTAAAAGTGTTACCTCATATGCTTACATAGCCTTCATTTCATAAATTGCGTACCCGTTGAATTCATATATGAATATTACATATATTACTTCATAATAGAACCTTAAATTATCCAAGACTAATGATTTTGAATGCAAGAGTAACAATGGTGCATGTACATGATAGCTACATTGGTTGTTTGAAGAAACATCACTATAACTTTGGCATGCACAACTGAAAAGGTTTATTTAAATAGAAAAAATGTGATATGTGAGTGTCCAATCTTTATAGCATTGAATCGATATTGTACCTTTGGCCACGATACGAAGTAGATATTGATTTATGTTCAAGCGATGCACGTCCACGATTGCTAGATAGAGATACGTGAATGAATTGTGCAATCTCTCTCACACGCATCGGAATCACACACGTGCACTTCATTATTTGTCTCCCTCCGTCAAGGTTAGAATTCGTCTTTCTACCCCGTCCTACAAGTCTCTCACACAGAGACACACACGCTCTCTCTGTCGAACACGCCCACCCCTTTAATTCCGCCCACCCACAGCCACTAATGTCTCAAAGTATAATAATGTCTCTCACACATATGCCTAAGGTTAACTCGAGTTCTGGAACCATATGAATACATACAATGGGATTCCAGCAGAGCACCTTTTGTTTTGAGATTTCGCTCTCTCTCTCTCACACACACACACACACATTGTTTCTCGCTTCATTTTTCCGGCACTTCCATGCACACAATTTTGTTTATCTTCGTGATGCTTTAAGTATGCCTCGCACAAATGCTATCTACCTACCCCTTAATATAGCTTGATATGTGTCACACAAACTCCTTCTCCCTACTAGCAAGATTCCCATGCGTTGCACCGAACATCAAGATGCATTTGTATGAGTAGTTTATATTGTCGGAGAAAAGGATGAACGAGGGAATGCCTTATTTGCAAATGCGGAGAGGGGTATGGGTATGTTTTTGCAAAATTGCCACAGTTTCCTTCCTATCCGCCGGATATAAATCGGATGGCCTATATTGCAGGATGGCAGGAAGACCATCATCACCAACTCTATTTTTTATAAGAGTAGGGATATGTAAGTGTCATTCCCCCCCCCCCCTACACACACACCCACACCCACACAACCACACACACACACTTCCCAACACTGAAGGAGTAAGGTGACACCTCGATCTTGATACTAATCTATCAACTGGCTTCTCTCTCAAACACACACACACGCACACACACTACCCGACACCGAAGGAGTAGGGCGGCACCTCGATCTTGATAGTAATCTATCTACTCCTCTTTCAAACACACACACACATACACACACACTCGCTAGTTGTGCCTCTGTGCCTACCGCGCACACTCTCGATACGTCTTTCTCTCCCTCCCCTCCCCCCACCCCAACAATGACAGCAGAAGGGTGACAACTCGATCTGATCGTAATCTGTCAATTGGTTTCTCTCTCGAACATTGTGTCTCTGTGCCTCGCTCAGTAGCCCCCTCGATATGTAGACTTCCCGCGCGCGCACAGCTGTAGTGACGATGACGCTGAACCCAGTGTGCCTCGTTTTTACCGGCCTCATGTGATAGTTTTCACCCTGTTTTCTGTTAATTAACAAGGCAACCTTTTCTTTGTTACTACTAGTGAATCTGAAATCATTCGGGGCAGACATAAAATATATCACTTCAACCCAATTATCGCAGTAACTATTTTAAAAGAAACTAGCTAGATGCCCGTGCGTTGCACGGAACATCAAGATGCATTTGTATGAGTAGTTTATCTTGTGAGAGAAAAGGATGAACGAGGGAAGGCCGTATTTGCGAACGTGGAGAGGGGTGTGGGTATATTTTTGCAAAATTGCCATAGTTTCCTTCCTATCCGTTAGATATAAATCCGACGGCCTATATTGCAGGATGGCACGCACACCATCATCACCAACTCTGTTTTCTACTCCCTCCGTTCCTAAATATTTGTCTTTTTAGAGATTTCAACAAGTGACTACATATGGAGCAAAATGAGTGAATCTACACTCTAAAATATGTCTACATACACATCCGTATGTGGTAGTCCATTTGAAATCTGAAAAAGACAAATATTTAGGAACGGATGGAGTATAAGAGTAGACATGGAGATATATCTCCAGCATGGTCTACAACAAAAATGTGCTGGACTGGTTAGCGCCGGATGCTCGCAACGCGATGACATGAGTTCGAATTCTGTCTTTAACTTTAGATTTTTATATTATATATTACTTATTTAATATATACTTCTTTCGCTACTGTACTGACAGTGGAACCCACAGAGTACTTAGAATACAAGATTAAGGATGGACTTGTTTCTTTTTAACTTTCTGTACGAAGCTGTAGCCACCCTGCAAGTCACGTGTACACTGTACATGCAATTAACTTTTTATAGAGGGACAATCATACACGCAATTAACTCAAATGGATTGGATGTCACTCTATTATTTCCAGCATAAGAGCATCTCCAACGGCAGCCGGCAAATTTCCTCCCGCTTCCTTCCGCGGAGGACGACATCAAACGCCAGCGGCATACATTTTCACAACTCTAACCAACCAGATGAAATTCGTGCAAACACGGACTGATTTCATATAAGCATGAAGGATTTCGTATAAAAAAGCCGGATCTTCATATAAACATGATGGATTTCATTACATTTACATGAACTAAGCGGTGCCAATCCGGCTCTCTTGGTATAATTAATACTCCCTCCGTCCGGAAATACTTGTCCTAGAAATGGATGTATCTAGACTTATTTTAGTTATAGATACATACAATTTATCCATTCTTAGAACAAAAATTTCCCGCCAGCTGGAGAGGGAGTACATAATCTAAATGGCCGCCCGCGGATCCCTTTGTCTTCCTCATGTCCGGCAGACACTTTGCGGGGTCGACGAAGGTCCTCGGAAGAGACGAAGAAGCAAAGAAACCACCTGAATGCGCAGTCGTCGCCTCGGCGGTGGCCTTCATGGGACCCAAGTGGCGGCGGCCTCCCGTGTTCTACTTCTCCTCGATGATGGCGGCGGACACGGAGAAGCTGGCCACCGACTCGTCGCTCTCCATGCACCCGGCTTCTGTCTCTGCCTGCATGGCGCTGCCGCAGGCACGGGAGGCGCGCCCACAGACACGGGAGGCGCGGCACCGCAGACACTGGTGGCGCGGTACGACGCGGCAGCGACGACGCCCGTACCGGTGTGCTCGCCGCCGTGCCGGCGTGGAGCAACTCGCCACTCCTCATCGAGCTGAACTGGAGCGGCGAGTTGCTGAACCACGCGCCTGCTTGGGGCGGCAACTGGCTCCGTCGGGCCAAGCGAGGTTGGTGAAGCACCGAGCGGCCTCGCCCGTATCCGGAGGGCTCGGCGGGCCACCCAGCCGGGTAATATGCCGGAGAACGGCTCCTCGGAAGCCATCGGAAGAGTGGAGAAAATGGTGAAGGAGGAGATGGGGGAGCGGCGGAGGGGTGCGATTCTTGCCCGCTGTCTGTCTGGCCTCGTGTAAATAGAGGGCGGACGGTAGGAGCTTGGCCGGCGTCTGGCCTCGTTTAAACTGAGGGCGGACGGGAGGAGCTCGGCCGGTGTTGCGTTTAATTCCGGCCCGCTCATGAACGGACGTGTGGCCGGAGTAGGTTTCTCGGTTTGCATGCGGGTTTAACGGAGGGGTTTGATGGAGGCGAGGAGGCGTGTTCAGCCGGGCGTGCAGCGGGCGGCGCAGTACTATTCGATTTGACAGCGGGCGGCGCAGTTCCCGATACGGCTTTAATGCAGACGAGGGAGGGAGTAGCGGTTCCCGAAATGTTGAACGGCCAATGCATCCTCCTTCAATTAATGCATGAGGGAAGTAATGGGAGGAGGACCGGGAAAAGAGGCTGCACGATGTGAATGCAACGCAGTTTGCCCTCATATAAAGGCGCCCCTCCATTCCAATGCATCTACCACATCGTACGCACCTAAGCATTTGCCTAAGCACCTACACTAAGCGCAAAAGAGCTCACTCCAGACCCATGGCGGCGATGCGCGCGAGCGGCCAGCGGCTGTGCCAGATGGTCCACGACGTCGGCCTGCGGCATGGCGCCGAGGATCGTCTCCAGACGGTGTTGGAGACCGGCTGGTGGATGGCCGCCGTCGACGCCAACTACGACTCTCAGTTGGACCAGATGATCGTTGCCACCACCAACAAGTTCACCGTCCTCAAGAAGCTCGCGGACGACATCGCCGTACTCCTCCAGCCCGCGCGCCCGGGCTCCTCATTGCCTGCCACCCTAATCGGCCTCCATGGCCGGAACCTCTTTCAAGCACTGGTGGCCCTGCGACTGCCCGCCGACGCCACGAAGAATGTCCACCTGGAGGTCGCGCTCGCCGCGAGGCGCCTCGCCCTGCAAGAATTCGTCGACCTACACATCCACGTGTACGAGCAAATCGTGTACATAGGTATCTACAAGGCCAGTGAGGACGCTACGACGTTGGCCTTCCTCAACCGGCTGGAAGCCTTGGATGCCTTTGCTGAGAAGCACCTCGACCTCGCCACAAAAGCCGCCGCTCCTTAGCCGCCGGTCGGTGGCCCGGCGCACTAAGTTGAGGAGGAGGAGGTCGTACGTTGATGGATGCATCTTTCTTCTTGCCTTCTGTAACCACCACTGCGATCGCATCATCATCGTGGCCTTAATTCTTATTGTGCTGTTGCATTCTCGTTCCAGTCAATACCGACATGTGCGATCCCTTTGCTTAATTATATGCATCACTGTAACTAGTACTCCATCCGTCAATTTATAAGTTGTGCTTACCTTTTCCATCAACTTCGTGCAACGCGCGGGCATCTTGCTAGAAACACTAGAACATGTCGGACCGCGTGTGACCAAACCGACGATGCGCCAACCTAGCTACTACGTACCCTGCTTATCTGGCGGAAATAGCCCCGCCCTAGCGTTTCCAATCGTTATTTCTATCTATCGATCGTGCCAAGGAGCAGAACCAAAATGTTACAATTTATACATGTTTCTCTACTCCTACTCCTATAAAAGACTCAGTTGGTGATGGTGGTGTGTCTGCCATCCGTCGTTTCTGACCATTAGATCTGCATCTAACGGCTGTGAGGTAAGTTGTGGCATTTTTGCAACAATAGCCCACTTCTCTGCTCCAATTTGCAGAAAACCCCTTATTATCTTGAAAGCAACCACATCCCTCCCTCACCTCATCAAAACAGCCTGAGAAATATATTTTGAGTGAAAAGTACTCCCTCCGTTCCTAAATATTTGTCTTTCTAGAGATTTCAATAAGTGACTACATACGGAGCAAAATGAGTGAATCTACACTTCAAAATATGTCTATATAATCCGTATGTGATAGTCCATTTGAAATCTCTAAAAAGACAAATATTTAGGAACGGAGGGAGTAATATATTAGGAGTATATCAAAACAAGAGTGATTTCTTTCAAGTTTGTGAACAAGTACTACTATTCTACTACTTTGGATCCGTCGCAACGCACGGGCACATTGCTAGTAAAAGGAAAAGGCCTGCCGCGTTCGCGTCGCACTCCCCCCCCCACACGCCCGGGAATCGGGAGTACTCCACGGCCCGTCCGGCACGACACATAGCTTAGGGAAGGCGTGTTGCCTAGCATTTTCACTTTCATGTGGGACCGCCGTTGAGCAAACCGACTATTGGCAAACCGCACCCCGCCCGCCGCCGGGTTGGAAAACAGAAACGAGGGGAAGATCTAGCTGTAGCACGGAAGCCAAGAAATTTGGTGTCAGATGGGGCTCGTTGATAGAGTAGGAGCATTCCGTACTACTCTACTCCTACTAGTACCAAGTTTGTACTATACAACTAGTACTACCACTATACAACTAGTAGGTACGTGCACGGCACAACATCGTAGGAACAAAAAACGGGAAGATCTTGTTTTGGGTGATTTATCTTTTTTCAGTCAACGTAGTATGAATAATATGATGTGGGGGGCACCCATGAAGCTTATGTGGCTTGGTTGCATGGCTACGAAAGGTTAGAGAAAAATAAATAGATAATGTGTTTAGAGTGCACTCCACTAAACAGATATACTTTGGATCCATTGCAACGGGCCGGCACATCTATATCTATACCCCCTATATAGTGTGTGAATAACTTTGAAAGTTGGTCGTTGGATGAAGCCAATCCGACGGTACAAAGATGGCAAATCCGAGCACTACTGGCCGTTGGATATCATCTACATTCCACCAGATTCTGCCACATGTAGAATCTAGAAGACTCCATGGTTGAACTTCATTCATGACTAACTTTGCCACAACTAAGCTTAGGCAAAGTGTGTCTGCCACAAAAAATGTGGCTAACAAAATGGCCACCACAAGTGTGGCAAGATTTGGCAAGAAGTTGAGTCTATGACATGTGGACCATGTAGCTAGAAAAGTGTGGCAAGCCACAAGTGTAGCAATGAACCAAACACATGCCTGGTGTGTTTGGTAGGGTGTATGAAGGGTGCATGATCCCAAGAGTTCCCTTCTCGACCCACTTTTGGGTGTTTGGTAGAGTGTATGGAGGGTGCATGAGTCCACACTAGATTAGCACAAATACACTAGAAGCATGCATGAAGAGAGCATACATGAAGAGGGGTGTTGAGTTGAGCATGCATGAAGAGGGAACAACTATGCTGAGACGAGAACGCAACCAAACACACTTGTGGCACGCCTAAGCTTAGGCGTGGCAACCTTAGGCTGCAAACCAAACATCTATACCCCTATATAGTGTGTGAACATAATTGGTTTGATGCCAACAATTGGCATTGCCAATATTTGGCAAGCCAACATTTGGCAAAATCAAAATTTGCCAAATGTTGGCAACTTTTTGTGAGGTTGAGAAGAAAAGTTGGTAGCCAACCAATCACTAGCCAACATTTGGCATTTGCCAAATATTGGCATGCCAACTTTTGGCATCAAACCAATCATGCTCTAACTTTGAAAGTTGGTCGTTGGATGAAGCCAATCCGATGGTACAAAGATGGCAAATCCGAGCACTACTGGCCGTTGGATATCATCTACATTCCACCAGATTTTGCCACATGTAGAATCTAGAAGACTCCACATGTAGAAGCATAATGCACAAACCACCAGAATCTCATGCGTGCAATGCACGTGTACCTTACTAGTAGTTGGTAGTAGTAAGAAACAAATTCCGGGTTTGGCACGAGCTCGTACTGCGGGAGCACCACAAGGCCTGCCGGAGGAGTTACATTTCCCTCTCGGGGCCCACGGGACCGAACTTCAGTGGCTTAGTGCCCGGCCTATGAGTCAATGACATGCGGACCGTAAATGCGGCTGGCCCACATGTCATTCTCATGGTGGTGGTGTGGTTCACGACTCACTCGTTCGAGATGAACCGGCCGGTGGTGGCGTGGCCGTGGCAAGGATGCCACAGCTGGGCGTCGGGGCGTTATGAGGCGTTGATGGCCACACCGGCGGGTACTACATGTAGTACAGAAGTACTCCAGCTGAGGATTGATGCCCGGGACGAAATGTGTCATAGCCGCTGGATGAAAATTCGATGGTGCGGGAGTACGGATCGGAGCACAGCAGCGGAGCAGGCAAACCGCGTCCAAACGGGTATGCCTGTGGTAGAAAGTTGATGGTCGCCGCAGTTCAGCTGGCCCGCATGTCATGCACACAAAGGCAGAGGAGCGGTGGGGCTGAGAGGGATAAGGCGCACGTCGGGGGGATGAGGATCCCCTGACGTGAACAATCCTACCATTTTATCACTGACATGTGGGACCCACAAGGTTGGGTCCCACTAGTCAGCGAAGGAAAGGCAGGGTAAGGCAGTGATAGCCACGTCAGAGGATCCATGTCCACGTCGGGGGACGTCGTGCTTACAGGTAGGGTTCGAGCGGCGTCGTGGGAATCGCGTGTGGGTGTGGCAGTGGTAGAAAGAAGAAATGTGATGGTCGTCGTGGTTCAACTTCCATGGACAAGCTGCAATGTCTGCTGACACATGTATATAAAAACTAGAGTGTTTATATTTCAAGCACGTGAACAAGTATTATTCTACTACTTTGGATCCATTGCAACGCACGGGCCAGCACATTGGTAGTAGTAGTGTCTATCTCTATCTCTAGAGGCCTTCCCTCGTTCATCCTTTTCTCTCACAAGATAAACTACTCATACAAATGCATCTTGATGTTCCATGGAACGCACGAGGATGTTTCCTTGGGGGTCTCTCCAGCGCGGCGTGGCCGTAGTTGCAAGTTGACGCCCCTTGAGATGCCGACGTTGAGGGGCACTCAGATTTCCTCCGATGAGCAGGTAAGATGAGTTTGATCACGTAGTAAATGCATTCTAAAGACTACTTCTGTGTCCATTTCCTAATTCTCCCCCTGCCCACTATTTCACAGGTTAGGCTTGGTGCGAGTGGAGATTGGCTTGCATATGTACGGGAGGGTACCAACATCAATTTGCACAACATTTACAATGGTGGCACCGTTCCCGTAGAACCTTTGTCCAACATTGGGATCAACCATGCAACGGGTCGCCGCATGAATTGGTATGATAGAACCATGGTGAGATTGAATAAGATAGTACGAACCTTGCACATGGCGTTCAAAGGTGTACCATGCTGTCTACGACCGATTTGTTGCCGTACGAGTAAGAAGATGATGTGTTCCTTTCTAACCGCATCTTCGTGGGGACAAACCAGGGGACTTGTTTCGTATGGGACACATCCTACGATATACTCCCTCTCTCCCAGTTTATTTGTTTTGAATCTTTTCGTTTTATAAGTTTCAAATTCAAATTTAGAGGGGCAGTGGGGACGAGAGGGGTGAGCCGCAGGTCGGGGGACGTGTGGTGTCATGGGTTCGTGCGGCGTCGTGGGAATCGCGTGTGGCTGTGGTAGAAACTTAATGCTCACCGCATTTAAGGTGGCCCACATGTCATGCACACAAAGGTAGAGGGGCGGTGCGGCCGCGAGGGGTGAGGCGCACGTCGGGGGACGTGGTGCCGTGGCTTGGAGCGGCGTTGTGGGAATCGAGTGGCAGTGGATGAAACGTGATGGCCGCCGTAGTTGAACTTCCATGGACAAGCTGTCATGTCTACGGACACATGCATTGCATACTGATCACTGGAAGGAGTAGTAGAGAAAGCTATGCGGATAAATAGTTCCTTATAGTCAAGCGGACCCACGCTACTACTTGTTCCAAAGACATGCACACCATCGAAATAGTCCATCTATATCAATATACATAGAGAGGGAATATTTTTTTTACAAGAGAGGAAATAGTTCATCCATCCATAATGCCCTGCTGCTGGTGCAGCATCTTCTTCTTCTTCTTGTTCTCATTTTCTGTGGGAGACGGCTTCGCAACAAGCTCTCTAGACCTTGCAGCTATCTCGAAACTCACACGGGCATCGTGGGCAGCATATTTTATCCGCTCGTACGTCAAGGGATAATTTTCCCATCCAGACGACCTTAATGCCAGCGTCTCGTCACCCTTCTGAAGATTTGTTCCTAGCACAAAATTTGCTACGTCGAATAGGGATGGTGTCGGTTTATCACAATCTTCTACAGGAATTTTTATTTTGGTTTGTAGGTCAGCGATGCTTTTCAAATCAAGGTTGTACGGCTCCAACTTCTGTTTGTCCCCCGCGATGGCTGCCCCACAGAAGTATATGTCCTCCCGAGACAAGAAATCGTGAAGCTCACCTGGTATGGAGGGCGCGTGTATGATGTGGTACACCAAAACATCATCTTCGAGGCACAGCTGAAGGACAGCGGCGCGTTGGATCTTCCCAGTGGCACGCTCCGTGTACTCTGCGTCGAGACCGATGACATGCATCTCCACCTTTTGGAGGGAGTTGGATACATTGTTGATCCACTTCCGAACAACCCTTGGGTGGTCGGTGACTGTGGCAACTATGCTCAACGAACCTTCGACGAGGACATGTTGGACGCTAAAAACTTGCATCTCGGTCTCTTTCGCCATTAGGAACCGCTGGACCGGAGGGCTATGGTTTGGAGTATTAGGATTAGATGGCTAGTCTAACTGAAGAAGATGATTATTTATAGGGGCTTCGGAATTACTCCAGGAGGATGTGAAGAGGTTAAAACAATGTGAATGCAGTGTGGTTTGGATGCAAATGAAGATCAAGGAGTAGTGAAAAAGCCTAGGAAAATCGGTTCCCGATGGAGAAGTAAATGGGAGAAGTTATGCGCATGCATGAGGAGAGCTGCGGTGGTTTGACTGCTGCATGCAATGGATTGGACGGGCTCTTCGGTTGCATTTTCTCTCTCCCACGCGCACAGAATGGCCCACTTGCATGCTGCAATTTATTGGCTGGAGTCTGGCTACAGCTGCTCATGTGTACGCTAATTAATGCTATGAATGCGGGGCATGGAGGGAAATGGGTGCATGCAAACGGGTATATACGCAGACTAATTAGAGAAATACTGAAAAAAGATATGCGCAGACAAAAGAGGACCGGAGGGAGTACTACTCATGTTCCTACTACGGTTAAGGAATATGCGGTTATCCTCAAAAAAGAGAAGTCCTTCTTCGCGCTTCCGCATGCACGAGAATTTGGTTCTTCTAACAATATGGATGATAGCTGGACGATGAAGTGAACCCAGAGGCATGCTAGCACGGGAGTACTACTCATGTTCCAACTACTCCTACTAGTAGTAGTAGTAGTACAACTGTGGTACACTTGATGGTCAAAATACTATTATTCATCCAGTCCTCACAGTGAAGTGACAAGACCCTGCGCCCAAGGTGACACCAGTCCAGGCGGCGTGTCCGGGTTACCAAAGTCAGCCTCACCTTGTGCACTGTGCAGTCACTGTCACCGCCGCTGTATAGCATGCCTCGCCTCGTCTCCCTCTCCCCTAGCACCACTCGATCTCCATCTCCGTCTCGCCGGAGATCCTGAGGTCACTCTTCATCATCTCACTGTGCCCCCGCATACCCTCGCCTCGCTCGCCTCCCCCAGCACCACTATTCCCTCGCAAGCCGCTCCAGCACTGACAGCCTTCTCCCCCATAAATCAAGCCCCCCAAAACCCCACCTTCCAAACTCCACCATGGCCGAACGCGAACCGCGTAGGATCCATATGAGCCGCGATTGGAGCAATCTCCCCAGTGATGTCCTTGACCTCTCTTGTTCGTGTATGGATATGTTGAGCGCCCTGCGGCTGGCTGCATGCTCGAGGGGCATGCACACGGCCATCATCGAAGCGACGCCAAAGCTTTTCAAGACACCCTGCTTGCTGCTATTTGGTCTCTTTGCAGGTATGTAGTGGGTCGCTGTACATCATTTCCCTCAACTTCGATCCGATCACCATCGCCCGAAACTTCTTGGTAGGTATGTACTGGGTCGGCATGAACTCCCACTGGATGGCTACCTTCAGAGAAGACGGTAAAAAGTTGGTGCTCGTGAACTTCCAGACCTCCCATGAGATTATCCTTCCTCCGTTGGATTATATAGAGTTTTACTATCGCGGTCCTAGTCATCTAGATTAGCATGTCAGTTGGACGGACCTTGTTTTGCAGAAGATTGTAATCTGCCTAGTGCCCACACGACATGCGAATTACGCAAACTTCAAGCTAATTGCCTTGTTCGACCGCGGACTCGCCTATCTTTACGCCGGTGCCTTCTTTAGCTGGAGACAACTCAGCTCGCAGTGGATCATCGTCAAAGCTGATACACACTTCTGTGATGCTATTGAACACAATGGCATCATCTACGCGATCGACAAAGCAGATGGCACCACATATTGCTGGGATGGCGCGTGTAAGTTGTTTCCGTCTCATGTTAATGATGACGCCATGACACTGTTTGAAATTTTTGTGATGATTGGCATATCCCTGTTTGAGCACAATTTGAGTAGAACTATGGCAATGTACTAGAGACGCCGTAAATCAGCTATATTTGGAATGAGTTAATTCATGCGATTGTGATCATGTCATTACAGCCAATTTGTACCCCTGAATAATCAAACGGTTAGGAATATATGGATATTCTCCTTATTTTATAGTAATCTATATACTACTACTAAATATGAGTGTGTATCAATGGCCATGTTAGTTTCTCATTTTCATGATGTAGAAACATGCACCACACTGTTGGTTTCATCTAACCATACATTAGGGAAGTAAATGTGCATATGGAGAACTCTATATTTGGAAGTAGTGAAATCCTGTAATGCTTACCATGTGTACATACCTATATTCGCCCTTCAGCAATCAATGGCTAGAATAATATCCTCACAAAAAATTTGCACACAGAACACAAGTATATAACAATGCATGGTTTGTTAGTTACCTTGAAGAATTTGTTTGTGAGGACAGAACATGATTACATAACATGCATGACATGGTAGTTTCCTATGAAGAATCGATTGCGAGATAACATGAGTATAACCATGCATGGCACTTCTATATTATCGAACTCATATACATTTCCCTGTATTTTCCTCCTAGTTCCAACAGGGACATATCAATGCTATTTCTTGCATTATCCTACTCATACTCTGAACAATGCTGATCTTACATTAACAATGCTTGTCCATTTTGATATGATGCAGTGTCCCTACAGTTACTACCCTTTGTAATCACAGCACCTTTGCCAAAACCAGGGAAGCACAACTAGTTCCTCGCTCGATCAGACGACGGCAAAAGACTGATGATCATTCGGACACATGAGCCTGAAAAGTTATATTGCAAAAACCCCACTGTATACAAGCACCGTGAAATACGTGAGTATCCGGACAGTGGCTGTTACGTCTATGAGCAGGATACTAGCTTGTTGGGGACTTCAGGATTTTTTAGTTGGAGGCGGTAAACAGCCTTGGTTCACACTCTCTGTTTCTTGGACTCAATTTTCCGATTAACCAGGAGATCACCGTTGGCAAGGACCTTGATGGCAGAGAGGCTCTGTTTGCTATGGATAACTGTGTCTACACGGCGAGCCCTAGGAGTTCGGGAGCAAACTCCCCTGATTGTCAACGATATAGCCTGCAGCCAAAAGAAGGTGAGAATGACAAAGGCATCCAGATTAACTTTGATCCTTGGATGTCTCAATTATGACAGGCAGTGATGTGGTTCAAGCCTTCAGGTTGATAGGTAATTGGGTTGTTGCGTCGAAAGGGTGGAGTACTAGTGTCTCCGGATCATTGGTCGCTGAAGCGGGGTTGCAAATTATGATGGTGTTGGATCATCTCTTCGAATGACTTTGTTGTCTTTGCTGCTTGTTCTGGATGGGTAGTTCTTTCTTTTGTTATGCATATTCCGTGTCATTTGGTCATCTTCGTCCATGTCACTCTTACTATGTAATAGTTGCCTCTATTTAGAATGTCATTCTCGTCTGGATCACGAGAGTCTGAGCACTGCAGATGGGTGCGTTTTGGTGGTGTAGCAAGACTTCTTATGAACTATCATCTCTTGCTGTTTATGTCAGTAGTAGTCACTAGTCAGTGTGAATGTTGTATATATCGTTGTTTCAAACTGTTTATTGTCTCGAACTACTGGTGGGCTAAATGAGGGCATCACCATTCTCTAGTGTTCAGAGTGTATCTCCTATTTTCAAGTTATATAATTTGAGCTCAGTGTCTTTTCGATGATGTACACTTGTTTGGGCCAGTGAGGTGTCGTTGAATATAGGCCGAGTAGTAACGCAATGCCAAACAGGTCAATTATGACTCTCAGGCCGGGCTCTTAGAAGATCGTCAAAAAAAGGCCGGGCTCTCCAAAAAAGAAAGAATAAGGACTCTTAGGCCGACATGTGGGCGCCACCGGTGTTTTCGTGCGCTTGCGCGCCGAGACCATATTGGCGCGTGTTCGAAATTCAAGCTACCTTTTCATCCCCAATCTCCCGCCCCTCCCCCACCTCTGGAATCTCGATTCCTACTCCAGTTCCCCCAAACCACCCTCCTGTACTCCCTGTACTCAAGCTCACTATCATGTCGCCGGTCAACGTGGATCTCCGAGCCGGAGATCCTGAGGTCCGTCCTGCCTTCGGTCGATGCGTGCTATCGCTCAACAGTGGCATGGCGGCGCTTGACGACCAGTTTGCCGGAAAAGTGCTGATGGTAACCATCAACGGCGACCGGCCTCCCGTCTCACCGGACGACCTTGTCACAGCTCTTGGCATTGCGCACGACATCCACATAAGTGACTTGCTCGTCGAAGTCTGTCCGCCACCGGCTGATTTCTTCGCCAGGTTCCGGAAAACTTTCAACTGCAGTCGTGTGTTCGAATCTTCCCGGCGTTTGTTCTGCGATGGCGCGCTGGTGAGCTTTGATCGGTGGCACCCAGGATGGGGCTCGGTGCCCTTTGAGCTTGATTTTTAACAATGCTTACCTTCCACGGCATGCCTCGACATGCTTGGAACAGCGAGTCCATGAATGAGCTTATCAACGACCTTGGAGGTGAGCTCGTAAGTATGTTTGTTCCTCCAGATAGCTGGGCTCTGACGGTTATGGCATGGATGAAGAAGCCGTCCACCATACCGAAGGTGATTGGTGTTGAGATACTGGTGCAGGAACCGGGGTTGTACTATTCGTCGCCACCAAGGCCGCCGCGGACCACGTTAGGGATGTACCTGTATCGAGTGTTCGTGCATGTCGAAGAAGTGGTCAATCCATCAATCGAAGTCCTGCCACCGCCCCTGGCCGTCGACGACGTCCATTACAGGAGTCAACGTCAGACTTTCCCCGTGTTGCTCGGAACGATGGATGGCACAGGGCCTACTCCATCGCGCGGCGCAGGCCACTGCTTCTTTGGGAGAAGAGGCAGGGCTGGCTGCCTGGATGTGGTCTAATTTGAGGTAACAACTGAATCTTGTCAGATACTAGTTAAATCCGAGCTATGGGTGTGAAGCCCTGACGTGCCAATACATTTGATTGTGACCTATTCTAATTTTGTACCTGAACTTTTTTTAGAAAGGGTTGTACGTCAACTTAATGTGCCAGCAGAACTTATTGTGTGATCTGTCTGTTTTCTTTGCACAGCATTCAAGATATTTCCCTGTCATTGATAAAGACAATGAACCGTTATGTACGAGTTCATTGGTTTCAACATAGCCCTACCCGTAGCGATCCACTGCTTCCATCCTGATTGTGCCGCCTGCGTGAAATTTTTGTATGCAAGTTCAGTGTGCTATGATGTTCTATATGATTGTGTCAACTATATTAGTTTTTACTGAGCATCAGCAATGCATATGGCTGAAAGATGTATTTACGAGCATCGACTGATGGGTCTCTCTCTCTCTCTCTCACACACACACACACACGCACAAGTGGCACCCGTTGAATTATTTCTTTGCTCGTGACATCTTTTAATTAGGTTCCACTGTAATCTAACTTTTTCCTTAAGTTATTAATTGAGCTCAGTGACTTCAAAAGGTTGTACAGAAGCCTTGTTTGGGCCTTTCCGGCGTCGCTGAATGTGGGCTAAGTAGCCATGTTAGGTTGTACTGTACTACACAGGCCTTTTTTTCAACATTAGCAATGCAACTGGGCCGACAGTTGTACACAATATCCGGGTCAACTTGTTATTCTCCGCCCCGCTGGGCTGCAAACTTTCCTAGGAGGTATGCATTAGGCTTAACAAGAAAATGGACTTTAAGAAATAATAAATGGGATCTAATTATAATAACTGGGAAGTAACTATAAAAAATGCACCAAACGCGTAATTAGTTTAAAAAATATATTATTTTTGGAATTTGAAATTTTTAATTTCATTACTTGTTGCGCGTACAATATTTCGTTGGATTTTAACGTAATACAACTTTATTTCGAAATTATATTTAATCTGACTAGAAATTTTGGATAAAAATATTTCGGATCCCATAAAAATGTGGGAATTTTTTTAATTCTGTTTTGAGCGGTTGGTTGAAATTATTAATCGTTGTCCTAGCTAGAAAATGGGCTGTACTTTTAATAAACTATAAATGGGCTGTAGTAAATTCCATTAGAATTAAAAAATGGGTTGTACATTCCTACAAATCGCAAATGGGCTATATGTTCTCTGCCACACACTTGTGGGCCTTCTAAGTTGACGCGTCCCCTAAAAAAACTAAGTTGACGCGTATGCAAGGCTTTGTCAACAACACACATGGTTCTGACAGCTGTGGCCGTTGGATGTCCATCCAACGGATGTCGTGCTTCTTCTTCAATCTCGGATATTTTTCCTTCAGCCGCCTAAAAAATGATTCCTCCCACTGACATCTAGGGCGCACCGTTTCGGAGGCTGACCTGTGGGCCTACTAAGTTGATGCGTACCAAGGGCTTTGTCAACTTAGTCAATATAAACGATTCTAGCTGCAGTGACCGTACGATGTCCATCCAATGGCCATAGTGCTTCTTCAACCTCTGGTCTTTTTGCTTCAGCCGCCCAAAGCAGCGCCGGTCGTGCCGCGTGCTCCTGCCTCCCGTGGCCGTCTGTGATGCCGCGGAGGCCTCACCGCCCCCTACTACTCCCACCGCTGGCCAGGCCATCCCTCTACTCACCCACACCCCCTATTATTCTGCGGCAACGGCAGCCTCACACCGCAGCCGAACCAGTGAACCCTCGTAGTCCTCTCTGCACAGGCTTCCACTGCCGCGTCTTCCCCGGCTTCGCGTCGTCCCCTTCCTAGGCCTCGCCGTTGTCCACCACCCTGGTGCTGTCAGCGCGGCGTGGTCAACGTGGTCAAGGAATAGTTTCCATCGGACGTGGACTGTACGTGGAGAGGCTAACAGCTGGGTCCACGATGGTAGCAAGGAAGTGCCTCCTTATTACGCAGAAAATAATGATTCCTCCACCTGACAGCAGGGACCCACCGGACGGGCCACCGTATTTCGCAAAAAAAATGTTTCTCCCCTGACTGCTGGGACCTTCCGGATGGGCCACCGTATTGCGCAAAAAAAACGTCCCCCCCCCCCCCGCTGTCAGCTCGGACCCATCGGAAGTGCCTCCTTATTACGCACAAAAAAATGAATACTCCCCCTGCTAGTTGGGACCCACCTTGGTGGGAGGCTGACTTGTGGGCCTACTAAGTTGACGGGGATGGAGTGCTTTGTCAACTTAGTCAATATGAATGATTCTAGCTCCAGTGATCGTACGATGTCCATCCAACAGCCGTAGTGCTTCTTCAACCTCTGGTCTTCTTGCTCCAGCCGCCCAAAGCAGCGCCGGTCGTGTCGCATGCTCCTGCCTCCCATGGCCGGCTGTGCTGCCACAGAGGCCTCACCGCTCCCTACTCTTCCCACCGCTGGCCAGGCCATCCCTCTACTCACCCACACCCCCTGTTATTCTGCGGCGACGGTAGCCTCACACCGCAGCGAACCAGTGAACCCTCGTACTCCTCTACGCGTGGGCATCCACTGCAGCGTCTTCCCCGGCTCCGCGTCGTCCCCTTCCTAGGCCTCGCTGTCGTCCACCGCCCTGGTGCTCTCGGCGCGGCTTGGTCAACGTGGTCAAGGAACGGCTTCCATCGGACGTGGACTGTACATGGAGAGGCTGACAGTTGGGTCCACGGCTGCAGCAAGGAAGTGCCTCCTTATTACGCGCAAAATAATTATTCGTCCACCTTACAGCGGGGACCCACCGAACGGGCCACCGTATTTCAGGAAAAAAACGTTTCCCCCTGACTGCTGGGACCCACCAGCTACATCTTCGCATGCAAGGAAGTGCGTCCTGGCAAAAAAACGATTCACCCCCTGGACTGATGGGACCCACCAGCTATCTTCGCACGCAAGGAAGTGCCTGACAGTCGGGTCCCACCTGGTCAAAGCGTATGTAGCGTTGTCATTCTGGTCGCAAAACTGTACGTACATACTGGTCGATGTAGAGGCGCGCACGTGTCGTAGTAGAGGCGCGCACGTAGCATGTACACGTACGTACAGCGGCCAGGGTGCAAGAAAGTAAATACGGCCACGTACGCACATACGGGCGGGGTCTCATACGCCTACTCGCGCGTACGTACGGCCAGGGCTCGTGTACATGGTTGGGTCGCAACGGAGAAACTGCATCGTCGTCGTGTTCATGGGGAGGCAACGGAATGCTCGTGTTCATCGGGGGGCAACGGAACGCGTGGGAGCCAACCGGCTTGGACGGAATAGCCGATGGAAACGAGGCCTGACGTACTGCAGAACGGAGGAAACGGCCTTTTGTTTGACTGGCCACGTTCGAAACGGGATCCTGTTCGTCGGGAGGGGTCTGGCATACCGCAAAACGGAGTAAATGGACCTCCTACGGTCGAAACGGGGGTCCTGTTGATCGGGAGGGGTGTGGCGTACCGCAAAATGGAGTTTTGTTGGAGCGCTACGATCGAAACGGGGGTCCTGTTCATCGGGAGGGGAGTGGCGTACCACAAAACGGGACTCCACGGGATACTGCTCATCTCCACCGTCGACCCCCTCCAGCCTCCACGGGCTACTGTTCATCCACCATCGACCACCTCCAGCCTCCACCTGCGACTGTTCATCCACGGGCTCCTGTTCATCCAGCCTCCACCGCGCGCTACTCCACTGGCTACTGTTCAACCACCCCTCCACGGGCTACTGTTCATCCAGCCCTCCACCGTCTACTGTTCATCCAGCCCTCCATGGGGTGGTCCTGTTCATCCAGCCCTCCACGGGGTCCTCTTCATCCAGCCCCAACCGGCTCGATGGATCGGGGTCCTGTTCATCTAGAGGGAACACCACGGGGTCCTGTTCATCCACCCCCACCGGGAACTGTTCATCCAAACCCCCCCCCCCCAGCAACGCTCACTGTTCATCGAGAGGCAGCATCGATCGGCTTCAGTTAGCAGCAGTAGCGAGGGAATCGCTCGATCGGGTTCAGTTAACAGCCATCGATCGATCGCTCGGGTTTAGTAACGCGTAGCCTACAGTGCAATCGCTCGGGTTCAGTAAGAGCCCAACGCCTCGCTCGGGTTCAGTTAGAGCCCAACACCTCGCACCCACGCGCGTGCGTGTACGAGAGAAACGCGCATCGCTCGGCCCCGACCACCCACCGTAACCGGGAACACCCCGATATTTTCCTCGCCCTCGCTTCTACCACGGTTTTTTCCATCATGGACGGCCCAAAGAATGTCATGCAGCTGTGTCTCCGGCCCGCCCAGGACGAAAAGCCCATTTTCTGTCATGATTTTTTGTCATAGAAGTAGGACCCCACCACATCTATGACGATACCGTGTTTTGTCACAATTATTGTCATAGAAGTGTCATAAGTATGATAGAAAAAAATTCGTTCGGCCGAAAATGTCACGGATGTGTCTTTATTTTGTAGTGTGTCTAGCCTGTATTTCTTCTATTTTGACTAAATTGCACTTGCTGAGTTTATACGTTGTACATGTGCATATGACATGCCTTTCTGTCTCTAGAATACACTGCATCTATCAATCATACCATGTTCTTACATCAAAGTACTGCTGTTGTGTATCCCGCATCAGTCACTCATGATTGGACGCTTTTAACATGGCAGTTTGATAGTGGTTGCATCTTGCATTGATTTTTACGTTGTACCGCTTCTAATTTTTCGAAATGCCACTTATGACAAGACACTTTTAACTAGGCAGAGTGATATTGGTTGCATCTTTCATATGGTGTCTAGCTTGCATTAATTCTTTTTTTAAAATCCTTCTGCTTAGTTTACACATCGTAGCTGTGAATATGTCACGCCGTCCTATTTTTCTTACATATTCCATCCGCATACGGTTGTCTTACATCAAAGTATTGCTTGTCTGTATCATGCATCAATGAGTTTTGAAGAGCGATTTTATTCTTTTGTGTTGTGCGTATGCCTTTACATGGCAAAGTCAAAAAGGAGCAAGGAAAAGAATATAGTAGGGAATGGTGTTACTCGTCGGGTGAAACGGAAAAGGATCTGCCCTCGAGATTCTCCTGGTACTTATAGTGCGGTAGAAGGTCCAAGTCCACTGGCTAAATCTACAAACACAGTATCACCTGCTCCACCAGCTGCAGCATCCGCTTCAACTGTACCAGCATCTCAGCGAGTTACTCGTTCGTTTGCTCCGGAACTGGCCAGTTCCCAAGCTGCATTCACACCTAACACTACTTTTGAAGCACTGCTGACACAACAGGACTTGGCAAGATCAAACGAACCTCATGAGCATCAACACCAAGACGGTACCTGACCGAGTCAAGTTGCAGTTGCATGCTCCTTTATATGTAATCTCACAGTTTGATGTGCACTAACACATTCCATATTCGTTGTTGAACTAGCACCATAGCGCAAGCGGAAACAGACATCAGGTATAATGCTTGACATATTAACAAAATCTAAAGGAGGAAGAATGGAGATCCATTTTGAGGCAGGTTTAAAAAGGCCACGTGATGCTATAGAGTCAGCCAAGTTAGTATCAGAGGCAGCCATTGCCGTTAGCTGTCATGCACATATCCTCCCAACATGGATCCAGTACAGGAATGAGAAAGACAATACCCAGTTTAACACCTTCCTTGACCATTTATCCGTAAGTAATGTTATTCATCGCAATTTCGAATATTGTCTTGCTCTGTGCCATACTTTCTAGCTTCCTCCTAATAAGACTCACATTCTTTTCTCAACAGATGAGGTTCAAGTTGGATCCGAAAGATGATGCAACTAAAAAAGCATGCACTCATGTTTTTCAGTCTGCTCTGCGACAGTATCGGTACCACCTTAGAAAATCTCACTTTGAAGGCAAGGCTAACAATGAAATCGCCCAAACATCTGCAGTGGAATATATTACAGATGAAGACTGGACAGCCCTTGTTAAACACTGGTCTGATCCAAAGTATCAGGTAGGGTATATGTATTTGATCAGACCACATATTGAACTTGTATTTATGTATGTGCCTTACAAGTGTAACTTCTTCTAGGCTAACTGTTTGAAGAACAAGACCAACCGTTCTAAAGTGAAATTCCAACAAACAACAGGATCTTGTAGCTATATTGCGCACTGCGAGGCTCTTGCAAATAGCTGCTACTTCCTTCTTTTTTCTGTGCCATATTATCGTATCTACATTGACTTATTCCAAATACAGAGGAACACCCGTGCGGACCAAAAAGAACCTGAACCGAATGCAGTGCAAATCTTCAAGGATTGCCACACCAGCAAGATGAAGGGCATGAGCACACCAGTTCAGGCCGCTGTTGTAAGTACTTACTCCTCCTGCCTTTGAACTGATTGGTACTGTGATGTGTTCATTTAACTGCTTGGTTTGCAGCCAATGTTCACTTTTATAGACAGTTTTCTTAACTTATCATTTCACCTTACATGGTTTAAAAGAGATGAAGAATATTCTTTCGGTCTTTATCTGTAATCTAGTTGTAATGTTCACGTACGCACACAATGATAGAATAGCCTGTTTATTTTATATCTGTTTGCCCATGATATGAATGATGGCATACTATGTTCATCCTACTTTAAACCATGACTCTCTATCCATATATGTCAAAGAATGTGAGGAAATAGACAATACAGTAGGCATGCTACATGGACATATGTTTCGAAAGTGATTTTATTATGGGATAATTAGATTTATGCCCCTAGTTGTGCCCCACTCGTCTGTTTTACCCCTAATTCCCAAAAGTCACCGGTTCTGTCCAAGTCACTTTGCTCTTCTTATGCTTTTGCCCATTGACCGTTTGACCGTCAGTTTCAAAAAATCATAACTAATTCATACTAAATCAGAAAAATGCAAATAAGATACCAAAATGTTCGAAAAAACATCACCTATATGTGAGTGTCATTTTCATTCATGAAAAAAGTGTTGCAAGGTGCCCATCCGAGTTTTAGCTCTTATGCTACCACCATGAATAGTAAAATCTAAAAAAGTTCAAACAATTCAAAAGAAAATTTGGTGGCAAAGAATGACAAATGTTTTAAGTGCCTGCCAAGTTTCATCAGGGAATAACATTCGTTGGTGTCGTGGCAAGAAAACAACCAGCACTCCAAAATAGATTATTTTTTTGCCACGACTTCCACGAATGTCATTCCCTGATGAAACTTGGCAAGCACTTAGAACATTTGTTGTTCTTTGCCGTCCTATTTTTTGAATTTTTTGAATTTTTTAGATTTTACTATTCATGGTGGTATCAAAAGACCTAAAAATCGGATGGGCACCTTCCAACACATTTTTCATGAATGAAAATGACACTTGCATATAGGTGATGTTTTTTCAAACATTTTGGTATCTTATTTGCATTTTTTGGATTTAGTATGAATTAGTTATGAAGTTTTCAAACTGACGGTCAAACAGTCAAAGGGCAAAAGCATAAGAGGAGCAAACTGACTTGGACAAAACCGGTGACTTTTGGGAATTAGGGGTAAAACAGACGAGTGGGACACAACTAGGGGCATAAATCTAATTATCCCTTTTATTATATAGTTGGCACTACAATACATGCTAATGTATTACAGTAGTTCACCAAAATAAGTTATGTATAAACGTGAAACCTACTTTGTTTGTTTTTGTCTCATTAGTAACTTATCTGGTACACTAATCTACAAGTTCAAACTTTTAGCAAGCTAAGGAACAAATGTTTGAACAGCCACAACTACCTGAAGGTGACGAGGCTACCACAGGCACAATGTCACCTCTTGCTGCAGTGCATCAGTATCTCTCCACTAACAGTGCAAAAAGCACCTTCCTGCTTAATTCTGGGTTGGTTGTCAAGGTAACCTCGTCCAAATCACCTACTGAACAAAATCCTCTGGCTAGACAGAGTGATATATCTGTGCTCCAGACACAAGTCCAATCCCTAATGGACGTTGTGTCGGAAACAAAAATAGTGGTTGACAAATGTCGTGAAGATATGAATGGTTTTAAAACCAGACTATCAGACATTTTCTTCGTTGTTCAAGACCAATGGCGGAAAAAGGGGAAGATCGTGCTGCTCCATCAGATTCTACAGCCTGAAACATAAGCACTCAGGTCAATTGATCTGTGCTTCTATAAATCTGATGCTGCTTTTATCTGCAAGGACTGTAAACTTTATGCCAACATGCCTTTTGTTGTATGGTTGGAATTTATTTTGTTGTGACACAGCATTTATGATGCTGCCAAAGGCTGCAGTAATTACGATGCTATTTATGTATAGTGTAGGTTTATCTTAGTAATGTATTCGGCCGAAAACTTCGTAGGAGCCCAACATGCCAACATTCGTCGGGCCCATTCCAATTGGGCTAAAAACAATTCTGGGCCGAAATTTTCATGTAGCCCACTAAAAATATCTGGGCCTAAATCAGCATAAGCTTTCATATTTTTCTGGTAGGCCTATGCCCATAGTGGGCCTTTAACAGGCCTAAATATAATTTGGGCCCTCAGTAATAATAGGCCGTTTACATGTGTAAATATCTCAAGCCCATAAAAACATGGGCCTTTAATAGGCCGAAAGTAATATTGGGCCCTGATTGTGCCAAATAACCCACTGGTCGGCCCATTTACAATGTGGATCGTCCACAGGCCGAAATTCAGACGGGCCATAAATGCGCCGACCTACTACACGGGCCTTTAACAGGACAGAAGTTCGGTCGGGCTTGATTAGTGTCATTTTTATATGGGCCGTTAGTGGGCCCGATGTGGCATTGGGCCACATATGGCCCATGGATTTCGTCCACGTTAACAGGCCGAAAGTCACAATAGGCTGAAAGTGGCCCAAATCTGTAGTGGGCCTCTAACAGGCCGAATGTTAGACATGGCCAAATATGACCCATATCCTTCATGGTCGTTTATGGGCCGAAAGTTTCAATGGCCTATAAATGGGCCCAAATGAAGCAGGACCTTTAACAGGCCGGAAACACACCGGGCCGTAAATCAGCCCAAATTCTTAGCGGACTATTAACGGGCCAGAAGTGACAATGGGCCGCGATGATGACAAGTTTAGGACGGGCCGTTGACGGGCCGATTTGAAACTAGTCGTATGGGCCTTAACTGAGAATGTTGGGCCATTAGCTGGGCCGGCCCATTATGGTCAGCAAAATCTTATGGGCCTTTAGCTGGGCCGGCCCATTATGGCCCACTAAATCTTGTGGGCCTTTAGTTGGGCCGGCCCATTATGGCCCGCTAAATCTTGTGGGCCTTTAGTTGGGCCGGCCCATTTAATCTTTATGGGCCACTTTTGGGCCTGTCCACGTGTCAACGTATCATAGGCGCATCTCGCCCATTGGATGAGTGACACCTGTCCCTACGGTGAGCAAACACGTGTTTCCACCGGCCAATGAGTATTTTACACGTGGAAAATCCCCATTGGTCCGGGCTGTTAACAGGTTATCGGATCCAAAATCGGACCCGATACCTTCACGGCGTTCCGTTACGGTGGATGACACGTGTCGGTCACCCTTGAGGAAAGCACCTCTATGACGCATGATTTATCGTCATGGAAGTGGGCAATTCTGTGATGATAATTTTGGTAATGTCATGGAACACTTCTACGACAGCACAGGTATGACTATCTTGATTCTGTCATAAATTTATCATGGCTATACATGCATGACAGAAAACATGACCTACTGTGACAAACACGTATCATCACGGAAGTGTATTTTTTTGTAGTGTGTGTACCCTCAAGAATGCTTTGCTTATCATAAGAGACCGTTTTGTCCTGTCCTTTGCCTCAAAAGGATTGGGCTACCTTGCTGCACTTTTGTTACTACTATTGTTACTTGCTCGTTACAAATTATCTTGCTATCAAACTACTTGGCTACTTACAATTTCAGCACTTGCAGACACTACCTTTCTGAAAACTACTTGTCATTTCCTTCTGCTCCTCGTTGGGTTCGACACTCTTACTTGTCAAAAAGAGCTACAATTGATCCCCTATACTTGTGGGTCATCACACCTTTACTGTCTCATTGAACCCTTGCATAACGGAGGTTGATGAGGGGTCAGCGGACTCTATATAAGCCACTCCTCCGCTCCTGCACAAGGGTTCGCACCCCCTGCAACTCAACACTCCATACAACAAAGCTCCCGCAGCACCGAGACGTAGGGTCGTTACCTCTTCCGAGAGGGGCCTGAACTCATAAATCCGAGTGTACAACCTTGCCGTAGCTAGGCTCTGCGCTCTCCTACATACCCCTCACCTCTACTCTTAGATCCGTACCCACGACAGTTGGTGCCCACCTCGGGGCTGGCATCTAAGCGACTTCCGGCGAGGTTGCATTCTTAGAACTCCTTCATCATGGTTTCCGGCGACAGACTGTTCCTCCGTCATGAGATCCATCTTGGCACTCTTAGTTTCGTCGCCGAAGATTCCGTGTGGCTCCAAGAAGCCCCTCTGGACATCGAGGCGTGTCGGTGGGAACGACACCTATGGGATCACTAGGATCCCTTCTACGGTCGGCGGGCGCGGGGTCGTGAGAAGAGCAGGCTTAGGAGCTAGCACACGGGTTGTTTACCCAGGTTCGGGCCAAGAGGATGCGTAAAACCCTAGTCCTGCTTTGTGGATGTATTGAGTGTTCTTGAGCTTTCGAACTAGCTATGGTGGTTGTGTAGTTCCAAAAAGCCGAATCCCACTCCTGGTCGCCTCGGGCCTCCTTATATAGGGAAAAGGGGTTGCCACAGTGGCACACAGGAGGTGGAAAGGCCTACAGTGCGCGAGCTTCTCGCACGGCATTATGGGACAAAGTGCATTAAATGCGCTACTTAGGTGTCCATTAGGTTTATCGGGGACGGGAACGAGGCCCGTCCCGTCCGTCGCCACTTCGCCTCGCTTCGACACGCGCCCAGGCCAGTGATGCATGCAGCGCCATGTAGGCAGGCAGGCAGCTGAGGTGGCGCGGTGGTAGGGTCTTCACGAAGATCTGCATGCCACCACGCAGGTGCTTGCTAATTTGGCCTCGAAGCTACATGTTGCCACGCAAGTGCCTGCCCAGCTAGTTGGGCTGGCAGCTGCATGCGAACGGTGGCGGAGTCTTGGTTGGTGCAGGCCTGGCAGTGGCCCCGCTGACGTCCTCGGCAAGGGCCTTGCCGGGGGGCCCGGCAAGGGTCTTGCGGTGGTGCCGCAGTCGTCCCCGGCAAGACGCTTGCCGGGGGTCTTGTGGGTTTCCTTGGCGAGGATTTCGCCGAGGGTCGTCATCTTCTGATCCTGATCTAATCTTGTGTGTTTATGATCTTGACAAAGATCTGCACGCCACCACGGAGGCGCCTCCCGAGCCCTGGTCCCAATGTAGTTGATTGGGTTGGAACCTGTGGGCTCAATGGTGGCTCGCTCTATTGGTGTTTGGGCAAGTTGCCCCGGCAAGGCTCTTGCCGGGGCCGCGGAGGCCGCCCCGGCAAGTGTCTTGCCGGGGGAGTCCACCTTGCCCCCTTTGCTCTTTGTGTTTTTTGGTCTTGGCGTTGCCTCTGATCGTCTTGTGCCTTTGGCTTCTCTCCGGGTTCCCTCCCCTGCCCTGCTTAGTTTGGCCGTGGGCGCGGCCCCGACTGTCCGTGCACAAGTAAAGGGGTAAAAAGGAGCGCCCCTACTTTTGTACACCGACAGTAGCCCCCGGGCCAGGGGCACACATAAACGCAACACGTTGTTGGGCCAGGCCCAAAACAGTGTGCGGGCAGTCGGGGCGGGATTTTACCGTAGTACTTTTTCGTTTGCTGCGCTTCCCCACGACCCGCGTTGAACGTGTGACGTGGAGGGTCGTGTGTGACGTGGGGGTCATGCGTGGGGCGGTTCCCGCACGCATGCGTAACGTCATAGTAAAGAGGCGGCTCGCGCCTTCCCCATAAAAAGAGGGAGGCGTGGAGGCGCGACTCATTTATTGTGCGGACTTGGGTCGCAGTCTTCAAGGCGCCCACGCCCCACGATCACGGGGCGGGGAACGGTCGCCTCACCCGTCCCCTCGATTCTTCTTGCTCGCCACAAGTCCTCCATGCAGGTGGCAGGGGTGGGGGCGGGAAACCGGGTCGTCGCTGATTGGGGCAGCGGGTCGGTCCTGATTCCCAGCGCCTCCGATGGCTAGATTGGCTAAATGGGGCGGCCGAGCCTCGACCCCGTCCCTTTATAAGGAGGGGGAGGTGGTGTCATCACACATTCTCTCTGCATCCATCCTCTTCCTCCTTCGCTCCTTTCTTCCACCCGCCATGGCGAGAGGGGGTGCTGGGCCTTCGACGGTGGCGACGAGGGTCGCCGCTCGACAGCGCGTTCCCCCTTCTCGGGAGCCTGCGGCGGCGGAGCTGGCTACGAGAGGAAGGGGGAGGGGGCGAGGCCGAGGTCGCCGCGGCGGTCGGGGGAGAGGGAGCCGAGGCGGTGCGGTGGCCGTTCCCCCGCCAGCGATGCCTCCCGCAATGGAGGGCCACGTCGGGGACCAGCCCTGCGAGTTCTTCATCAGGCCGCGCCGGCCACCGCGTCGTCATCTCCGCCTCCCCACCCCTTTTGCTCTGGAGATGGAGCTCGATCCGCCCCAGACCCTCAGGCTGCACATGAGGGGCTGCGGGAACGGCGGCACGTGGGTCGACGTCGACTTCCTCGCTCCTCACGTCATGTACCTCTGTCGTGGATGGAAGACGTTCACTCGCATCCATAGCCTGACAGCGGGGCTCGTCCTCTACTTCAAGTTAATGGAGGGCGGCCTATTCGCCGTCAAGGTCTTTGGAGATCTTGGAACTTGCCTGAAGTGCTGCATGGAGAGCTCCTCCGAGATGAAGATTCCTCCTCGAGCAGAAGTGACGAGGAGGACAGCGACAATGACGACGAGGGAGTCGAGCGGCAGGATGCCAACTCCGACTTTGACTGACCGCGCCGCTCCTCCCTCGGCCCGCGCGCTGCTGAGGGCCATCCTCGCCAAGCTCTCCATCGGGGCGCTCCCCGTCGTCTCCTTGGGTGGATGGCGTAGGAGGGCCGGAGAAGGAGAAGAAGGCGGGTGGTGGCCGTCAAGTCAGAGTACGCGGGCACCCACGCCTTCGTCGCGTATTACCGGCCCGCTGCCTCGTCTTCCAGGTCCTTTCCCGGCACCAAGATGTTCTCTTGGTGCCTTCTGCTCCTCGTACCTTGCCTAGGCGCTCTTTTTGCCCCCCTGGTGCCTTGTTCCACCTTCTGAGGAGAGGGACAAGAAAAGGATTACGGGCACCTTATCTCTTTTTAGTTTGTAAGCCCACGGGCACTTGTTAATTTTAAGACTTGTAATCCCCTTGCTCATGTTTTTAATTCCGTATGAACTGTACCGGTATGGGATTTTTTAATGAAAAAGGGTGTTTGTCGGGTTCTTTGTGCGTGAGCGAGGCCCATGCCAAGGATGGATCCTTGTTACTTTTAAGATAAACATTGTCGCCCGGCAACAGGCCTTGCCGTCTCCCCACTTCAGTCGACCATTCTCGCGCTCTTGGCGGAGGCAGGGGCGAAGTAGAGTTAGGCCCCTCGTTCATTTCCTTGACACTGCGACTACGACCAAATTCCGACCCAGGAGGTAGCTCTTGGGTACTGGAAAGGGGGAGCACGGTGGTTTTAAGAATATAAACGAGGTTGCATATGTCCCGGTTCCATACGGAAATGCATAACAGGGGGGATAAAAGACTTATCTGAATCCGCAGCCTCCAGCAACCTTGGCTTGCCGTGGTTGGATCCTTGTATCTTCAGCCCCCGGCAGTCTTGGCCTGCCGGGGCCGGAGCGCCGGTTCTTCTCTTTTTCCCAAGCGGCTCAGCTAAAGTGTCCACGTGCCCTGCGAACCAAAGAGAACAGAAAGACGCACACTCGACCTCTAGGCTAGGGGTTAGTCGCCGCTAAGCACTATCAACCCTAACCGAGGGAGAGACTTAACCTAGCATGCATGCTATAACTTAGGGCGCCAGCGCTTCGTTTATTTATGCTCAGGGTCTGCGCCTGTCTTTGTACAGAGGGTTACATGCCTTGCCGGCAAGGCTTGTACAAAAGATGGTTTGCCGGGAGGCCCGGCAACCGCGCCTTATGGGTAAAACTTGCGAAGATGTTCGATGTTCCAGGAATTGCTCACTGGGACAGCATCTTCGGTCTCCAGGCGGACTGCGCCGGGCCTGGTGACTCATATTACCCGATAAGGGCCTTCCCACTTTGGCGTCAACTTGTTGGAATTCTTGGCCGACTGAACGCGCCGAAGAACAAGGTCGCCTTCCTCAAAGCTTCCGGCATGAACCTTGCGGCTGTGGTAGTGGCGCAAGGCTTGCTGGTAGTGTGCTGCTCTCACAGCCGCCCGAAGGCGATCTTCCTCAAGGAGCGTTGCGTCATCTTGGTGCAATTGTTCTTGCTCAAGCTTGTCATAAGCGAGCACTCGAGGTGACCCGTATATGAGTTCCGTGGGGAGAACTGCTTCTGCCCCATATACTAGGGCAAAGGGTGTCTGGCCGGTGGCTCGATTTGGCGTCGTCCTGATCGACCAAAGAACCGCCGACAACTCATCAATCCAGCGCCTTCCACTCTTGTGCGGCCTGTCAAAAGTCTTCGTTCTCAGGCCTCGCAACACTTCAGCATTTGCCCTCTCCGCCTGGCCGTTGCTCCGTGGGTGTGCCACGGAAGTAAAACAGACCTTGCTGCCGAGGTCTTGGATGTATTGCATGAAGGTGTGGCTTGTGAACCGTGTGCCGTTGTCGGTGATGACTCTATTTGGTACACCAAAACGGCAGACTAGCCCCTTGAAGAACTTGACGGCTGACTGTGTTGTAACCTTCCTCACTGCATCCACCTCCAGCCACTTTGTGAACTTGTCGATTGCAACGTACAAGTACTCAAAGCCCCCGACAGCGTGAGGGAAAGGGCCCAGTATGTCGAGCCCCCAGACCGAAAACGGCCAGGAGAGAGGGATTGTTTGAAGGGCTTGAGCTGGTTGATGAAGCTTCTTCGAATGGAACTGGCACGCTTCACACCTGGTTACTAGTGTCGTCGCCTCCTAGAGGGCGGTGGGCCAGAAAAAACCTTGCCGGAATGTCTTGCCGGCAAGGGCCCTCGACCCTATGTGGGAGCCACATATGCCTCCATGTATCTGTAACACCCCGGATCCGATGCGCCAGGTGTCTTCCAGTTATTCGCCGTCGTTGCCATGTCATTTGCTTGCGTGTTGCATTTTGCCATGTCATCATCTGCATTTCATCTGCATGTTTTTCAAAACTTGCATCCGTTCGGGTTTCCCCGGTTCTCTCCGTTGTCCGTTCTGAGCCCAGACACTCTCGCGCGCGCCCGTCGCCCCTCTCAGACCTTGTTTCGTGAGCGGGAGAAAAACGTTCTCGGAATGGGCCGAGATTTGCCGAGTGGCCTTGGTATATCACCGGTAGACCGCCCGTCAAATTTCGTTCCATTTGGAGGTCGTTTGATGCCCCAACGGTTAACCGCGTAGCCCGAAACCCCCTTATTTTGTGCAGCCCAACACCCCTCCAAATCAGCCCACTAGCCCATCCTAGCCCCCTCCATGCTCTCGGTCGTTCGATCACGATCGTGTGGGCGAAAACCGCACCCCATTTGGACTCTCCTAGCTCCCTCTACCTATATATACGTGCCCTCCCCGAAATTTCTCGCAGTCCAAACCCTAGCCCCCTTCTCTTCGCGCCGCCGGACATGTCCAGCCGCCCACCTCGACGAATCCGGCGCTGCCACGTGGCGCACCCACCGCCCCCGCACCGCCGGCCCGCCAGGCCCGGGACGGGCCCCCCGAGCCCGCGCGTCCGCTCCGCCGCCCGCTCGTCCGCGCCCCGCCGCCGATTCGCCGCCGGCCGCCGCCCCCGCGCCCGCTCCGGCGCCGCCGCGTCCCCGCGCCATCCTCCGCCGTTGCCGCCTCCTCCCGACCGACCTCCGCCGCCCGGCCGCGCCTCGCCTCCGACCGGACAGCGCCCCGCGCCGCCCCTCCACTTCGGCCCTGCCTCCCGTGCGCCGCCGCCTCCCGCCGTGGTTCCTTGCCGGCCGGCGCCGCCCCGAGCCGCCCGAGCTCGCCGCCCCTCGCCTCCCCAGCCCAGATCCGGCCAGATCCGGGGAAGGAGACCCCGGATCCAACCTCCTCCGTTGCCTCAAGCTCGCCACCGGCGACCCCTCGCCGGAGGAGCTCACCGGAGTTCCTCGTCGCCGAATCCGAGGAGTGGGATGAGATCCACCAACCCCGCCAACCAAACGCCTCCACCGCGCCCGGATCTCCTCGTCCCGCACGCCTCCTTCCCGGGTTGACTTTTCGCGAGGGTATATTTCCACCAAGTCCCCAGATCTGCCATATTGTGTGCCCTTGTTCATCATGCCATAACTTCATGTGTGCTGCTCTGTTTCATGCATATAATATATCAAAATGTTCATAATGAGATGCTCTTCATTTTGTTCCATTGTTCCATGATTGTTTTAGTTCATCTTGATGCCCAAATCATCGTTACAAGAGTGCTATACGATGTTATCTGCTGTCTGTTAACAGAACTTGATGATTTGTCTTTTTCATTGCATTTTGTGTGTTCATCCTATGAGCTTGATGCCTACATGTGTTTTGATCTACATCATGCCATCTTAAATAGGTGCTTGTATTATATTTTTGTGATATATATGGTGACTAGCACAAGCATGCAAAGTAGCCTCCGTGATGTTGCTGATTTCTGTGACAGTAATTTCTGCCGTCTGTAGCAGTAACTTTGTGATGCCCTATAAACCTGCTGCTACTAGTCATTCTATGCATAATCTGGAGATGTTCACTAAGGGTGTGTTGTTATAAATGTTATGCTCTATCCATCCATGCCCTTGATTGCATTTATAGCCTGCCATAACTTGTTGTTATCTTGCTTCAAACTTGCTAAATAATGTTGCTGTCAGCCTGTTAACATTAAGTTCAGTTTTGCCATGTGTTTTGCTAGTGATCCATGTACCCTATGAACTTGCCCTTGCCATGCTTAGCTTCATAATTATGCCATATTACTGTTGGATGCCTTAACATGCCATTAAATGTTTTGCGATGAGTGATTTGAGCTCGCAAAGATGCCTCCATAATTCTGTTTATGCCATGCTCAGTTTTTCTGCCAAGTCTGAATCTGTTTATGAAACTTGCTATGTTTACATGGGTGCCATCATATCTTCTGTGCCTTTTTGGCTCGTTATCAGTAAGGGACTTTTGTTCTATGCAATTAGTAGATTCATTCCATGCCTTTGTTTGCCATGATATGTTCCTGTAGCATGTTGTTTGCTAGCTCTAAATTTAGCAACCTGATGTTATTTCTGCCATGTCCACTGATTTTCTGCTAAAGTCTGTGAACTGTTATTATTTGCAATCTTGCAATGTCCTTTTGAGCATGTTCTTGTGATTTTTGGAGATAACTCAGTGTTCATGTTTTGTCATGTTTTACCTGTAAATCATGCCCATGCCTTTTGTTATCATGTTGGGATGCTGTAGCATATTTTCATGATGCTTGCAAGATGCCTAGTTGCTGTTTTGGGCAGATTGTTGTTATATCTTGTTTGGAGTGTATGTGTTGCACCGATGCTCCGTTTTGAGCATGCTCTATATGAAACTTGCTTAGTTTTGCATGTAGTTTCATGTTACCTTGTTGCATCCTTGTTTTGAGTGTGTTTGCTTGATATTTGAATGCATTTTGCATCAATGCCATGTTTAACTTGTTTTGCTCATATCTTCTAGACCGTAGCTCCGAATTAAATGAACTTTATATGTAACTTGACTAGAATTTTGTGTAGATCATCTTGGTGCATCTGAACTTTCTGTTTAACAACTTGAGCATAAGGTTATTCAGTTCTGGACCAATTTCGAAATTTGCATATGAGGACTTACCGGATTTGTTATATGTTGTTTCCGACCTCATTTAAACTTGCTTTGATGTGTTACTCTTGTATGCATCATCTCTTTCCATGAGTAGCTGCATGTAGCCTTGTCATGCATCATACTTGGTTGAGTATCATGCCTTGTTCAGTGTGGTGTGTTTACCATGTTGTGTGCTTCTTCTCGATAGTTCCCGTTTCGTTGCGATCGTGAGGATTCGTTCGTCTATGCTTGGTTCGTCTTCGTGGCTTCATCTTCTTCATGGACTCGTTCTTCTTCCTAGCAGGATTTCAGGCAAGATGACCGTTACCCTGGATCTCACTACTATCATTGCTATGCTAGTTGCTTCGTTCTATCGCTATGCTGCGCTACCTATCACTTGCTCTTCAAGCCTCCCAAATTGCCATGTCAGCCTCTAACCTTTTTCACCCTTCCTAGAAATCTTTGTTTGGCTATGTTACCACTTTTGCTCAGCCCCTCTTATAGCATTGCTAGTTGCAGGTGAAGATGAAGAAGTTTGTTCCATGTTGGAACATGGACATCATGAACTTTGTTGGGATATCACAATATTCTCTTATTTAATTAATGCATCTATATACTTGGCAAAGGGTGGAAGGCTCGGCCTTGTGCCTGGCGTTTTGTTCCACTCTTGCCGCCCTAGTTTCTGTCATACTGGTGTTATGTTCCTTGATTTTGCGCCCCTTACGCGGTTGGGTGATGTATGGGACCCACTTGACAGTTCGCTTTGAATAAAACTCCTCCAGCAAGGCCCAACCTTGGTTTTACCATTTGCCTATCACCTATTTCTTTTCCCTAGGGAGTCGCTCTCCCGACGGTCATCTTTATTTAACCCCCCCGGCCCAGTGCTTCTCTAAGTGTTGGTCCGAACCGAGCTGCCTGCGGGGCCACCTCGGGGAAACATGAGGGCTGGTTTTACTCGTAGCTAGTCTCATCCGGTGTTGCCTTGAGAACGAGATATGTGCAGCTCCTATCGGGATTGTCGACACATCGGGCGGCTTTGCTGGTCTTCTTTTACCATTGTCGAAATGTCTTGTAAACCGGGATTCCGAGACTGATCGGGTCTTCCCGGGAGAAGGAATATCCTTCGTTGACCGTGAGGGCTTATAATGGGCTAAGTTGGGACACCCCTGCAGGGTATTATCTTTCGAAAGTCGTGCCCACGGTTATGTGGCAGATGGGAATTTCTTAATGTCCGATTGTAGATAACTTGACACTTGACTTAAATTAAAAGCATCAACCGCGTGTGTAACCGTGATGGTCTCTTTTCGGCAGAGTCCGGGAAGTGAACATGGTTTCTGGGTTATGTTTGACGTAAGTAGGAGTTCAGGATCACTTCTTGATCATTGCTAGTTTCACGACCGTTCCGTTGCCTCTCTTCTCGCTCTTATTTGTGTATGTTAGCCACCATACATGCTTAGTCGCTGCTGCAACCTCACCACCTATCCTTTCCTTACCCATTAAGCTTTGCTAGTCTTGATACCCATGGTTATGGGATTGCTGAGTCCTCGTGGCTCACAGATTACTACAACACCAGTTGCAGGTACAGGTTATGCGATGATCATGACGCGAGAGCGATGTTGCTTGTTTTGGAGTTTTCTTCTTCTGCTTCTTCTTCAATCAGGGGATAGGTTCCAGGTCGGCAGCCTGGACTAGTAGGGTGGATGTCATTTGAGTTTCTGTTGTGTTTCATCCGTGGTCGGATGTTGCTCTTATGTATGATGTTGTTGTATTCATGTGGCATTGTATGCCTCTTGTATGTATCCCCAACTATTATGTAATGTTGATGTAATGATATCCACCTTGCAAAAGCGTGTCAATATGCGGTTCTATCCTTGGTGGGACCTTCGAGTCTCTTTAGGATAGTATCGCATATTGGGCGTGACAGTATCTCTGCCAATAGCTCCAGTCCTTCCTCCCGGGGGATGCACTTCAATTTCACATCATTCGGTCTTTTTCTGTATAGGACGTCATCGACGAACTGGTACAAGGCGAACCGACGGGCTACTTTTTCCGCTTCTTCCTGCTCCTCGGGAAGTTCCCCTGTCTGGAGGAAATGGACGGTATGTTGCGCCCATGCCGGAGCCTGGGGCTCGACGGCAAAGGCATCTCTTCCGCCATGGGGGCAGCCGTCTCTACGGCCAAGGCTTGGCGCCCTGCCGGGGCCAGCTGCCCCTTGGCAGGCTCAGAATCCGCGGCAACACCCTTGTCGGCAGCCCCTAGGGGCTCAGCTGGAAAGTACTTGACGGGGCCTGATTTCCTCCGCTTGTTCTGCTCCGTTGATGGTTCGACGGATGGTTGAGTTAACCGAAGCAAAAAGGTACCTGGTTCCACAGGTAGCTTGAATGTTGCGCGCTTTGACAGGTAGTCAGCGATGTCGTTCTCCGCTCGGGGAACGTGCTCCGCTTGTATACCGTCGAAGTGCTCCTCCACCTTCCTCACCTCATCTACGTAGGCCTCCATCATCGGACTCTAATAATCTTTGTTGACTTGTCTGATGTCAAGCTGTGAATCACCCCTGACGATGAGCTTCTTCACCCCGAGGTCTGCCGTGATCCTGAGACCGGCAAGCAGCCCCTCATACTCAGCGGTGTTGTTTGTGGACATTTCCCTGGGGAAGTGCATCTGGATCACATACTTGAGGTGCTCTCCGGTGGGTGCGACAAGCAGCACACCGGCACCGGTGCCATGCAGCGAGAAAGCCCCATCAAAGTACATGATCCAGTCGCAACTTGCTTCATTGCCGGGGCGAGCGGTCTCCTGGATTTCTTCGTCCGGCATTGAGGTCCATTCTGCAATGAACTCTGCCAAGACTCTACTCTGGATTGTCGAAGTACTTTCAAACTTCAACCCAAAGCTTGATAACTCCAAGGCCCACTCCACAATTCTTCCGGTTGCGTCTGGGTTGTGCAGTATCCGTTGCAACGGGAGGCGGGTGATGACAGTGATCTCATGGGCTTGGAAGTAATGACGCAGCTTCCTCGAGGCCATAACGAGGTTGAAGAGCAATTTCTGCACACCGGAGTACCTTGACCTAGCCCCTGCAAGAGGGAGCTGACAAAGTAAACTAGGTGCTGCATCATCTTCTTCTTCTGCACCACTTCACTTGGCTGCGCGGGCCCTGTCCCGATGGCGTCAGACTCTGCCGGGGGCCTTGCCTTGCCGGCACCAGGCCCTGCTGGGGGAATCTCTGACTTGCCATCCGCCGGTCCTACCGTTGCCTCTACCTCTTCATCGACCTCCCTCTGTGCCACTAGTGCGGCGCTGACCACTTGATTCGTTGCCGCCAGATACAGCAGCAACGGCTCTTGTGGTTTAGGGGCAACCAGTATTGGCGTAGAGTAAAGGTATTTCTTCAGATCCTGCAACGCTGCCTCGGCCTCTGGGGTCCATTGGGCCTGCCTTCTTCAAGATTTTGAAAAAGGGAGGGCACGCTCAGCGGACTTGGAGATGAATTTGCTCATGGCGGCAACGCAGCCAGTAAGCCGGCGCACATCCTTGATCCGCTTGGGTGCCTCAATCTATCAATAGCCTTGATCTTGTCCGGGTTTGCCTCGATCCCACGCTGTGACACAAAGAACCCGAGAAGTTTTCCAGATGGAACGCCAAAGACATACTTCTCAGGGTTCAGCTTGAGGTTGATCTTGCGTAGGTTGGCAAACGTCTCTTCTAAGTCTTGTACAAGGGTCACCTTGTCCTTGGTTTTGACCACTATGTCATCCATATAAGCTTCCATATTTCTATGTAGCTGGGGCTCAAAACCAATCTGGACCGCCCTTGCGAATGTCGAGCCAGCACTCTTCAACCCGAAAGGCATTCATAAAAAGCAATACGTACCACATGGGGTGATAAATGATGTCTTCTCTTCATCTTCTCTTGTCATGAAGATCTGGTGGTAGCCCGAGTAGGCGTCGAGGAATGACAACAGATCACACCCGGCCGTGGAGTCAACAATCTAGTCGATGCGCGGCAACGGGAAGAGGTCCTTAGGACAAGCCTTATTAATATCTGTGTAGTCAATACACAGCCTCCACTTCCCATTTGCCTTGCGCACCACCATCGGATTGGCCAACCACGTCGGATGGAGCACCCCTTTCACCAAACCCGCTGCTTCCAATTTCCTGATCTCCTCTGTGATGAACTCCTGTCATTCCAAAGCTTGCTTCCTGACCTTCTGCTTGACGGGTCGCGCATGGGGACATACAGCAAGGTGGTGCACAATCACTTCACTAGGAACGCCGGGGATGTCGGATGCTTGCCACGCAAACACATCGACATTCGCCCGCAGGAAAGTGACGAGCGCGCTTTCCTATTTGCTGTCGAGGGTGGAGCTTATGGTGAAAGCCCCTCCCGTGCCATCCTCCTTGGCGGACACCCTCTTGGTCTCTGGTGGTGCAGCTCTGGATTTCTTGCTCTTGCCCGTGGAGCTCTCGGGCACGTCCTCAATGGTAGCACAACACTCCAAAGAGGTGCGCTTGCCAGAGTAGGTGCGAGAGGTCTTGCCGGTCTTCTTCTTCCCTCCCGGGGCTTCAACGGCAGGAGCGAGTGCCTTTGGCGGCAGCTGCTGCAACTGCTTCTCGATAGAGTTGGTCAGCGCAGATCAGCGCGTCCTTCTTGTCGGAGGGTACGGTGATGATGGTCATCGGCCCAGGCATCTTCAGCGTGTTGTAGGCGTAGTGCGACGCCACCATGAACTTGGCTAGTGCCGGGCGGCCGAGGATCCTGTTGTAGGGCAAGGGGATCTCGGCTACATCGAAGACGATCCTCTCCGTCCTATAATTCAACTCACCTCCAAACGTCACGGGCAATGTGACCTTCCCCTTCGGCTGGCTCCTTCCCGGGTTGACCCCTTGAAACGTACCCGTTTCCTCGAGGTATCCATCAGGAATTTGCAGCCTTTTGATCACGACGGGCGAGATCAAGTTCAGGCCGGCCCCGCCGTTAACCAGCATCTTGTTCACCTTGAGGTTGCGTATCGTTGGCGAGACCAACAACGGCAAACACCCGACCGCAGTTGTGCGGTCAGGGTGGTCCTCGACGTCAAAGATGAGGGGCGTGCTGGACCACTTCAGTGGCTTCTGAGCGTCGAACGATGGCTCTGCTGTTGTAATCTCACGCGCCTTCTGAAACTCTTGCTTGCCGGAATCGTCGTCCTCGTCATGATCATCGTCTTCCTGCTTCTTGTCGCGGCCCCGAGCGGGGCTCTCTTGCTGGTTATCCTTGCCGTGGCGACCTCCTTGCCCGCCATGCTTCTTGCCGGATCCTTCGGCACCATCCTGACCCTTCTCCTTGTCCCGCCTCTCATACTCGGCCTTTTGCTTTTCGGCAAGCAGCTCGACCTGTCGGCAGTTCTGGAGGTCGTGGCCCTTGGTGCGGTGGATCTTGCAATAAGCCTCCTGGCTTGTCGGCGGCCACCAAGGCCCGGCAGGTGGCGCACCCGGCAATCTCCTTGCCGGGGTCCTCTGCCTTGGCCTTCTTGGTGGCGCCGGTGTCGTCGGATCCCTCGACAGCAAGCACGGCCTTGCCCTTGTGTTTCCTGTTGCGACGCTGACCCTTCTTCGTTGGGGCGGTGGTGTCTTCATCAGTAGAGTCGGTTTCCACGCCGGCGTCCTCACCGGGCTACTTCCTTCCCTCTTCAGCCCAGGCGCACCTATCGGCCAGAACATAAAGTTCGGCCACGTCCTTAACCGTGTTCATCGCCAGCTCCTCACGCATCTTGCGATTGCGTACGTTCTGATGGAACGCGCTAATCACGGCGGCGGGGTGAACGTCGGGGATGTTGTACTGCACCCGGCTGGACCTCTGTATGTACTTGCGCAGGGTTTCCCCTTCCTACTGGGGGATGATATGCAAATCACTGGCCTGGCCATGAGCTTGGTGGCCTCCAGTGAAGGCACCAACGAACTCATGCCACAGATCCGACCAAGAAGAAATGGAATCCACCGGCAAGTGCATCAACCAAGACATGACGTTGGGCTTCAGCGCCAATGCGAAGTAATTGGCGAGCACCTTGTCATCGCGAGCTCCAGTAGCTTGCATCGCGATGGTGTAGATGCTGAGGAACTCCGACGAATGGGTCTTGCCGTTGTACTTCTCGCCGACGTCGGGCTTGAACGTGCGGTGGGACGGCCACTGGAACTGCCGCAGATCACGGGTAAAGCCTAGGCAACCTACCTCGTAAGGTAGGCCGCCGGAGCCCCCCGGTGCTGGGTGGTCCATAGCGGGTCCCGCCCGCTTATCCGACTGGTGGCGCGTATCGCGCCAGCGCTCGATAGTGGTTCGAGCGTCTTCATGGGCTCGTTCTCGAAGAACTTGGCGCTGGTCGCGGTGGGTCTGTGGGTCGGACAACGCTATGGAAACGTTATCATATGCGTCGTCACGACGGACCAGCACCGGCGGCATCTGGCGCGGGGGAGGAGAGTGTACTATGGCTGCAACTCCCCCGATTCTCCTACCGCTGGCATGTGGTGGCTCGACGGAGCGCCGGCCCAAGGGCCCTGCCGGCCGTGGCTCGTCTTTGTTGGCGACGGCGACGAGGCTCCGGATGGTGGCTCTCCACTCGTCGAGCTTCTCCGCAGCAGGAGGGAAGTCGAGGAGCAGCTCCACACGCGCCAAAGCTTCTGCTGGCGTGGGTGGTGGCGAAAGCTGCGTGGACTGTGGCGCGCTTCGACTTCTAACCACGTTAGAAGGAGCTCTGTCATGGCCCAGCGGCCGCGTGCCATTATCGCCAGCACTTCGGCGGGCATGCTGGCCTCCTTCGTCCCACAGATGATGCACAGGGCTCTTCCCACAGCGGTGCCCATGGTCACTGGCGTGGTGACGCTGCTCGTCGCGCACACCATGGGAAGAGCGCGCTGTGGGCGCCGTGGTGGGCATCCTGGAGGTAGCCTGCGGGGGGCCCAGCTTCGTCTCTGGATTTTGTGACATGCGGCCCGCCGTCTTGCGCACGAACGACGCCGCTCACCAGGCTCTGACTGCCAGAGCGATGTTGGTGCTCGCGGGCCGCGCCTCGGGTCCTATCCGCGACCGGCCCGCTACTCGCCCTCATCGGTACGGGCCGTCTGGCCCCCGACGAACCGACCGCCGTGGCCGCCTTCTTCTTGGGAGCCATGGCGACGAAGAACTGCTAGGCTAACTGCTAGACCAGATTCTCACAACAGCGCCCCCTACCTGGCGCGCTAAAGATGTCGGTGGTAACGACACCTATGGGATCACTGGGATCCCTTCTACGGTCGGCGGGCGCAGGGTCGTGAGAAGAGCATATTTAGGAGCTAGCACACGGGTCGTTTACCTAGGTTCGGGCCGCAGGGATGCGTAAAACCCTAGTCCTGCTTTGGTGGATGTATTGAGTGTTCTTGAGCTTTCAAACTAGCTATGGTGGCTGTGTAGTTCCAAAAAGCTGAATCCCTCTCCTGGTCGCCTCGGGCCTCCTTTTATAGGGAAAAGGGGTTGCCACAGTGGCACATAGGAGGTGGAAAGGCCTATAGTGCGCGAGCTTATCGCACGGCATTACGGGACAAAGTGCATTAAATGCGCTACTTAGGTGTCCATTAGCTTTATCGGGGACGGAAACGAGGCCCGTCCCGTCCGTCGCCGCTTCGCCTCGCTTCAACACGCGCCCAGGCCAGCGATGCATGCAGCGCCATGTAGGCAGGCAGGCAGCTGAGGTGGTGCGGTGGTAGGGTCTTCACGAAGATCTGCATGCCACCACACAGGTGCTTGCTGATTTGGCCTGGAAGCTGCATGTTGCCACGCAGGTGCCTGCCCAGCTGGTTGGGCTGGCAGCTGCATGTGAACAGCGGCGGAGCCTTGGTTGGTGCGGGCCTGGCAGTGGCCCCACTGACGCCCTCGGCAAGGGCCTTGTCGGGGGGCCCGGCAAGGGTCTTGCCGTGGTGTCGCAGTCGTCCCCGGCAAGACACTTGCCGGGGGTCTTGTGGGTTTCCTTGGCGAGGATCTCGCCGAGGGTCGTCGTCTTCTGATCCTCATCTGATCTTGTGTGTTTATGATCTTGACAAAGATTTGCATGCCACCACGGAGGCGTCTCCCGAGCCCTGGTCCCAATGTAGTTAGTTGGGTTGGAACCTGTGGGCTCAAGGGTGGCTCACTCTGTTGGTGTTTGGGCAAGTTACCCCGGCAAGGGTCTTGCGGGTGGAGTCCACCTTGCCCCCTTTGCTCTTTGTGTTTTCTGGTCTTGGCGTTGCCTCTGATTGTCTTGTGCCTTTGGCTTCTCTCCGGCTTCCCTCCCCTGCCCTGCTTAGTGTGGCCGTGGGCGCGGCTCCGACTGTCCGTGCACAAGTAACGGGGTAAAAAGGAGTGCCCCTACTTTTGTACACCGACAAGGCGCACCCTATCCGCGGAGCAGCGCGCTTCAGTGCCAGCTCCTGCGGCGTCATCCTCCGGCAGCCATCGACTCGGTACCAGTTGGCTCCGGTGGCGTTTCCCCTTCCCACTGCTCGCAGTCGCAAGCGATCCAGTCTCTCTCGGCTCCAGCGATGGGTGATGCATGCGATGGCTCGTCAGTCGTCCACCTCGCAGATCGAGGCAATCGAGCCCGATGATTCTCTCTATGGCTTGTTCGATTCATCAACTGATCTCTCAGGTACGCCTTCCGAGTGAGAAAGCAACGAACCAGCGATGGAAGTCCTCATGATTGGCTCCTAGCATAGACCACCAGGATTTCCCCGTGGCGGGGCCGAGAGCGGTGGTCCGTTGCACGGCAACGACGAGTACTACTCGCAGGCCCTCATTGTAGAACAAAGAGAAGAGCTACAGTGCAGGAACGAGCATGTCCCTCAGACCCCCATCACTGGGGAGACGGGCGAGGCCCAAGCTTTGGAAGCCGCGCGCGTAGCCACTCTGGCTAAACGCGTGCGTCTGGAGGATCTCCAGAAGTCACTCGAAGATGGCGCTCGCAGACAGCTCCCAAATCCCAGTCGACGACAGCGGTAACTATTCCTGAGTTGATCGCAAAATGAGTATCAAGTATTCCGCACACCGATTCAAAATGTTGCAGCTACTGCGCGGATTGCAGATTCTATCCAGCCGTTCTGATCCGAAGCAGGAGAAGGTCTTAGGCAGATCCATTGCTCAGAGCAGCTGGGGAACAAAATCCAGTCGTTTCCCAGTCACGCAACAGGATTCATATCAGGTCAGTAAGGATAGACACAGTTCAGTCGACACATAGTCCAAGGTCACCCCCGCGGCATGAAGATCGTGGTTATCACCAAGATCGGTACCTGGATCAAGGCCACGGCCAGTTCGCTCCTCGACATCACCGCGATGACCACCGTCGAGTACCATCACCCCTCCCGAGGGGTAGTTCATACACGCCCCGGCAGTACGACGACATGCACCCATACAGCGATGAGCGGAGGGAGCCAATCGATCCGAGAGATCCGAGATTCAACGCAAGATCAATCCTTGTGCAAGGTCTAGTCGACAGAGGTAGAGCTCACCGTGAAAGTCTGGATAGGGATCGTCCGAGTGGAAGTGGCGTGTTTGTTTCTGGGCCCGAGTGTTTCAGCAGGGCCATACGGGCTGCTGATACGTCTCCAACGTATCTATAATTTTTTTATTGTTCCATGCTATTATATTATCCATCGTGGATGTTTTATATGCATCTATATGCTATTTTATATGATTTTTGGGACTAACCTATTGACCTAGAGCCCAGTGCCAGTTTTTGTTTTTTCTTTGTTTTTGAGTTTTACAGAAAAGGAATATCAAACGGAGTCCAAACGAGCTGAAAATTTATGGTGATTTTTTATGGACCAGAAGAAGCCCCCAAAGCAGAAGAGTTGGACCAGAAGAGTCCCGAGCCAAGCACAAGGGTGGACAGCGCGCCCTACCCCCCCCCCCCCCCGGAGGGTGCTCCACCCTTGTCGTTGACTCGTGGACCCCCTGAAGTGAACCGATGCCAAAAATTCCTATAAATATAGAAACCCCCGAAAGGAAACCTAGGTCAGGATTTCCACCGCCGCAAGACTCTGTAGCCATGAAAAACCAATCGGGAGCCCGTTCCGGCACCCCCGGAGGGGGAAACCATCACCGGGGGCCATCTTCATCATCCCGGCGCTCTCCATGACGAGGAAGGAGTAGTTCACCCTCGGGGATGAGGGTATGTACCAGTAGCTATGTGTTTGATCTCTCTCTCTCTCTCTCGTGTTCTTGATTTGGCATGATCTTGATGTACCGTGAGCTTTGCTATTATAGTTGGATCTTATGATGTTTCTCCCCCTCTTCCTTCTTGTAATGGATTGAGTTTTCCATTTGAAGTTATCTTATCGGATAGAGTCTTTACGGATTTGAGAACACTTGATGTATGTCTTGCATGTTCTTATCTATGGTGACAATGGGATATTCACATGATCCACTTGATGTACGTTTTGGTGATCAACTTGCAGGTTTGTGACCTTGTGAACTTATCATAGGGGTTGGCACACGTTTTCGTCTTGACTCTCCGGTAGAAACTTTGGGGCACTCTTTGAAGTTCTTTTTGTTGGTTTGAATAGATGAATCTGAGATTGTGTGATGCATATCGTATAATCAAACCCGCAGATACTTGTGGTGACATTGGAGTATCTAGGTGACATTAGGGTTTTGGTTGATGTGTGTCTTAATGTGTTATTTTAGTACGAACTCTAGGGCTGTTTGTGACACTTATAGGATTGGCCCAAAAGATCGATCAGAAAGAATAACTTTCAGGTGGTTTCGTACCCTACAATAATCTCTTCGTTTGTTCTCTGCTATTAGTGACTTTGGAGTGACTCTTTGTTGCACGTTGAGGGATTGTTATATGATCTAATTATGTTATCATTGTTGAGAGAACTTGCACTAGTGAAAGTATGAACCCTAGGCCTTGTTTTTAAGCATCGCAATACATTTTTGCTCACTTTTGTCACTTGCTACCTTTCTGTTTTTATATTTTCGGTTTACAAAAACCTATATCTACTATCCATATTGCACTTGTATCACCATCTCTTCGCCGAACTAGTGCACCTATACAATTTACCATTGTATTGGGTGTGTTGGGGACACAAGAGACTCTTTGTTATTTGGTTGCAGGGTTGTGTTAGAGAGACCATCTTCATCCTACGCCTCCCACGGATTGATAAACCTTAGGTCATCCACTTGAGGGAAATTTTCTACTATCCTACAAAACTCTGCGCTTAGAGGCCCAACACGAGTCTACAAGAAGAAGGTTGCGTAGTAGACATCAAGCTCTTTTCTGGCACCGTTGCCGGGGAGGCTAGGTAATCGGCACTCACATCCCGTCAACGAAGCTCTTTTCTGGCGCCGTTGCCGGGGAGGTGATTGCTTGAAGGTGTATCTTTAGATCTTGCAATTGAATCTTTTAGTTTCTTGTTTTATCACTAGTTTAGTCTATAAAATAAAACCATAAAAAATGGAATTGAGGTTTCCTCATATGCTTCATCTTTTTAATGTCTTTCGTGAAAATGATGAAAAGGAAAATTGTGCTCAAGTGTTAGAAGAAAAAGTCTATAACATGTTTGGCACTAAATCTTTCAATGATGAGCATGATTGCAATGTTGTTAGTATGAATTCCTTTATTATCCATGATGCTAATGATATGCAAATCCACAAGCTTGGGGATGCTATGTTTGATGAAGATGATATTTTTTGCCCCCCATGTTTTGATGAGCAAATTTATTATGATCATAGCATGCCTCCTATTTATGATGATTATATTGATGAAAGTGGGTTTGGAAGAGTGTCAACTTTAGAAAGTAATGATTCCACTATTTTGGAGGGAGTTGAATCTTATTGTAAGAAATTATGAAAGTGGACTTGGAGAGGTCATGACTTTATTTTGTGATGAATCCACTATTTCGAAAGAGGTTCCAATTGATTACGAGAACAAAGTTGCTATCTATGATGATTATTGTGATGATATGTATGCTATAAAGAATAATGATAACCATGAAACTTGCCATCATGATTTTAATTTTTAATTGTATTATGCCTCACATGATAGTTATTTTGTTGAGTTTGCTCCCACTATTATGAATGAGAAGAAATTTGCTTATGTGGAGAGTAATAAAATTTCTATGCTTATGCATCATGAAAAGTGTGCTTTATGTGATAGTTATATTGTTGAGTTCATTCATGATGCTATTGAAAATTATCATGAGAGAGGAACATATGTTTTTACATATTGCAATAATAACAAGTTTCCTCTCTATGTGTTGAAAATCTTGAAATTTTGCTTATTTTTCTTTCCTATGCTAGTTGATTCTTGCTCCCATAAATTGTTTGCTCATAAAATCCCTATGCATAGGAAATGGGTTAGACTTAGATGTGTTTGTCATATGCTTCATGATGCTCACATTATGTTTCAATACTTATCTTTTATATGAGCATCATTGAAATCATCATGCCTAGCTAAAAAGGCATTAAAGAAAAGCGCTTGTTGGGAGACAACCCAACATTTACCCCTACTGTTTTTGTGTGCTCATATGATTAAGTGATCAATTGAAGGTACAGTGGGGGTTTTACGCCCAAAACTGCGAGTGTCGTGTTCTCCTTAGGGACTAGGCAAATCGATGATCGTGCTTGGCTAAAGCTAGGTAACACAATTCAGATTATGAAAGCAAGAAAATAAACCTAAACTAAACAAGGTTATTCCCGGAGATCGTTGATAAAGAAAACGACAATCAGCAAAGGGAGATTCAGATTTTACTCAATATCTTTTTGGTATTTTCATTATACTTGAGAATCTAAAACATTAACACAAAGGGAAATAATATGACAAGGACAGTTGCATATATAACTATCAAGCATATGACAGGAGGAAGAAAGAACCTAATATGACGGTACATAATTATATCACAACACAAACAATTATAGTAGGCATATATATGACAAACATTTATCTCACAAGAACTTGAGGTAATACATGGACTACGAATCTGAATATATTTCTACAGAAAAGGGAACACACCGGTGACAACACATACATGAACTGGAATTAAAAGACAGAGGGTGAACGCACATATGAGCTAGCAGACCACTAATTCATAGATCAAATCAAACATACCAAATGTTTTCCAAAGCAACTAGACATCAACTAGTCAGAACACATAATAAGATGCACCATATTATACAAGTACGAAACTGAACAATCATCAGGTTGCAAGATCTTATCAAATCTGAATATTACATGTACTACACGTCTCAAATTTTACAGAAATTTCAGAGAAGAGAGGGAGAAAGAGAGATAGAAGCAGCAAGATTGAGGAGAGAGCAGCAGCAAAGGGAGGTTGAGAGAGAGAGAGAGAGAGATTCAGCAGAAGGTGTTGAAGAAGGAGAAGCAGCAGGCAGAAAGTGAAGGAGAAGAAAGGAAGCAGAGGCGTGGGGGAAGCAGCAGCAAGATTGAAGAAAGAGGAGCAGCAAGGACGTGAGGATGGGGAGCAGCAGCAGTTTTGGGGATAGAAGAAGAGAAGCAGCAGGAGATTGAAGAAGGAGCAGCAGAGATCAGGCGCAAGCAGAGCAGCATCAGGGACGTGGGAAGAGCAACAGCAGCGTGGGGATGGTCGCGCGGGGCACCATGCACCTCGTCTGGTCGAGCCCGCGAGCGTGGGTTGGAGGCGCGGTGGTGATGCGGTGGCTCTGGTGGTTGGATGGATGGGCGGTGTGTGCTGCTGGCGGCGTGGATATGGATTGGTGCTGGTGGATGCTGGTGATGGCACGGTGGCGCGCCGCCACGCCGGCCTGGCCGCGGTGGCGGCCGGTGGTGGAGAAGGTGGGGTGAGGGAGATGGAGATATGCCAGGCCCGATTTGGGAATCGAGCTGCGCTAGGGATTTTGATCCCCTCCGTGATCTGTCTTTTTTTTTTTACTTTGGCCCTCCTCCTTTCTTCTTTCTTCCCAAGTAGATCCTCCCATCTTTAATTTGGCCCCTCAGTTACTTCTTTCCTTCACGCTCAGCTCCTTGACTCCATCACTTGATCATTTGTAGTAGAAGAATTTGTGCCTTGTCGCACTTTTCTGCAAAATAAACAAGTGACTAGTCAACAATCCTTTTATATGATTTTCATGCAAATATGCAACAATTTACAGCAATAATTAATGGTCAGATCACAACAAATGATATATTTGTATGCCAAAATTATATATATGAAATGTGCTTATCAAGTTCCCCCACACTTAAATCTTTGCTTGTCCTCAAGCAAAGGAATATGACAAGAGCAGGATAGTGAATAGTGAGCTGACTAGAGAATGTCCAAGTGAAGTAGATCTCTAAACAATGCATGCTTTGGACTTAGCTAGTGAAAATCAATGGTTAAGAGTGCTACAGAGCAATAGGACACTAGTAAACTCAATGATTTTAAACTTTTACAAAGATAAAAGTGGATCAACAAGTTTAAATGCTGATTGCGCCAAAGGGTTCCTAAAGAGAGCATGATCCCAAAAAAAACTTATTACCCGAAACATAACATTATGGTTGAAGCACTTATTGAATTTGAAGTAAGTAATGATAATATTTTATCGATCTCACCAAAGGAACATACCACTGATCCCGAGAACATGGTATACACCTGGCTCGACCAATTATTAGTTTTTTTGTTTGTCTCCCCAAAGGAACATACCACCGATCCCGAGAACATGGTATACACCTGGTTCGACAATTACATTTTTATTTATTTATTACTGTCCAAGCTACCAGATTTCACATGCCACCGATCCAGGGAACATGACATGCGACTGTAGGTAAACCAGACTTATTCATTATAAGATATACTTTTTTTTAATTTTCAAATTAACAAAAACAAAAATCATCACTCATCCATGTCTGGTTCACATACTACCGATCCAGGGAACATAGCATGCTAATCCATAGTGGTAAGTGATTGCTCTGAATGGGAACACAATAGGCACAAACTCAGCATCTAACACTTAATGATCTAGGTGTATCAAGGTAAAAGCAGAAAATGAATAAGTTTTCTAGTGTACTAGGGATTTGAGCACTCAAAACTAATAGTTCTCACTAATTTTAGCAAAGCACGCAATATGTAGATCACTAGTTTACATGGCATTCAACAATCAGTTCGCATATTCTCATCAAGCACCATATGTCAAATAAAATTCAGTGGGGCAACATTTAAGAAATGGCTTGATAAGCAACCCAAATAACATTTGATTTCAGCATGTATCAATGGATGATAATTTCAAAATGGGTCACGAAACAGCTCACCGGGCTTTGATCATGTAGCACTCACTCGACACTCTCTAAACTGCAGCTCTTCTCTTTTTTGCTTCTCTATCCTCATGCCTGCTCCAGCTTCTCTCTTCATGTGTGCTCCTTGCTTCTCCTCATCACCATGCCATGGGTCCACCGGGGTCCCAGCGAATGTCATCTCGAACTTGGTCAGCATGTAGTGGATCGTGCACAAGCAAAAACCTGAAAGAGCTCTCAACAAAAGAGACAATGCAAGTGGTAGGGATAATACCCTCCAAGTCATCAATCAAATATCCAATTACATAAGCATAGCTATAAAGCACATGTTTAGGATGGTAGAAATCAGCAAGGTCAACACTAACATGAGGATGATATTTATCATTAAGCTCAAGACTAGCATGGGAATGATATGTTTCATTTAGCATAGAACTAGCACAAGGAAAGTAACTGTGATCATCACAAATGAGAGTAATGCCACTAACAAGGTATATATCATCATATCCAAGCAAATACTTTTTCAAATCTACTTTAACAGATGGCTGAAACGTCTCCAACGTATCGATAATTTTTTATTGCTTCATGCTATATTATATTCTGTTTTGGATGATTAATGGGCTTTGTTATACACTTTTATATTATTTTTGGGACTAGCCTATTAACCGGAGGCCCAGCCCAAATTGTTGTTTTTTTGCCTATTTCAGTGTTTTGCGGAAAAAGAATATCAAACGGAGTCCAAACGGAATGAAACCTTCGGGAACGTGATTTTCGGAACAAACGTGATCCAGAGGACTTGGACCCTACGTCAAGAAAGCAACTAGGAGAGCACGAGGCAAGGGGGCGCGCCCTCCACCCTCGTGGGGCCCATGTTGCTCCACCGACGTACTTCTTCCTCCTATATATACTAACGTACCGCCAAACCAGCAGAGGCATCCATGAAAACCTAATTCCACCGCCGCAACCTTCTGTACTCGTGAGATCCCATCTTGGGGCCTTTTCCGGCGTCCTGCCGGAGGGGGCATTGATCATGGAGGGCTTCTACATCAACACCATAGCCTCTCCGATGATGTGTGAGTAGTTTACCTCAGACCTTCGGGTCCATAGTTATTATCTAGATGGCTTCTTCTCTCTCTTTGGATCTGAATACAAAGTTCTCCACGATTCTCGTGGAGATCTATTCGATGTAATCTTCTTTTGCGGTGTGTTTGTTGAGACCGATGAATTGTGGGTTTATGATCAAGTTTATCTATGAACATTATTTGAATCTCCTCTGAATTCTTTTATGTATGATTGGTTATCTTTTTTAAGTCTCTTCGAATTATCAGTTTGGTTTGGCCTACTAGATTGATCTTTCTTGCAATGGGAGAAGTGCTTAGCTTTGGGTTCAATCTTGCGGTGTCCTTTCCCAGTGACAGCAGGGGCAGCAAGGCACGTATTGTATTGTTGCCATCGAGGATAACAAGATGGGGTTTATATCATATTGCATGAGTTTATCCCTCTACATCATGTCATCTTACTTAAAGCATTACTCTGTTCTTTTGAACTTAATACTCTAGATGCATGCTGGATAGCGGTCGATGTGTGCAATAATAGTAGTAGATGCAGGCAGGAGTCGGTCTACTTGTCATGGACGTGATGCCTATATACATAATCATACCTAGATATTCTCATAACTATGCTCAATTCTATCAATTGCTCAACAGTAATTTGTTTACCCACCGTAATACTTATGCTCTCGAGAGAAGCCACTAGTGAAACCTATGGCCCCCGGGTCTATTTTCCATCATATTAATCTTCCAACACTTAGCTATTTTATTGCCTTTTATTTTACTTTGCATCTTTATTATAAAAATACCAAAAATATTATCTTATCATATCTATTAGATCTCACTTTCGTAAGTGACCGTGAAGGGATTGACAACCCCTTTTATTGCGTTGGTTGCGAGGTTTTTATTTGTTTGTGTAGGTGTGAGGGACTTGTGCGTGGCCTCCTACTGGATTGATACCTTGGTTCTCAAAAACTGAGGGAAATACTTACGCTGCTTTACTGCATCACCCTTTCCACTTCAAAGGAAAACCAACGCAGTGCTCAAGAGGTAGCAAGAAGGATTTCTGGCGCCGTTGCCGGAAGTCTACGCAAAAGTCAACATACCAAGTACACATCACAAACTCTTATCTCCCGCATTACATTATTTGCCATTTGCCTCTCATTTTCCTCTCCCCCACTTCACCCTTACCGTTTTATTCGCCCTCTCTTTTCCGTTCGCCTCTTTTCCGCTTGCTTCTTGTTTGCTCGTGTGTTGGATTGCTTGCTTGTCACTATGGCTCAAGACAATACTAAATTGTGTGACTTTACCAATACCAACAACAATGATTTTCTTAGCACTCCGATTGCTCCTCTTACCGATACCGAATCTTGTGAAATTAATGTCCTTTGTTGAATCTTGTCAAGAAAGATCAATTCGCCGGCCTTCCTAGTGAAGATGCCGCTACCCATCTAAATAGCTTCGTTGATTTGTGTGATATGCAAAAGAAGAAAGATGTGGACAATGATATTGTTAAATTGAAGCTATTTCCTTTTTCGCTTAGAGATCGTGCTAAAGCTTGGTTTTCTCTTTGCCTAAAAATAGTATTGACTCGTGGAATAAGTGCAAATATGCTTTTATCTCTAAGTATTTTCCTCCCGCTAAGATCATCTCTCTTAGAAACGATATTATGAATTTTAAGCAACTTGATCATGAACATGTTGCACAATCTTGGGACATAATGAAATTAATGATACGTAATTGCCCTACACATGGTTTGAATTTGTGGATGATTATACAAAAAAATTATGCCGGATTGAATTTTGCTTCTAGAAATCTTTTAGATTCGGCCACGGGAGGCACTTTTATGGAAATCACTTTAGGAGAAGCTACTAAAATCCTAGATAATATTATGGTTAATTATTCTCAATGGCACACTGAAAGATCTACTAATAAAAAAGTGCATGCGATAGAAGAAATTAATGTTTTGAGAGGAAAGATGGTTGAACTTATGAAATTATTTGCTACTAAGAGTGTTTTTTCTGATCCTAATGATATGCCTTTGTCCACTTTGATTGAGAATAATAATGAATCTATGGATGTGAATTTTGTTGGTAGGAATAATTTTGGTAACGCGTACAGAGGAAACTTTAATCCTAGGCCATATCCTAGTAATCCCTCTAATAATTATGGTAATTCCTACAACAACTCTTATGGAAATTTTAATAAGATGCCCTCTGAATTTGAAACTAGTGTTAAAGAATTTATGAATTCGCAAAAGAATTTCAATGCTTTGCTTGAAGAAAAGTTGCCTAAGATTGATGAATTGGCTAGGAACATTGAAAGAATTTCTCTTGATGTTGATTCCTTGAAACTTAGATCTATCCCACCTAAGCATGATATCAATGAGTCTCTCAAAGCCATGAGAATTTCCATTGATGAATGCAAAGAAAGAACCGCTAGGATGCGTGCTAAGAAAGATTGCTTTGTGAGAGCGTGTTCTTCTAGTTTCTATGAAAATAAAGATGAAGATCTAAAAGTTATTGATGTGTCCCCTATTAAATCTTTGTTTTGCAATATGAATCTTGATAATGATGGGACTGAATATGATCTACCTTTACCTAGAAGGTGTTCCAAAAATTCAGAGTTTTTAGATCTTGATGCTAAAATTGGTAAAAGTGTGGTTGAAGAAGTTAAAACTTTAGATAGCAATAAACCCACTATTTTGGATTTCAAGGAATTTAATTATGAGAATTGCTCTTTGATAGATTGTATTTCCTTGTTGCAATCCGTGCTAAATTCTCCTCATGCTTATAGTCAACATAAAGCTTTTACTAAACATATCGTTGATGCTTTGATGCAATCTTATGAAGAAAAACTTGAGTTGGAAGTTTCTATCCCTAGAAAACTTTATGATGAGTGGGAACCGACTATTAAAATTAAAATTAAAGATCATGAATGCTATGCTTTGTGTGATTTGGGTGCTAGTGTTTCCACGATTCCAAAAACAGTGTGATTTGCTAGGATTCCGTGAATTTGATGATTTCTCTTTAAACTTGCACCTTGCGGATTCCACTATTAAGAAACCTATGGGAAGAATTAATGATGTTCTTATGAATCTAAGTTTTATTGTTCTTGATATAGATTGCAATCCTTCATGTCCTATTATTCTTGGTAGACCTTTCCTTAGAACGATTGGTGCAATCATTGATATGAAGTAAGGGAATATTAGATTCCAATTTCGTTAAGGAAAGGCATGGAACACTTCCCAAGAAAGAAGATTAAATTACCTTATGAATCTATTATGAGAGCCACTTATGGATTGCCTACCAAAGATGGCAATACCTAGATCTATCATTGCTTTTATGCCTAGCTAGCGGCGTTAAACGATAGCGCTTGTTGGGAGGCAACCCAATTTTATTCTTGGTTTTTTTCTTTTTGCTTCTGTTTAGGAATAAATATTTGATCTAGCCTCTGGTTAGGTTTGTTTTTATGTTTTAATTAGTGTTTGTGCCAAGTTAAACCTATAGGATCTTCTTGGATGATGGTTATTTGATCTTGCTGAAAATTCCAGAAACTTTCTGTTCACGAAAACAATTGTTAAAAATTACCAGAACGTGATATAATATTGATTCCAATTGCAGAAGATCAATAAACAAATAATTTAGGTCTTCCTATTTTTTCTGAATTTTTAGAGTTCCACAAGTTTGCGTTAGTTACAGAATACTACAGACTGTTCTGTCTTTGACAGATTCTGTTTTTCGTGTGTTGTTTGCTTATTTTGATGAATCTATGGCTAGTAAAATAGTTTATAAACCATAGAGAAGTTGGAATACAGTAGGTTTAACACCCATATAAATAAAGAATGAGTTCATTACAGCACCTTGAAGTGGTGTTTTGTTTTCTTTTGCTAACAGAGCTCACGAGATTTTCTGTTAAGTTTTGTGTTGTGAAGTTTTCAAGTTTTGGGTAAAAGATTTGATGGATAATGGAACAAGGAGTGGCAAGAGCCTAAGCTTGGGGATGCCCATGGCACCCCAAAATAATCTAAGGACACCAAAAAGCCAAAGCTTGGGGATGCCCCGGAAGGCATCCCCTCTTTCATCTACTTTCCTCGGTAACTTTACTTGGAGCTATATTTTTATTCACCACATGATATGTGTTTTGCTTGGAGCGTCTTGTATAATTTGAGTCTTTGCTTTTTAGTTTACCAAAATCATCTTTGCTGTACACACCTTTTGAGAGAGACGCACATGATTCGGAATTTATTAGAATACTCTATGCGCTTCGCTTATATCTTTTGAGTTATATAGTTTTTGCCCTAGTGCTTCACTTATATCTTTTAGAGCACGGAGGTGGTTTTGTTTTATAGAAACTATTATTATCTCATGCTTCACTTATATTATTTTGAGAGTCTTAAACAGCATGGTAATTTGCTTAAATTGGGAAATTAATCCTAATATGTTAGGTATTCAAGACTAGTAAAAACTTTCTTATGAGCGTGTTGAATACTAAGAGAAGTTTGATGCTTGATGATTGTTTTGAGATATGTAGGTAGTGATATTAAAGTTATGCTAGTTGAGTAGTTGTGAAATTGAGAAATACTTGTGTTGAAGTTTGCAAGTCCCGTAGCATGCACGTATGGTAAACGTTATGTAACAAATTTGAAACATGAGGTGTTCTTTGTTTGTCTTCCTTATGAGTGGCGGTCGGGGACGAGCGATGGTCTTTTCCTACCAATCTATCCCCCTAGGATCATGCGCGTAGTGCTTGGTTTTTGATGATGTAGCGACTCGACCTCAGACGGTCAAGTCTCTGTGCTTAAGTGTCATCCCTGGATCGGTATGCTGACACACACAGTACTCGAGGATTTATAACAAAGGTAAATCACATGTATAAAATAACGTAAATACTATTACCTCAATCCAAATAGCGGAAGTAACAACAAGGTTGTGGATTCCCATCAACACCAACGGCAAAGTTGAGTGTAGAAATCGTAACCCTAACGTATCACTTACTCGTCGTAAGAAGTCCTGCAACATGAGACGTTGCAGCCACAAAGAGTCAGTACATTTAATGTACTGGCAAATTCATACCATAGAGAAATGATGAATAAAGGCTATCACTACATGCATATATGGCTGGTGGAAAGCTCTATGGTTAACATGTTTTTGCGAAAAGCCAATTTTTCCCTACTGCAAAGGAATATATTTTATTTAACTACAAAGTCTGTTGAAAAACATTGAGAATGGTAAACCCCATCTCAATCCCAATTAAAAGTAATCTTTAACAACCCAACAAATTAATTATAGGGTGATGAGATCAACATGATAATCCAAGAACCAGATACTCAAGATGTCCATAACCGGGGACACGGCTAACCATGATTAGTTTCTACACTCTGCAGAGGTTTGCGCACTTTTCCCCACAAGACTCGATCTCCTCCGTTGGATTTCTCGCACTACATAATGTTTGGGAAACGGATGACCGAGACACAGTCTTTCCGAAGAGGTCCCCTTAACCGATAGATAGGCCTGTACACCTACAATCCCCTACATCTGCTAGCCCATCATGGAAAGGTTTCCCACAACTTACTCAACTATGCTAGAGCCCATAATGGCATGTGGCTGCACACGGAAGTTTCTAGCATGAATAATCTTATGATCCCTTTGAGCCTGGGTGGCGGACCGTAGGATGATCACACGGATACCCCGGGATCTCCTAGGACAACACTGGATACCCCAGGTGCCCAAACAAGCAATCCACCCAGATGTGTATTAAAGTTGCCACCTTAAGTTGAACCATTAATTAACAATCTCACATCTGTCATGGATACACTCAAACCCAATCAATGTCTACGAGCATAGCATGGCAATATAAGCATAACGTAATAGTAACTCCCAAGGTTTGAATGCAGGGCAATAGATTCCTACCTCATCAACTACTTCCCAATACCCACATGTTATCAATCCTACTCATGCAATGTTTGAGGGTGAAACTAATGCATAAAAACTGGGTATGAAAGGGATATGATCAAAGTGTGAACTTGCCTGTACTGTTGATGAAGATGATTCGCACTCAACACTCTTGATAGTTCTACTCGTCACACTCCGGTCAATCTATCGTAAGCAAGCAATAGTAACCACACATAAGCAATCACTCAAAAGATCAGAAAAAACGAAGAATACGATTCGGAAAACATCAAAACCAAGCAAATAACTCTTGCAACATAAAACAATTTCTAACAGTACCAAAATTATATGAATTTGGCCTTATCAGAAAGTTTAGGTCAAGAGCTTCGATAAGCAAAAAGAATCAACTAAATCAGAGCTACGAAACTCAAGTTACGATCAAACGAAGTTCAAATACAAAACTGGTTGAAATAAAATTTTAAAACTTTCAAAAACATGTTCAAGTTGTTTTACTGGATAGAGGGGATCATAACGAAGAAGTGAGCGTTGGTTTCGTTGGATTTGGACAAACGAGTAAAAAGTTGTGATCGTTTGAAGATCAGGGACTAAACTGTAAGAAAAGAATTCACAGATAGGTCCTTGGCCAAAAATTAAAATAAAAAGAAAAATCCTATTGAACGAATGTTCGCTACAGAAGCATACACGACGAAAATCGTTCACTACAAAGGCTAAACCAGCGAACGTCCATTGAATAACCTAACTAACAAAAAAACCGATGGTCCTAAACGAAAAACCGAACCAGAAGGGAAAACTGGGTTGGACCGATGGTTTATACCGGTTCAGCAGCGGTTGGACGTCGGCAGGGAATTCTGGCGGTGGCGGCGACGGTTGGCGGCGGGCTCCGGTGAAGCGCGGCAGCAGCGAGGCGAGCAGGCGGCGGCACGGCGGCGATGCGGGCAGCAGCGAGCGGCGCGGGGCGGCGGGGCGCGGTAGCGGCGATGCGAGGCGCGGCACGCGGCGGATCGGCAGAGGGCGGTGGCGGCGAGATGTGGGAGAGAGAGGGGCGGCAGGCGCGGCTTTATAGGAGGGAGGAGGCGGCGGTGCCGTGGAGAAGGGGCAAAGCGAGGCGGCGGCGGAGTCCTGGTGCAGGACGGCGGCGGCGGCGTACTGGAGCTGGGGGCTGGTGCCTTGCCGGGCGCCCCTCGGGCCCAGTCAGGAGCCCTAGGGGGAGCGGCTCGTCACCTGAAGCAGAGGCCAGGGCTGAGGCCACCCAGCCGCGGTCGACAACCAAAGGAGGAGCCCTTGGCACACCTGCCGTGCCCCAAGTGAGGCCACGAAGGAGAGATGGCAAGAACGCGGGCTCGAGGCACCAGGCTGGCGCGCTTGCCTCTCCGCTGACCTCGCGCCATGCGCGGCAGGCTGGCTTGGGGTGCTCAAGGCCAACAGGGGACTTGAGGCAGCAGGAGGTTGATTCTCGCGAGATTTCGCCGCCTTAGCAAAAGGGACCCTAGGGAGCCACAGTCAGGAGGGGAAGCAGCACTCGAGAAGCTACAAATATAAGGTACTCACTCGTCTATGGCGATGTATTTCCTCTGTTTCAATGGCCGAAAGGCATCACCGCTGCATCTTGGAGACCCTTTCCTCTTCTGGAGCGCATCGAAGTTCAGTCGGAGCCGGCCGAAGCCCAGGGTACGGTCGCCAACTCCGGGATCAGCTGGGGAAGCTCCTGAGGAGGTGACCTCAGGGGTGCCATACTGCATGGAGACCTTGGCCTCCACCTTGCGGCGGCCCGCCGGGGCCTCGAGGGCTGTGGCCTCAGGAGCATCGGGCTGCGACGCCCCTCCGGCCGCTTCATCAGGACGACTCTCCAGGGAGTCGTGGGTCGGCCCTCTGGGAGCCTCGGGCGGCGCCGATCCCTCGGCAGCCGTGTCGCCAGCGGTCAACGATGGTCACCCCCCTGCGCCCACATCCGGGGATGTCGCCGCGCTGGTGGCGGGCAAGGGAGCCACAGAGACCGGGTTCTCGCGAGGCCCTTCAAGACCGGTCGGGCGTAGTCCCCATTCGTCGAAAGGGGGCATCTGCCTCACGAAATCCACCTTGTTCAAGCAGCGGTACAGGAGGCAACCCTCCTCTCGCATGTCGGCTGGCGACGGGTCGCCCGTCAAGATCTCGAGCACAGTTTGTTACGCCTCAAGAGGAAGCCCGGACTCATGAAGTCTCATGCGGTCCTTGTTGCCGGACAGAGTCCACATTGGTCGAGAATGGCGCTGGAGCGGGGCAACACGGCGCCGGGTGAACTCGTTCACCACCATGGGCGCAGTCATGCCAAGATCCTTCAGCCTCTTCAACCGGAGCCAGACGTAGGCAAGACGCGGGTCAGCGAGCCTCTCGTGGCCCCAGCCAGAGCTGGGAACGGCGGGTGCCGACGGGAGCGAGAGTAGGGGGCTGAGCACACCGACATCCATGAATACCCACCTCTGCCGAAACCCGCTCGCAGACGGCAGGAGCTCGAAGTCAATCCCCGAGCCGGCCGTCGCAGCCACGGCCTGGAAGCTCAGGCACCCCGAGCACTGCCGAGGGTCGGCCAGGTGCAGCGAGAAGAAATGGTGAAGTAGGGCCACGGAAGGAGCAATGCCCACCATGGCCTCGCAGACGAAGGCGAAGACAGCAAGGAGGACGATGGATTGGTGATCTAAGTGCAGCATATGGATCTGGTAATGAGAAAGCACGTCGTTGAAGGAGGAGAAAGGGGGAATCAAGCCGGCCCATAGGGCGTCAAGGAGAATGTGGACCTCAGTGACTATCCTGTCAATAGAGGCGCGGGATGCGGGCCAGGCCACAGTCTTCCCCCATTCGTTGAAGTCGGCGGCGATCGTTGGGCGGACCTTGCCCATGGCTTCCTGGTTGAGCACCACCGGCCGCCTGGCAGCTGGCTCGAAGGCCGGGGGTGGTTCGGCTGGGGACTGGAGCTTCTTCTTCCCCTTCTTCGCTCGGCTCGGCGCCATGGCGACGGAGAGGACAGAGCTCAGGTCAGATTGGAAGAAGGGGATGTTGTTTCGAGGAGGCGGAAGAGTTGGGGAGCGTGTCACCAGCGACGAAGGAGTAACTGTGTTGGTCGCGGTGGCCGCTTGGCCAAGCGGATATCAAGGCTGCATGGGGAAGCGGGAGCGCCCACGTCCCGTCAGTCACCACGCATCAATCAAGGCCGCAGGCGGTTGGGGCCCGCGGCGCTCCGCACTTGTTCCTTGGCTTCGCCTCGAAACCAAGTCCGAGCGCGCCTTGGGCTCGGGGGCTACTATCGGTGTTCTGGGAACGGGGGTCCCCAGACTTGCCTGCCTACGGCCCACGACGTGGCTCCTGCAGCGGCCTGGTACGGCCCATCTTCCCACGCAAACACTCAAGACCCTCGCGAGGGGCCAAGCCTCACGAGGCGGACGACACAAGACCTCCTCAGGGGCAACCTCACTAGGCTGGCTCGCGAGGAGCGGAGAGATCAAGGCAAGTGGCATCTCCTTAGGTTACCGTGACGTGAGCCGTGATGGCCAAGGTCAGGCGAGCGCCAGCGGGCGCAGAGTACTGGTTTCCTCTTTGGTGCTAAAGGAGCAAGCGCAGGCGAGGAGTCCCGAGGCATCAGGCAAAGGTTTCCATATCGGTGCAACGAGACCAAGACCAGCAGGACGGCAGGACGGAGGTCATCGCGGAGCCCACGGCGGCGTCACCACCAGAGCCTTTAGCAGGCGAAGACCACCTTTTGTCAGGATAGCTTGAACTAGCTGTCCCCCTTCAAATTGGCCGTTGTGGGATCCCTTCCCGCCTAACATTTGCGGAGAGGACCCGGGCCTCTATAAATAGGGCTAGCCACCACCATAGGAGGCAACTCATCTTGGACTAGATCCCTTCCACCAGGGCCACCACACAAGCTCACCGTGCACAAGAACACCTCTCCTCAGGAGGCTGTTCTTCCATTGTACTTGTTCATTCTCAGCCTACAAGGCAATCCACCACACCACACTGGAGTAGGGTATTACACCACATCGATGGCCCGAACCAGTATAAACTCTTGTGTCCCTTGTTCTTCGAGTTCGACGAGTTGAGCTTTGAGATCGTGGTGAGAGCGTGAGCTAGGGGGAGAGAGATCTTCGTGCGCACCCCAGAGTTCGAACCTCAAGGGTTTTGCCGAAACCCGAAATCCTATATATTGCACTTGTATCACCATCTCTTCGTTGAACTAGTGCACCTATACAATTTACCATTGTATTGGGTGTGTTGGGGACATAAGAGACTCTTTGTTATTTAGTTGCAGGGTTGTTTGAGAGAGACCATCTTCATCCTACGCCTCCCACGGATTGATAAACCTTAGGTCATCCACTTGAGGGAAATTTGCTACTGTCCTACAAAACTATACACTTGGAGGCCCAACACGAGTCTACAAGAAGAAGGTTGCGTAGTAGACATCAGCTGCTGAGATCCCACCCAACTTCAGGTTGGCCACAGGAGTGAACAAGTTCACTGGCGATTCGAAGCCAGATACGTGGTTAGAAGATTACCGAGTGGCTGTGCAGATTGGCAGAGGAAATGATTATATTGCCATGAAACATTTTCCCTTGATGCTTGAAGGGTCGGCACGGGCATGGTTGAACAAGCTGGGCCTGCTAGCATATACTGCTGGGAAGACTTGGCCCGAGTGTTTATTAAAATATTTGAAGGCACTTGCAAGCGTCCTGCTGGGTTGACTGAATTGCAGCATTGCATCCAGAAACCGAATGAAACTTTGAGTGATTACATACAGCGTTGGACAACGCTTCACCATGTGGTGGATAATGTTATAGAGCATCAGGCAGTCCGTGCCTTCAAAGAAGGTGTTAGGTAGAAGGAGCTGATCCTGAAATTTGGGCGGTCTGGACCCTGACCATGAACCGAATGATGGAGATTGCCACTCGGTATGCGAATGGAGAAGAAGAAGACCGCCTCTGCAGCGGCAAAGGGAAAGCTAATGAGCATGATCCCAACAACAACAATCCCAGTCGGAAACAGAAGTGCAAATCTGAAGACGCTGGTCAAGCAGAAGCGGCTGCAGTTGCCGCTCAAGGCAAGTTCAAAGGGAAGGCCAAAGAGCAGTGGATTCCTAAGAAGAAGAGAGATCTGTCAGGCCAGGACATTCTAGATCTGCCGTGCGCCATTCACATGAAGAAAAATGAAGAGGGTAACCTGATTTTACCCAAGCATACCACTCGACAGTGCAGGTTCTTGATTCAGCAGTTCTGTGAAGGTCAGCTGAGTGAAAAAGGCTTAGACAAGGATGACGGCACAGAAAAAGCTGAGGATTACCTGAAAGTCAATGCCACTCTGGTGATTTTCGCCGATGTTGAGAGTAAAAGGCGACTGGAAGTCATTAACCGAGAGGTGAATATGGCCATTCCAGCGACTACCACATATCTCAAGTGGTCGAAGACTCCCATAACCTTTGACCAGTCGGATCACCCAGCTCATGTTGCTACCCCTGGGCGGCAGACGCTAGTGGCAGATCCGGTTTTGGGAGGCACTTGGTTGCGTAAGGTCCTCATGGATGATGGGAGTGGCTTGAACATACTCCATGCTAAGACCCTGAAGGGAATGGACATTCCGATCTCCCGACTCTGTGAGAGCAACATGCAGTTCCACGGAGTCATTCTAGGAAAGAAGGCAAAATCACTCGGTCAGATTGCTTTGGATGTGGTTTTTGGTGACTCGAAGAATTTTCGAAAGGAGAAACTGATGTTTGAAGTGGTGGACTTCCACAATGCCTACCATGTTATCCTTGGTCGACCGGCTTACGCACATTTCATGGCCCATCCAAGTTATGTATACCTCAAGTTGAAAATGCTTGGACCCAAGGGTGTAATCACGATTACTGGGAACAGGCAAAGAGCCAAAGAGTGCCTTAAGCAAGCATAAAAAATCGCTGATGAGCAGATGGCCATGGCGGAGTTGGAAGAATACAAGAGAAATGCGGATCCGACTGATCTGCTTCGGTCCAAGAAGCCAGCTTCAGAATCAGCTTTCCAGTCGGCGGGTGAGATGAAGCAAGTTCACATTCACCCGGAAGATCCCATAGCCGCTCCAACCAATATCTCAACGACACTTGATAGAAAATAGGAAGCCGCGCTCATCCAGTTCCTCCGTGAGAACTGGGACATCTTTGCATGGAAACCATCTGACATGCCGGGTGTACCCAGGGGACTGGCTGAGGACCGTCTAAGAGTTGACTCGGAGGCTAAACCTGTCAAAGAGCATCTCCACCGCTCCGCTGCGGAGAAGAGGAAGGCTATTGGTGAAGAAGTGGCTCGGCTCCTGGCGGCTGAGTTCATATGTGAGATATACCACTCTGAGTGGCTTGCCAACGTCGTCATGGTCCCCAAGAAGGACAAGTCACTCCGTATGTGCATTCATTTCAAACATATCAATTGGGCCTGCCCGAAAGATCATTTTCCGCTCCCCCACATCGACCAAATTGTGGATTCCACTACGGGATGCGAGCGTTTGTCTTTTCTCGATGCCTATTCCGGATACCATCAGATTCGACTGTGTGGGCCAGATGAAATAAAAACTGCCTTGATCACCACTTCTGGGTGTTTTTGCTATGTCACCATGCCATTCGGTCTCAAAAACGCTGGTGCTCCATGCATGCGCATGATTCAAAAGTGCCTGCTCACTCAAATCAGTCGAAATGTCAAGGCTTACATGGATGATATCGTGGTCAAGTAACGCAAAGGTTCCGACCTGCTGACCGATCTCGTTGAAACTTTTTCCAACCTAAGGAGGTATGACATAAAGTTGAATCCATCCAAGTGCACTTTCGGAGTGCATGGAGGCAAGTTACTCGGTTTTCTCATTTCTGAACAAGGAATAGATGCCAATCCCGAGAAAATCAATGCAATCGTCCGAATGAAGCGCCCTATGCAGATGCACGATGTCCAGAAGCTCACAGGCTGTCTTGCAGCTTTGAGTCGGTTCATTTCTCATCTCGGAGAAAAGGCATTACCTTTATACCGACAGATGAAGAAATCCGATACATTAGAGTGGACTCCCGAAGCAAAAGCAACGTTTGTTGAGCTCAAAGCCCTGCTCTCCACCCAGCCGGTGCTTGCTGCCCCGAACAGCGAAGAACCTCTACTTTTATACATTGCAACCACTGGTCAAGTCGTCAGCATAGTCCTCAAAGTGGAGCGTGATGAAGAAGGCAAGGCCTACATAGTTCAATGGCCAGTGTATTACATATCTGAAGTCCTGACTCCGTCCAAGCAGAGGTATCCTCATTATCAGAAGCTTGTCCACGGTATTTACTTGACAGCCAGGAAAATTGCACACTATTTCCAAGAACACTCAGTCTCAGTAGTCAGTGATGCTCCGCTGTCTAAAATCATGAACAATCGGGATGCAACTGGCCGAGTGGCCAAATGGGCCATCGAACTTCTCCCTTTTGATATCAAGTTTGAAGCAAAGAAGGCAACCAAGTCCCAGGCACTCACAGATTTCTTGGCCGAATGGATAGAACAGCAACAGCCGACTCAGATCCACTTGGAGCACTGGACTATGTTTTTTGACGGTTCTAAGATGCTGAATGGTTCTGGTGCCGGAGTGGTTCTGGTGTCCCCAAAAGGTGGTCGGCTCAGTTATGTCCTCCAGATTCACTTTGCTTCATCCAATAACGAGGGTGGATATGAAGCACTCCTTTACGGGTTGCGTATGGCCATTTCACTCGGCGTCCATCGCCTGATGGTTTATGGCGACTCGGATTTGGTGGTCAACCAAGTGATGAAAGAATGGGACGTCAGGAACGCTGCTATGAGAGGATACTGCAAAGCAGTGAGGAATTTAGAAAAGAAATTTGAGGGTCTGGAGCTTCATCACATTCCCCGAATCAAAAATCAAGCAGCTAACGATTTGGCAAAAATCGGTTCCACTCGGAAGCCCATTCCCAGCAACGTGTTCCTTGAGCACCTCCATTCCCCATCAGTGCAGGAAGATGCTTTCACTAAAGAGCCTCCTCAGGTGATAAGTACCTCTAACCCGACTGAAATCGAGGTCCCTGTAGTCATTGACTTGGTTATGGAGATTCTGGTAATTACCCCCGACTGGAAGGTGCCATACATTGCATATCTGCTCAGTCAAGAACTCCCAGAGGATGAAGTTGAAGCACGACAGATTGTCCGCAGATCCAAATCTTTCAATGTGATGAATGGACTAATTTATAGAGACAGTGTCTGGCCTAGCCCAATGATGTATTTCTCTGGAGGAAGGTCGACTGATCTTAGAAGAGATCCACTCGGGGACCTATGGTCATCTCGTGTCCTCTCGGACAATTGTGGCCAAAGCATACAGAGCTAGATTTTACTGGCCACGTGCCAACGAAGCTGCTAAAGAGATTGTTCAACACTACCAGGGGTGTCGGTTCTACTTTGAAGACCATACCACTCATCTGGTGAAAGTGCTAGTTACCGACTAGAGGGGGGTGAATAGGCGATTTTTATGGAAGTATTCAAAACACGAGGTTTTTGAAGACAAACAGATGAAATGAACCTATTGATATGCAGCAGAAGATAGACTACACTAGATAAGCCATATTCAAGTAAGTAGTATTGTGAAAGTACGAAGACTATCAGCAGCTAGGTAGTGTGGATCAGAATGGAAGACAGTATGAAGGCAAACAGGTAAAAGTCTTCACACAGTGAAGTCAATCAGATCAGACAAGCAAGCAATGACTTCACGAAGACAAAATAAAAGTAAAGGAAGTAGGGGATAGAACTAGTTACTTGGTGAAGACAAGGATTTGGTAGACCAGTTCCAGTTGCTGTGACAACTGTACGTCTGGTTAGGGAGGCTGAGATTGGACTCAGAAGACCGCGTCTTCACCTTATTCCCCTTGAGCTAAGGACACACAGTCCTCGCCCAATCACTCCTGTAAGTCTTCAAGGTAGAATTCCAAGCCTTCACAGACTTCATTCACCGGCAATCCACAATGGCTCTTGGATGCTCAGAACGCGACGCCTAACCGGCTGGAGGATTCACAGTCCTCAAGTGTAATAAGTCTTCAGGTCACGTGGGCAGAAAGACTTCAGTGATGCCTAACACTCTTCGCCTCTGGGTGTTTTGGGCTTTGTCCTCGCAAGGATCTCTCTCTCTCTCAAAGGCTTCGAAGGTGGGTTGCTCTCAAACAACAAAAGCCGTGCACTAACTTTGAGAGCCACCTAATTATGGTGTAGGGGGTGGGCTATTTATAGCCTGGAGGCAATCCGACATGATATGTCCGAAATGACCCTGGGTCACTAAGGAACCAATACATGTCCAACAGTCGGATTTCACACACACGCGACAGCTTGGCTTGGGCTACAAGCAAAGCTGACTCATCCAACTCTGGATAAGATTTGCTCTCATTGTCTTCGCTCGAAGACATAGGATTTAGTTTGATCATCACATCACTCATCCGACTTTGTTCACTTGGACTCCACTTAACAGTACAGTGGTTCCTATGACTTAATAAAGAAGAAAAGGAAACAACAAAACAACTATGTCTTCGCACTCCATAGTCTTCAAGTGAATGTCTTCACAAGTCATTATATTCGTTGTGAATGTCTTCATGAACCATGATGACCCAAAGTATAGGGAATCAATTGTAGCTCTTTTCGATAAGTAAGAGTGTCAAACCCAACGAGCAGCAGAAGGAAATGACAAGTAGTTTTCAGTAAGGTAGTGTCTGCAAGTTCTGAAATTGTAAGTAGCGGAGTAGTTTGATAGCAAGATAATTTGTAACGAGCAAGTAACGACAGTAGTAACAAAAGTGTAGCAAGGTAGCCTAATCCTTTTGAGGCAAAGGACAGGCCAAAACGGTCTCTTATGATAAGCAGAGCGTTCTTGAGGGTACACGGGAATTCCATCTAGTCACTTTCATCATGTTGGTTCGATCTGTGTTCGCTACTTTGATAATTTGATATGTGGGTGGACCGGTGCTTAGGCGCTGTTGTTACTTGAACAAACCTCCTACTTATGATTAACCCTCCCGCAAGCATCCGCAACTACGAGAAAAGTATTAAGAATAAATTCTAACCATAGCATTAAACTTTGGGATCCAATCGGTCCCTTACCACTAGTAGAAAACAGGGCTTTGGTCACAGGGCAGTATTCACATTAGTCCCGGTTCAGTCACGAACCGAGACTAATGTGAGCATTCGTCCCGGTTCGTGCGGCTAAGGCATTAGTCCCGGTTCACCTGGGCCCTTTAGTCCCAGTTGGTGCCACGAACCGGGACTAAAGGGTGCGATGCCCATTAGTCCCGGTTGGTGGCACCAACCGGGACCGCACCAACCGGTACTAATGGGCTTTGAGGCATTAGTACCGGTTCATGGCACGAACCGGTACTAAAGGTCCCATTTTCAAACTCTACCCCCCCATGGACCGCCTTTTCAGTTTTAGAAAAAACAAAAGAAAATGATGGAAATGTCAAAAAAATAAAATAAAATAAGTTTCCCATGTGATATGTGGTCTAGTTGTTGGGAAAATTAACAAATATGAATTTCAACTTTATTTGCAAAATCTCTCTGGAATTTGTAAAATGGGCATAACTTTTGCATGGGAACTCGGATGAAAAAGTTTTTTATATGAAAAATCATCTACTCGAAAAGTTACATCCGAATTTAACTCGGGGAACCCCGTTAAACATTTTCAAAATCCTCAAAAACCTAACAGAAAAAAGTTACGGGGCTTTTAAGATCTAGAGGGAAAAAATCGAAAAAATTTCAAACTGTGGTCAAACAATGGTCAAACTAATTATTCTAGAATATTAGTGTTACTAAATAATTATTTCAGTTATTTTGAATTTTGGTCAAATCTGGTCAAACTGTGGTCAAACTGTGGTCAAACAATGGTCAAACTAATTATTCAAGAAATATTAGTGTTACTAAATAATTCTTGTTTTTTTAAAACAATAGTTTCAAACTCAAACAGTGAAATGTGTCACTTCATGCTCAAGCAAAATTCCTGAGGGTTAATAGGATTGACATCTTACTATTGTCAGGAAAACAACAAGTGCAGACTTGGAAACGAGGGAGAATAGAACCCGGAAGTTAAGCGTGCTCAGGCTGGGGGAGTGGGAGGATGGGTGACCGTTCGGGAAGTTAGATGATTTGGAATGATGAGGGGTGATTAGAGATTAGAGGATAAATTGAGCAGTGATGAGGGGTGATGATTAGAGATTAGAGGTTAAAATAATTCAGAAATTTGAAAATAAAAAAAATTCAATTTTTTTTTCAAAAAAATCATAAAATTTCCTTTAGTCCCGGTTGGTGTTACCAACCGGGACTAAAGGTGGAGCTCCACATGGCCGCGGCCTTTAGTCCCGGTTCGTGTAAGAACCGGGACTAAAGGGGAGAGGCATTAGTAACGACCCTTTAGTCCCGGTTCAAAAACCGGGACTAAAGGGCCTTACCAACCGGGACAAAAGCCCCTTTTTCTACTAGTGTACGGAGCATCGCATAAACTGTGGTTTAAGTTTCTGTCACTCTCGCAACCCACCATCTAATTGCTACTCCACAATGCATTCCCTTAGGCCCAAATATGGTGAAGTGTCATGTAGTTGACGTTCACATGACACCACTAAGGGAATAACAACATACATACTATCAAAATATCGAACACATATCAAGTTCACACGATTGCAACATGATTTATCCCGTGACCTCAAGAACAAAAGTAACTACTCACAAATGATAAACATGTTCATGATCAGAGGAGTATTAAATAGCATAATGGATCTGAACATATGATCTTCCACCAAATAAACCATATAGTAATCAACTACAAGATGTAATCAACACTACTAGTCACCCACAAGCACCAATCTATAGTTCCGGTAACAAGATTGAACACAAGAGATGAACTAGGGCTTGAGAGGAGATGGTTCTATTGAAGATATTGATGGAGATTGCCCTCCCCAAGATGGGAGAGTTTTTGGTGATGATGATGACAATGATTTCCCCCTCCGGGTGGGAAGTTCCCCCGACGGAATCGCTCTGCTGAAGGGCAAAAGTGCTCCTGCCCAAGTTCCGCCTCGAGACGGCGGCGTTCCATCCCAAAAGTCTCGTCCTTATTTTTTCTAGGTCAAAATCACTTATATACTAGAAGATGGGCACTGGAGGTGGGCCGAGGAGGCCACAACCCACCAGGGCGCGCCTGGGGGGCCTGGCACGCCCAGGTGGGTTGTGCCCACCTGGTGGCCCACCTCTGGTGTTTATTGGCTCCAGTATTTATTAAATATTCCATAAAAAATCTCCATGAAGTTTCAGCTCATTTGGAGTTGTGCAGAATAGGTGGCCTGATGATGTCTACTATGCAACTTTATTCTTGTAGACACGTGTTGGGCCTCCAAGCGCAGAGATTTGTAGGACAGTAGCAATTTTCCCTCAAGTGGATGACCTAAGGTTTATCAATCCGTGAGAGGTGTAGGATGAAGATGGTCTCTCTCAAACGACCCTGCAACCAAATACAAGAAATCTCTTGTATCCCCAACACACCCAATACAATGGCAAATTGTATAGGTGCACTAGTTCGGTGAAGAGATGGTGATAAAAGTGTAATATTGATGGTAGAAATATATTTTTATAATCTTAATAAATAAAAACAGCAAGGTAGCAAATAGTAAACGGGCACAAAAACGGTATTGCAATGCTTGAAAATGAGGCCTAGGGTCCGTACTTTCGCTAGTGCAATCCCTCAACAATGCTAACATAGTTGGATCATATGATTATCCCTCAAAGTGCAATAAAGAATCACTCCTGAGTTCCTATTAGCGGAGAACAAAAGATAGGAATTGTTTGTAGGGTACGAAACTGCCTCAATGCTATTCTTTCCGCTCGATCTATTCAAGAGTTCGTACTAAAATAACGCAAAGCTATTTTTTCTGTTCGATCTATCCTAGAGTTCATACTAGAATAACACCAAAGCATATTCATATTCATAATACCCAATCCACACAAAGAACAACAAGGAGCCCCCAAGGTTTCCGTCGGAGAAAAACGTGCATCAACCCCTATGCATAGATTACCCCAATATCACCACAGGAATCCGCGATTTGAATGCCATAACATATATCAAGTGAATCAATAAGCTACCCCAATTGTCACCTCAAGTATTCATACCGCAAGACATATATCATGTGTTCTCATCTCTGAATATTCAATCCGACATGACAAAACTTCAAAGGTTAAAGGTTCAGTTCATCACAACAAGAGTATAGAGGGGAGAAACATCATATGATCCGACTATATTAACAAAGCCCATGATATAGATCACAAGAGAGAGAGAGATAAAGCACATAGCTGCTGGTACAAACCCTCAGCCCCGAGGGTGGACTACTCCCTCCTCATCGTGGTGGCCGCCGGGATGATGAAGATGGCCACCGGAGATGATTCCCCCCTCCGGCAGGGTGCCAGAACGGGTCTAGATTGGTTTTCAGTGGCTACAGAGGCCTGCGGCGGCAGAACTTCTGATCTAGGTTAACCCCGAAGGGTTTCCGAATATTTGGGAATTTATAGTGCAAAGAAGGGGTACGGGAGGCCACTGAGGTGGGCACAACCCACCTGGGCGCGCGAGGGGGCCCTGGCGCGCCCTGGTGGGTTGTGCCCCCCTTGGGGCACCCCAGGTGCAGCTCAGGCCCATTGGGATCCTGTTGGCCCATAAAAAATCCCCGTGGTGTTTCGTTGCGTTTGGACTCTGTTTGGTATTGGTTTCCTTCGATGTAAAAAACAAGCAAAAAACAGCAACTGGCACTGGGCACTGGGTCAATAGGTTAGTCCCAAAAAATGATATAAATTTGCTATAAAATGATTGTAAAACACCCAAGAATGATAAAATAATAGCATGAATACTTCATAAATTATAGATACGTTGGAGACGTATCAGCATGCCCAAGCTTAATTCCTACTCGTCCTCGAGTAGGTAAATGATCAAAGAAATAATTTATGAAGTGTGAATGCTAGCAAAGTGCATAAGTTTGATCAACGATAATTTCAATCACTTTTCCTAGCATCATAACAGCAATTCTTTCTTATAAAACTTCTCATGTTATAGTAGCAACAAATTTACATGTTAAGGTTCAAACAATGAACTCTCTTTAAACTCAACAACCTACGTTCTTAGTCACCAAGCAATTGTAATTCAACTTATTCAACGAAGTTTAAGTAAGAGCTCCACATACTCAACCATCTTGTAGTCTTCTATGATTGCTAACACTCACCGCGTACACATGAGCAAAACGTTTCAACCGGACACATAGAAAGATAGGGGCTTATTGTTTTGCCTCCCAACGTATTTACCTCAAGGGTGTTGTCAACAATAATAACTCATGCTATCCATATTCAACTGGACATATGTGCCTAGATCTTTCCTCACCACATGATGCTTGCCAAAAGAGAAAAATAAAAAGGAATAGAGAGAATAACATTGACTCTTTGCATAAAAATAAATACTGAAAAGTAAAAGATAGGCCCTTCGCAGAGGGAAGCAGGGATTTGTAGAGGTGCCAGAGCTCAAATTTTAAAACAGAGGTAAATGATATTTTGAGACATGCACCCTTCTCATTTACTTCACAACCATCATTATCAATATCTTCCATGCTAAGTACGTTAGTGGCTATTCCCAAGCGATAAAAATAAAGGTTTAATCCCCCTCCACCAACAATCACATTCCACGACTTGTCCGAAACAACGGGTGCCGTCCAAACCAACAACAGTCCCGGGGGAGTTTTGTTTAATTATTTTTGCATTTTTGAGTTCGGGACTGGGAATCCCTATTACCGCCCTTTTCTCGTGCGACGGCGAGTGAATAAACACTCGACCTGAGAATAACCCGCTTAGCATGGAAGATACCGACCACCTCCAGTCGTTCCATGAACGATCCAGGCACACAAAAAGGATATTTATTTAGAAGTTTTTAGAGGTGGCACATGCAAATTTACTTAGGACGGTAGGGTAATACTGCATATAGGTAGGTATGGTGGACTCTTGATAATAAGATCTGGGTTTAAGGGTTTTTGGATGCACAAGTAATATCTCTACTTGGTGCGGAATTTTTGGCTAGCAAAGATGGGGGCACGCACCACATGTGGAAGGATCTATGACAATATAACTTCTATGTGAATATGAACAAACATAAACCATTACGTCGTCTTCCTTGTCCAACGTCGACAATTTTGGCATATAATATTTTGATGGGGGCTCGGAATCATAAAATATTTCTAAGATAGTGTATTTATATGTGAAAGTTCTCTTCCTTATACTAATTATTCGTGAATTGCTTGTATGACTAATATTGTGATTGTCAAGCCTCAAAAGATTTCACTTTCTAAACCCAATGTGAAGCCACCACTAGGCATGATATGATTTGAGCTTCATGACATTCAATTTATTCAACAATTTACTCATAGGATATAATTGAAGCACAAGAGTAAATGACAAGCTACTCCAAAAAGATATAAGAGAAGATCAAGCGAGTAGTTAAGTAAACAGGTGGCTATGTGAAGACTCTCTTTTATTTAAAAACTTTCAGATCTAAGTATTTTATTCAAACAGCAAGGAAAACAAAATAAAATTGCATTTCAAGGATAGCACAACTCATGTGAAGAAGCAAAAACTTAGGCTCAACTGAAACTAACCGATAATTGTTGAAGAAGAAAGGTGGGATGCCTACCGAGGCATCCCCAAGCTTAAATGCTTGAGACTTCTTGAATATTATCTTGGGATGCCTTGGGCATCCCCAAGCTTGAGCTTTTGTGTCTCCTTAATTCTTCTCATATCACGGTTTTCCTAAATCTCAAAAGCTTCATCCACACAAAACTCAACAAGAACTTGTGATATAAGTTAGTATAAAACAATGCAAAAACCTTATCATTCTCTACTGTAGCAAACCACTAAAATTATTATTCAACATTGCATACTAAATGCCTCTGCATATAAAATACTCCTATCCTCCAATAGAATCGTTAAACAAGCAAACATATGCAAACAATGCAAACATAATAGCAATCTGCCAAAACAGTACAGTCTGTAAAGAATGCAAGAGTATCAATACTTATTCAACTCCAAACATTATGAAATTCTGCCATACTGTAGAAAATTTATCAGAGCTCATTTTGCAAAAAGTTTCAACATTTTATCACATTCTGACATTTCTAAGGAATTTTTGCAACACCGATAAACTTTCTGTTTTCAAAGAGCAACATATAGACTTGCAAAATAAGCATGGCAAAGGCTATCAATGCCACTTTTATTGAAATAAAAGATGCAAAACATTATTCTAAATAACAGCAAGCAAATCCTAACAAAATAAAATGATGCTCCAAGTAAAATTCATATCATGTGACGAATGAAAACACAGCTCTAAGTAAGGTTACCGATATTGTTGGAGACGAAAGAGGGGATGCCTTCCGGGGTATCCCCAAGCTTAGTGTGGCAACCCGGCCCAAAAAAACTGGAACGCCCCGTATTCCAGCCCAAAGATCGAGGAGAAGTCTTCTGGAATATGGCACTGCTTAGCATAGAACAACTTAGCTCTTTATTACAATCTATATTGGGTACAAGGGGTTCCGATATAACGAGGAATTAAATTGGCACAGCGACAATACGCCTACTGTAGCTCTTATGCGAGCAACAGAACAACTCGAAGCAGCGGAATAACTTCTAGCAGCGGAACAACAACGACGGTGGTGAACTCCACTCCGCAGGGACTCTGGCTGGAATGCTTGTCCTAGCTCGCAAACAAGGAATCCACGTCAAACAAGTAACCAAATCCGGCATGACTGGCAAACTGGCATGACATGCCAGGTCAGTACCTTGAATGTACTTGCAAGCTCACAGCAACCAAAGCAATCAAGACAGACAACAACATGGCAATTATAGGTTAAGCAGGAATTATCATGAGAGCATCAGATTAACATGGCATGAACAACATGAACATGATACAACTAGAACAATATGAGCATGGCATGAACATATAAATCTGACGATACTAGCATGTAACATGATGACACTATATGCACCACTTACTCTGCTCGGGTTACCTCGTAACCATCACATGCATCACTTACCAACCTCAAACATCACACGATCATCTCAGGATCAAATCAAGCTTGGTATAAACAATACCGTAGTAATCATTAAATGACCACAAGGAGCTTCATCTTTACCCTTGACTCTCGCATAATACCACGAATATCCAACAACTCAGTATCCTCGATACCACGGTGATCATCTCACGATCACAACCAAATATCCATCAACTCGGTATCCTCGATACCTCCGTGATCACCTCACGATCACAACCAATCTCTTTCTCATCACCGAACCAGGGTTGTTATTAAGCAAGTTATTATTATTACTGTTGACCCATAGTGTGACCAACTACGAACTGGGCCCTTATCCGCGGGCGCGGATATCGATAGATTAATACACTCTGCAGAGGTAGCGCACTTTACCCACACCACGGAACCCATGGCCTCGCACTTCCATTCGGGTGGACCAACGGCATTCCCACAGAACTCTCCCATTGCCATGACACTCTTACGACCACTCCGACCAACTCCCCACTGGGCTTAATCATGGGTGACCCAGCCTACCAAAGGCAAAACCACCACCGTCGTGGCAAATAAACAGTCCCAAACAGGGACACGGTACCATAACAACAACGGGTCCACAAGATTATGTCTGCTTACCGGGCCAGGGTAACGCATGCCGATAACCTTCCCTCGTTGGAGGCACCGACAAAAGGCATGACAACAGAGGACTAACGACCTCCCCATAAATGCAAATGTGGTTGCACTCGTCAGCTCAATATGGTGCACCATGACTCAGCCAACAGTTGTTCAAGTTCAATTTAATCCGGTTAAACTTGAATGCGATATGCCGAGCCATGATAAAATAACGTGATGCAATTACGATGCATGAACATGATATAAGCATGGGGTGCGACAACCATATCAACAATGAATCATATCCAGCTGAGCATGGCATAATGACGAGCATGAATATCACAAGTACAACACTACTCATAAACATAGCAGAACTACTAGCATCAACGATAAATATCATGCAAGAACATATGAACAATGCTACCATGCAAGCATTTAACCAACTGGATACAATGGAACATGCATAACAACGGCACTCGGAACAGACGACAGTCATGCACCGAAGACCATCACCGACATCAACATGCACTACTAGCAAGCATAAGCATATGAAAGGAATACTAGCAGGAATACATGATAACCAAATGCAAGACAACATAGCACGAGAGTGAACATGAAACTCTAAGCATCACCGGAACAACGGTAACCATATTTTAAACGAGCAAACATTGATTAAATATTCAAGTTAAAAACCATGGCTACCGCATGACTATCATGCAAGTGGGTACTGTGGCTTTCCTGGGGATGAAGAACGCACCTGGGAGAAGTGCAGAAGGATCGCGGAAAGATTTGCCGAAAACAGTCCTCTCCCGGAGGGGCTGTTTACGTGCAAGGGCAAAATGGCCATTTTCAGTATGTCTAACCACAGTGAAAATGACGTAAACAGAACGGGCTCAACGAGACGGAGATGTGGGCGTTGGATTCACCTTAATCGGAGTTACGAGCAAAAAGATATAGTTGCTTTTCTACCAAGGACCCATTTGTAAATAAAATCATCACAAACAGGCCCTCAGCTGGAAAAACAGAACGCGCACTTCAAGAAATACGCCTTTGCCTCGAGGAAATGTATTCTGGGCTAAAACAGAGAGAAATACGTTTTCATTAAAAGAAAACTCTGGCTGAAGGAGAATCAGAATACGCTTCCCATAAAAAGAAATCGTACTCATTGGAAGTACGTCGACACTTATCTAACGTGGCGGGGGCGGGTTCAACGCATGTGGCTGCCAGGTGGGGTCGCGTGGGGAGTGGGGCACGCCTGGCCTCTGTCTTCTTCTTCCTCGCCCCGCTCCCGCACGGGACAGAGGAGGCAGGGGAGGACACGTCACCGGCTACGGGCCGGCTGGCTCCAGCCGTCTCCGACGAGGGCGGAGCCACCGGTGGGCTCGGGAAGCCATGCTGCTTCCATTCAGAGAGGAAACGGGCGGCAGGGAGAGCTAGGGCAGTCGCGGCTTGGAGACAACAGAGGACGGGGCGGCGGCGGCCGTTCGTGGGGCGGTGGCCAAACATGGCTCCGGCGATGAGGCAAGTAGGTGGGGATGGTCGCCGGACTGCGGTGGTGGTTATGGTGGTGAAATTATGAGGAGGGGAGGCCGGCGCTGAGACAATTTAGGCCGAGGTCGATGGCGGGCACGGCGACCATGGGGGTCGAGGAGAGGCTGTAGAGCTCGGGTGAGAGGCTGGGGAGGTCTAGAGGAGGGAGGAGAGGAGGCTTATTAGCTCGGGAGGCCGCAGGGATGGCTATATATAGCCGGGGCGAGAGGCACGGGCTTGGGTGCCGCCGGGCACGTCCGGCCGAGGCCCTGGGAACGGCAGCGATCACGGGGAGGCGTGGGGAAGGCGACGAGGGGAGAATGGACGAGCTACAAAGGAGCACGGGGCAGCAGGGGGCAAGGGGGAGCAGACGAAGAGGCCGAGCGCCATTAAAACGCTGTCGGCCACAGTGATCCCGTGGGCGAATGGCGACGAGCACCAGCGAGGAGGCTTCCAGAGGGGGAGATGGTTCCAAGGGGATGGCAACGACCCGGTGAAGCTGTTGGACATACTCACGAGCGCGAAGACGACGAGAGGGTGCGGGGCCGGAGCTAGAGGACGCCCTGGACACGGCCAACGCCAGCAGAGCGCGCGCATTGCATGCCAAAACTCGTGATCACCGCGTGCGCTGGTGCACGCAGTGCCACACAGTCGGCCAAACGGTGTCTGGGGGTCAGACCTTCCTGGGTAGGTTGTAACTGAGGTGGTAGCTCGGTTAAAGACGCTCTGGTTAAGTGGGATTTAACCTCTGAAGTTTGTTGTTGCAAACTTGATCAAGTTAGTGTGATCAGCTGAGAAGAGCTAGGGGCCAAATGTGATGTCTTGGAGGTTTAGGGTAGGAAGGACTACAGTCCTGGGGAGTTTGACGAGCAAGGGATCAAGTTTTAATACACTTGCTTTGCAACTGACCAAAATAATCCAGAAACTTGAGCATGATGATGCACTCACATGGAGTATCAACTTGAGCTCAAATTGGGCAAGGCAGAGTCATTTGGTCCTATGAAGATGCTTAAAAAGTCTCATGCTATTTGGATGAACCAAAATAGCACTTGCTTCATATAGCTTTGCTCTGGATAGAAACTTGGAAAAATTGCACAGGGCAAATGATGAAATGTATTGAGCCAAAATTTGGTGGAGAGTGTTTATATGGATATTAGAATGCACTGGAAAACTTTCAGCTTAAATGAAGCAAGATAAAATATACTTGCTTCACTAACTAAAAATTTGGACAGAAACAAAGAATTGAGGCTCAGCTCACAAGGATGCATTGCATGAGCTCAAATCTTGAGGAGGGTGAAGATTTGGTGATATGAAGGGCCATGCAAAATTTCAACTCAATTGGATTAACCTAGCTAGTACTTCCTTCACAACCAATTCCCTCAGACAGGGACTTTGAAAAATTGCTCAGAAATATTCACTAGGCAAATTAAATTGAATTTTGGCATGAGGCAATGATATGGACATGAAAAGGTGTCCAAGAAGTTTGGGGTCAATTGGGCAAAGATAAATGGCACTTGCTTCACAATCTGCCACTCAGGACAGAATAGGAAAATAATTAATTGAGCATGATGGGAAACATGGAAAATGAAATAGTTTTCCATATTTGAGGAAGATATGACCCGAAAAATTTATGAGAATTATTTGGTAATTTGGGAGTGATAGAAATATAGGTTGCTTCGCAACCTAAGGCAAATTGGGTTATTCCTTTAATAGAAAAGGAATATTCCCAAGGAAAAGAATATTGTGGTTTGGTCCAAGATGGAAATGGAAAGGTCTAGGGATGGTTTTGAGAATGACAATCCACTCTAGAAAGAAAGAAGAGGGCATCTTCTTCAATTTCCAGACCACACAGCCATGGAAAAAGAAAACTCAAGCAAAAATCTCACAGGAACAAAAGAAAAAGAAAGGGCCAAAAATCAGGCTGTGACACTTAGTTGCTTGGATCTTCCTTGGATATTACCATGGGGTGCCTTGGGAATCCCCAAGGTTAGGGTCTTGTCACTCCTTATTCTCGTCATATCGACATCTCACCCAGAACTTGAAAACTTCAATCACACAAAACTTAACGGAACTTTGTGAGATAGGTTAGTATGATAAAGAGCAAACCATTCCACTTTTGGTAGTGTCAAAGACAAGATTCATAATTTTTCTCACAAATTCCTACTGTATCATTGCATTTGTACAATTTATATTGAGCAATATAAGCCATAGAAACTAGGAAACAAGCAAACTATGCATTGAAAACAGAATCTGTCAAAAACAGAACAGTCTGTAGTAATATGGACTCAAACCATAATTCTGCTACTCCAAAAATTATGAAACAAATATGACCACATGAGAAATTTTTATTTTAAACTTCTGCAAAAATAATCAACTCAAAATCACTCTTCTGTTAGAAATAAGAATTATTTTCGTGAGTGCAAAAGTTTCTGTTTTTCAGCAAGATCAAAGCAACTATCACTCAACATGATCCCAAAGGCCTTGCTTGGCACTTTATTGGAACAAAAGCAATAAAACATGACCAATACAGTAGCATAATCATGTGAACATACAAAAACAGTAGGTAAAAGTGTTGGGTTGTCTCCCAGCAAGCGCTTTTCTTTTATGCCTTTTAAGCTAGGCATGATTATTTTAATGATGCTCGCATAAAAGATAAGAATTGAAACATAAAGAGAGCATCATGAAGCATAAGTTCCTCTCTCATAATAATTTTCAATAGCATCATGAATAGAATCATCAATATAACCATCACATAAAGTATTCTTTTCATGATCCACAAGCATAGAAATTCTATTACTCTCTATGGCATACATGTCATCATAATAATCATCATAGATAGCAACTTCATTGTCATAATCAATTGAAACCTCTTTCAAAATAGTGGATGTATCACTAAATAAAGTCATGATCTCTCCAAATCCACTTTCATCAATATTGTAATAATATTCAACACCCTGCAAAATAGTGGGATCACTACTACCTAGAGTTGACACTCTTCCAAACCCACTTTCGTCAATGTAATCATCATAAATAGGAGGCATGATATCATCATAATAAATTTTATTATCGAAAGTAGAAGGAATCAAAGGATCATATTCATTAAGCAAAGCATCCCCAAGCTTAGGACAAGCATTATTTCCAGCAAATAAATCTTCAAACATTTCATACTCATCAAACATAGCATCCCCATGCTTGTGGTTTTGCATATCATCACAATCATTCTTATCAATAGCATGAATAGCACCAATAGTATAGCAAACATTATTATCATATTCTTCCAAGCAAGTGCTAAGAGTATTTTCAAGATCATAAGGGATATCGTTGTCTTCCCAATCATAATCATCACAACAAGCAATAGGCATAACAAAATCATCATCAATATCATCATCTTCCATCAACATATTTGATTCACTTTCATGAGGCACAATGGTGATGGGAGCAACATTATTTGGGAGAGATGCCTTTTTACCTCTATTCTTTCTTCTTCTCTTCTTCTTCACCACACCATGTGGACAGTGGCGCCGGCTCCTGGTCGAAAACTACGTCCATCGTCTGATTGTCGTCGCTCAGCTCGGCGAGCTCGCTGGCGAGCCAGCATGTCCGGCTGCTGGACCGACCCGCTGCCAAGCACGAGTCTGACTGCCCTGGCCCACCCAGACTGCCTCCCTCGCCCGCGCGCGCTTTTCGCCTGAAACGGTCAGCGCCCCACCCCCCGCTTCCCGGTGCAGGCGATTGCTCCGCCTTCAAACGACACAAGTGCCATCCGTCCGTCCATCTGCCGCCCACATTAATGATACACGGTAGTCGAGGCGGCTACTCTGGCGCCACACGTCTGTCCCGCTGCCGCCCACCATTGCTATATAAACTGCTGCGCCGGCCATAGCCGCAGTCATCCGCCTCCGTTCCATTTCTCCTGTCCACACCACTACTGCCCACCATGGCTTCCTCGCGCTCCAGCGCTCTTCGGGACAGGCGGACGACGGACCACAAGGAGATGGCAGCCATTGCTGCCGTCTGCCTGGCCGGCAGGCAGCCGGAGGACGACGACGTCCCAATGGAGAACATGGTAGTTGACGATCCGGCGCCAACCCCCTCCTCCGCGCCATCCTCGCCGGTGCATTGCACCATTGCCCAATACATGGACACGGTGAGGCAGAAGCGTCAGGAGCAGTTCCGGGAGGCACAGGCCGACGCCGCCTACAACCACCATCTCCTCCAGGAGCACCTGCAGGCGGAGGAGCAGATTGCCGTGGAGCGGGCAGAGCAGGAGGCGTTGCTCGACTCGTACCGCTCTGCCCGCGAGGGACGCCTCGAGCGCTGGCGGTACCGCATGCGGGTGGCGGAGGCTGCGGCCGCCTACAAAGAGGGCGATGAAGTGGGCGAGGCGTTGTTTAGCGAGACCAAGGACGAGGCAGAGGACAATACCAGCTCCGACGAGTCCCCGCTCTGCTGGCGTCGACAAGGCCCTGCTCCGCCGAGGCCCCGTGGCGCCAACAACGAGGTAGAGGACACCGCCGGCTCCGCCGAGGCCCCTCCCTGCCGGCACCGAGGCGGAGGCCCTAATCCGCCGAGACCCCGCCCCGCTAACAATGAGGCAGAGGACAATGCCGGCTCTGACGATTCCCCGCTCCGCTGGCGTCGACGAGGCCCTGCTCTGCGAGGCCCCGCGGTGCCAACAACGAGGCAGAGGACACCGCCGGCTCCGTTGAGGCCCCACCCTGCCAACAACAAGGCAGACAACACCGCCGGCTCCGCCAAGACCCCGCCCCGCCAACAACGAGGCATAGGACAATGCCGGCTCCGATGAGTCCCCACTCCGCTGGCGTCGACGAGGCCCTGCTCCGCCGAGGCCCCGTGGCGCCAACAACGAGGCAGAGGGCATCACCGGCTCAGCCGAGGCCCCACCCTGCCGGCAACGAGGGGGAGGATTTCCCCCGCTCCGCCGAGGCGCCACCCCACCGGCAACGAGACAGAGGACATCGCCGGCTCCGTCGAGGCCCCGCCCTGCTGCCAACGAGGCCGTGCCACATAGAAAATGAGGAAGAGTAGAACACGGTAGGTCGCCGCCGCTCGGGTCCAAGTAAGGCCACCGCTGCTACCCTTCGGTTGAAGCCCAGCTAGGCGGGTTGACCATTGACGGCTGATTAGCTTCTTGGTGGCGACGTGGAGTCGGAGAGCTATGTTGGAGAAGGACGTTGCTTCAGTTACGTAACTGCTGGTGCAGTTGGTTCACTGACACGTGGGCCCAACAGGCATCTGGGCCATATGTCAGTTACGCAACTGCACCTGTAGTTAAGTCACTGAAGCTCAGTCCGCTGGAGAATAAGCTTCTGTTCCGCTCAGCCGGACACAGGTGGGTAGATTCGGTTAATTAATTATACCTCCAGCGCACCCCTTTTTAGTTGAGGAATGTATGAAATGTAATGAAATCCGGCATGTTTATATGAAATCCGACCGTGTATGAATGAATTTAGTTCGATTAGTTCGAATTCTTGTATCACTAGCATTGGATGAACATGCAAAACAATACGTACTAGGATTATTCCCAGGGTGATCACCTTGTTTGCAGCAGTTTCACATGTACTCCATCCAGTCCTTTTTAGTCTGCATACAAGTTTTGTCTGCAGTCAAAGTATCTCTACTTTGACCAATCTTTTAGATAAAAGTATGAACATTCACAATGTAAAATCAACTGACTTGAAAGAAATCTAATATGCGAAGTAAAAAGGAACAGAGGGAGTACAAAGAGTTTGAGCTGCTTTTCAGCGTTCCTGCACATTGCAATCAAACACACAAGCCTGGCAATTCGTAGAGACCATTCAAAACAATCAATGATTATGCATCTCATCGATTCACATGTCAGAGCCAATATTTACTTCACAACTAAAGAATAAGGAAAAATAGATCGACGCTGCTGACAGCAAAGGGCGTCCCATTTGAAAATATCAAACGCATGTCTTCTTGCTAACATCAATGAGAAAAATTTGACAAGGTTGTTCCATTCCAAAATGTCAAATGCTTGTTGTTTTTGTGCATCAATGAGCAAACTTTGACAAGGTTTTCCCATTCCAAAATATCAAATGCCTACGATTGTGGAATGGGCAGGGTTTGCCATCAGTTTGAACATTGACATGGCACCTCGTGCTAAATAAACCAGTTGTTCTTTTTGTGCAGTTCCACCAAAATCAACCAAATTCACATGTAGCTTGTATGATTTCACCCTTATATGTTGCAACGCCTTGAGCATATCGGCACCTCCTTTCTTGTGGTGGAAATGAATGATTTGATGTATTGATAAGCATTTTGTGCAGTTCCCATTGAAATCAAGCTGAGCACCCCTGTTTGCACAAATACAAAAAAGTGATTAGTATAAAGAAAACTGTAGTATGAATTGACACTTTAAATAGGCACCTACATGGTCAATGTAGAGCACACTTTAAAAAAATGGAACTCACCGAAAGAATCCTAGAACAACATTGTACTTGCGCATCATAGCAAAAAGATGGAGATATGTCAGTCCTTCTGAGCTGAAGTTAGTTTGGTCTTGTGGGAAGTAATCTAACCATCCTTCAACTGCTCCTTCTGATGAGAAGATAGACATGGCTTCTTCATCCTGGCATAATCGGAACTAGTCACTTCACGTACTCCGTATTCTTCTTCATAGGAAGATGATCCTGTTGTGCAAAGACAAGAGGACAACTAAATGCTAGCATCTCTGTTTGCTCGGAAAAAAGGAAAGGAAATATTTAAAACAACAAAGATGAAGCACTTCTCAAGGACAATACCACTTTCTCATGACAGTATCTAAACAGTAGCACAACACCAATAGAGATGACAAAGCTCAATCATATGGATGAAATCCATGGGCGAGTACCAACCTTTGTCAGGAGGCATATTGTGTAGAGCATACAGATAAAGCACTTCTCCGGAACCATCTGTTGTTATCTACTATGGTTGCCATGCTTACTATATACTCCTCGATTAGTTTAATGTTTCCAACATCTTCTTGTGCAATTCCACTAAAATATATGGTATCTTCAAAGAAGATCCCTGTTTGCACAAGTAGAGATAATTACATATTACATTAGGAGTGGCATCAAATCAGTGGCAAAACAATTGCTCGTTCTAGCCATAGCAATAAATTAATATGCAAAACTATATCATTACTTGTGTCATCACAGTTCCAGTGCTTCATTACAACACCGGGAGTTGATTTTTGTTTTTCTTCCGCTTGTTCTTCCCCTTCATCACTTGGTTCAATAACAGACAAGCTTCGCCTTCAATGTAAGATTTGGCATGTTAATTAGGGAGCACAAGTATAGTACTAAACAGCGACATTAATTTTCGGATGAAAGTGGCAAAATACAGGCCAACAGTTGTGAAATATCCTTATCTTACCTCAATGGGATATTACGGTGCACATACAGATTGGAAGTCTTGTCTCCATTTGTGCAGTTCACTAAAATCAAGCAACATTACCATACATGTAGCACAACATATGAAACAACACCGCACAATCATGTGAAAGACAGCTAGTACTGACCTCTCATGACACGGAATTCAAACAACTCACAAGAAGAAGATCTGAACCAAATTTGCCAACACGAATAGGAAGTAAGATCTCCTCTTGTGCAGTTCCACTAAGATCAAACAATCAAGCAACATTGTCGGTGTGACATTTTGGTTGAACTACACAAAACACTCGTAAATCAAAAGTGTTTTGTGCAGTGCAACAAAAGGTCACAATAGCAACGAGGTGAAGTAGATAACCCTGTTTACACAGAGGTGCAAAGGAAACAACTAGTGGTCAATAATGGTGGATGACACAGAAGCCAACAAAAAGAAGCATCTAACTTATCTAAATGGGAAAGAAGGCAAGACAGTAGCATTTCTCAAACGGTGGCATTGATAAATATTAACAGAGAGATTATATTAACAATAAAATTCGTTAAACATGTAATTTGCTTTTAACTGTGGCATTGCATCAATTTTCCAGTGGCATTATTAGAGGGTGTCTGTTTACAGGGACTTTTTGGTGTAGGGACTAAAAAGAGTCCATGTCAGTCCCATCTAAACCAAATAGGAGGGACTTTTAGGGACTAAAAGTGGGCATTTGGGACTAAAGAAAGAAGGCCCCGAGGGAGAGTCTTTTGGGGACTTTTTCCAATAGTTGTCCCTGCCCCGCATCGCACCTTGTCTCTATTAGTTCATTACTAGGGGTAGCATGGTCTTTTAGCATGTTATTTAATAACCTCTAGTCCATGTTTAGTCCCTGGAACCAAGCAGGTAGGGACTAGGGACTTTTTAACCAAATAGGGCCTTAGATTAACAACAGCTAAAGAGTTGCACGGGACAATGGACGCACCAACACCATGTGCATTTACCGATGTATGAAGGGGTGATGCACTGTCTGTTGCAACAAAGAACAAACAACCAAGGAGCATATTTGTGTTGGTCCCAGTTTTGTTACCTTTAGACTCCTTTCCCTATGTGAGCGTAGCAAATCTAGTCATGCTCAAACTCTACAGCCTTGTCCCCCGAAACAAAATGATCAGTTCGTTACAGATGTGCGTACTGCGTTTGTCATTATTTTCCCTTTTCGACCAACGTAGGTGCTGGATAGCCAGTCTGTACTAGTACTTTCCCCCTTCCTTTCCTCTTTGAACCACGTCCTAGATCCATGCTATACAACTTTCCCCACTACGTTCCCCCATTCCTTTCCTCTTTGAACCACGTCTTATATTCATGCTATACAACTTTCCCCCTTCCTTTCCTTTTTGAACCACGTCCTAGATTCATGCTATACAACTTTCCCCACTACTTTCCCCCATTCCTTTCCTCTTTGAACCATGTCCTAGATTCATGCTATACAACTTTCCCCACTACTTTCCTGTTTGATCCAACACCTAGATTCGAGTGCAGAAGCGGAAAAAGCCCACATGCAGCTAGAGCAATGCATGTGGAATAAGTAAATTATACCTTAAGGTTCTTGGGGTGTGGTTCGGTGGGCGACCGTAGGCTGTTCGACCCACACTACGTATGACAGCGAGGAAGAAGGGGTCGGAGGCCCTCCCACGCCGCCTCTGGGTGAAAGAGAACAGCTGCGTCGGTGGTGGACTTCTAGGGTTTAGCCATTACAATCTCGTGGTAGATCAACTCTTGTAATACTCATATTCATCAAGATCAATCAAGCAGGAAGTAGGGTATTACCTCCATAGAGAGGGCCCGAACCTGGGTAAACATCGTGTCCCCCGTCTCCTGTTACCATCGATCCTAGACGCACAGTTCGGGACCCCCTACCCTAGATCCGCCGGTTTTGACACCGACATTGGTGCTTTCATTGAGAGTTCTACTGTGACGTCGACGAAAGGCTCGATGGCTCGCCTTGTCATTAAAGACAACGTTACCGCAGGGGTAGTTCTGGCCCCGGGCCAAACCCTCCGGCTGGGCGACTTTACTATGATCGCCCGTTCGGCCGCAGAGCCGACGATGACCTCTCGGGCCATCAAAAATCCCCTTCGCATCAACTCCGAGCACTCCAAGCAGATGGATCCGGTTGAGTTTTCGTCCTTAAACGAGCTCCTAGATCACATCACCGCTTTGGGAATCGCCACCGATTATGATCAGATCGGGCCTAAAACCGATCAGGGAGGAACCGAAACTCCACCGGTCACCCACCAGATCGCGGTAGTCGTGGCGCAGGACGGCGAGTCTTATTCTATATTGAAGATGGACTATGTTCGGATCGCCGTTCATGAAGAGCCGGATAGTTACCTGCGAAAGGATGCATCCAGCCCTCCGAACATAGCATCGGACTGCGGTGTCAAACAATCAGAAGATATTCCGGAGCCCAGACTGTCAAGTCCGGAAGATCATCAGACTCCGGACAATCGGTTAGGTCGGGGTTCGGACTTAATTCCACCCACCCACCCGGACATAGAGGCTCTCATGAGCATAAAACAGCAGCCTCAGGAAAAGGTCCACCACTTCTGGGCCAGATTCCTCCTTGTCAAGGACAAGGTAAAAGACTGCCGTGACGAGGACGCAATATCAGTGTTCTGCAAAAATTGCGCGAACGAAGGAATCCTCAACGCCATCAATCGTCGCCGCATACTAAAATTTGCTGACCTAGCAACTATCGTACAAAAATACTGCGCGATGGAAAGCGCCTGGGAAACTCGGGCAGCTCGCTGGGAACCATCAGTCCCAACCAAGCCCCCCATACAGGCGAAAAGGGCATACCCTCGTGGCACGCCCAGTCCAACAGTCAAAAAACTCAGAGCCGCTATACGGCACGACACCGTTCTGGAATGGTGGCTCGATGGCTCATGCAAAATACATACAACAACACATACCGTGGCAACCCATAACCTTAGAGCATGTTGGATACTACGACAGGTAGCCAAGAGCGGCGAGGACATCCTTATCAAGGACGCCCTGGAACAACACCCCAAGAAGACGACGACCCAAGAATATTGACAGTCTTCGAGACATTCGCTTCAAATAACAAGTGCAAAAGGGCACTTCGCGAGCTCAACGAAGTCTGGCAAATTGTTGTAATAAACCCATGGAATGACACGGTTATAACATTCAACGCCGGTGACGAACCAAAGTACAGAACAGTACAAGCACCAGCCGCGTTAGTCCTCAGCCCCATCGTGGATGGGTTTCGACTCACCAAGGTCCTCATGGACGGCGGAAGCGGACTAAATCTCATCGATGAGGACACACTCCATAAAATGGAAATAGACATGAGCCGCATCAAACAAAGCAACACAACCTTCCGGGGAATCATTCCTAGTCGGGAGGCGCGGTGCACGGGCAAAATCACACTTGACGTAGTATTCGGCACGCCGGAGAACTACCGGTCCGAATAAATAACCTTCCAAGTGGCCCCTTTCAGCAGCGGATATCACGCCTTGTTGGGGCGCGATGCTTTTACACGCTTCCAAGCTATACATCACTACGGATATATGAAGCTCAAAATGCCCGGACCAAACGGTATAATCACTCTCGTCAGTGATCCGGACATAGCACTCCGCGCTGAAAACAAAACCGCATCCATGGCCCTGGAAGCACTATCCGAAGCCCTCGCGGTCAAAGAATTAACTGCACTACGCTCCACAGTGGACAGGGACGATGTGATGCTCGAGAAACGCCCCAAATCCACCTCATTCAAACCAGCAAAAGAAATAGTCAAATTTCAGGTCCACCCAGCGGACCCCAAGAAGACAACATCTATCGTTGCTCAACTGAACCCAACAATTGACGCCACACTACGAGAGTTACTGCGCGAAAACTGGGACATATTTGCCTGGCATCCTTCGGATATGCCAGGGATCCCACGCAAGTTGGCCGAACATAACCTCAACATATTAAAGGGATTCAAACCTGTCAAGCAAACATTGCGGCGCTTTTCCGAACCCAAGCGACAAGCCATGGGGGAGGAGCTGGCCAAGCTCATCGATGCCGGATTCATTAGAGAAATCAAGCATCCGGACTAGCTGGCAAACCTGGTAATCTTATATTTACTAATTGGAGGCACCATACGAGACACCACGTTAAACTGTGAAATTAAAGAAAATTGACCGTCCGTTTAATACGTAATGCGTGTATAGCCGTTGGATGAAACGTGAGGAGGCCAGACGTGCTCTCCTATCGCACGAGTCTTTCCCCACTTGGAGTCTTCCATCCCACGTACACGTACATAAGTCTTCCTCCACTTGGACTCTTTCCCGTTTCTCTTAAATAAGAAAGAAAAAAAATTGTTATACACGAGACATCCTTCCCTGGGTACCTTTCCATGTCGTCTCTCTCACGTTAATCCTGGACAGTTGGCCTTCTATTTTTATTCTCAATGGCCACGTATCGTACTTTAATTGTCCAAAAAGAAAAATACACAGTCTCCATCCAAACGTGGTGTTGCTGGCAATACAAACACATGCATGGCTATATATATATATATATGTGTGTGTGTGTGTGTGTGTGTGTGTGTGTGTGTGTGTGTGTGTGAGAGTGTGTGTCAACATACACATTACGTACACATCAGGTATTTTTCGTGAGGCCCCATAGATCTTAATTCTTCTAGCACGCATCTCCGGCTTCACGCGGCCGCCGACAACAGCTTCTATAACATCTCTCATCGTCTGCAATGGATAGCACCTTTCCTCGCTCCCATCTCAAATGGGCCGGCGTCCTGTTCGATTGGGTCTAATCACAAAGGTTTGGACAAAAGGCTCTCCTGTACATATAACAAACACATAAGCATCCTCATATGTATTCCTAACTATCTCTTTGATGTTGCAGTTCAATGACGAAGTCTTCCATGGCATACAAAACCTTTTGTCAAATCAATACTACCAGTAGAGGAAAGGAATTAACAATCAAGGCAAGAGTATCAAGACTATGGGATTCCATATTGATCGGTAATGGTGAAATACTTAGTCTAGACATGGTCCTTATTGATGAAGAGGTATTATGGTTCCCTCATAGAAATTACATCCTTTCTTGATTCTTTTCATAATTTAGCTTCAATATACATGCTAATTACAAATACAATTGAAGGGGACAATGTTGCATGGAGTTATCAATAAGGCATATATCGAAAGGTTAAGGTCATTAATTCAAGAAGGCAATGTGTACCTCATTAAAAATGTGAGAGTCATTCCAGCAGCAGCAAAATTTCGACCTGTACAAAATGAGATGATGATCAACTTCTCGCCCACAACAAGTATAGAGAAGATTGAAGATAATGGAGACATTCCAAAGCATGGTTTCAACTTTTCAAGCATGGACGTACTCTCCCAAAGAGTAAGCATTGACACTTATCTCTCAGGTATGACATCAATGAACTTTTAAGATACAATATGCCATTTTTTCATGACATATATAAAATGCAATCTAAATTCATGTGCTAACAGATGTTATTGGAGTTGCAACACACATATGACAAATTGAAGAAACTAAAACATATCTTGGGCCCTCCAGATTCCGTGATATTTTCCTTCTAATCGAGTAAGCCAAAAAATACATCTTATTCGCAGCGAAGGTGCTCATGTCATGTCTTCACATTTTACTTTTTGTTGACAGAGACCAGGAAGTCAAAGTTAGATTATGGGGTGACAAAGCTGATCTAATTGATGTCAAGTCAATAGGGAATGTCATTATAATTACATCAGCAACAGTGAGGAAATTTGGCAGTATGTCTTCTTTCAAATTTTAATCACTTATTTTATTATCTCTCTACTTGGTTTACATAGGAAAATGATTATTTCAACCACTATGCAGGATATTCTCTATCGTCAAATAGTGCAACTCAAGTTTTTATAAATTTCGATATTCCTGAGACTATGGATGTAGAAAACAGGTAAGCGAAATTCCTACAAATATTGCCCTTTTAACGTCAATGTCAGTAGTACTTACCCTGGCTCATAACTTTTTGTCTCCAAATAGCATTTGTTCCAAGGAAACAATTATCAAAGAACTACATGTTGAGGAGAACCATCTAAAAGGGACACTGGAAGAGCAAATGCGCTACAATAGAAAAACTTTAGAAGAGTTAAATGGCATTCTGTTAAACTCATCAAATCAGGTTTGTAATCCAGAGATAATGATGAATTGTTCTTTCCCACTTAGAAAGCATAAATATATTTATATTTACTCTACAGGGAAGGATATTTACCGTGGAAGCAGTAAGTAATGATGTTAATACAAGATATGGTTGGTACTACATATCATGCAATGAAAATAATTGCAAGAAGCTACTTGAAAAGAGAATTGATTACTACTATTGTAGCAAATGCGATAGGAAAGCTCAACCCAAACCACGGTAAAGAGTTTAATAGATCTCTATCTTAATAGTTTTAATAGAATAATTTTTAAATTAATACACTACATATTTTGCAGATATAAGATTAAGCTTGAAATCAGTGACTCGACAGCATCTGCATCTTGCGTTCTTTTTGAAAAAGAAGCCCAACAATTAATTCATGAGTCAGCAGAAAACATGGTTGCATCAATTTGTAATGAAAGTGATGAGCTTCCAAAACCAATCCAAGATATTTGTGGTCAGACTGTAATTTTTCAGTTTAGATTGACAGACTACAATTTCACCAGTTGTAGACCGGACTACACAGTCTCAAGACTGTTCTTTCTGGAATCTATTGAGAGTGGCAACAATGAAATGGTATGATATTTACTGATTTTTCTACACTCTATTATATTTCTCAAAGTTAATACTTGCATAAAATATTGAAACAAAATGAACAGTAACAACATTCCTAATTATCTATAGTTTACACTCCCTTATGCATCATCTATTTCAAAATATACTATATTTTAGACACAATGGAACTAAACTGATCTTCTGATGCTTTTGTAGAGTAAGCCGAAGAATTGTCCAAAAGATGGTGTAACTAAACACGAGGCAGATGAAGAGAGCCGATCTGTTCAGATACATGATAAAAAGAACAATGAAAGATGCAAAAATAAAAGCACGATTAGGAGAAAGCTGAAACGCTGTGAAGATTCTGACGAGCAGATAACTATGGCACTTGATACTTCAATTGATGACGAGGTATTCAAAAAATATATGGAGTTCCTCATTCAAAAAACCATATTTCAAGACAAACAAATTGGACTAACTCTCTTATTATATGTAGGGTAACTTGAAGAAAATTCCAAAAGGTGTCATCATTAAAAAGGAACCAAAAGAAGATACTCAAGATGATATACACAAAGATAGTGGTGATGATGAAGAAGAAGAATACAAAGTGTTATGAAGGAGTACAAGAATTAAAAGACAATTTGTTGTTCTTGATGACGATGAAGACTCGGAAGAGCAATCCAACGCCCAAAAAAAAGCACGAAAGCGTGCACAATGCCTGGGTGATGAACAACAACCTTGCAGATCGCGACAGGGGAGGAAGAAATAATTTGTGATATTTAGAATTTGATTGTTAGAATACAAACTATAGATCTTTAGTACTTGACGACACAGACAGTACTATGTTATATTTTCATATTTTTTTCTATCATGTTATATAACTGAATATTCCTGCATATACTTCCTGGTCATGCATGAATCAAGTTGAGACAGTTATCAACCATTAATTAATTTTAGTTAAAAAATAGTTTCTTAATAAACTCATGTATGAAATTGGTAACCACTATATTGTTATACTCAACGAGGAGGTAGTGTAAAGAATAGGAGAGAGCCAATCTCAGGTTTTGTCGCCCAGTGTAAAAATGGCTCCCTACAATGGCATATAAAAATGTCTCCCTACAAAGGCGAGGGCGACAGAACAGGATGATGCGGGGAGGGAGGACGAGACCGCTACCTGCTCGATTTGTAATTCACCCAACTTATTTTAGCATAAATTCCTACAGTTAGACCCATGTTTGCAACCCAAGAGTGGGCAAACAACAGAGTCACATGCCGCTTACCCAATATTTCCTACTTGCAATACCTTTTTGACTCTGTGTGAAGACGAATTAGTGCTAAAAGTTTGCTTTTTCATATCACTGATTTCATTTTTCCAAAAGTTTCTTCACATGAATGTTTACAATCATGACAAATCGTCAAAGATGAATACACTTTTTATAAACAAGGGTATATATATAACATTTTCCCATCGGAGGAAACACAATCTCGACGGAAGTATGACTAATTATACGTACCAGTTAGCTGATATTTTGATCTAACAGAAGGTAGTAACATGAAAAAAAACAATGCCACACGTACAAATTAACATATTAAAAAATCATTCACTAATAAGATACTACATTTTATGCGGCCGGCTAATCAAACTAGAAAAATAATATAATTGTGTGCCACTAGAATATATCTACAATAGTACGAGCAGGCTGTTTCTATTATAGAAGTTCACGTGCTGGACTCTACACATGACCATGGGACACGGCTTGGTATTATATTATTTATTTATACATATACAGTCCAGAATAAACAAGACTTGCAGAGTCCAACTCGAACACAACTGCCTTTACATAAGGGCATGCATACACATGATTTTTACACATGAACGATCCGGAGCTTCCGTGTCTCAAAACGATCCAGAGCTTCCAAAGACATGGAATAAAGAGAAAAAAGAGGTAGGATTGACTTATTAGCATATTAGTTCATGCTTACTGTCGATGATGTTGTTTCTCTAAGTATTAAATTCTACTATGATATTACTGAAACCTTCATTAGGTGCGGAGAAGACACAGAAGACATCTGTTATTTCAGAGGATCAATCTGAAATTGACAAATCCATAAGCACTACCCCCGTCCACCATGTCGAATAATCATGTGCCTGTGATCCAAAAGGGGGATAAAAACGATCGAAGGTAGAATAGATAATGGTGACCATGGATATTGCAGATAGTGGTGTTCAACATATGATTTTGAGCAATATGCCAGCTATTTCCTTCCCATATTTGAAGTAAAGGGTTCAGATAGTGCCTTGCAGCAAAACCAATTTGAGTTTATATTTAAAATATTTCTAATAAGAGTACATACCACTTGCAGGGGTATCATCTTGGGCAAAAAAGACAAATTACCTGACGAAAACAAGGTACAAACTTGACTACAACACTTCTATCCTATTCTTATAACAATGTTTCCATGCACCCTTGAATATATTGACCTGACTATCCGAATCAAATTTTGAGCAAATTAGAGTGGAAGGCAACAAACGGTATGTTATGACACAATTTATTGCCTCGAGCACATGTACAGTCTAACAATTAAAATACATTACATTATAATGCGAATAATATATGAAAAAATGAACGCAGACAAGCTAGGACAAAGCAAAGCCAATCTCCAAACCAAACAAAAAATAGAAAGCGTCCAAAGTTATTAAGCGAGATGGGTAACCAGTCGGATATTCATGCCCAACAAGACAGCCTACACCATCAGAATGAAAGGTACTGGCTTGCATTATATATTATTAGTTATTAATAAACAAGAAAATAGCTCAATACATGTACCTATAAAAATAACTGATCGTGAAATAAATATATTACAGGCTATTCACATGCGCATATACATCCACTGCCGTTGTAGCTTGCCAGGAGAGGAAAATGGTAATCACTTATTTGTTATCTCTTCAAATTCCTTTTAGTGTGCTATGCAGATCAAGTTTAACTATTTTTATTTTCAGGGAATACCCAATGATCATGCTACAATAAACAAAGAGCAAGAAAGGTGCCCCCTTTAACAACATAATCATGGCCGCTAGCCCGTGCCTGATATAATGAACTAACAACTGCCAAATATATTTGTTACAGGATTTCAACGGGTCCAAATAAAAAAAACCAAGAAAGAGGAAACAGATAGTCCATGGAAATCACACCAACAAGCATGCAAGGTTGGTTCAAAGAAAACAAAATTATGAAACTGAGATTGCTTTGAGTACAACAGCTAGCGAACATGCTTTAGAAGCATCAAATTTTGCTAGAGGCTCAGTAGATATCGATTTGATTAGAAGAAAAGAGATAAGCAAGTTGAATCGAGCAAATAGAAAGAAGTTACAGGCGATGAAAAAAGGAGGTAAATCCCAGAGCTCTCCAAGTGAGGTTTCAAAATTTGGAAAACCAACATGTGTATGTCCATTCTGCAATGCTATAATGTGGCATCAAGAGAGAAGCAAGCATAACACAAATAAATCAAGACCAACATTTGGACTTTGTTGCAAGGAAGGCAAAGTCAAACTGCCATCATTGAAAAAACCTCCAGCATACCTTCAGCAGCTACTAACATCTAATGAGAAGGGAGAACCATCAAATTACAGAGATAATATCAGGAATTATAATTCAATGTTTGCATTTACTTCGATGGGTGGCCAGGTAGACTACGAGATAAACAAAAAAGGGGGTGCACCGTATGTTTTTCGCTTGAATGGCCAAAACTATCATCAAATTGGCACGTTGCTACCTAAAGATAATGGAGATAATGCTCTCAGGCCAAAGTTTGCTCAATTGTACATTGAGAAGTACTTCGGTACAACCCCCCCAATAAACGTATAAGGGGTAGTATTGTCCATACTAAATTGTGTATTTGTGTACCCGCCGTCCATCGTAGGGCCGGCCGCTCGTGTACGTCCCGGCCCGTACGCCCGCGTCGTACGCATACCGTGCGGTTCGGTAGTGCGATCGGGAAAGGAAAAAAAACGACGCCCCACCCCGACACCCCATCCCCGCATACGAAACCCTAGCGGCATCAACGGCGCCGTGGTCCACCGCTGTCATGACGTTGGGCGGCGACCGTAGTCACCCACGCGCCGTATCATCGGTGTCGCGTGAAACCGACACCCCGTCCCCGCCTAGGAAACCCTAGCGGCATCAACGCCGCCATGGTCCACCGCCGTCACGACGTCGACCCCGACGTGGCCGTCTAGTCGCGAGCACCGACGGCGTCCGTATTCACGCACATGCCGTGTCGCCAGTGAAACGCCCAGCGCTCCCGCGTCAACGTTCTGTCCTGGTACGCGTCCTCCACGACGTGGGTGGCAGCAGTGCATCGGCGTCGACCCCAGGCGAGGACCCCTCGACGGCACACAGTAGGTTCTCTGGATCTTTTTTTTCTTTTTGATTTGTCCATTGCATTTTTTATGCAAAATGATTCCCTACTTAGCTAAATTAGAGAGGAGAGTAGTGGCCTGTTAATGACCTCATAATGATTTTGTATGTTCAAATTTGTATGCATGCCACATAGTCATGTCACTGTTGACGAATTTACTGTATTCGCGATGATGTTGTGGAATGTTGGCATTAATCTCACACCTTATTTGTATGTGCATAGATGGAGCAAGTAACCGGATACGCCAGTGATGATTCCGGTAGCGATAATAGATCCTCATCATTAAATGCGAACCAACCTCCCGGAGACAACTATATGAGTCAGGATGAATCGTACAGTTGACCAAAACATATTGAATACAAACTAGTTATTTGACACTTACATGTCCTTTTAAATTTGTACAGCTACATGGCAATGATGACGATGAGGAATATGATATAGATGAAAAAATTTATGCAGATAGTGTGAGCCAGGTATGTTGAAAAAATTGTAGGGCAATGGTTGACATTATAATTGTATGACCACTTATTTTACTTTACATGTTCACAGATAAATGCTAATGGTGACAATGAGCGTAATAATATAGATGATGACAATGCCGAGAGCGAGGTCGATGCATCTCGTAGTGGGAGCGGTTGCCAAGTAAGTTCATTACATTATTTATGGTTAGTAACAATACAAGAACAGATTGACATGCAAGGTTATATGTCATATTTTGCAGGGAGGTGTTGATGGTCCTAGCGGGAACGATGAGCACAGCGATGATGATCAGTTTGACCTTGACATGTCCTATGATGAATATCAACAAGAGTCACTTGATAGGCATTGGGCAGTGATGGTAAAGACATTCAGGTCATTAGACGAGGTGTACACGTTCTACAACAAGCACGCGGGAGAACGTGGGTTCAGCATCAGGAAGGACTCGCTAAAACATTCAAAGGATCGCACAAGGACTGTGCGCTTGAGGAGGTATCTCTGTTCCTTCGCAGGAAAACGACAGGCCAAGTTCTGTACCATGGAAGGCCGGACCCGCAGGCTTAGACCGGAGAGTCGATTCTTATGCGAAGCCCATTTGACAGTTAAGCTTGATAAAAAGCTCAATCTTTGGTATGTCAGCAGTTTCTCTGATGATCACAGCCACACTCTTGCACGACCGGACGAAGTCCCTTTCCTCCGATCTCATAATTAGATCAAAGCATTTGAGAGAGCTGAGATCTTAGCTATGGCTGGAGCTGGGATAAGAAAACATATCATTTTTTACAACGTCGTTAGCAGGTATGGGTCCTATGCAAAGTCACCGTTTCAGAGGACAAAGCTGTATAACATGTGCTATAAGGAGAAGATGAAATTGCTTGCACAAGGTGATGCTGATACTGCCATAGGAATCATGTTGACCAGAAAGGACAGAGATCCAGACTTCTTCTTTGAGCACACAGTTGACGCTGAAGGCAGGCTCCAAAACCTGTTCTGGTGTGATTCGCAGTCACGCCGGGATTATCTAGACTATGATGATGTTGTCGTCTTCGACAACACATACAAGATGAACAGGTATGGAATGCCGTTCATCCCTTTTGTGGGTCTGAACAACCACCGTTGCACTACGGTATTCGCCTGCGCCATTGTTTCAGACGAGACTGAGGCTACATATGTTTGGTTGCTTAACACGTTCTTGAAAGCTAACTGTCAGAAGAGGCCCAAATCTGTAATTACCGATGGAGATGCAACGATGATAAGGGCTATCAGGAAGGTGCTTTCTGACGTGTGGCATCGTCTATGTTCATGGCATATTGAAAAGAATATGCAGAAACACCTCAACCACAAGTCATTGAAGGAGTTCAGGGCATTATTGTACTATGCCACTACACATAAGGCTTTTCAGGAGAGATGGGCCGCGTTTGTGCGCAAATGGCAGACGAAGAGAACGAAAACATGGCTCCATAGGATGTACAGGAAGAGGACGCTTTGGGCTGCATCATATTTGTCTGGTGGGTTTTTCCTTGGTATGCGCATTAATCAGAGGAGTGAGAGTCTGAACTCCAGCCTGCACCTTCATCTTGACTATGGTATGACGATCGTTGACATGATTGTACACTACGAGAATTGTATTGTTCGCCTCCGTGAGAATGAAGCTTATGATGACTACACGGCCTCACAGACTCTTCCAGTAACAGTGACTGAGTGTCAGTACATTGAGTCGTATGCTGCGAAAGCATTCACGCAGGCAAACTTTTATATGTTGCAACAAGATATGAAGAAGGTACAGGAGCTTGAGGTAATTGATAGACTGACAGGGACCGATAGTCAGAGATTTGTGGTTGCGTGGAAGAATAACAGGGACCACAGATTTAATATGGACTATACGCCAGGTAACTCGGCAGAAACTATAAAGTGTAGTTGCCGAAGTATGATTCGCAAAGGGCTTCCTTGCAAGCATATTCTTCATGTTTTGAATGCACTGAACTTACCTGTGATACCCAAGTGTTGTGTCCTGCGAAGATTCTCAAAAAGCACGAGCTGGACTGCCCGTGAAGCGCACCAGCGATCTGTTTGCAAGGCAGTTGGGGCACCAGCGATCTGGATATGGTCGGACACCTTAAGGGGGGGAGCCATAAGAAAAAAATACTTGTTGGTTATGGTGGACAAATTCACTAAGTGGATAGAGGCTAAACCGGTCAAAACGGCTGAGTCCGGCCCGGTGATTGAGTTCATATCAGGCGTTGTGCACCGTTATGGTGTCCCACACAGCATCATCACCGACAACGGCTCCAATTTTACAGCCGACGAGGTAAAAACCTGGTGCACTAATCTGGGCATTAAACTCGATTACGCTTTCGTCTATCACCCACAAACCAACGGTCAAGTCGAACGAGCCAATGGTCTCATTATGAGCGGCATCAAACCCAGACTAGTGCGGTCCTTGAAAGAATCAGACAAGCACTGGGTAGAGGAGCTCGACTCCGTACTCTGGGGGTTACGGACCACGCCCAACCGTACTACCGGATACACACCTTTTTTCATGGTGTATGGCGCAGAGGCCGTGTTGCCCTACGATATTATTCACGACTCACCTCGAGTGCGTATGTACGAAGAGAGAGAAGCCGAGCTCGATCGGCAGGACAGCCTAGATGCCCTGGAGGAGGAATGCGATGTCGCAAAAGCCCGTTCAGCATTATATCAATAGCAGGCTCGAAGATACCAAAGCAGAGAAGTACGGGCCAAGACTTACAATGTTGGCGAACTCGTTCTACGCTTGCCGGAGAAGAAAAAGGACAAGCTCAAGCCCAAATGGGAGGGTCCCTTCATAATTGATGAAGTTCTCACCGGAGGAGCGTACCGTCTTCGTGATGCATCAGACAATCGCCTCGAACCGAACCCCTGGAACGCGGCCAGACTCCGAAGATTCTATGCCTAGCGCCGAACTCCTAGTTCGTCTCCTTCTCCCGTGTAGTTTCCATTGTTTTTCCCTATTTTCCGATTACCTTTTCCTCTTCACTTTAAAGTTTCGGTATGGCTAGACCGCACACCGAAACACATACATATTTCAAATATGTATGTCCATTATACCTGGGGGCTTCTTAGACAGAAGCTTTTTATCATTACTATTCGAGCATCAAGCTCTCGACATATGAGTATTTCCATATGCACCTTTTCTTTCGCCACTATATGCATCAATATGACTTAAGTTTTGGCCAAGCTGGGTTGCCTGGCTCCTGTGCTTATGCCCTACGTTCCCGTTAGTTCGGCTAGGGCATAAAGGGAGCACCTTTGCGATTGTTACTGCCGGGTCATCCGGATGTGTACCTCAGACTGGGTGAAGCCGAAAGCTACCGTTCTTAAGGGAATATTCGGTCGGTGAATTAAAGACATTTTTTCAATTACTCCATTGATAACCCCCAGAAGTTACAGAAACGGTGATTTTTCTTCCATCACAACTCGGACATGTACATTAATACATGCACACCCAGGGAAAGGAACCCTTAAAGGAACTATTCTCTCTAGAAGATGTTTCTTACGACTCAAATGTAATATAACATAACTAGCAGAATACAACTTGTCTGTTCAAGAAATTATGACCCCTACGCCTAGTTTTCCAGGCATGCCCCGGCCTATTCGGCCGCGAGGGTATCTGGAAACACTCCGCACCCTTGAGTCCGGAGGTTGAAGCGAAAAGGTCTGCCATGACAAACGCTATACAATTCAGCTAGAATTACACAGGGCAAGGAAAATACATGGTCACTTGGACTCAAACACTTCCCTCTCTACACCGTCCAACAGGCGGTCTAACTAACAATCCTGTTGGGAATATTTGGCGGCCAGCTCTACTTGGTCATATGCTAAACTAACTGGAATTTCTTCCCCATTGGACCCTAGCGGTCCAACCCTGGCCATGTGATTCGGGTCCAGCTTGGTATACCGCGTTTTCACCATGGCCCAGGCTTCCCGCGCACCCTCTCGGCAGGCCGATATCTTCCATAGCCGGATACACCGCGGAGCTCCCTTGAACAGCTCTACAAGCTCCTCCATACTTCCTGGGGGGGAGTCGGACAGCCATAAGGCCTTAGCCACGCTCCGCATGGCTAGCCGAGCATGCTCGTGCACCTGTGACAGCCTCTGCAGCAGATCACTCGATGATCCGGACACCTCCTCTTCAGGACGGCCCGTCAGTACACTTGCAAACATGACTATTTCAGTCTCATTTATCTCTAAGCTAATTCACAAATAAAGTTCGGACACATACTGAAGATACCTGATACGTCTCCAACGTATCTATAATTTTTGATTGTTCCATGCTATATTATATTCTGTTTTGGACATTATTGGGCTTTATTATACACTTTTATATTATTTTTCAGACTAACCTATTAACCGGAGGCTCAGCCCAGAATTGTTGTTTTTTGCCTATTTCAGAGTTTCGCAGAAAAAGAATATCAAACGGAGTCCAAACGGAATGAAACTTTCGGGAACGTGATTTTCGGAACGAACGTGATCCAAAGGAATTGGACCCTACGTCAAGACATCAACCAGGAGGGCACGAGGTAGGGGGCGCGGCTACCCCCTGGGTGCGCCCTCCACCCTCGTGGGCCCCCTGTTGCTCCACCGACGTACTCCTTCCTCCTATATATACCTACGTACCCCCAAACCATCGAGGGGCACCACGAAAACCTAATTCCACTGCCGCAACCTTCTGTACCCGTGAGATCCCATCTTGGGGCCTGTTCCGGAGCTCCGCCGGAGGGGGCATCGATCATGGAGGGCTTCTACATCAACACCATAGCCTCTTCGATGATGTGTGAGTAGTTTACCTCAGACCTTCGGGTCCATAGTTATTAGCTAGATGGCTTTTTCTCTCTTTTTGGATCTCAATACCATGTTCTCCCCCTCTCTTGTGGAGATCTATTCAATGTAATCTTCTTTTGCGGTGTGTTTGTTGAGACCGATGAATTGTGGGTTTATGATCAAGTTTATCTATGAACAATATTTGAATCTTCTGAATTATTTTATGTATGATTGGTTATCTTTGCAAGTCTCTTCAAATTATCAATTTGGTTTGGCCTACTAGATTGATCTTTCTTGCAATGGGAGAAGTGCTTAGCTTTGGGTTCAATCTTGCGGTGTCCTTTCCCGGTGACAGTAGGGGTAGCAAGGCACGTATTGTATTGTTACCATCGAGGATAACAAGATGGGGTTTATATCATATTGCATGAGTTTATCCCTCTACATCATGTCATCTTGCTTAAAGCGTTACTCTGTTCTTATGAACTTAATACTCTAGATGCATGCTGGATAGCGGTCGATGTGTGGAGTAATAGTAGTAGATGCAGGCAGGAGTCGGTCTACTTGTCTCGGACGTAATGCCTATATACATGATCATACCTAGATATTCTCATAACTATGCTCAATTCTGTCAATTGCTCAACAGTAATTTGTTCACCAACCGTACATACTTATGCTCTTGAGAGAAGCCACTAGTGAAACCTATGGCCCCCGCATCTATTTTCCATCATATTAATCTTCCAACAACAAGCTATTTCCATTGCCTTTCATTTTGTTTTCTTTACTTTGCATCTTTATCACAAAAATACCAAAAATATTATCTTATCATATCTATCAGATCTCACTCTCGTAAGTGACCGTGTAGGGATTGACAACCCCTTATCGCGTTGGTTGCGAGGATTTATTTGTTTGTGTAGGTGCGAGGGACTCGTGCGTGGCCTCCTACTGGATTGATACCTTGGTTCTCAAAAACTGAGGGAAATACTTACGCTACTTTGCTGCATCACCCTTTCCTCTTCAAGGGAAAACCAACGCAATGCTCAAGAGGTAGCAATACCGCCCCACAGTTCCTTGTTCTCCTTCACGGAAGCGCCTAGCTGGGCTCGAACATCTTTCAACTCTTCACCCAACGCAGTGTTGGAATCCTGCAACTTGTTTTTCTCACCTCTGACACGGGTCAGCACATGCTCGCCTGTGGCGTGTTGCCTTTTCGCCTCTTTTTCTCCCTCTTGGGCAGCCTTCAGCTTCTTTGCAAGTTGATCAGGCGGCACTATTATGCAAAACTAGTAGCTACATTAGTGCGGTGGGTATACAATTGTTGTTCCTTGGTGGAAGGGAACAATACCAGAGGACGACTTCTTCAAGTCTCCCAGTTCGGCGGTAGCAGCTCTCAGCTGCGTCCGACACTGCTCCAGATCCTGGGTTAGCAGACCATTCTTCTCCGCGAGGACCTGGTTGTTCAACAGTCCTTAAATCAATCGTGCCAACTGCTTTCAGTCTTGGGGGCTATGGGTATATGGCTATCCTTTTTTGACAAAGAAAACTTACCTACACATCTTCAGATACTGCCTCGTGGCTTTTCTAAGCCCGTCTCGAGCAGCTCGGATGTATGCGTCGCCCGAGCTAAAGGCATTAAATGCCTCGTCCGAGAACTTCGGGTCTCGTAAAACAGCCCTGCAGCGCTGATGATTCATGGCGCTCTCCACTTCCGAGTTGGTAACAGACATGTTTTCCGAACCCTCGGCCGAAGGGCAGTCCGGCTTTGTTCCTACATCGGCCCCCGTCTCCCCGACTGGGTCCGCATCTTGGTTGTTGGGAGCGCGGCTGGCCGGACCCCCGGACACAGTCCGACGAACCTTTTTCCTGTAATCAAACAGGCGCATGGGTCATAGTTGGACACGACCACTGAAAAATATATTTATCCGTACCTCCTCGTTGAGGGCCCGGCGGTGCCTTCACTGGCCCTCCTCTTCGAAGGCCTGCCCGGTGCAGGAACCGATTTCCTCGGTATCGTCAAATGCCTCCCCTGCAGAACGCGCGACGATGCGGTGGGTGAGGCAGAGTAAGAGCACCCTTTCAGAGAAGGTGTTTCTTGATTACTTACCTGTGAAGCAGGAAGGAGACCGGGGTAGTCGGCAATGATGGCCACCTCTGTGCCATCATAGCTCGTCTGGTAAAATACCTCCTCCGCGAGCACCACGAATATATCCGGATCCTCTTCAAACCTGGGATCAAGCTCCCGGTTGTGGTCCTCCGGTTGTGGGGCGGGACTATAAAGTCCCTTGGTGACCTTTCGCCAGCGCCGTCATAAGCAAACAAGCTAGAAATTTATCAAAGGCAATTCGGAGATGGAAGGAGTAAAAGCAGAGGGGTCGGGCCTTACCCAACTGGGAGGGTTATACATCGAATACCCGTCTCTGAGTTTGATGCAAAGAAATTCCTTTTCCTCCCCCTTTGAACAGTTCGGCTAATATCTTAGCCAAAGCGGCAGGGGTATCTGGACCTTTATGGCCGCAGCGAGAGGCGTCATACTCCCCATTGTAGTCCCACATTGGAAGCCCTCTGTGCTAGAGCGTCTGAACCCATCGCGCTATGGAGATCGCCATGACCTCGATTACTGTGAGTCCGGACTGAGCAAGCTCTTTTATCTTGCTCATCAGCTGACGAACCTCCGCACTATCTTCCTCTTCAAGGCTCTCGGGGCGCCAACTGTGGCGTTTCTTCAGCGGGACGTGCACGAATTCCGGAAGACCCTTTCAAACCGGGTCGGGAAGCGCAACGTCCTCTTTATAAAACCATTCGAAGGGCCATTCGTCAGGTGCCTTCCTTGGTGTGCCGGATGGGTATCCGGTATCGACAGCACGCCATACTTCGGCTCCGCCCACTTCAAATATCGACCCTTCGTGATTGTGCGGAACGAGACAGAACAACTTCCTCCACAACTCAAAATGAGCCTCGACGCCCAGGAACAGTTCGCATAAAGCGACGTAACCCGCAATGTGCAGGATGGAGGCCAGAGTGAAGTTGTGCAGCTGGAGGCTGTAGTACTCCAGAAGCCCTCGGAGTAACGGATGGATCGGAAATCCAACGCCTCTTAGCAGGTAGGGGACAAAACACACTCGATCTCCCCCGGACGGATTGGGGAAGTCCTCTGCCTGAGTCCCACCATTGAAGGAAGCTATCCCCGCTCGAACAGGAACTAGATCCGCAGGGGGAAGAAATCCTTGCGTCTGCAACTTCGCCAATTGGCTATGAGACACGAAATACCTCTCCCACTTGCCTTTCTTTGGGCCGGGACAAGCGGAGGAGCTGGGAACACTAGCCATGCTAGAATGGTTTCTCCTAAGCAGTCTCTGGGGATTTCTTCTGTGTAGCGCTGAATGGATTTGGGATCCAATCTCTTTAAATAGGCGCTCTTCCTCGCGTAGATGGGGTGTTATTCGCAAAAATACCCACTCTCCAAATTCGCTCGACACGTGGAGGATGAAGATTATTTAATGTGCAGAAGCCAAGGAGGCGACATTGGATTAATGAATGAATACACTACTTGGAGATCATCGAAGGAGGAACCCGCCTTGCAATGCCGAAGACAATATGTGTGCCGAGCACCTCGTTATTGAAGACTGGTTCAGGGGCTACTGAGGGAGTCCTGGACTAAGGGGTCCTCGGGCGTCCGGCCTGTTATCCGTGGGCCGGACTGATGGGCTGTGAAGACGTGAAGGCCGAAGACTTCGCCCGTGTCCGGATTGGACTCTACTTGGCGTGGAAGGCAAGCTTGGCGACCAACTATGAAGATTCCTTCTTATGTAACCGACTCCATGTAAACCCTAGATCCCCTCGGTGTCTGTATAAACCGAAGGAGATAGTCCGGAAAGGACACCGCATATACTCATTACCATAGTCATAGGCTAGACTTCTAGGGTTTAGCCATTACGATCTCGTGGTAGATCAACTCTTGTAATACTCATATTCATCAAGATCAATCAAGCAGGAAGTAGGGTATTACCTCCATAGAGAGGGCCCGAACCTGGGTAAACATCATGTCCCTCGTCTCCTGTTACCATCGATCCTAGACGCGCAGTTCGGGACCCCCTACCCGAGATCCGCCGGTTTTGACACCAACAGGTACTTTCGTAACTTACCCCACATTTCGGACAAGCGCGCCCCTAAGCCGTGGTTCCCCACTCCCATCCCATCCGCCCACCCATTCGTACACCGAGGCCGCGAAAACCCGCGAAGCCCCACACCCTCCTCGGTCCGCCACCCAGACGGAGCCTCTTCCCCGACAACGTCGTCCACAGCAACACCTCGACGTCCCTCATCCACCATACCGGATGAGGATCCATTGTCGATCTCGTCGTCCCGCCGGTTCAGCCACCCCGTCCTCCACCTCCAAGGAGTTTCCTCGACGTTCCCCTCGTCTTTCGCGCCACCTCCATTCCCACACCACCGTCTTCACCTGCACCACCGGAAGAGCATCATCATCACCGTTTCCTCGGATGAAGCTGAGGCCTAATCGGCGCCACCAAAGAGGTTGTACAATAATCATCACATTTTCTTCTTGATTCGATCTCACTGTGCTGCCGGTGCTCGGTCCCGAGCCAACACGGCGCGGTTCCATCCACGGCGGCGTCGCCGACCACTTCCTCCACGGCGTCGCTCCCTCGGCGGCGACGTCCACATCAGTAGGAGCTGCTGCTGCTTTAGCTCTCGCTCGCGCTGCTGCTCTGCTCTTGCTCTCGGTCCCCTGCTTGCTCTGCTCTTGCTCTTGCTCGCACTGTTGCTCTCGCTCTTGCTCTTGCTTGCGATGCTGCTCCGATTTAGCTACACTTCAGTCGCAGCAGGGAGGGGGGCTCGCCAGAGAGGTACCCCAGTATCTATCTTAGGGTTCAGGGTGGGGGCGGTGGTCACCAGCGGTGGTGGGGCGGTGGCATGGGGATCACCGGAGAAAAAGCTCGGCATGGGGGGGCCTAGAGGGATGGCTGGGGCGGCGGCGGACCGGCGGTGGGGAGTGGTTTCGGGGCGGCGCACCGTCGGCCGCGGGCGGATGTTTGGCTGGTGGTGGCTGGCGGCTCAGGGTAGCCTCACCTCATGCTGCTACACGACCATCTGCCCCGGCTCTCTCACTCCCTGCTGCTACTACTTTTCTGCTACTAGTGCATTCAGTTTCGACAGTAACATTCAGTTTCGATAGAAAAAAAATCAGTTTCGACAGTTAAGTTCAGTTTCGATAGTTAAATTCACTTCGACAGTTAAGTTCAGAGATGAGCGGCTGATGTATTTTACATCTAGCACTTTGTGGTTATGTATTTTACGTCATCTATTGGAGATGCTATTATAATTCCACTCAGGTTAACGTTGTCTCTCTTGTCCTGCTTCAGCCTCGATGTCGTACAACTCACCGGAGCTGCTCCAACTTCGAAACCCTCCATCACAGCAGAGCGGTACCCCGGGCTCCATCTCCAGACGCCTAAGATCTTCTCCCCCTCCTCCGACAGCCAAGTCGGCCAAAGCATCCTCACCGACCAGCCCAATCACGCTGTGATCGACATGGCTTCGCCAAAGAGGTTGTACACTTGTGGTTTGACTTAATCTCACCATGCTTGTTTGCATCCTGTGATCTTCCAATTCTTGTGAATCAAACACCCAGATTGGCACAAATCCCGTATTTTTAAATTCTCTATTTTGCACGTGCATTTCTATCCAATTCCTGTATATTTCCTATCCCTGGATTGTTAGAATCCTCAAATTCAAACAAGCACTTACACAATTACTTATGTTACAGATATGTGTCAAAGAAAACCTTGTGTGGTTTGTCCTGCGCCTGCTGTGCTGTGTTCCACCCTAGCTCAGCTGCTCTAACGACGGAAGGGTTCACCACAGCAGGGATCCGCTCTCCAGACTGTCTTTCGCCGCCTCAGATCTTCTTCCCCGCCGCCGGCAGCCACGACAATTGCATCACCATCATCAACTGAGCAGATGACCTTGAGGACTACACGGGTCTGCAAGAGAGGTCGCACTCTTCCGTGTCTGCTTATGTTATGCATCGCTTAATATGATGACATGCTACTTTATCATCGTGTTCACCTATTAAACTCCGAGTCAGCTCCAAACTAATGTTGAAACTTGAGTTTTTAAATGGTTGTGGGGTACATATTGGGGCAGCAATCTGTACTATCTATCTACTATCTGGTTAATCTCGGGTGTCTACTATGAGTTTCATGTTGGGTGCAAACAAACATTAAAGGAGCCATTATCTGTATTTTTTAACTAAGCTATTATCTGCCTGCTATCATTGGTTTTGGGTCTATCCATAGTTTGCTACCATCACTCTGGATTTGTGTGACAGCCTGATTTTTGCCCTCTCTTATTTGCCTGATTTCCATTTGGCTTTATTTTGAAATTTGGAGTTTTTGAATCTTTTCATATGGACTTAAACACTTGGGTACCCTTGGCTTTCACCCAAGTGCATCATTCCCCTCTCTAATCATCATTCCCCTTCTGATCCACCTCAAAATAATCTTGGGAATATTTTTCTTAAATGGAAAATATTCATTTTTCCTCTCTAAAACCCTAGCTAGTTCAATGAGCTCCAAAGCAACCCTAATTTTTCTTGCCCACAAAAATCTGAGAAAATTCACAAATATTCTTTGAACCCTAGGGCACCTTCTTGAGCAAAAATATTTCATCACTTTTTGGAATATTTTTGCTACATAAAATATTTTCTGTTCTGGACAGAAATGTGGTTTCTACAGCAACTACCATTTTACTTGCTCCATTGTGCCTGAATTTTCTTGTGCATCATCACCTTAGTAGATGATGGCTAGCCTCCAAAGCACAGCCCCCAACTCCCAGCCATTTGACCTCAGTAACCTCTCAAAGTTACTGGTCAGAAACTTACCTGGCTTGTAAAATCTTCTCTACTACATCTGGAGCCAAACCAAAGCGTGGTAATCTTCAAAACTACCACGAACAACAAGCCAGACATGATCTTTGGACGTTGGTCGGCCTGAGGAGAGAGTTCACGCGGTGACCACGCGTGTCCATGATGCCAGCATGCGTGTCGATGCGCTCTGACTCCCGCCGAGCGCTCTGTTCGCGCGTGCTCGCTTCCCCCGCCTGCCCGAGCCTGCGAAACTTCGCCACCATCCTCGTCTCAACGCCATTAACTCTCCCTGGCACTCGCCGACGCCGGAGCTCGCCGCAGCGAGCACGGGCATGGTCCGGCCAACACCACAGTGCGCTCTGCACTGTGCTCGTCGCCTTCCTCTTGATCCTGTACTCGTCCCCGTTCGCCCACAGTCCCTGCGTGAGCTGCGTCGCCTTCTCCCCCTCTCACTGACGCCGCTCGTCGCCGAGCGCAGTGTCCAGGTGTCGTCGGCGGAGCCCCGATCCACCCCGACGCTCGCCTATAAAAGGAGCCACCCCCAGCCTCCTCGAGCACCATCCTCCACTCCCACACACTCCACAAGCGTGTGGATAGCTGTAGCACGGCCGGGCAGGCCGCGGGCCGCCGTCCCCAAGCTCGAGCTCGCCGGCGATCCCCTCGGGTCGTCGCGGTAGCTCCAGCCCCTCCCAGGCCAGGGCGACCCTTCCAGGGCCTCTACATCTCTCCGGTGAAGCCATCCCGTCCCCTTGGAGCCCTTGAAGTTGCCTCTGCTCGCCGTCTTCCTCATCTCCGGCGACCACCGCTCTCTGCCTCCGTTTGCGAGGTCGATTCCGACGCCGTCCGACCACCCCTAGCTATGCTACGGGTACGGGCAGGTGCGCCTCCGTCCCCTCTCTCAATCCCTCCCTCTCGTTTTGGCCAAGGAGCCCTCGTCGCCGGCGAGAGCTCCGGCGAAGCCGCGACCCCCTCTGTTTCCTTCTCCGCCTCCACCTCACCTGACTAGCGGGCCCTGCTAGTCAGCCACTCTGTACGCGCGTGAAGCGGTACGAGTGGTGGCGCCCTGAGGCTTTACGCCTTCGACGTCACCCCCTAATCTGTTTTATTTAAATTCAAATTCAATTAATTTCCAGAGAGCTTCAAACAGCTTTAACTCTTCAACCATAAGTCCAAATGAATTGATTCTTTTTGCATTATGTTCTTTGCAAAGAAATCTAGCAGCTCACCAAAAATGAGATTTTTCTGAGCTGTCTGGAATTTCTGGTGATTTTCAGAAGTGCTCTTGATATTTTCTTCATATGCTTAAAATTAATTTCAGAGGGTGAGTCTTGTCTTGAGGATCACCAGAATGCTTGTGAACCTCATCTGCACTAAGGCAAGCCACAACAACATTTTCATGGTGTCATTTCAATATTTATGATTTTCTTACTTGAATGAAATGATTAATCCATGCATTTAGATAACTATTATGTTATTTATATTCTGTTAAGTGTTTGTTAGTTATTATGCTTTATTTACAGAATGTTGAAACTAGTTTAGTTGGTAAAGCAAAGTTAAGATCTACGTGTGGAAATGATAAAATGATTTCTTATGCATATGAGTAATTACTTGAAGTATTTTCTTGCACAAATAAAATAGTAAAATTTGATAGAAAATATTCTGTTAAGTGCTTGTTTAGCCATTTTACTTGACTTACAGAATGTTTGAACCTAACTTGGTTGGTAAAGAAATTAGGATTTGCTTGTGGTGATGATAGTATAATTTTTGCTATGCATATGAGAAATTAATCGAAGTTATTTTCTTGCATGAGAAAATAATAAAACTTGTTACAAAATATCTTGTTAAAGTAAGAGTTACCCTGACCAGGAAAGTAATATAAGTTGTTGATGTTTATGCTTAGTGTGAATATGGTTGACATCAGTCATTTTCGTTAATATGTGATGCATGTGTAGTATTGCATTTCATGGCATGCTATGACACCGGTCATTTTCATTTTAAGTTGAACCTGAATATAACTCAACTTTAATATATCGTTGACTGGGTCATGGTGCCGCTGAATCGAGTTTTTCCCAGTGCAACCACATTTGCCTTTGTGGGAAGGCCTTGATTCGGTCCATTGACATGCCTCTGGTCGGTGCCTCCAACTAGGGAAGGTTATGGCATGCTTACCCTGGCCCGGTAAGCAGGCATAATCTTGTGTGCCCGTTGTTGAGATTATGGTACCGGGTCCCCGAGTTGGATTGTTTTGGCCACGGCGGTGGTCGTTGTGTCTTTGGTAGACACGGGGCCACCCAGGACTAGCCCGTTGGGATTGGGTCGGAGTGGCCGGGAGAGTGTCATGGCAATGGAAGGGTTTTGTCGGAATGCCGTTGGTCCACCCGAATGGGGGTGCGAGCCCATGGGTTCTGTGGTGTGGGTACAATGTGCTACCTCTGCAGAGTGTATAATCTATCGATAGCCGAGTCCACGCTCACGGACGCCTCGTAGTAGTTCCCACCATGAGTCAACGTTTAATAAACTTGCACACTAAGTTATGAACTTTGCACTATTGATGATGGCGGAAAGGCCATCAAGATGTTCGAGACCAAATATTGGTCGTGGTTGTGATCGCCGTAAGGATCACGAGTTACTCTGGTCAAGACCATGATGGTGGTTTGTTTGTGATCCGAGAACGATCACGGTTGGTAAGTCGGTCCCGAGGGGCGTTTATCACAAGAGCATGATCACAGCATGTTGGAACATTATTGCATTATTAATTGGTTAATATCATGATATTGCTTGTCATTATGATTATGCATGTTGTGAGCTTACAAGTACATTCAATGTACTGACCTGGCGTGTCATGCCAGATTTCAGGAAAGTCTCGTTGGAAAGGAGTGTTGCTCGAGTCTAGATCGTGTCCACATCGGTGTCCCTGTGCTATGGAGTTTCCGCTATGACGTTGTTCCACTGCCGCGTAGTTGTTATGATCGAGGCCCCTTTATGTTCACTAAATAATGTACATATTGTTCAGCCGCACCGTGTGTGCCGCTTGGCCTCGACCCCTGTTGTAATGTAAACTCTGATCCGCTAGCATCAATAAAGCGTTTGTTTTCTGTACCAAGATGTTGTGTGTTGCCAGAAGACATGGTCTCTGGGCTGGCAATGCATGGTAAACCGGTCGCTCTGAGCCGGGGTGCCACAACGCTTGGTATCAGAGCCGCACTGACTGTAGGCCATGCTAGACTACGACGCGTTAACTGGACGCTAGGCACAAGTTTAAGTTGAGTGCCGGTAGCAATATGAGCTGGTTATTGCATTGCATGCACTTGATTTATATTTTTATGCTAACCTGCTAATGGTTGTGAGTGTAGATGGCTCCGGTGCCGTATCCGTGCCAGTTGCAGCTGATGCCGTACACGTCATCGCACCTCCTTCGCAACGTGTGGCGTCGGCTGTACCCCCTCGGAGACGATCCAGTCTATCGTGTGTACCGGGAGCGTCTAGCTGATTTAGTGTATGAGTATCACGCAGTGGTTACTCTACGCACTAGTTCCGATTCCAGCTCTTACACTCGTACCTCTCGGAGCGGTTACGCCTCTACCGCTTCTCAGGCTGTCCAGTTTGCTGCATTTGAGGTCCTTGTCGAGCTTCGCTTCAACGAGGTCCGAATGCAGAACCACCCAGGTTTCTATTACTACCCTTCTCTGCACGACAATGGTCGTGTCTGTTTCCCTATCATTGATCCGGAGTCTGATAGTGCTGCTAGCCACCTTGCTCGTTATGTCACTGCTAGCTATCTTATGATCCACGAGGTGGCTCAAGAGCTGACTCGTGCCCGTACTGCTTTAGCCGCTGCTTTAGTCACTACTAGATCTGCCACTACTCCATACTCTTTGAGATTTACTCCTTATATTCCAGCCAGTTCTAGTTCCCCTATTTCACCGGTTACTCCTCCGAGTAGCACGGGCGTCACGGCCGTGAATGCTCTCAGTACTCCTGCCGAATGGGTTTCACTTCTCACTACTCTTGTAGCTCCGATGATTCACCCTACCCCTGCCCCTGAGGGAGAGCCCTCGAGGCAGCGTCGTCGTGTTACCTTTAACCCGAAGGTTTCCGTTAACCTCGTTAGTTCAGGATCCAAGTCCGCTTCAGGGGAGGACACCGCAGCACCAGCAGAGCAGTAGTACCTCTGAGTATTCGCAGTCGTCCGGATGATGTACGGATGTAGTCGTATGAGTGATGATGTTTCGTTGCATGTATGAGAGTAGTTGAACCTGGCATGTTGTTTATCTTTCATGTATGAGTCTATGTATAATTATGTTGGGACTTTATTCGCCGTATTTTCTTTGATCTTTTGTTTTCTTCCGGGATTTGTTGCTGGCTTTTCCCCAAATTTATTCTTGGATGTTTCCCATCTCGATTGCGTTGTCTTGGGAAAAAATCCATAATAGGATGACGCGGGGAGGCAGCAGTAGCAACGTTCGTGAGGGAACTCCTGTTCGTCATTCCACACGACAGGCAGGACATTCTCCCGAGCCGTACGTTCCGCCACCGCCTCCACCACCAAATCCGCCCTCCACCGAGCAAATTCTGCGAATGTTTGAGGAAAGAAGGAACAATGATCTGATTGAAATATTAAGAAGTGTGCAAGCTATGGTTGGACAGAATGGAAATCAGAACGGTCATTACTCAAAGCTATCAGATTTTGAAAGGACCAAGCCACCCAGTTTCAGTCAGATTGTTGACCCATTGGATGCGGACGATTGGTTGCGTACCATTGAGAAAAAGCTTGAGATTGCTCGTACTGAAGAAAATGATAAAGTTCCATTTGCAACTCATTACCTTGAAGGCGCTGCTGCCATATGGTGGGAAAATGCAAAAGCCATGTGGCTTGTTGATGAAGAAACCACCTGGGAAAAATTTAAGGATCATTTCTGGAAATCATATCCCTACTGGGGTTATCAAGACTAAGCAGCGTGAATTTCTTGCACTCATCCAAGGAAGTCAGTCGGTGGGTGAATATTTGCAAAAATTTAAACATCTGGCCCATTACTCCCTTTATGACATGGCCACCGAAGAAAGGAAGATTGACAGATTTCTTGGAGGCTTAAATCCGCAACTCCGGTGTACTCTCAGTATGTTTGATTTCCCAGATTTCCAAACTCTGGTGAACAAGGCTTTCATTGCTGAACGGGAGCACAAGCTTATATCAGATAATAGGCCTGTTAACAACGACAACAAGCGTAAGTTTGAGCCAAAGAAGGATGGGCAACCAGTACAAAAGGCTCGTACCTGGCAGCAGACTCAGGTGGAATACAAGCCCAATTGGCAACAAAATGTTAACAAGACCACCACTCAAGTCAAGAATGTCGTGACCAACCCAGTGCACAAGGAGCATCAGCGCAATAACTCTTGTTGCAGTTGTGGGCAGAGCGGACATTATGCCAGACAATGCCCCAAGAACAACAAGGCGAATGCCCCATTCAGGCCACAAGTCAACTTTATAGAGTCATGCCCGACCCAGCAAAACTTTACTCGACACGTGCATCATCTCTCAGCCGATGAAGCCCAAGAAAACCCCGAAGTCGTCATTGGTAAGTTTTCTGTTAATGACATACCTGCCGTAATTTTATTTGACTCTGGGGCTTCCCATTCTTTTATTTCTCGGAGTTTCGCTGCCCAAAACAAATTTCCTTGTTCGATTTTGGGCAAAAATATGCTCGTACAAACCCCGGGATCTTTACTCAAGAGCAATCTGGTCTGCCGTGATCTGGAAATCAATATCAACGGAGTCTACTTTCCAACCTCTCTGATAATTATTGAGTCTGCAAAGTTGGATATTATATTGGGTATGAATTGGTTGACCCAATATCAAGTTTGCATAAACTGTGCAACACGAGAAGTCACTTTGACCAGTCTGAATGGGCAGACTACCAAATTCTATGCACACAAGAATATACCCAAGCAAGAATTGGTTTTCACCGCTGTGGCTGAGTTGGAATTAATTCCTGTGGTCAGCGAGTACCCTGATGTATTTCCAGAAGAACTGCCAGGCATGCCACCAGATCGAGAGCTAGAATTTTCAATAGATCTTGTGCCCGGAACTGCACCGTTATACAAGAAGTATTACTGGATGCCCTCATCAGAATTAGTGGAGCTAAAGAAACAGCTTGATGAATTGCTCCAAAAAGGATATATTCGTCCCAGCTCTTCACCATGGGGATCACCTGCCATTTTCATGGACAAAAAGGATGGCAGCCTCCGCATGTGCATAGATTACCGCCAGCTGAATGAGATCACCATCAAAAATAAATATCCGTTGCCAAGGATTGATGATCTGTTTGATCAGCTCAGTGGGGCTAAAGTATTCTCTAAGATCGATTTACGAACTGGAGATCATCAGCTCAAGATTAAAAAGGAAGATATTCCTAAGACCGCATTCACTACTCGGTACGGTCTTTATGAATATACAGTGATGTCCTTTGGTCTCACCAATGCCCCTGCTTTCTTCATGCATATGATGAACAAAGTATTCATGCAATTCCTCGACAAATTCGTGGTAGTCTTCATCGATGACATCCTCATTTACTCCAAGGGTGAAGAAGAGCACAAGGATCACCTCCGAGCAGTGCTACAACGACTCCGCGACCATCAGCTATACGCCAAATTCAGTAAATGTGAATTTTGGCTCAAGCAAGTTGGGTTTCTCGGGCATGTACTATCCGCCGAAGTTATATCTGTGGACCCGAGCAAAGTAAAGGATGTGCTCGATTGGTTGCTGCCTACGACCGTGACGCAGATCCGGAGTTTTCTCGGATTAGCTGGATATTACCGTCGTTTCATTGAAGGGTTTTCCAAGATTGCTAAACCCATGACGGAGCTTCTCAAAAAGGATAAGAAGTTTGAATGGACGGAGGACTGTGAGAAAAGTTTCAATGAGCTAAAGATACGGCTGACAACTGCACCGGTATTGACTCTTCCAGACATTTATCGCAGTTTTGATGTGTATTGTGACGCCTCCAGGCAAGGCCTTGGTTGCGTACTGATGCAAGACAGCAAGGTAGTAGCATATGCATCGCGACAGCTACGACCCCACGAGGGAATTATCCTACTCATGATTTGGAATTGGCTGCGGTGGTTCATGCGCTAAAAATTTGGAGACACGACCTCATTGGAAAAAGGTGCCAAATTTTTACCGATCACAAAAGTCTTAAATACATATTTACTCAGACAGATTTAAATCTCCGTCAATGAAGATGGCTAGAGTTGGTCAAGGATTATGATCTTGGAATAAATTACCTCCCGGGTAAGGCCAATGTGGTTGCTGATGCACTCAGTCGAAAGCCTGTCAGCTTAAATGTCATATTGAAATCCTTGCCTCCCAAACTCCAAGAGGAGATCGCTCAGCTCAACCTGGTCATAGTGGATGTTGGCCTCGCTAATATTTTGGAAGTTACCCCCACACTTGAGGAAGAGATCCGCAAGGCCCAGCCAGCTGACATCAAGCTGCAAAAATGTGCCAAGAGCCCGATGGCAGAGCCGACCCCAGATTTCTCCAAGGACAAATTCGGTACCCTCCAATTCCGTGGACGGATTTGTGTACCCAATCAGCCAGACTTAAAGAAGAAAATCCTGTCGGAAGCACATGAATCCTCATATTCCATTCACCCGGGAGGTACGAAAATGTATGAGGACCTTAGACAAATATTCTGGTGGGATGGAATGAAGAAAGACATTGCCTATTTTGTGGCCTGTTGTGACATATGTAACAAGGTGAAGGCAGAGCATCAGAAACCAGCCGCACTCCTCCAACCGCTGCCGGTTTCGCAATGGAAATGGGATGACGTTTGTATGGATTTCATTACGGGATTGCTCAAGACTTAGCGAGGCAATGATGCAGTCTGGGTCATAGTGGACACCTTAGCCAAGGTTGCTCACTTCATTTCGATCAGCACCAGATATTGAGCAGATCAACTTGCACAGCTGTATGTATCCAGAATAGTCAGTCTGCATGGAGTACCCCGAACTATCACTTCCGACCGAGGTTCCCTGTTTACCTCCGCTTTTTGGTCACGTCTCCATCAAGCCTTGGGGACATCGCTGAAATATAGTACTGCTTATCATCCTCAGACAGATGGACAGACAGAGCGGGTAAATCAAATACTCAAAGATATGTTGCGAGCCTGTGCTTTAGACCAAGGACCTAAATGGGAAGACTGCTTGCCATATGCCGAGTTTTCTTATAACAACAGCTTCCAGACCAGTCTAAAGATGTCACCGTATGAAGCTCTGTATGGCCGTAAGTGCCGCACTCCTTTAAATTGCTCTCAAACTGGAGATAGCCGTATCTTCGGAACAGACCTCATGATGGAAGCTGAGAAACAAGTTAAAGATATCAGGGACAGATTGCAATTGGCCAAATCTCGACAGAAGAGTTATTATGATGGAAAGCACCGGCAGATAAGTTTTGAACCCGGAGAACACGTATACCTCCGAGTCACTCCTAAGAAAGGAGTTAAGAGATTTCAGACTCGTGGAAAGTTGGCACCTAGATTTATTGGTCCATTCCCGGTTATGTCCCCAGTGGGTACTATTGCATATCAGTTGGAACTATCCGCTGAATTGGCACACGTGCATAACGTGTTTCATGTTTCACAATTAAGACGTTGCATATCCCCGCCTGAGAAAAGGACTGGTATGGCTGAGGTAGAATTGGCAAATGATTTGACCTATGAAGAAAGACCGTTTAGAATTTTGGATCAGATGGAAAGGGTCACTCGCAGTAAAGTAAGAAAATTCTACAAAGTTCAGTGGGAGCATCACACAGAGTCAGAATCAACTTGGGAGCGGGAAGAATTTTTACAGTCACATTATCCAGAGTGGTTTTACCAAGCAACCGAATCTCGAGGACGAGATTCATTCTAAGTGGGGAGGTTTGTGACAGCCTGATTTTTAACCTCTCTTATTTGCCTGATTTTCATTTGGCTTTATTTTGAAATTTGGAGTTTTTGAATCTTTTCATATGGACTTAAACACTTGGGTACCCTTGGCTTTCACCCAAGTGCATCATTCCCCTCTCTAATCATCATTCCCCTTCTGATCCACCTCAAAATAATCTTGGGAATATTTTTCTTAAATGAAAAATATTCATTTTTCCTCTCTGAAACCCTAGCTAGTTCAATGAGCTCCAAAGCAACCCTAATTTTTCTTGCCCACAAAAATCTGAGAAAATTCACAAATATTCTTTGAACCCTAGGGCACCTTCCTGAGCAAAAATATTTCATCACGTTTTGGAATATTTTTGCTACAGAAAATATTTTCTGTTCTAGACAGAAATGGTGGTTTCTACAGCAACTACCATTTTACTTGCTCCATTGTGCCTGAATTTTCTTGTGCATCATCACCTTAGTAGATGATGGCTAGCCTCCAAACCACAGCCCCCAACTCCCAGCCATTTGACCTCAGTAACCTCTCAAAGTTACTGATCAGAAACTTACCTGGCTTGTAAAATCTTCTCTACTACATCTAGAGCCAAACCAAAGCGTGGTAATCTTCAAAACTACCACGAATAACAAGCCAGACATGATCTTTGGACGTTGGTCGGCCTGAGGGGAGAGTTCACGCGGTGACCACGCATGTCCATGATGCCAGCATGCGTGTCGACGTGCTCTGAGTCCCGCCGAGCGCTCTGTTCGCGCGTGCTCGCTTCCCCTGCTTGCCCGAGCATGCCAAACTTTGCCACCATCCTTGTCTCAACGCCATTAGCTCCCCCTGGCAATCACCGACTCCGGAGCTCGCCGCAGCGAGCACGGGCGCGGTCCGGCCAACGCCACAGTGCGCTCTGCACTATGGTCATCGCCTTCCTCTTGATCCTGTACTCGTCCCCGTTCGCCCACAGTCCCCGTGTGAGTTGCGTCGCCTTCTCCCCCTCTCTCTGACGCCGCTCATCGCCGTCGCAGTATCCAGGTGTCGCCAGCGGAGCCGCGATCCACCCCCGATGCTCGCCTATAAAAGGAGCCACCCCCAGCCTCCTCGAGCACCATCCTCCACTCCCACACACTCCACAAGCGTGTGGATAGCCATAGCCCGGCCGGGCCGGCCGCGGGCCGCCGTCCCCGAGCTCGAGCTTGCCGGCGATCCCCTCGGGTCGTCGTGGTAGCTCCAGCCCCTCCCAGGCCAGGGCAACCCTTCCAGGGCCTCCGCCTCTCTCCGGTGGAGCCCCTGAAGTTGCCTCTGCTCGCTGTCTTCCTCATCTCCGGCGACCACCGCTCTCTGCCTCCGCTTGCGAGGTCGATTCTGACGCCGTCCGACCACCCCTAGCTATGCTACGGGTACAGGCAGGTGCGCCTCCGTCCCCTCTATCGTGTGTCATGCCAGATTTCAGGAAAGTCTCATTGGAAAGGAGTGCTGCTCGAGTCTAGATCGTGTCCACATCGGTGTCCCTGTGCTATGGAGTTTTCGCTACGACGTTGTTCCGCTGCCGCGTAGTTGTTATGATCGAGGCCCCTTTATGTTCACTAAATAATGTACATATTGTTCAGCCACACCGTGTGTGCCGCTTGGCCTTGACCCCTATTGTAATATAAACTCTGATCGGCTAGCATCAATAAAGCGGTTGTTTTCTGTACCAAGATGTTGTGTGTTGCTAGAAGACATGGTCTCTGGGCTGGCAATGCATGGTAAACCGGTCGCTCTGAGCCGGGGTGCCACAATTTATGCATGCACTCCTTACATAATCTCACTATGTTTTATTCCTATGCATGTCAGTTATTGTACACAATGGAACTGAACATGTAGAGCGAAAGAGACGAGCCTTGCGTGGCAATAAAATTTCAAGCAGACGTCGCTCCATGGTGGGCGCAAAGGCAGCCCCCCTCCACCCATTTCGGATCGTAATCAAGAGAAAGATAACTGTTCTGAGGGGGATTCAGAAGGAGAAGACCACTCCTATTTACCCCGTGAGGTCTTTGCTCTAACTTGGCATGCTGATGTTGGTTATATCATGCATATGGTGCCTTGCATTGCTTACTGTATACATCAAATATGTCATGTGCTTAGTTTAGACATGCTTTGTGTCAATGCCATCTGTTTAGTTTCTTTATCATATATGTGAATCATGCAACGCCATCTTGTTTAGCCAGGCATCATATATGTGAATTTTGCAATGCCACCCTGGTTTGCCAGTCATCTTATATGTGAATTATATCATGCCATAATTTTTTATTACGTGTTAAATTTGTCAACAATTTTAGTACATTCAATTACTCTTCCTGTGCATCAGCCGTTCGGCACGGTTGAGGGAGTCCCGGATTAGGGGGTCCTCAGACAGCCGGACTATAAACTTTGGCCGGATTGTTGGACTATGAAGGTACAAGATTGAGGACTTCGTCCCGTGTCCCGGTGGGACTCCCCTTTGCGTGGAAGGCAAGCTTGGCGATTCGGATATGTAGATCTCCTTCTCTGTAACCGACTCTATGTAACCCTAGCCCCCTCCGGTGTCTATATAAACCGGAGGGTTTAGTCCGTAGGACAAGAACAATCATAATCATAGGCTAGCTTCTAGGGTTTAGCCTCTACAATCTCGTGGTAGATCAACTCTTGTAATACTCATATCATCAAGATCAATCAAGTAGGAAGTAGGGTATTACCTCCATCGAGAGGGCCCGAACCTGGGTAAACATTGTGTCCCCTGCCTCCTGTTACCATTAGCCTGAGACGCACAGTTCGGGACCACCTACCCGAGATCTGCCGGTTTTGACACCGACATTGGTGCTTTCATTGAGAGTTCCACTGTGCTGTCATGATAAAGGCTTGATGGCTCCTTCGATCATCGGCAACGATGCGATCCAGGGTGTGGTTTTTCTCCTCGGACAGATCTTCGTATTCGGCGGCTTCGTACTGCGGGCCAACTCGCTTTGCCATCTGGAGCAGATCGATAGCTACGCCCCTGGCCATCAGGTCAGGTTTGGAAGCTCGAACTATACTGCCGACATCCACGGAGACTTGATCTTCGACGGATTCGAGCCCATGTCAGGTGCGCCGCACAGTCATGACGAGCATGACTTAGCTCTGCCGTCAGACGGTGTTCGGGAGATCACACCTGCGGCTACTCCGGCCCTCAATCCGGAGCAGATGGTGCCATCCGAGGACGGGTGGATGGACCCCGCCGCGGAGGACGCACACTCAGCGGCGATAGAGCCGAATACTGACTTCACCTCCTATGAGACCTGTGTCATCGAACCCTTGGATTCGTCCCCGGCCACATGCTCCAAACCGCCTGCGTCCGTGCCTATCGAATCTGATTGGGCACCGATCATGGAGTTTATCTCTGCGGACATTTTTCAGCACTCGCCCTTGGGCGATGTGCTAGATTCATTATGGCCTCTCTCCTTGTCAGGAGACCCTCGGCCGAACTATGTCCGACTCGAGTGGGAAGCGGACGACGAAGAAATTCGTTCCCCACCCACCACCCACTTAATTGCCACTGTCGACGATTTAACCGACATGCTTGATTTCGACTCCGAAGACATCGAAGGTATGGACGATGATGCATGAGAGGAACAGGAACCACCGCCCACAGGGCGCTAGACAGCCACTTCATCATATGATATATACATGGTGGATACACCCAAAGAAAACAATGACGAGGAACGGAAGGATGCAGCGAAGGATAATCCCCTTGAGAAGCAACCAAAGCGACAACGTAGGCGCCGCTCCAAATCCCGCCTCCGCAAAAACAGCGATAACAGCGCAAGAAAGAATAATACCCCGGTCGACTCCAAAGGAAACGACAACCACATGGACCCAGCGATGGAGCAGGATGAGCCAGCGGACGGTGAACATAGTACGGAGCCACTGTCCGATCACGGCGACGCCGAGGGTAAAACTCATCAACCTATCTCTGGAGAGGAGAACAGTCCAGACGACGATGCACACATCATCCTGGTAAGGCACTTGGAACAAGAGAACCTCCATAGAAGGCTTATTGCCACCACGAGGAGCCTGAAAAAGTAGAAGCAAAGGCTTAAGGCCGCGCAGAATACGCTCAACAGCAGATGGAACAAAGTGCTTGACACTGAAGAAAAGTACGGTGGCAGTCGCCACACAAAGAGCTATCCAAAGCGCAAGCTGCTGCCTGAATTCGACGACGAGGCTTTAGAGCCCAGTCAGCCGAAAAATAAAACGGCCGATCAGCCGGACCGACCACCCCATGGCCGCGAAAGGGTGGCTAACGACGTCGCACACAAGTCAGCGCATGATTTATGTGAGGACCTGCACAAAAAAGCCGGTATGGCCAGGTCCATCTACGGATCTAGGAAGCGCGCTCCAGCACAGAATCATGGCCGCCCAAACGACTATACTGACCGAATAACATCTCGGAATCAAAACCGAACACTACAACCGTCAGAAGAATGCCATGGCACATCCAAATACAGGGGTGCCGCGCACCCCCTATGCTTCACCGATGAGGTGCTGGATCATGAATTTCCAGAGGGATTCAAACCCGTGAACATAGAGGCATATGACGGAACGACAGACCCGTGGGTCTGGATTGAGGACTTTATCCTTCACATCCACATGGCTCACGGAGATGATCTCCACGCCATCAAATACCCGCCCCTCAAGTTGAAAGGACCAGCTCGGCACTGGTTGAAAAGCCTCCCCGAAAACTCAATTGGAAGTTGGGAAGAGCTTGAGGATGCTTTTGGGGCTAATTTTCAAGGGACCTATGTCCGACCTCCGGATGCAGACAATTTAAGTCATATAATTCAACAGCCCGGGGAGTCAGCCCAAAAGCTTTGGAACATATTTCTCACTAAGAAGAATCAAATCGTCGACTGCCCGGATGCTGAAGCCTTAGCGGCTTTCAAACACAGTGTCCGCGACGAATGGCTCGCCAGACACCCCGACCAGGAAAAACCGAGGACAATGGTAGCCCTAACAAGCCTTATGACCCGCTTTTGCGCGGGCGAAGACAGTTGGCTGGCCCGTAGCGGCACCAGCAACCCAGGCACATCCGAAGTCAGGGATGGCAATGGGAAACCGCGACGCAATAAAAGCAAGCGTCGAAACAATGAAGACAGCCCAGACAACACGGCGGTAAACGCCGGATTCAGGGGCTCTCGACCCGGTTAATGGAAAAGCCATTTAAAGGCAGCAGAGATGGACCGTCTAGCCTAAACAAGATTCTAGACAGATTATGTCAGATTCATGGCACCTCCGACAAACCTGCAAATCACACCAACAGAGAATGCTGGGTCTTCAAGCAGGCCGGCAAGCTAAACGCCGAACACTGGGGGACAGAAAAAATTCCCACCAGAGGTCAAAACAGTGAACATGTTTACGCAACTCACATACCGAAGAGGAGGCGCAAACGTGCACTCTGAGACGTATACGCCGTGGAGGCCGTCACCCCCAAGTTCAACCCTTGGTCGGCCTGCCCGATCACTTTTGATCGCAGGGATCACCCGACTAGTATCCGGCACGAAGGGTCGGCTGCCTTCGTGCTAGACCCAATAATTGACGGATACCATCTCACCCGAGTCCTTATGGATGGCGGCAGTAGTCTTAATCTGATATATTAGGACACTGTCCGCAAAATGGGGATAGACCCGACAAGAATCAGCCAAAGCAATACTACCTTTAAAGGAGTAATACTAGGCCCAGAGGCCCGCTGCACGGGCTCTCTAGTACTAGAGGGTGTATTCGGTTCTCCTGACAACTTCCGAAGCGAAGAATTAACCTTCGACATCGCTCCATTTCGAAGCGGCTATCACGCACTACTCGGAAGAACGGCCTTCACTCGTTTTAATGCAGTACCGCATTACGCATATCTTAAGCTTAAGATGCCCGGTCCACATGGCGTCATCACAGTTAGCGGAAACACAGAGCGTTCTTTACATGCGGAAGAATATGTGGCGGCTCTAGCAGCCGACCACTGAATAGCCTCTCCAACCAAAATAAATGATCGGTCGTTAAGACCGCGGACACGGTTATACGAGTTCGGCGCACCACTAGCTGTAGCAGCTCAGATAAACCTGAGATTGGGTCAACGGATATACCCCCATAGGTGGTGCTAGGGGCTTCTCGCATGTAAAAGGGCTACAGTTCGGCTTGAACCTATTATACAATAATAGATTGCATTTTAATGGTTCATTAAGAATAACCAATTTTTTGCACGAAGACTTTCACCTGGGTTTTTCTCTTTTACAGATGATCATCGTACTACACCCTTCTAGGATACGGTACAACGGAGACACTAGCGCAGACGTGAAGCAGGGCCCCGCTCAAAGGTTTCTATTTAGAATAAGACCCTGTGTAAACCTTTTTTACTGTCTCTTGTTGCTTCGCACCCTCCGGGTACTCAACACAACCGAGAGGGATGCTGGCGTTATTGGCATTTCGTCACGTCAGACTAATGCACGTACCTAGAAATTCAGGGCTCATTGTCGAGGGCGTTATTCAGCCCCAGTATATGTTGTAAAGTCCGAACACCTTAGGGAGTGTTCGACGTCGCGAGTTTGGCCTTATATGCATTAGCTCCGAATCATGGCTTTGGTCAATACTTGGGTTTGCCCGGCTCCCGTGTTTTGCTACCTTACGTTCCGCTCTATCGGCTAAGGTGGCACCGGGAGAACTACTGCGATTGTGCCCTGGTTCATCTGGATGAGCACCTCAGTAGAGAAAGCCGAAAACTGACTGTCATGATAAATCGCGGGACTGGTCAACTACTCGATGACTCAGCGGAATCTTCGCGATTCCTCCGCATTAACGAAGGACAGGTTTCCCGGTCATGTATGTACGTGCACCATATTCGGATGAGCGCGGAAGTACCAGGGGCTATATAGTAACCCCACCGTCAAACTCCTATGGCTAAGTGAAAGTGTTAAAGCTATATAGTCCGATTGCCTTGTTCGCCGCGCTATCACCTCCTTAATGGACCAAGACGTTGGATCAAGTGTGAATACGCGCTTTTCCGAACACCCCCGCATTATATGCGTGGGGGCTGAAGCCGACGACTACAAACTTTGAGGTTATATACATACATAAACGGCTGCACAGGAGGCATCATAATACTTTCAGGCAAAAGTATAAACACAACCTTTATAATCCAAATAGCATTGTTTTTACAATGGGGATACATGTCACTCGAACATGATACTCTTCGAGCACCGAGCCTCTATTAAACGAGCACCTTCTAGGACTTCTTAAAAATAGTGCTCGGCCGAGACCTGGCCTATGGCCGGACCCCGGGTTGCAATAGCGCTGACCTCCATCTCTGCCCAGTATGTCTTAACACGGGCAAGAGCCATCCGCGCATCCTCTATGCACGCCGACCTCTTTACAACGTCGATATGCGGCACAGCACCAAGGAATTGTTGCACTAAACCAAAATAACTATTCGGCCTTGGTCCCTTCGGCCAAAGATAATCCACGACAGACCTCATGGCAAGTCCGGACAACCTATGGAGCTCGGCCCACTCGGCCATTTGTTCATTTAACAACAGCGGACACATTGGAGCACTGAACTGCGACCAGAACAACCTTTCCACTTCATGATCTTTCTGATCTTTGAAAAACTCAGTCGCATCAGCAGCACTCATTGCCAAGTCCAAGTACGCGTCTGCAGCACTCCATAATTGATCCAGAGGGGCATACTTCGGATCTCCGAACTTCGTCCGCAACAAAAAGGGCTTCCCAGCCGTGATATCTTCGGCTTGACGGAGCTCCTCCTTCGCTGCTCTGATTTTAGAGCGGGTTTCCTTGGCTGCTTCCATGGCTTTCTTCAGGTCAGCCGCTTTCGCTTGGCTTTCCTTTTCAAGAAGCTCATATCGGCCGGCGGCATCTTTCAGCTCAACAACCATCTTGGCTATTTTATCTTCGCTCTGGCGATGAGCAGCCTGTTCGGCTCTTAACTCTTCGGCCGCCTTTAGGGCGGCCGCATCGCTTCTCCTGGCTTGTTCCTTGGCTCGGGCAAGTTCCGCCCGAAGGGTCTCCACGGCGGCAGCTCCATCTGCAGTCACACCATATTATAGATACTAGCATCATGCTCCTCTTAATATTTGTTGACCACCCGAAAATACATACCATGTGCCTCATCAAGTCGCTTGTTCACAAGCACGATGTCGGTATTTGCCGCGTCAAGCTGCCGCCTCAGTTCGGCAAACTCAGCAGTCCGGCCAGCCACCGGACCCTCAGCCGCCTGCACATGAAAGTGGCGCGATCATTACCTGGGACTATGATCCTCTGTTTGCCGCCTCTGGACGGCAACCAGAGTCTCAGGGGCTACTATCTGTATAGAGCACACCTAGCGTGTGCGGTACCATCAAAAATATATATATATATATATTACTTTGCGTAACTCAAAGCCTCTTAGCAGGCTCCTAAAAGCTTCATGCAACCCACTTTTGGCGGATGAAATCCTCTCAACCACCGTACCCATTAAAGTATGATGCGCCTCTGAGATAGCCGCTTGCTCCACAAGACCCATCAGTGCGTCCGGTTGTGCACCGGACAGTCCCAGACTCTTTCTGTTGCTCTCCTTAGGAGCCGAATACTCTGGATTTTGGGTGGCAGAAGGGTTACCATCTGGCCTTGGCGGCTCAGGAGAAATCCTCCACGACGACACCTCAGGGTCGTCCGCCCCATTAGGCGCAGAGACAGGGGGAGGCGTTTCGCTCTCCATCATCTCCGGAAGAAGATCCCCTGAAGACGAATTCTGTAGAGAAGGGCGACGAGCCGGACTGCAAGATATATGTCTCGGTTATTGTCCTCAGAGATAAAGCAGGATCTATTTACCAAAGTACTTTTGTTCACTTACAGCTCGGTGGAGGGCTGGCCCCCTTCTGGGCGCTGTGCGGTAAGGACGCCCTCCGGGGCAGGGCCCCCTGGCGAAGGTTTCTTCCCTCGTTTGGAAACCTTCGTTTCCAAGTCTTCAGAGGCGGTCCTTTTCCTTCCTTGGGGAGAGGGGATTCTAGATTCTTCTCCCCGATTAACCTCCTTTGCGGAGACGCTAATTCCCCCGGTTTGGATGTGTAGTGTGTGAAGCCTGCTTTCGGCTTCTTTATTCCTCCCTTCATCTTCCCCTGATGGCACTTGATAAGGTGCGTGCTCAAGCATCCTGGCTAGTATAGGATCCGGTGAGCCTTCGGGACGGGGGGGGGGCGAATACCTGATCCTCTCCGCCTTTCTTATCCAGTCCTGGCCGAGAGCGATTTTTTTAGAATGATGTTGTGACAAATAAAAAGACATCATGTTCGGCCGCAGAATTACTTAAGTGGGTATCTGGACGGTTGCTGTTGAGACCCGCATCCTCGGTGGTGTCCGGACACTTTATTTGTGATCCAAAGAACAATCCATACAGTTCTTCGAGCGTCACGCCGAAGAATTGCCGAATAGTGCGCGGTCCTTCCGGGTCGAACTCCCACATACGGAGAGATCGACGTTGGCATGGCAGGACCCGACGAACTAGCATAACTTGCATTACCTTGACGAGACTGACATCCCTCTTGAGGAGATCTCGGATGCGACTTTGCAATGTCAGCATGTCGTTAACTGGCCCCCAGTCCAGCCCCTTGTTGACCCATGACACCAATTGCGGTGGAGGGCCCGAGCGGAAGGCGGGGGCAGCCTCCCACTTTGTACCTCGGGGAGCTGTGATGTAAAACCACTCCCTTTGCCATAAGTTGGACACCTCCGAGAAGGAACCCTTTGGCCATAGAGCATCGGTGCCTTTGCTTATTATGGCACCTCCGCATTCTGCGTGTCGCCCATCGATCGTCTTCGGCTTCACATTGAAGGTCTTGAGCCATAAGCTGAAGTGAGGGGTGATGCAGAGGAAGGCCTCACACACGACGATAAACGACGAGATGTGAAGGATGGAATCTGGAGCTAGGTAGTGGAAATCGAGCCCGTAATAGAACATAAGCCTTCTAACAAAGGGATCAAGACTAAAGCCTAGCCCTCGGAGGAAGTGGGAAACAAATACGACACTCTCGTTGGGTTCGGGAGTGGGGATGACCTGCCCTTGAGCAGGCAGCCTGTGCGGGATTTCGGCGGTCAGATACCTGGCTTCCCTTAGCTTCTTGATGTCCTCCTCTGTGACAGAGGAGGCCATCCACCGACCTTGAAGGTTGGATCCGGACATGGTTGAAGGTCCGAAGTGCTTAGCCCGAGCCTTGGGTGTTGGAGCTCGAGGTGGGGGAAGGGAAGGATCGAGCGTGGGAAGAAAAGGACAGGCCTTGGCCCCTTTATAAAGAGGGTGAATATCAAGCGTCCTCCGCGTGACCATTTGGAACTTGCCTAAAATCGAGGAGTCATACTAACAAGCACGATTGGGTTACCCACACCCGTATTGATGAGAATCCCGTGATAAAGGGAACACGATCTCTGCTTCGACAAGATGTGCCAATAAAACCGCCTCGCAACACGTAGTGGCAGGCTGGGAAAAACGGTTCGTAATGACCGGACCACGGCAGAAAAGTTGTCAGCAGATTAGATTTGTGGAATATTATACTCTCTACGGTGGTATGTGGAATTTGTTTTGCAGAGCCGGACACGATCCTTGTGTTCAAAATCTTCTATGGAGTATTCAGAGAAGGAACCCGCCTTGCAATGCCGAAGACAATCTGCGCGCCAGACTCATCGTCATTGAAGCCTGGTTCAGGGGCTACTGAGGGAGTCCCAGATTAGGGGGTCCTCGAAAAGCCGGACTATATACTTTGGCCGGACTGTTGGACTATGAAGGTACAAGATTGAAGACTTCGTCCCGTGTCCGGGTGGGACTCTCCTTTGCGTGGAAGGCAAGCTTGGCAATTCGGATATGTAGATCTCCTTCTCTGTAACCGACTCTATGTAACCCTAGCCCCCTCTGGTGTCTATATAAACCGGAGAGTTTAGTCCGTAGGACAAGAACAATCATAATCATAGGCTAGCTTCTAGGGTTTAGCCTCTACGATCTCGTGGTAGATCAACTCTTGTAATACTCATATCATCAAGATCAATCAAGCAGGAAGTAGGGTATTACCTCCATCGAGAGGGCCCGAACCTGGGTAAACATTGTGGCCCCCGCCTCCTGTTACCATTAGCTTGAGACGCACAGTTCGGGACCCCCCTACCCCAGATCCGCTGGTTTTGACACCGACAACGGTCATGGAAAATCTGAAGTGGAAACAAGGTCTTCAGAGCAGACAATGCTATCTGACGAAGCGCATGTCTTGTTGGTTACGGATAGCTCCTCAAAGGAGGATTCAGAGACAAATGACCAGTACTATCCCCCCCCGAGGTGCATGCTCTAACTTGGCAGGGTTATAATGCTCATATCGTGTGTATGGTATCTTGCATTGCTATGTCATTTGCTTAGTTTAGACATGCTTTGTGTGAATGCCACCTGTTTAGTGTCTAATTACCATATATTTGAATTACGCAATGCCATCTTGTTGCAAGACATTATATATGTGAATTATGCAATGCTATCTTGTTGCAAGGCATTATATATGTGAGTTATGCAATGCCATGCTGTTTAGCCAAGCGTCATATATTTGAATTATATCATGCTGTCCTTTTTTTGTATTTTTCGTTGCATTTGTCGACAATGTTTGTATATTCAACTGCTCTTCCTGTGCATCAGCCATTTGAATTGGTGATGGAGAAATCTGGAGTGAAAACAAGGTCTTCAGAGCAGACAATGCTACCTGTTGAAGCAGATGTCTTGCTGATTACAGATAGCTCTTCAGAGGACGATTCAGAGGCAGGTGACCAGTCCTATGATCTCCCTGAGGTGTATGCTCAAACTTGGCAGGGTTATATTACTCATATCATGCATATGTTGTATTGCATTGCTTAGTTTTTACATCATATACACAATATTGAATGCCATCTCCTTAGTTGACACATCACATATGCGATTGCCCTCTGTTCACTTGCTTAGTATATAAATCATATATTTGAATTATATCATGCCAATATGTTTACATAGACAGCATGTATCTAAATTATGGCATGCCAACCCATTTTCTAAAGACATAATATAGTTATATCGTCTCAGCCTGTTTAAATAGTCATCATATTTCGAATTATGTCATTCTATCCGTGAATTATATCATGCCATCATGTTTCCATCGATGGCATGTTTGTGATTTATGGCATGCCAACCACTTTAATAGACACATCATATAGTTATATCTTGTCATCCTGTTTACATAGTCATCATATTTTTAAGTATGTCATTCTATTCTGTTTAGTTAGCCATCATACATGTGAAATTGTGTCATGCTATCCTGTTTGATTAGCCATCATATATGTGAAATTATGTCCTGCTATTCTGTTTGGTTAGACAACATAAATGTGAATTATTTCATGCCCTGTTTTCTTCCCTACTATCCATTGCACCTGTCTATCTTACAATGCCTGTACATTCAATTACTTTTCTTCTTTATCAACCATTTCAATTGGAGGGGGTGATGGCAGTATCTGTGGGAGTAAAAACATGGCCTTCAGAAAAGATCATGCTACCTGTCGATGCAGATAGAACCACGGTTGTACTTACCCAAGAACCAGCCCTACCACACATAACCCAAACTCACACAGATTATACCCCTACCCAGTTGGACAGAGAACGAGCTACACCCCTTCTAACCCCAACCCCAATAGATAGTAACCCAGTTCCAGTTGACACAGCACCGTCTCCACCACAGGCACCCGAACACGAGCAGTTAGTAAGGCAACTACAGTGCCCAAAGCATGAGGACCACCACTCCGAACCCCAAGTCAATGCTTAAAGCAGAAGAAGAATTGTTCTCAGGTCAGGTTCTGTAGCTATGGTTCATACTACTTTGCTCTTGCATCACTGTATTTACTCATACCAACTAATTTCAAATTTGAAGGATGCAATTGAGACTCCAATGGCGCAACAGGTATGTTTTAAACCTGTTTCTTTAACGTGTTTGCTGTTATAACTTGCTCTATGTTGATTTCAGTTTCAATTGAATAAACAGTTATGTTCTCATGCCATGCACATTACAAGTGTTGTTATTGCTGTGTAGTTTCCCACACTTATATTCTGTCTATGCTGCTTTGTCTTAAATAGATATGATTCAAACTGTATCTATCTTGATTTGGCAACATAAACAAGAATGATATAGACCATACATTGACCATACTACATAGATATATGTTTGTTTCATGCTGTTATCCTATCCACCTTACTACTGAACTGGTTTACCAAAATGAGTTTCATATACTACATTGTAAACATGTGATGTGTTTGTTTGTTTCTCTTTTAGAACGTGGATAAAATATTGGAGAAGAGTACCCCGTTATGCAATGGTAAAGGAAGTAATGCAGATTACGTTCAAGATAGTGAGACATTCCTGTTGGTCTCCAAGAAAGCTGATAAAAACTATATTGAAGACACTGAGACAACCCCAAAGTCCTGTCTTGATGTAGTGTTCGACTTACTGGCTACTACTGCCGGCACCACCTCTTCGAACTCGCTGGCTGAATCAGTTCGCCTTCTTGAGTCTCAACTTCAAGTTTAAAGACAACGATCAGGTGTTATGCGACAGGAAGCCGAAGGACTGAGGAAGTGCCTTCAGAATTTAGATGCATACTTCCTGGTGCAACAGCAAGTGCTGGAGGATTTAAGCGCCAAACAAGAGAAATTTAATAAGCTTTCTAAGCATCTTGCCAGCATTATGGGTACCCAGGATATTGTTTTTTGAGATCTTCTGAAGTGGTTTCAGTTCTGGACTTGTTTTGCTGCGGCGTTTATTTGCACTGGTCACCAACTTTGACAACCAGTGTATATGATGCTTTGTTCCCTATATTTGCACTAGTGGCGAACTTTGATGCCCAGTGGATGTAATATGTGTAATAGCCGTGATAGCCTACCATAAATTGCTTGCTTATTTATTTCCTTGTTGTCTTGTTTATTTGTTTGCTTGTAGTCAGTGCGGTTCTTTTTCCGCGGTTTGCTAGTGGCCGCAATAACCTATTTTTTAAGACTAGGCCACAATAACCATGGGCTACATATTTATTGTAGTTACCATGGGCCTCGTACGAGCTGTAGAAACAATGGGCCTTCTAAGGGCCGTAGAAACAATGGGCCTTCTACGGGCCGTAGCATCAATGGGCCTTCTACGTGTCGTATGATCGATAGGCCAAACATGGGCCAATAACAGACCGCATTATGGGACGTAAACAGGCTAGATTTGGAATTGTTCGTTCATGGGCCCACAATAACGGGTCATCATTAATGGGCCGTATTTGATGACGCTATGAAAACGGCCCAACGGATTAACTGGCTGCAAATGGGCCGATTGTAACCGTGGGCTGAATTTGGCCCACAAGCAGAAAAGGCAAATTACGGGCCATAATTAACCGAATGCTGGAAATGAGCCCAAGAATAAATGGGCCCTGAGAAGGCCGAAAGATAACACGGGTTGGAAACGGCCCAATGGAATAATGGGCTGTTAATGGGTATAAAGGGGTACACTGTTCATTGCGGGCCAGATTCACCACGGGCCGTTAATGGGCCAAGAGTTACAAATGGCCTCGTATGGGCCGAAAGACATCATGGGACATACATGGGCCGGAAGTTACAATGTGCTGGAATCATATTGGACGTCCCAGATGAAGCTACTGGGCTTAATTCCGATAGGCCGTAACGGGCCGTGAGTTAGCGAGCCGTAAATGGGCTATATACGAACAGGTCGTTAACAGGCTTTCCGTGGGCCGGCCCGTTACCTTTTGACCAAGTCAAACGGGTCGGCCTTTTCACCGGAATGGGCCTCTGTTGGGCCATGCCATGTGTCGACGTATCATAGGTGCCTCTTGTCCAATGAATGGATGACATCTGTCCCAACGTTGAGCCAACACGTGTTTCCTCCAGCCAATGAGAATTTTACACGTGGAAAATCCCCATTGGTCCGGGCTGTTAACTGGTTATCAGATCCAAAACCGGACCCGATAGCTTAACGGCGACCCGTCACGGTGGATGCCACGTGTCGGTCACCCTTGACGAAAGCACTTCTATGACGCGCGATTTATCGTCATGGAAGTGGACACTTCCGTGATGATAATTTTGGTAATGTCATGGAACACTTCTACGACAGCACAGGTATGACTATCTTGATTCTGTCATAAAATTGTCATGGATGTACATGCATGACAGAAAACGTGACCTACTGTGACAAACACGTATCATCACGGAAGTGTCTTTTTTTTGTAGTGTAGGAGGGTATTGGGAAATATTTTCCCTTTCATTAGTACTCTCTTCATATTTTATTTGTTTTATTGTCTTTAGGTAGTTGGAAATATAAGTATTCTCAGTGCAATTCACCGAACAAAACATATAAATTGCTTCTAGATCAAAATCAAGAAATCTCTCGAGATTAAATTTTGGAATACCCTTAGTTATACGTTTCATTTCTTCATACCCCAAAAGAAGACTAAGCTCTTTATGATGCTCAAGGGTAATCAAGTTATGACAATTTTGGACACGATTTGATCATGAAATAATTTGCATTGGAGATTTAAGTGACCATGTTCATTGGAAAGTTCACAAGGATGGCCAAAAAATTCACATCTTTCAGCACAATCATCTAGCCTCTCTTGCAACTTTTTCGTTTCTAAATATTTATGCTTCTTACAAAATCTATCTTCCCTTTTTGGTGTGGAAAGGCACTCCCAATTCACTCCGCAAAAAGTGACATGCTTATAAGAAACATTTTTGTCATGACTTGTGCAATCATCATTAGCATTTTGGATATTCAAAGAATTCACACTAACAACACTGCAATCATGCTCGTCATTCAAATATTTTTTGCCAAGCATTTTGTTGATTTCTTCTTCTAACAATTGAGCACAATTTTCCGAACCATCATTTTCAAGAAAGATATTATAAAGATGATCAATAATAGGATGCAACCTAAATACCTTTTTTTTAAACCAAACTAGTGATAAAATAAGAAACTAAAAGATTGAATTGCAAGGTCTAAAGATATACATTCAAGCACTCACCTCCCCGGCAACGGCGCCAGAAAAGAGCTTGATGTCTACTACGCAAATTTATTCTTGTAGACACGTGTTGGGCCTCCAAGCACAGAGTTTTGTAGGACAGTAGCAATTTTTCCTCAAGTGGATGACCTAAGGTTTATCAATCTGTGAGAGGTGTAGGATGAAGATGGTCTCTCTCAAACGATCCTGCAACCAAATACAAGAAATCTCTTGTGTCCCCAACACACCCAATACAATGGAAAATTGAATAGGTACACTAGTTCGGCGAAGAGATGGTGAAAAAAGTGTAATATTGATGGTAGAAATATATTTGTATAATCTGAATAAATAAAAACAGCAAGGTAGCAAATAGTAAACGGGCACAAAAACGGTACTGCAATGCTTGAAAAAGAGGCCCGGGGTCCGTACTTTCGCTAGTGCATTCTCTCAACAATGCTAACATAGTTGGATCATATGATTATCCCTCAAAGTGCAATAAAGAATCACTCCCAAGTTCCTATTAGCGGAGAACAAAAGATAGGAATAGTTTTGTAGCGTACGAAACCGCCTCAAAGCTATTCTTTCCGCTCAATCTATTCAAGAGTTCGTACTAAAATAACGCAAGCTATTTTTTCTGTTCGATCTATCCTAGAGTTCATGCTTGAATAACACCAAAGCATATTCATATTCATAATACTCAATCCACACAAAGAACTACAAGGAGCCCCCAAGCTTTCCATTGGAGAAAAATGTGCATCAACCCCTATGCATAGATTACCCCAATATGACCGCCGGAATCCGCGACTTGAATGCCATAACATATATCAAGTGAATCAATAAGATACCCCAATTGTCACCTCAAGTATTCATACCACAAGACATATATCATGTGTTCTCATCTCTGAATATTCAATCCGACATGTCAAAACTTCAAAGGGTAAAGATTCAATTCATCACAACAAGAGTATAGAGGGGAGAAACATCATATGATCCGACTATATTAACAAAGCCCATGATATAGATCATGAGAGAGAGAGAGATAAAGCACATAGCTACTTGTACAAACCCTCAGCCCCGAGGGTGGACTACTCCCTCCTCATCGTGGTGGCCGCCGGGATGATGAAGATGGCCACCGGAGAAGATTCCCCCCTCCGGCAGGTTGCCGGGACGGGTCTAGATTGGTTTTCGGTGGCTACAGAGGCCTGCGGGGGCAGAAGTTCTGATCTAGGTTAACCCCGAAGGGTTTCTAAATATTTGGGAATTTATAGTGCAAAGAAGGGGTACGGGAGGCCACCGAGGTGGGCACAACCCACCTGGGCGCGCCCTGATGGGTTGTGCTCCCTCAGGGCAACCCCCGGGTGCAGCTCAGGCCCATTGGGATCCTCCTGGCCCATAAAAAAATCCCCGTGGAGTTTCATTGTGTTTGGACTCTGTTTGGTATTGATTTCCTGCGATGTAAAAAACAAGCAAAAAACAACAACTGGCACTGGGCACTAGGTCAATAGGTTAGTCCCAAAAAATGATATAAAGTTGCTATAAAATGATTGTAAAACACCCAAGAATGATAAAATAACAGCATGAATACTTCATAAATTATATATACGTTGGAGACGTATCACCTGACGTAGCTTTTCCAGGTCCAGATTTCTAGCTGCGAGAATTCTCCCTCTTGGTGTGTTCCTTGCAAATTATGAGAGAAAAGGCATTAGAATTACTCCAAAAAGCATTATTATGGATACAAACATTATAAATAGCAGTAAGAAAACATGATGCAAAATGGACGTATCAACTCCCCCAATCTTAGACCTCGCTTGTCCTCAAGCGAAAACCGAAATCGGAAAACATGTCCACATGCTTTGAGAGAGAGGTGTCGATAAAAACAAAATACGGACATAGAAGCATCATGTTGATTATTATAAAAGCAAAAAAATTGAACATAGAACTTTTGTCACATCCCTAGTCTGGTATGCACTTAGGCTAGCTAGATATGTGTGCATCATGTTTAAACTTTGAAAGAAACTTGAAATGGGGATTGCCTAAACCCTAGCATTAAAGTAATTCACTAGGTTCAACCAAAATATTTCCAGTAAATCCAAATGGCTTTCAAAAATGTTCATCATTCTTGGAAAATGCTGGAAATAGTAACCAGAGGTGATGCACATTTTTCCATGTCATATTTGTGCTCTGGATTAAATCATACTCTATTTGCATTTGGGCATTTAAATGCTATTAAATATTTTAAATGCTCAAATAATCATAAACTAAAATGTTTACTGTAGGATATATTCCCAACAGTGATCATGAGTAGTTTCATGATTTTTGGAAGTGTCTAAGTATTTTTAATAAAACCCTAAAGACTACAGAATCTTAGAAAACAGAAACAAATAAAAAAAGAGAGAGAAAGGAGTCCTACCTGGCGCTTACCTGGCCTGGCCCAGCACGGCCCAGCCCACTGGCCTGGTGCCAGTCATCGCCTACCTCTGCCAGTAGTCAAAGGAGGGACACCGCGACGCCGCTGCGCGCGCCACGGCGTCACCTGCTTGCCGCCCGCGCCTCTGGAGGATCTGGACGACGCCCACGTTGCCCGCTCGACCGCCCCGACACCTCATTCCCCCCTGCGTCTCTCTCTCGCCTTCTCCTCGCCATGGCCGAAGCAGCCGTCGCCGTCCCACCGACGTAGTCGCGCCCACCGTGCTCCCCTCGCCTCCCCGACATGTCCACGAGCATCGCCACGCTGCCCACGTTCCCTCCGTCGACTCACACCTCGCCGGAAGCCCTGCTCCATCGTCACGGCGTCATCTTCAACCTCTCGGTCGCCGAGATCGCCGGCGACCTCCCGTCGTCACCAGCCCCTCCCGCCGTGAGCTCCCAAACCAAACCCCCCTTTCCTCTGACCCGTTTGCACGCTGTAGCCGCGTCCTGCCTGTGACCGAACGCGCCGTCGCTTGCGCTCGCTGCAGATGACGCTCCGGCGACCAAATGGTCTGCCCGGTGCGTCCAACCCACTCACCGCATCACGTAGGCCACCGCTAGCGCCTCAGCTCGCTTGGTCGCACACCGCAACGCTGCCCGCACCCACGCCCAAACTCCGGCGGCCGCAACCGAGCTCGCCGCCGTCGACTCCGGCCACCCAAGGCCCAACCACGGCCACCAACGGACGCGTCGTTGCGCCAGCTACCCGTAGAGCCCAACGGCGCCTCGAACGGTGCCCCGTAGAGGAAACCCGAGGCACAAGAGCGCCGCTGACCTCGCCGGCGGCTAACCGCCGGCGTGTTAGGCCTGTTGACCTGGGGTTTGACTTCCCCTGGGTCATTGACATGTGGGGCCAACCCCTGCTAATTTCCTAGTTTAGGTTTAACTAAAATAGGATTAGCCCCTGTGACACTGACATGCGGGCCCCACCGTCAAGGTTTGACCTGGACCGCCCAGTTGACCTGCTGACGTCACTGTGACGTAATGCTGACGCTATAAATCATTTTCTGGATTTATTCTTATTCAGGAAATTCCAGAAAATCCTATAAACTTCTAAAAATCATAGAAAATAATCTATAGCTCAGAATTAAATAATTTATATATGTAAAATTATTAGAAAAATCCAATCTATCCATTTATGCTACTTTCATGCATGAAAAACCAACTTATACCTGCTGTATAAGTGAAAACATTCAAATGGCATTTTAAATGCTCAAACTAGAGTTTGCATTTGAACCTTTGGTTCAAATGGACTCCCTTGCACTTGTTGCTAGCTGCATTAGCTCAATTCACAGCATATTGCCATGTCACATCCATGCATCATATTGTTGCATTGCATTGATTGTGTTTCCTCTCTGTTGCCGGTGTTTGTCCCCTCTCAGTAGACGACGTTCCGACGATTTGATCGATGACACTGATGAAGAGTTTTGCTATCTTCAGAAGTGCCAGGCAAGCAAAAACCCCTTGTTCATTCCGATACAAACCCACTCTCTCGCTTCTGCTCTCTTTTACTGCATTAGGACAACAACGACTCAACTGTTACATGCTGCGGTAGTTGAACCCCTTTCCTCTGCATGACCTGTCATTGCCACAGTAAATAGATGAAACCCACTAGCATGAGTAGGAGTTGGTTGAGCCCTGATGTGCCTACTCATTCAAGCTTGTTTGTCATGCCTGCTATTGCTTAGAGTTGTGTCAGGTCTGATTCATCGGGGATGAATTGGAATGTGGTGAACATGTCTTACTGTTGAGAGCTAAGTGTGTGAACACGATTTGGTAAAGGTAGCGGTGAGAGGCCATGTAGGAGTACATGGTGGGTTGTCTCATTGAAACCGTCCTCAGGAACTAAGTTCTGTGTTTGTGATCCATGAACAGTTACTACCACACATTGGGCTCCGGGCGCTCCAAGCTCTCTCGACTTATTAATCAACCTGATCTCTGTCCAGGAGTTGCAACTAGTTTCTGGTGTTTGTAGGTGGTGTTAGTAGTCTACCAAGTGGCACCCGGTACAGGTGGGCTTGGGACAGACTAGGCACACGTGGCCTGGTGTACCGAATGGCACCCGGATGGTGGGCTCGGGAACCCTGCACACATCGTTTGGGGCCGTGAGCGACACCCCGGCCGGATCTCCTTGCGGATGGAACCCGAATAGGCGATAAACCTGGACGAGAGACTTGTGTGGTTAGTCAGGTCATGGCCGACTCCCTCGCCAGGCTTCCGCTTGAAGGTTGCCGAGGTACACGATGTGTACATGGTGGTAAGTGGCGAGAGCGTGTGTGATGAAGTACACCCCTGCAGGGTTAATATGATCTATTCGAATAGCCGTGTCCGCGGTAAAGGACTTCTGGGTTGCCTATAACAGTTCATAGACAAGTGAAAGTGGATACTCTAAAATGCGCAAGATAAGCGTGAGTGCTATGGATGGCGTTCTCGTAGGGAGACGAGAGCGGATCCATAGTGGTGTATTGATATGGTGAATATGTGGACTCGTGTGCGCCACCTCAAAAGAGTTGCTTGCAGTTGTAGTTCAGGATAGCCACCGAGTCAAAGCTGGCTTGCTGCAGTTAAAGTCCACCACCCCTTTTGTTGATACCGATGCATATGTAGATAGTCCTGATGTAAGTCTTGCTGGGTACATTTGTACTCACCTTTGCTTATTTTATGTTTTGCAGAGAGACGTTAGTCTCGCTAGTAGTTCCGTGTGGATTTCGACGTTTTGCTTGATACCTCAGCTACGATCTTGTGCCCTCGGCAGGATCTAGTAGATAGTCAGGCTTCACAGCCTTTTTCATTTATAGTTGTCTGTACTCAGACATGTTAAGCTTCCGCATGTGTTTGACTTGTATGCTCTGAATGCTGGGTCGAGAGACCCATGTTTGTAATATCTCGCTCTTTGGAGCCTAATGAATAAATACTCTGAGTCGTAGAGTCTTGTTGTGATGCCATGTTGTATTTGCACATATCGAGCATATTGTGTGTATGATTGAAATGCTTGGTATGTGTGGGATCCGACAACCTAGTTGTTTATCCTTGGTAGCCTCTCTTATGGGGAAATGTACTCTTGTGCTTCCATGAGCCATAGTAGTCCGCTACAGCCCGGTTCACCGGAGTCCTGCTAGCCCAGCACTACTGCTCCGGAACACTTGACTGGCCGGCATGTGATTCACTTCGTTCCTATGTCTGTCCCTTCGGGGAAATGTCACGCGGTGACATCCGGAGTCCTGCCTAGCCTGCTACAGCCCGGGTTCCCGGAGTCCTGTTAGCCCAGTGCTACAGCCCGGATTCACACACTGCTGACCGACATGCTCGATGTTGATTCATGTATGCCTGTCCCCGTAAGTTAGTGCCACTTCGGGTTCACGACTAGTCATGTTGGCCCGAGTTCTCTGTCATATGGATGCTAGCGACACTATCATATACGTGAGCCAAAAGGCGCAAACGGTCCCGGGCCATGGTAAGGCGACACCTGTGGGAATACCGCGCGTGAGGCCGCAAAGTGATATGAGGTGTTACCGGCTAGATCGATGTGACTTGGAATCGGGGTCCTGACAGCTTTTTATCATAGAACTTTTATCATATACTTCTCATGAATAAGTAATAGTTCATCACACAATCGAAGTATAAAGCAAAAACTCTATTAGAAACCAACAAACTATGTTCTCAATCAACTTTGCAACTACAATTCATCATCTTTTCAGGAAGGGTCACGTATCGGAGCCTTTAGGCAAGTCCACATACTCAACCATCATATAGTCTTCTATGATTGCTAACACTCACCTCGTACCCATGAGCAAAACGTTTCCACCGGACACGTAGAAAGATAGGGGCTTATAGTTTCGCCTCCCAACATACTCACCTCAAGGGTGATGTCAACAATAATAACTCATGCTATCTATATTCAACTGGACATATGTGCCTAGATCTTTCCTTAGCACATGATGCTTGCCAAAAGAGAAAAATAAAAGGGAATAGGAAGAATAACTTTGACTCTTTGCATGAAAGTAAATACATAAAAGTAAAAGATAGGCCCTTCGCAGAGGGAACCAGAGAAGATGTCAACAATAAATACATAAAAGTAAAAGATGTGCTTATTTATTTGTTTGCTCAACCCATTAGTGCAAAAGAATGTCACATTACATTGCCCCTTGTGATAGCGACCTTTATTATGCAGTCTGTCGCTTTTATTCTTCACCATCACAAGTTCGTGCAACGCTCAATTTTCTCTTACAGTAAATGATCTCACATATTTAGAAGCAATTCTTATTGTCTTTTTTGCACCAATGACAACTTACTTGAAGGATCTTGCTCAATCCATAAGTAGGTATGGTGGAAACTTGAAAATAAGATTTGGGTTTAAGGGTTTTTGGATGCACAAGTAGTATCTCTACTTAGTGCGGAATTTTTGGCTAGCAAAGGTAGGGGGCAAGCATCACATGTTAAAGGATCTATGACAATATGACTTCTATGTGAATATAAACAAACATAAATCATTAGGTTGTCTTCCTTGTCCAACGTCAACAATTTTGGCATATAATATTTTGATGAGGGCTCACAATCAGAAAAGATTTCTTGGATAGTATATCTATATGTGAATCTTTTATTCCCTTATTAATTCTTTCATGAGTTGCATCATTGACTAATGCTATGTTTGTCAATCCCTAATAAAATTTTCTACTTATACATTTCCTTATGTGGTGCTATCACCTACCATAGGTTTAGTATATAATCTTATGGATTTATTTCCTTTCTTCCTTTTCCTTTTTACTTCTTTTCTTTATTTGCAACATGAAAGTAAAGAAAGCAAAAACTCAAACTAACTTTATTATATAACTTCCACACGATTACAAGGATAGATCACTAAGCAAACACTCAAAGAAGAAGGGATCAAACTAAACTTTATTCAATTAAAAGCAAAAGATCGAACTAAGAGAAGTAAAAGCAAAAAGATAGTGGGATGATACGATACTGGGGCACCTCCCCCAAGCTTGGCGAAAGCCAAGGGGAGTGCCCATACTCGATACTGAATGCTCTTTTGGTGGTGAAGATGATGATGGGGATGAAGCAATCCTATCCTTAAGGATCAAGAGGTTCTCCAGCCGACGGATGACGCTCCAGAGATGGATGATATGCTCTTGAGGCAGAATATTCTCGCGAGTAAGATACTTATTCTGTATGCAAACTATTTCAATAACGCGAAAAGCCTCAATCTCTGCAGGAGTAAGATGAGGAAGGAAGGGTTTAAGGATATCCTCCTCCTCCTCCTCGGCCAGCAGCTCTCGTGCTGCCACCGGGGGTGGATCTAAGGTAGCATTCTTGCCCTTGTCTCCCTTGATGGTGTCCGTGGACTCCTCCTGCTTCGTATCGATCTTGATTAGCCAAGCATCTTCTTCCATGTTATTGGAGGAGCAAGAAGACATGATGCCTAGCTTGATAAATCTGACCAGAAACAGCAAGAAAAGAGAACAAAGGATTTCTTCGTGATACGGTAGTTAACAGGTTCGGGAAGTATATATAGATTTTTTTTATCTTGGAGGACAAGTATATGGAAGAAAAACGGAGTACGGGAGGTGTCCCAGGTGGGCACAACCCACCTGGGCGCGCCATGCATGCCTGGCGCGCCCTGGTGTCTTGTGCCCACCAGGGAACGCTTCCTGGGAGTTTCTTTATTTCTAAAATCCTAAAATAATCCAAAATTGACTGTCGGATTTCGGGTTCCGGCAAAACCCTTGAGGTTCGAACACTGGGGTGCGCACGAAGATTTCTCCCTACCTAATCACGCCCTCACCCTCACCGCGATCTCAAAGCCTAGCTCGATGAACTCGCAACACAAGAGACACAAGATTTATACTGGTTCGGGCAACCGATTTGGTGTAATAGCCTACTCCAGTGTGTGTGGTGGATTGCCTCTTGGGCTGAGGATGAACAATACAAGGGGAAGAACAACCTCCTGAGGAGAGGTGTTCTTGTGCTTGGTAGGTGTGGGGATGGAGTGGATCCTGTCCAAGATGAGTTCTCCATGCCTCCTATGGTGGTGGCTAGTCCTACTAATAGAGGCATTGGTCCTCTTCCGAAATATTGAACGGGAAGGGATGCCACAACGGCCAGTTTGATGGGGGACAGCTAGTACAAGCTACCCTGACAAAAGTAGTCTTCGCCTGCCAAAGGCTCTGGTGGTGACGCCGTCTTGGGCTCCACGGTGACCTCCGTCCTGCCGTCCTGCTGGTCTTGGTCTCGTTGCACTGATATGGAAACCTTTGCTAGATGCCTCGGGACTCCTCGCCTGCGCTTGCCCCTATAGCACCAAAGAGGAGGCGAGGACACTGCGCGCGCTGGCGCCTGCCTGGCGCCGACCTGGCCTTGGTCGTCATGGCTTACGCCATTGGAACCTCGCGAGGTTCCCTTGCCTTGATCTCTCCGCCCCTCCTGAGCCAGCCTGGTGAGGCCGCTCCCGAGGAGGTCTTGCGTCGTCCGCCTCGCGAGGCTTGGCCCCTCGCGAGGGTCTTGAGTGATTGCTGGTGAAGACAGGACATACTGGGCCGCGAGTGGAGCCACGCCGTGGGCCGCAGGTAGGCAAATCTGGGGACCCCCGTTCCCAGAACGCCGACAGTAGCCCCGGGCCCAAGTCGCGCTCGGACTTGGCTTCGAGGTGAAGCCAAAGGGCAAGTGCAGAGCGCCGCGGGCCCCAACAGCCTGCGGCCTTGGTCAACGTGTGGTGATTGACTGGACATGGGCGGCCCCGCTTCCCCATGCAGCCTTGAAATCCGCCTGGCTAGGCGGCCATGGCATTCTAAACAGTTATTTCCCCATTGCCGGCAACGGACTACCCAACTCCTTTGCTTCCTTGTACCTCTACTTCCTCCTCCAATCTGAATCGAGCTCAGCCTTCTCTATCGTCATGGCGCCAAACCGGACGGAGAAAGGGAAGAAGGCCCTGTCCTCAGCCAGCCCACCTCCGGCCATCGAGCCCGCCGTCGGCCGATCGCGGATGCTCAACGAGGAGGCCATGGATAAGGTCCGCCCTGCGCTCGCTACCAGCTTCAACGAATGGGGAGGGACGGTGGCCTGGCCTGCGTCCCGAGCCTCCATTGATAGGGCGGCCATCCAGGTCCAGTTCTTCATCGACGCCCTATGGGCTGGCCTGGTTCCTCCCTTCTCCGCCTTCTTCGACGTCGTGCTTTCCCATTACCAGATCGATATGCTACACCTTGATCCCCAATCTGTCGCCATTCTCGCCGTCTTCACCTTCGTCTACGAGGCCATGGTGGGCATTGCTCCTTCTGTGGCCCTATTGCGCCATTTCTTCTCACTGCACCTGGCCAACCCCCGGCAGTGCTCGGGGTGCCTGAGTTTCCAGGCCGTGGCGGCGATAGCCGGATCGGGGATTGACTTTGATCTCCCGCCGTCTACGAGCAAGTTTCGGACACGGTGGGTGTATGTTGATGTCGGAGTACTCAGCCCCCTGCTCTCGCCTCCGTCGTCACCCGCCGTCCCCAGCTCCGGCTGGGGTCACGAGGAGCTCGTGAGCTCCCGTCTCTCCTTTGTCTGGCTCCGGCTGAGGAGGCTGAAGGATCTTGGTGTGACCGCACCCAAGGTGATGAAGGAGTTCCTCCCACGCCGCATTGCCCCACTCCAGCGCCATTCCCAGCCGATGTGGGCTCTGACTGGCAACCAGGATCGCATGAGGCTTCAGGAGTCGGGGCTTCCGGCCGAGGCACGAAGAATGGTGCTCGAAGTCTTGGCCGGTGACCCCTCGCCAGGTGATTTGCCGCAGGAGGGTTGTTGCTTGTACAACTGCTCGAACAGGGTGGAGTTCGTAAGGTAGATGCCCTCCTTCGATGAATGGGGGCTGCGTCCAGCCGGCCTTGTGGGGCCCCGTGAGAACCCCGTCGTCATGGTTCCTCTCCTTGTCACCGGCGTCGAGCTTGCCCCAAGAGTGGACGCAGGGGGGCAAGCACCACTGGGGGCCGGAGGCACGGGTGCCGAGGTGTAGATGCTGCCTGAGGCTCCCAAGGCGTCATCCCCGGTAACCCATGATTCTCGCCCTGGGGCAGCAGTTGGGGGAGCGACGCAGTCCGCTGCTCCTGAGGCTGAAGCTCCTGAGGTCATCTCCTTCGGTGCTTCACCAGTCGCGCACCGCGCTGGCCGCCATGTACAACACCTGGGCCGGTTCTGCGTGGACTTCGCGGCGCTCCGTAAGAGGAAGGGGTCTCCAAGCTGCAGCAGTGGCGCCGTCCGGCCGTTGAAACATAGGAAGTACATTGCCATAGACGTGGAAGTACCTTATCTTTGTGATTCCTCGAGTGCTGCTTCCCTTCCTGGCGGTGGCTCTTCAGGATCCCTTCCGCCAAGGCCGTGGAGCCTCCTGAGGAGCAACCTCCTCTTGCCTCAACTTCCCCGCTAGTCTTGAGCGCCACGAAACTGTGCGCCGCCCCCAGCACAGGGTCGGCTGGAGAAGCAAGCCTGCCTGCAATACGCCTCGAGCATGTGCCCTTGCCATCTCCCCTCCACGACCTTTCTTGGAGCGCGGTCGGCGTGCTTAGGGCTCCTCCTCTGGTCGTGGACGGCGGCTGGCTGGCTTCGTTCTTGGGCTCCTCTTCAAGCTGCGGGCTTACGCCTGCCCGGGCCCCTCGCGGGGCCTGGCCAGCGACCGAGGGGGCGCCAGCCCCCAGCCCCCTGCTGAGAGGGGGTGAGCCGCTTTGGACCCCGCCGGCAACTCCCGTGGCGGAGGACGGAATCGGCCGCATGCTTAAGTTTGCGTACGAACGAAGCGTCGTTCGCCACGAGCTTTTCCAAGAGGTGATGGGCGCAATGAACCGGCTCGGTGGGGAACTTGCGGACGTAGACGCGCACCTCGAGGACGAGGGTCTTCAGCTGATGGAGGAGCGGCATAAGCTGAAGGTGGCCATCAACTTCAGGTGCCACCGGCACGAGCTTGACAATGCGAAGGCCGAGGCGTCTCTTGCAACCTCGCGCGAGGCCTGTTTCCGAGCCTTGGAAGAAGCCCGGGAAGCCGACCGCCGCCGTGAGATCGCAGAGAAACGCGCGTGGGAGCTCCAGGCCTGGAGCGCCTCCTTGGAGCAGCAGGTGGAGGCATGCCAAGCCGCCCTTGTGTCGATGAGGGGGACGCCTGCTGAGCAGGAAGAGATCCTGAAGCATGAGGAGGCGCTGGCGCTGGAAGCCATGGAGCGCAGCCTCGAGCTTGAGCGGTTGGAGATGAGGGAGCGCCAAGTTGCTCTAGCGGAGGATCCCATCGGCGCGCGCGAGGCCTGGGCCCAGGAGGATGTCGACCGCCACGTGGCCGAGGCTTGCGCGGATCTTGTGGGCAGGTACGACCTGAAGCTGGAGCTCGTAGCGGCCGAGGCTGCAGGCAGGACTGCTACCCTCAAGTCTAGGCTCACTTAGGCGGAATGGCGCGAGGAGGCCACTGCAGCCGCCCTGGTCTCGGCGCAGGCTGAGCTGGCCTCTGCCCGCGCCAAGCTGCTTCTACTTCAGCAGCGGGTCGCCAACGCCGAGTCCATTGCGCAACAGAACAGGGAGGAAGTGCTTCAACGGCGGACGCTAGAACGCGTGCACGCCCCCATGCTCGAGGGCCTTAGGAACAGGGCCAACACGGCACTGGGCCACATCCGTGATGAGAATGCCGCTCATCCCCATGCGAACGACTACGCCAGCCACCTCCGCTTCTTTACTGACGTGGTGACGCGCCTGGAGAATCGCTCCGAGAGGGCTCGCCAGCTTGTTGAAGAGAGGAGCCATGGCCTGCTTGGGCGCGTGTTCTCCCACGTCTTCAGCCATCTCCAAAACACCTAACCGAACTTTGATTTTGACGCCGCCATTGCTCTCGTACCCGAGGCCATCCGAGGTGACATGGCGCGATTGCTAGAAGACAATGTGGACGCGCTGGTCAGGGCCTTTACTTCTGATGATGACGCGGTGGTGGTTGCGGCAGACGAAGGCGACATGGTCGACGATGGCGAGGGCAGTGCTGGTGACGGTGACGGTGATGCCAGCGACGGCGACAGCGACACCAGTGACGCGTCTGAAGGTGACCCGGGGGACGCCGTGAGCAACATGTCCGATTGAGCCTGTGCTTCCCTATTTTTTATCCTGCATGCTAAAACTCGGGCACGGCCCTGGAGGTTGTAGGAGCATTTTGGGAGGGGAAGCCCCTCATGTAAGCAGATTGCTGTCTCTATTTCTTAGGCCAAGCTGAATATATGTCTTCATGAATCCGTGAACCCTTCGGAGATTTTGTTGTTTGTAATTTACCTTAGCCGGAACAGGCCCCGAGCTGGCCCGTGAGGTCGTGAGTTTTTGAGGAGCCTGTGAGGAGCTTGCCGATCCGCCCAAGGGGGCCTCGTGAGAAGCAAGCGCCAGTCATGGCAGGGCATGCGTGCAGCGCTCGAGTGCTATGCCTAGCCCCATCTCACGAGGGGCTCGCGAGGAGGAGGCAGCAGGCGCAAACTATGAATTAAGGCAGGAACCAAATTGCAAGAAATCACACGAACGAGAAAAGGCACCCCCCGTGCACATCAATGAATTTTTTTTGAAACCAATGAAAATTCAACTTCAACTTAAATCCAAAGCCAGAAAGCAGGGCTACAGAAAAGAGGTCAAAAGCAAATGGCCACGTCCGGCGCCTAGTCTAGTCTTCTTGTCTTCTCACCAGCGCGGAGCTAAGTGCTGCCACTAGGACGTGGGAGGGAGTCCCCGAGGCCCCAGGGCGGCACTCCTGAGGCTCCGGGGCATGTATAGCCCCACTCACTATTACGTGAGAGTGTCACGAGCGGAGACCTTCACATGCGTGAGACTTACTTCATATCGCCAGACGAGGGCCCCGCCTTGCGCCGCCCTCGACCACCATTAGGGGCATCCGGAAACCAGGATGTCACCAAGGGGCAAAGGGGACGCCAGCGGCGCCCTCGGCGACCACAAGTCCTCTGCCGGGGAGAAGACTCTCCAGCGCCTCCCTGGCAGAGGGCCTACCTCTGGGGGACGCCTTGCTCCGTGCGGCGCGGGGAGGGGCCTTGCTCCCAGCCCCTCTCCTGCAGCCCCCAGTGTGCTCCTCCTGGCAGAAGGGAGGCTGTCGAGCTGGGGCTGCCATCCGCCGCTATGACCTGATCCTCCTGCGACCCATGGTTAGCGTAAGCTTGCTCCTGAGAGACTAGTGGTACCCTATAGCTGTTGTCGCCGACGCGGTTGGTGAGGCTCCCGAGAGGCTCCTGGAAGGTCTCAGCTTCTAGTGCCTCCTCCTCCCAGCCTAGCTCGAGGAACGAGTTGGGGTCGTCTTCCAGTGCGTACTCCTGGTCCACCATGCGGGGCATGTAGGCCTCCGAGGCCGTTGCCTTGAAGAACTCGCCGTAGTGCCCCACGCTCCATGTTGCCCGGCCCAGCGCGCCGCCCTGGGGATGGTAGGGTGGCATCCCGCTGGGGCAGTAGGCGGCAATGCTTGTGCCCGCGCTCATTGGGGGTGGCGCAGGTGCGATTGGGCATCCGGTGCCATTGGTCATGCCGGTGTCAGTGAAGCCCAAGGGTGCGCCCGGGGGCAAGCGGGCGCGGCGAGTCCCGCCATGTGATCCGGCCACGGCCTGAGGTGTAAGCAGGGAGTAGAAGGGCGGTGCTCGCGAGGCCGCGGCGTCCAGGAGCTCGACGACACGCTCCAGCAACGCATCCCGGCTGCTCTTCATCAACCGGCAGCGCAGCAACTCCCGTGCCACCATGAGCGCGGCCCTCATGTTTGCTTGTTCCCGTCTCGTGTGCGGCGCCATGGCCGCAGCGTGGCTTGAGGCCCTTGCGGCTTCCCGTGCTTGTCGTGGAGTAAGGGCAGATGGCGCGTGACCATGCCGCGCGCCCCGCGGCGTTTGGCGGTGCGCGCGCTGCCTGAGGCGCGGGGTTGAGGTCTTCTTGCACAGACGCCGCCTGGGCTGGCCAAGCTGCCCAGCGGTCGGCGTTGGTCCTCGGGTTGCCGGACACCGGAGCCGCGGAGTGTCAGCGGATCAACCAGTGGGAGGAAAGCTCCGGCGCACCCCTACCTGGCGCGCGAAATGTCGGATTTCGGGTTCCGGCAAAACCCTTGAGGTTCGAACACTGGGGTGCGCACGAAGATTTCTCCCTACCTAATCATGCCCTCACCCTCACCGCGATCACAAATCCTAGCTCGATGAACTCGCAACACAAGAGACACAAGATTTATACTGGTATGGGCCACCGATGTGGTGTAATACCCTACTCCAGTGTGTGTGGTGGATTGCCTCTTTGGCTGAGGATGAACAGTACAAGGGGAAGAACAACCTCCTGAGGAGAGGTGTTCTTGTGCTTGGTGGGTGTGGGGATGGAGTGGTTCCTGTCCAAGATGAGTTCTCCGTGCCTCCTATGGTGGTGGCTAGTCCTATTTCTAGAGGCCTTGGTCCTCTTCCCAAATATTGAGTGGGAAGGGATGCCACAACGGCCAGTTTGAAGGGGGACAACTAGTACAAGCTACCCTGACAAAAGTAGTCTTCGCCTGCCAAAGGCTCTGGTGGTGACGCCGTCTTGGGCTCGACGGTGACCTCCGTCCTGCCGTCCTGCTGGTCTTGGTCTCGTTGCACTAATATGGATACCTTTGCCAGATGCCTTGGGACTCCTCGCCTGCGCTTGCCCCTTTAGCACCAAAGAGGAGGCGAGGACACTGCGCGCTGGCGCCTGCCTGGCGCCCGCCTGGCCTTGGTCGTCATGGCTTACGTCATTGGAACCTCGCGAGGTTCGCCTCTCCTTGATCTCTCCGCCCCTCGCGAGCCAGCTTGGTGAGGCCGCTCCCGAGGAGGTCTTGCGTCGTCCTCCTCGCGAGGCTTGGCCCCTCGCGAGGGTGTTGAGTGATTGCTGGTGAAGACGGGCCGTACTGGGCCGCGAGTGGAGCCACGCTGTGGGCCACAGGTAGGCAAGTCTGGGGACCCCCGTTCCCAGAACGCCAACACTGACAAAAAATATTTTTGCGGATTTTTTGGAGTCTATTTACTTACCGTATCACGTACCTCCTTAGTTTTACGATTCTGGAGTGTTCCGGAAGGACTCCTTTATGTGTTCTTCCGGTGTCAAAGTTTGGATAATATTACTTTCAACATTAATAGGCGTACCTGAGAAATAATGCTTTATTCGTTGCCCATTGACAACCTTCGGGTTAGTACCTTCAGAATTATTTATTTTGATGGCTCCAGACCGGTAAACCTCCTCGATGACATATGGGCCTTCCCATTTTGAGAGGAGCTTTCCTGCAAAAAATCTAAAACAAGAGTAGTACAAAAGAACATATTCTTCGACTTTAAACTCACGTCTTTGAATTCTTTTGTCATGCCATCTTTTAACCTTTTCTTTAAATAACTTTGCATTTTCATAAGCTTGGGTTCTCCATTCATCTAATGAGCTAATATCAAATAATCTCATTTCACCAGCAAGTTTGAAATCATAGTTGAGTTCTTTAACTGCCCAATATGCTTTATGTTCTACCTCAAGAGGTAAATGACAAGCTTTTCCATAAACCATTTTGTAAGGAGACATACCCATAGGATTTTTGTATGCTGTACTATCAGCCCAAAGTGCATCATATATTTTCTTAGACCAATTCTTCCTGGACCTATTAACAGTCTTTTGCAAAATTAATTTTATTCCTCTATTGCTAAGTTCAACTTGACAACTAGACTGAGAATGATAGGGTTGTTGGGGAACGTAGTATTTCAAAAAAAATCCTAGGAGCACGCAAGATCTATCTAGGAGAAGCATAGCAACGAGCGGGGAGATTGCGTCCACGTACCCTCGTAGACCGAAAGCGGAAGCGTTAAGTAACGCGATTGATGTAGTCGAACGTCTTCGCGATCCAACCGATCAAGTACCAAACGCACGGAACCTCCGCGATCTGCACACGTTCAGCTTGGTGACATCCCTCTAACTCTAGATCTAGCTGGGGCTGAGGGAGAGTTTCGTCAGCACGACAACGTGGTGACGGTGATGATGAAGTTATCGATGCAGGGCTTCGCCTAAGCACTACGACACTATGACCGAGGTGGAAATCCGTGGAGGGGGCACCGCACACGGCTAACATCAACTTGTGTGTCCATGTGGTGCCCCCCTCCCCCGTATATAAAGGAGGCGAGGAGAGGGCTGGCCGACCCTCATGGTGCGCCCCCAAGGTGGGATTCCTACTCCTACTAGGAGTAGGTTTCCCCCCTTTCCTAGTCCAACTAGGAGGGGGAAGGAAGGGGAAGAAGAGAAGAAGGAAAGGGGGGATGGCCCCCTCCCAATTTGGATTGGGCTTGGGGGTCCCACCTCTTGGCCGCCTCCTCTCTCTTCCACTAAAACCCATGTAGGACAATTAAGCCCCCCGGGGGGTTCCGGTAACTCCCCAGTACTCTGGTATATGCCCGAACTCATCCAAAACCATTCCGGTGTCCAAACATAACCTTCCAATATATCAATCTTCATGCCTCGACTATTTCGAGACACCTCGTCATGTCCGTGATCACATCCGGGAGTCCGAACTACCTTCGGTACATCAAAACACATAAACTCATAATACCGATCGTCATCGAACGTTAAGCGTGCGGACCCTACGGCTTCGAGAACTATGTAGACATGACTGAGACTCATCTCCGGTCAATAACCAATAGCGGAACCTGGATGCTCATATTTGTTCCTACATATTCTACAAAGATCTTTATCGGTCAAACCGCATAACAACATACGTTGTTCCCTTTATCATCGGTATGGTACTTGCTCGAGATTCGATCATCGGTATAATCATACCTAGTTCAATCTCGTTACCGGCAAGTCTATTTACTCGTTCCATAATGCATCATCCCGCAACTAACTCATTAGTCACATTGCTTGCAAGGCTTATAGTAATGTGCATTACCGAGAGGGCCCAGAGATACCTCTCCGACAATCGGAGTGACAAATCCTAATCTTGATCTATGCAAACTCAACAAACACCATCGGAGACACCTGTAGATCATCTTTATGATCACCCAGTTACGTTGTGACGTTTGATAGCACACAAAGTGTTCCTCCGGTATTCGGGAGTTGCATAATCTCATAGTCATAGGAACATGTATAAGTCATGAAGAAAGCAATAGCAATAAACTAAACGATCATTATGCTAAGCGAACGGATGGGTCTTGTCCATCACATCATTCTATAATGATGTGATCCCGTTCATCAAATGACAACACATGTCTATGTCTAGGAAACTTAACCATCTTTGATTTATGAGCTAGTCAAGTAGAGGCATACTAGGGACACTCTGTTTGTCTATGTATTCACACATGTACTAAGTTTCCGGTTAATACAATTCTAGCATGAATAATAAAAATTTATCATGATATAAGGAAATATAAATAACAACTTTCTTATTGCCTCTAGGGCATATTTCCTTCAGTCTCCCACTTGCACTAGAGTCAATAATGTAGTTCACATCGTCATGTGATTTAACACCAATAGTTCACATCTTTATGTTAGTTCACATCTCCATGTGACTAACACCCAAAAGGGTTTACTAGACTCAATAATCCAGTTCACATTGCTATGTGATTAACACCCAAAGAGTGATCATGTTTTGCTTGTGAGAGAAGTTTAGTCAACGGGTCTACCACATCCAGAGCCGTATGTATTTTGCAAATTTTCTATGTCTACAATGCTCTGCATGGAGCTACTCTGGCTAATTTCTCCCACTTTCAATATGTATCCAAATTGAGACTTAGAGTCATCCGGATCAGTGTCAAAGCTTGCATCGACGTAACTCTTCACGACGAACTCTTTTATGACCTCCATAACCGAAAAATATTTCCTTAGTCCTCTAAGGATAACTTTGACCACTGTCCAGTGATCTACTCCTAGATCACTATTGTACTCCCTTTCCAAAATCATGCTAAGGTATAGAATAGGTCTGGTACACAACATAGCATACTTTATAGAACCTATGACTGAGGCATAGGGAATGACTTTTCATCCTCTTTCTATTTTTTGCCGTGGTCGGGTTTTGAGTCTTTACTCAACTTCACACCTTGCAACACAGGCAAGAACTCCTTCTTTGACTGTTCCATTTTGAAATACTTCAAAAATCTTGTCAAGGTATGTACTCATTGAAAAAATCTTATCAAGCATCTTGATCTATCTCTATAGATCTTGATGCCCAATATGTAAGCAGCTTCACCGAGGTCTTTCTTTGAAAAACTCCTTTCAAACACTCCTGTATGCTTTCCAGAAAAATTCTACATTATTTCCGATCAACAATATGTCATTCACATATACTTATCAGAAATGTTGTAGTGCTCCCACTCACTTTCTTGTAAATACATGCTTCTCAAAAAGTCTGTATAAAACCATATGCTTTGATCACACTATCAAAGCATATATTCCAACTCCGAGATGCTTGCACCAGTCCGTGGATGGATCCCTGGAGCTTGCACACTTTGTTAGCACCTTTAGGATTGACAAAACCTTCTTATTGTATCATATACAACTCTTCTTTAAGAAATCCATTAAGGAATGCGGTTTTGACATCCATTTGCCAGATTTCATAAAATGTGGCAATTGCTAACATGATTCGGACATACTTAAGCATTGCTACGAGTGAGAAAATCTCATCATAGTCAACACCTTGAACTTGTCAAAAAAAATTTGCGACAATTTGAGCTTTGTAGATAGTAACACTACTATCAGCATCCGTCTTCCTCTTGAAGATCTATTTATTCTTAATGGCTCGCCGATCAACGGGCAAGTCAATCAAAGTCCATACTTTGTTCTTATACATGGATCCCATCTCAGATTTCATGGCCTCAAGCCATTTCGCGGAATCTGGGCTCATCATCGCTTCCTGATAGTTCGTAGGTTCGTCATGGTCTAGTAACATGACTTCCAGAACAGGATAACCGCACCACTCTGGTGCGGACCGTACTCTGGTTCACCTACGAGGTTCTGTAGTAACTTGATCTGGAGTTTCATGATCATCTTCATTAGCTTCCTCACTAATTGGTGTAGGAATCACTAGAACTGATTTCTATGATGAACTACTTTCCAATTCGGGAGAAGGTACAATTACCTCATCAAGTTTCACATTCCTCCCACTCACTTCTTTCGAGAGAAACTCCTTCTCTAGAAAGGATCCATTCTTAGCAACAAATATCTTGCCTTTGGATCTGTGATAGAAGGTGTACCCTACAGTCTCCTTTGGGTATCCTATGAAGATGCATTTCTCCGATTTTGGTTCGAGCTTATCAGGTTGAAGCTTTTTCACATAAGAACCACAGTCCCAAACTTTAAGAAACGACAACTTGGGTTTCTTGCCAAACCACAGTTCATATGGTGTCATCTCGACGGATTTAGATGGTGCCCTATTTAACGTGAATGCAGCTGTCTGTAATGCATAACCCCAAAACAATAGTGATAAATCGGTAAGAGACATCATAGATCGCACCATATCTAGGAAAGTATGGTTATGACGTTCAGACACACCATTACGCTATGGTGTTCCAGGTGGCATGAGTTGCGAAACTATTCCACATTGTTTCAAATGAAGACCAAACTCGTAACTCAAATATTCGTCTCCGCGATCAGATCATAGAAACTTTATTTTCTAGTTACGATGATATTCCACTTCACTCTGAAATTCTTTGAACTTTTCAAATGTTTCAGACTTATGTTTCATCAAGTAGATATACCCATATCTGCTCAAATCATCTGTGAAGGTCAGAAAATAACGATACCCGCTGCGAGCCTCAACACTCATCGGATCGCATACATCAGTATGTATTATTCCCAATAAATCAGTTGCTCGCTCCATTGTTCCGGAGAATAGAGTCTTAGTCATCTTGCCCATGAGGCATGGTTCGCAAGCATCAAGTGATTCCAAAATCTCATCAGCATGCAGTTTCTTCATGCGCTTTACACCAATATGACCTAAACGGCAGTGCCACCAATATGTTGCACTATCATTATCAACTTTGCATCTTTTGGCATCAACATTATGAATATGTGTATTACTACGATCGAGATTCAATAAACCATTCACCTTGGGTGTATGACCACAGAAGGTTTTATTCATGTAAATAGAATAACAATTATTCTTTGACTTAAATGAATAACCGTATTGCAATAAACATGATCCAATCATATTATGCTCAACGCAAACACCAAATAGCATTTATTTTAGGTTCAACACTAATCCGGAAGGTAAAAGGAGTGTGCGATGGTGATCTTATCAACCTTGGAATCACTTCCAACACACATCGTCACCTTGCCCTCAACTAGTCTCTGTTTATTTTGCAACTCCCGTTTCGAGTTACTACTCTTAGCAACTAAACGGGTATCAAATACCGAGGGGTTGCTATAAACACTAGTAAAGTAGACATCAATAACATGTATATCAAATACACTTTTGTTCACTTTGCCATTCTTCTTATCCGCCAAGTATCTAGGGCAGTTCCACTTCGAGTGACCATTTCCTTTGCAGTAGAAGCACTCAGTTCCAGGCTTGGGTCTAGCTTTGGGATTCTTCATGGGAGCAGCAACTTGCTTGCTATTCTTCTTTGAAGTTCCTCTTTCTTTCCTGTTGCCCTTTTCTTGAAACTAGTGGTCTTGATAACCATCAACACTTGATGTTATTTCTTGATTTCTACCTTCGCCGATTTCAGCATCGGGAAGAGCTTGGGAATTACTTTCGTCATCCCTTGCATATTATTGTTCATCACTAAGTTCTAGTAACTTGGTGATAGTGACTAGAGAACTTTGTCAATTATTATCTTATCTGGAAGATTAACTCCCACTTGATTCAATAATTGTAGTACCCAGACAATCTGAGCACATGCTCACGGGTTGAGCTATTCTCCTCCATCTTGTACGCAAAGTACCGTCAGAGGTCTCATACCTCTCGACACGGGCATGAGTATGAAATACCAATTTCAACTCTTAGAACATCTTATATGCTCCGTGGCGTTCAAAACGTTTTGAAGTCCCGGTTCTAAGCCGTAAAGCATGGTGCACTAAACTATTAAGTAGTCATCATACCGAGCTTTGTCAAACGTTCGTAACATGTGCATCTGCTCCTGCAATAGGTCTGTCACCTAGCGGTGCATTAAGGACATAATTCTTCTGTGCAGCAATGAGGATAATCCTCATATCACGGAGAAAGTCCGCATCATTGCTACTATCATCTTTCAACTTCTTTTTCTCTAGGAACATATCAAAAATAAATGGGAAGCTACATCGCAAGCTATTGATCTACAACATAGATATGCAAATACTATCCAGACTAAGTTCATGATAAATTAAAGTTCAATTAATCATATTACATAAGAACTCCCATTTAGAATAGACATCCCTCTAGTCATCTAAATGATCACGTGATCCATATCAACTAAACCATGTCCGATCATCACGTGAGATGGAGTAGTTTTCAATGGTGAACATCACTATGTTGATCATATCTACTATATGATTCATGCTCGACCTTTCGGTCTCAGTGTTCTGAGGCCATATCTGCATATGCTAGGCTCGCCAAGTTTAACCCGAGTATTCTGCGTGTGCAAAACTGGCTTGCACCCGTTGTATGTGAACATAGAGCTTATCACACCCGATCATCACGTGGTGTCTCGGCACGACGAACTGTAGCAATGGTGCATACTCAGGGAGAACACCTATAGCTTGAATTTTAGTGAGAGATCATCTTATAATGCTACCGCCATACTAAGCAAAATAAGATGCATAAAGGATAAACATCACATGCAATCAATATAAGTGATATGATATGGCCATCATCATCTTGTGCTTTTGATCTCCTCCTCCAAAGCACCGTCATGATCACCATCGTCACCGGCTTGACACGTTGATCTCCATCGTAGCATCGTTGTCGTCTCGCCAACTATTTCTTCTACGCTATTGCTACCGCTTAGTGATAAACTAAAGCAATTACATGGCGATTGCATTTCATACAATAAAGCGACAACCATATGGCTCTTGCCAGTTGCCAATAACTGTTACAAAACATGATCATCTCATACAACAATTTATATAATCACGTCTTGACCATATCACATCACAACATGCCCTACAAACAAGTTAGACGTCCTCTACTTTGTTGTTGCAAGTTTTATGTGGCTGCTACGGGCTTAGCAAGAACCGTTCTTACCTACGCATCAAAAACCACAACGATTTTTCGTCAAGTTTGCTGTTTTAACCTACAACAAGGACCGGGCGTAGTCACACTCGATTCAGCTAAAGTTGGAGAAACAGACACCCACTGGCCACCTGTGTGCGAAGCACGGCGGTAGAACCAGTCTCATGAACGCGGTCATGTAATGTCGGTCTGGGCCGCTTCATCCAACAATACCGCCGAATCAAAGTATGACATGCTGGTAAGCAGTATGACTATTATCGCCCACAACTCTTTGTGTTCTTCTCGTGCATATAACATATACGCATAGACCTAACTCTGATACCACTGTTGGGGAAGGTAGTATTTCAAAAAAAAATCCAACGATCACGCAAGATCTATCTAGGAGAAGCATAGCAACGAGCGGGGAGAGTGTGTCCACATACCCTCGTAGACCGAAAGGGGAAGCGTTAAGTAACGCGGTTGATGTAGTCGAACGTCTTCGCGATCCAACTGATCAAGTACCGAACGCACGGCACCTCCGCGATCTGCACATGTTCAGCTCGGTGACTCCCTCGAACTCTAGATCCAGCTAAGGCTGAGGGAGAGTTTCATCAGCACGACGGCATGGTGACGGTGATGATGAAGTTACCGACACAGGGCTTCGCCTAAGCACTACGACAATATGACCGAGGTGGAAATCTGTGGAGGCGGGCACCGCACACGGCTAAGATCAACTTGTGTGCCCATGGGGTGCCCCCCTCCCCGTATATAAAGGAGGGGAGGAGGGGGCCGGCCGGCCCTCATGGTGCGCCCCCAAGGGGGTTTCGTACTCCTACTAGGAGTAGGTTTCCCCCCTTTCCTAGTCCAACTAGGAGGGGGAAGGAAGGGGAAGAAGAGAACAAGGAAAGGGGGGGCGGCCCCCTCCCAATTCAGATTGGGCTTGGGTGGGGGGCGCCCCACCTCTTGGCCGCCTCCTCTCTCTTCCACTAAAACCCATGTAGGCCCATTAAGCCCCCGGGGGGTTTCGGTAACCCCCCAGTACTCCGGTATATGCCCGAACTCATCCAAAACCATTCCGGTGTCCAAACGTACCCTTCCAATATATAAATTTTCATGTCTCGACTATTTTGAGACTCCTCGTCATGTCCGTGATCACATCCGGGAGTCCGAACTACCTTCGGTACATCAAAACACATAAACTCATAATACCGATCATCATCGAACGTTAAGCGTGCGGACCCTACGGGTTCGAGAACTATGTAGACATGACTGAGACTCGTCTCCGGTCAATAACCAATAGCGGAACCTAGATGCTCATATTGGTTCCTACATATTCTACGAAGATCTTTATCGGTCAAACCGCATAACAACATACGTTGTTCCCTTTGTCATCGGTATGTTACTTGCCCGAGATTCGATCGTCGGTATCATCATACCTAGTTCAATCTCGTTACCGACAAGTCTCTTTACTCGTTCTGTAATGCATCATCCCGCAACTAACTCATTAGACACATTGCTTGCAAGGCTTACAGTGATGTGCATTACCGAGAGGGCCCAGAGATACCTCTCCGACAATCGGAGTGAAAAATCCTAATCTTGATCTATGCCAACTCAACAAACACCATCGGAGACACGTGTAGAGCATCTTTATGATCACCCAGTTACGTTGTGATGTTTGATAGCACACTAAGTGTTCCTCCGGTATTCGGGAGTTGCATAATCTCATAGTCATGGGAACATGTATAAGTCATGAAGAAAGCAATAGCAATAAACTAAACGATCATTATGCTAAGTTAACGGACTGGTCTTGTCCATCACATCATTCTCTAATGATGTGATCCTATTCATCAAATGACAACACATGTCTATGGCTAGGAAACTTAACCATCTTTGATTTACGAGCTAGTCAAGTAGAGGCATACTAGGGACACTCTGTTTGTCTATGTATTCACACATGTACTAAGTTTCCAGTTAATACAATTCTAGCATGAATAATAAACATTTATCTTGATATATGGAAATATAAATAACAACTTTATTATTGCCTCTAGGGCATATTTCCTTCAAGGGTGATGCAATTATATGGTTAACATCATACTTAGCAAGCATCTTATGGAAAGCACCATGAATAAAGTGTGAACCATCATCAGTCATTAAATATCTAGGGACTCCAAACCTTGGGAAAATAACTTCCTTAAGCATTTTAATAGAGGTGCTGTGATCAACACTACCGGTTGGAATAGCTTCTACCTATTTAGTAACATAATCAACAGCAACCAAAATATGTGTATACCCATTAGAGGAAGGAAAAGGTTCCATGTAATCAAATCCCCAAACATCAAATGGTTCTAGAGCAAGTGAATAATTCATAGGCATTTCTTGACGCTTACCAATATTACCTATTATTTGACATTTATCACAAGAAGAGACAAACTTACAGGCATCCTTGAAGAGAGTAGGCCAATAAAACCCAGATTGCAATACCTTGTGAGCAGTTCTATCTCCAGCATGATGCCCTCCATAAGCCTCGGAGTGACATTTCCGTAGGATTTGTCCCTGTTCATGCTCAGGTACACAACGTCTAATAATACCATCTATTCCTTTATAGAGATGTGGGTCATCCCAAAAGTAATGTCTTAAATCATAGAAGAATTTTTTCTTCTGCTGGTATGTGAAACTAGGTGGTATAAATGTAGCGACAATGTAATTGGCATAATCAGCATACCATGGAGCAGTACGAAAGCATTTATGACAGCTAATTGTTCACCAGGGAAGCTATCATCAATAGGTAGTGGGTCATCAAGCACATTTTCAAGCCTAGACAAGTTATCAGCTACTGGGTTATCGGCTCCTTTTCTATCAATGATATGTAAATCAAATTCTTGTAACAAGAGAACCCAACGAATAAGTCTAGGTTTAGCATCTTTCTTTTCCATAAGATATTTGCAAGGTATGTGTGAACAATTACTTTGGAATCAACAATATAAGGTCTAAATTTATCACGAGCAACCACCATTGCTAAGATTTTTTTTAGTAGTAGCATAATTTCTTTGAGCATTGTCTAGAGTTTTACTAGCATAATGGATAACATTCAATTTCTTATCAACTCTTTGTCCTAGAACAGCACCAACAGCATAATCGCTAGCATCACACATAATTTCAAAAGGCAAGTTCCAATCAGGTCGATGAACAATAGGTGCAGATATTAAGGCTTTCTTGAGTGTTTCAAAGGCTTCAAGACAATCATTATAAAAAACAAAAGGAATATCCTTTTGCAAGAGACTAGTAAGAGGCCTAGAAATTTTAGAAAAGTCTTTGATAAATCTCCTATAGAAACCAGCAAGACCTAGGAAACTACGAATACCTTTGATGTCCTTAGGACATGGCATTTTCTCAATTGCATCAACCTTAGCTTGGTCCACTTCAATACCTCTTTCAGAAATTTTATGACCCAAGACAATGCCTTCATTAACCATAAAGTGGCACTTCTCCCAATTCAAGACAAGATTTGTTTGCTCACATCTCTGCAAAACTTGCTCAAGATTGCTTAAACAATCATCAAAAGACTTCCCATAACAGAGAAATCATCCATGAAAACCTCAACAATCTTTTCACAAAAGTCAGAGAATATAGCAGTCATACATCTTTGAAAGGTAGTAGGTGTATTACATAAACCAAAAGGCTTACGTCTATAAGCATAGGTTCCAAAGGGACAAGTAAAAGTAGTCTTTTCTTGATCAGGTTGAGAAACAGGTATTTGTGAAAAGCCAGAGTATCCATCTAGGAACAAAAGTGTGTGTGCTTAGATAATCTTTCAAGCATTTGATCTATAAAAGGAAAAGAGTAATGATCTTTTCTAGTTGCTTTGTTTAATTTTCTGTAATCAATTACCATTCTATAGCCTGTAACAATTCTTTGTGGAATAAGTTCATTCTTATCATTAGGAACAACAGTAATACCTCCTTTCTAAGGGACACAATGAACAGGACTTACCCATCTACTATCAGCTATGGGATAGATTATACCTGCCTCCAGAAGTTTCAATATTTTCGTTCTTACCACTTCTTTCATTTTTGGATTCAACCGACGTTGGTGATCAACAACGGGTTTAGCATCAAGTTATTAATTCTGTGCTGACATAGAGTGGGCCTAATGCCCTTTAAATCATCAAGGGTATATCCAATAGCAGCCCGGTGCTTCCTTAGAACTTTCAGTAATATTTCTTCTTCATGTTCTGAAAGGTTAGCACTGATAATAACATGATATATTTTATTTTCATCAAGATAAGCATATTTCAAAGTGTCTGGCAATTGTTTTAATTCAAACACAGGATCACCTTTAGGTGGAGGAGGACCTCCTAGAATTTCAATAGGCAAATTGTGTTTAAGCAGAGGACGTTGTTCAAAGAGAATTTTATCTATTTCATTTCTTTCATGCATGTGTAAATCATTTTCATGGTCTAGCAAATATTGTTCTAAAGGATCAGTAGGTGGAACAACAATAGAGGCAAGACCAATTAATTCATCCTTACTAGGAAATTCTTTTTCATGATGATTTCTACTAAACTTGGAAAAAATTAAACTCATGAGACTCATCACCAAAGCTAACACCAACAGTTTGTTTCTTACAATCTATCTTAGCATTAACTGTATTCAAGAAAGGTCTACCAAAGATAATGGGACAAAATTCATCGTGTGGGGAACCAAGAACAAGAAAATCAGTAGGGTATTTGATATTTCCACACAAGACTTCAACATCTCTAATAATCCCAAAAGGTGAGATGGTGTCTCTATTAGCAAGTTTAATAGTAACATCTATGTCTTCTAACTCAGTAGGTGCTATGTCTTTCATGATTTCTTCATATAAAGTGTAAGGAATAGCACTCACACTAGCACCCATGCCACATAAACCATGATAATAGTGATCTCCTATTTTAACTGAAATAACAGGCATGCCAACAACATGTCTATGTTTATCTTTTCTATCAGGTTTGGCAATTCTAGCAGCTTCTTCACAGAAGTAAATAACATGCCCATCTATATCTTCTTCCAAGAGATCTTTAACCATAGCAATACTAGATTCTACTTTAATTTGTTCGTTAGGTTTAGGTGTTCTAATGTAGCTTTTTTAACCACAGTTGAAACTTTAGCATGTTCCTTTATCCTAACAGGGAAAGGTGGTTTCTCAATATAAACAGAAGGAACAACTGGATCAACATTATAAAGTATAGTTTCTTCTTTAACTGGTACCGGTTCTTTAATTTCTTCTTTAATAGGTGGTGATATTTGAACCACTTCTCCTTAGGGAGTTCAACATGAGTAGAAAATGATTCACGAAAGGAGGCTACTATCTCAGAGTCAAGTCCATATTTAGTGCTAAACTTTTGAAAAGCATCGGTATCCATAAAAGATTTAACACAATCATATTTAATTTTAATACCTGACTCTTTACCTTCATCGAGTTCCCAATCTTCAGAGTTGCGTTCAATTCTTTCCAAAAGATCCCATCGGAATTCAATAGTCTTCTTCATAAAAGAACTAGCACAAGAACTATCAAGCATGGTTTGATCATTACGAGAAAGCCGAGCATAAAAATTCTGGATAATAATTTCTCTTGAGAGCTCATGATTGGGGCATCAATTTAACATTGACTTAAGCCTCCCCCAAGCTAGAGCGATACTTTCTCCATCACGAGGCCAAAACTTATATCTATAATTCCGATCACAATGAACTAGATGCATAGGATAAATTTTTTGGTGGAACTCCAATTTCAAACGATTCCAATTCCATGATCCAATATCATCGCATAGCCTATACCATGCCAATGCTTTTCCCTTCAAAGATAAAGGGAAAACCTTCATCATAACTTCATCCCTGGGTAAACCTGCAAGCTCAAACAATCCACAAATTTGTTCCACATATATCAAGTGCATATCAGGATGTTCGGTTCCATCTCCTGCATAAGGATTAGCTAGCAGTTGTTCTATCATACCCGAAGGGATTTCATATTCCATATTTTCAGTAGGTGCAGTAGGTTGAGGGGTAGCTAATTGTGGTTCCGGACGAGGTGAAGATACCCCGAACAAACCCCTCAAAGGATTGTTTTCCATAGTAACAAGTGATAGTAAATTTCAGCACACTATATAAATGTTTCCTTACCAATTTCCACTTACCAAAGACGCTTCACTCCCCGACAACAGCGCCAGAAAATAGCCTTGATGACCCAAAAGTGTAGGGGTTCAATTGTAGCTCTTTTCAATAAGTAAGAGTGTCGAACCCAACGAGGAGCAGAAGGAAATGACAAGTAGTTTTTAGTAAGGTAGTGTCTGCAAGTGCTGAAATTGTAAGTAGCGGAGCAGTTTGATAGCAAGATAATTTGTAACGAGCAAGTAACGACAGTAGTAAAATAAGTGCAGCAAGTTAGCCCAATCCTTTTGAGGCAAAGGACAGGCCAAAACGGTCTCTTATGATAAGCAGAGCGTTCTTGAGGGTACACGGGAATTTCATCTAGTCACTTTCATGATGTTGGTTCGATTTGTGTTCGCTACTTTGATAATTTGATATGTGGGTGGACCGGTGCTTAGGTGTCGTTCTTACTTGAACAAACCTCATACTTATGATTAACCCTCCCGCAAGCATCCGCAACTATGAGAAAAGTATTAAGAATAAATTCTAACCATAGCATTAAACTTTGGGATCCAATCGGTCCCTTACGGAACAACGCATAAACTGGGGTTTAAGTTTCTGTCACTCTCGCAACCCACCATCTAATTGCTACTCCACAATGCATTCCCTAGGCCCAAATATGGTGAAGTGTCATGTAGTCGACGTTCACATGACACCACTAAGGGAATAACAACATACATACTATCAAAATATCGAACACATATCAAGTTCACATGATTACTTGCAACATGATTTCTCCCATGACCTCAAGAACAAAAGTAACTACTCACAAATGATAAACATGTTCATGATCAGAGGAATATTAAATAGCATAATGGATCTGAACATATGATCTTCCACCAAATAAACCATATAGTAATCAACTACAAGATGTAATCAACACTACTAGTCACCCACAAGCACCAATCTATGGTTCCGGTAACAAGATTGAACACAAGAGATGAACTAGGGTTTGAGAGAGATGGTGTTGTTGAAGATGTTGATGGAGATTACCCTCCCCAAGATGGGAGAGTTGTTGGTGATGATGATGACGATGATTTCCCCCTCCGGGAGGGAAGTTCTCCCGGCGGAATCGCTCCGCCGGAGGGGAAAAGTGCTCCTGCCCAAGTTCCGCCTCGAGACGGCGGTGTTCCGTCCCAAAAGTCTCCTCCTTATTTTTTCTAGGTCAAAATCACTTATATACTAGAAGATGGGCACCGGAGGTGGGCCGAGGAGGCCACAACCCACCAGGGCGCGCCATGGGGGCCCTGGCGCGCCCAGGTGGGTTGTGCCCACCTGGTGGCCCCCCTCTGGTGTTTATTGGCTCCAGTATTTATTAAATATTCCATAAAAAATCTCCGTGAAGTTTCAGCTCATTTGGAGTTGTGCAAAATAGGTGGCGTGACGTAGCTTTTCCAGGTCCAGATCTTCAGCTGCCAGAATTCTCCCTCTTGGTGTGTTCCTTGCAAATTATGAGAGAAAAGGCATTAGAATTACTCCAAAAAGCATTGTTATGGATAAAAACATTATAAATAACAGTAAGAAAACATGATGCAAAATAGACGTATCAAACCACCATTGTCTTCAATGTCTTCATACATTTTTAGGGGTCATCTCTAGTAGGTGAACCGAATCAATGAGGGACTACTACCTGTGTTATCCTGCAATTCTCACAAACACATTAGTCCCTCAACCAAGTTTGTCGTCAATACTGCAAAACCCACTAGGGGTGGCACTAGATGCACTTACGATCTCCCCCTTTTGGTGATTGATGACAAACTAGTTGAAGTTTTCAACAAGGATAAACATATGTAAAAGTTAAGGATCATAGGCATTGTCTTTATAAGTTGCAAAAGGCTCCCCCTGAAGATGTGCATATAAGTATTTTGCTTTTGAATGCAAATGCACATGGCACGTTTTACTTTATGGAGATCCTCTTCAACACATGAAGACAATTCATCATGCATACACAAGTATAATGAAGATAATGAAATGCATAATGAGAAACAGGTGTCTGCAGAACGACTTCATGCGGAATTTATTATCGCATCACAAAGTACCAGCAAAAGTAGTAGACGACCATCAAGTTTAAGTGTTACAACTCAAGAGCCAAACAGTTTCAAAATGAGAGTTGTAAGAACTTAGCAAAAATAGGCAACCACCCCTTATGGACCCGCTTAAAGACTATCAACTCATATGCTTCTCCCCCTTTTGTCAGTAAGGACCAAAAAGGTTTGAAGACATAGAGTGTCTAATCGCGCTTAGGTGATGAAGATGTTGGAGCAGCTGGGTCGACGTTGGTGTTGGGCGGTGCAGACGGGCCTGGTGCAGAGTCGTGGTGCAGTGAAGCCATAGCTGGTGAAGTGGCGTCGTCTTCTTCATCGACGACTCTAGCAATAATAGTTGCAGCCGAAGGTGAATACTTTGAATCTTCAATTGAAGGTGTTGGACGCCAACTTGCAGATTGTGGAGGCCTGGAATCGAACTTGAATTTCTCTGTGAAGCCATCTTCACGAAGATCATCTTCAGAACAGAGCAGTGTGAGGCTCTTCCAGGACCACGGACATGCATCATGCGCAACGAATGAATTCTTGGTGGCCAAATTGCGAATGTGATTGATATTAACCAGAAGACTCTGCATTTGGCACTTCAGCCAGTCATGATGCCTATCCTACTTTTGATGTAGTGATACAAGATGCTCTCGGTCATTGAGGACACGGGGACGCTTCTGAGGCCTTTGAGCAATTGTACTGGCTGTAGCTTCAGTGTTGGCACGATGCGGCAGACGCAAGTTGCCAGCCAGAGGATAATCAAGAGCAGCAGAATTTGGCACATGAATGCCTTCAATTGGCTGCGTGAAGCTTTGATGTTCTGCATTTTGCATGTGGAGTGGCTTCTTGGCAGGCTCAGGGTAGATGGCTTCATAGGACATATCAACATCAGGCAGAAATACAACATGATTGCATGCTGAAGGTTGATAGTTAACATTTGAGTGAAGCTTGATCAAACGCATGACCCATGGTGCATAGACCTTCAGACCAAAGAGATCAATACCAGAAGTAGCAAGCTGACGGATGAAGAAATCTTGAGTGTTGAATCTGATGCCATTGATGATATAGAAGACCAATGTCTTCATGGTGCCTTCGAGTTTGGCATCAGAAGAGTTGCCTATGATAGGCCACAGAGTACGCCTCAGAATGTGATAGACTGTGTGGGGCAAGTACTTGAGGTCCTTGACAAAGAACTCTTTGGGATATTTAGTGTCATGAGGCAATGGCTTCATCATACTCAGCATATGTCTCATATTGGGCTCTGGCTTCTGAAATATGCTCTGCAGTTTATTTTGATGAAGCTGGCAACCTGATTGAAACAACTCACCACGAGTGGGCAGGGAAGTAAGCTCGATGATGTCTTGAGCTTTGGCTTCGTGATGTACATTGCTTGTCATCCACTCGAGGATCCAAGTCTACGGATCCCTGTTGTAGCCTCGAATATGAAGTGTAGCATAGAACTACAGCAGAAGCTCTTCGTTCCAATGCTCCTTATCAGTTAAAAATGGAAGCAGCCCAACATCTCTGAAGCAGTCAATAGCCTCTTCAAGACATGGCAGCCCAGCAACGGCATCACAATCCAGACACTTCCGAGGAAAAATCATGTCCTGGTTGTATAGAATGCACGAGTAATAGCTGTGTTGCTGATGGCTCCATAACCTGTCAAAGCTGATCTTTGGCTTTGTGTAGGGGTTCTTGGCACTGTCGAAGAATATGTTGTGCTCTGTGAATCTGAGCACACTGAAGGAGCCTTGGGTTGATGCAGCACTGGGAAGCCTTGGTAGTCGTGGCTTTGGCTTCTGAGTTTGAGACCTTTGCTCCACTTGGTAGTCGTATTGTGGTCCTGGAGCAGTGGGAGGAACCATGATAGGCCATCTTACAATGACAAGTTTACCACCACGGTTGTATGTGCGTTCCATTGTGTGAGGCACTGGTGGAGGAACAACTACGTCAGAAGTGGTTGGCTGCACATTATCTTCAGGGGCAGCATTGGCTTCGGGCTGCACATTGTCTTCAGCTAGGACATCGTCATTGGCTTCAGTGGTGAGAGCGGTGGCAGCCTCATTTGCTTCAACATCCATGGCTTCAAGAACAGGGGGTCACGCACCATCACATCTTCTTCTTCTTGGACGACAGTTTCACTGGCAGGGGGAACAACTTCTCGATTTTCTTCTTTCTCTTCATCGGCTGATGCAGCCGGAATGTCTTCAGCAGCTTTGGCATCAGACTCATGAGCAGACACAGAAGGGATGGCTTTAGAGAACACTTGACGTGCTACTGAGCTGGTGTGTTGCACATCCTCTTCAGGAATGCTCGACATGGAGACCTAGGGCCTAAGGTCTCTGTGAAGCCTTCGAAAAGGGGGCGACGCCTTTGGTGAAGGAGTGGCCAATAGCGTTTTCATCTGCAATTTCTTCATCGCTCGACAGATCAATAGTGTTTTCTTCATTGCGAAGAATGCCAGCAGGAGTAAGCTCATGCCTAGAAATCTTCTTGGGATTCTTGGTCTTCTTGGAGACACAAGATTGATCTTCAGGCTGCACACTGGATTCAGGAGGTGCAGACTTCAATGGCTTCACTCTTGAGGTTTTTGGAGTAGTGGAAGATCTTGAAGCCTTAGACTTCTTCTTTGGCTTCGAAGCTTTAGGTTCGTCCTGATGCTCCTCTTCGGCCATAGCTACTTCAACAGTGGCCCTTTGTGCGGAGATATGAGAGAGAAGACCATCGAAGTTATCAAAGGGGCCAATTATACTTTGATTGGCTTCACGGCTGCCATCCGGCCTTGGAGCTGCAGGGCCAGGATTGAAGTTAGCCCCTAATTCCTTCTTGTTCTGCACAGCTGAAGCCCTAGCAAACTGGAGATTTTGCTCGAACAAGTTATCATCACGACACCATCTAAGACTGGATGGGTCGGCATCTGCAGGCTGAGGTCCTCTGACCATGCATGGATAGAATCCCTGAGCTATGGCTTCAGCCTTTGTCTTGGGGTGCAATTTCCTGTAGACAATATCGGCCCAGGGTGGCCTTACTACATTCTTCTTTGCATATTCATCTATGATGAAGTTATACAGAAACCATTGCTCAGCCCAATATCTTCGTATCAATTGGACTCGAGTCTTGCATTCTCCATAGGTCTCCTCTGGATTAGACTTGTATTGTTTGTAGAGATCTGGAGGCAGATCCAAAGCTATATTGCCACGGTGTTGCCTTCCACCTTTCCTTGCAGATTTATCCGTTGCCATTATATTCAGACTGAAAGGCTTCAACACAGTGAATTGCTTCCGACGACTGGTCAAACAAGAACTAGCTTCAGGAGATTCAACATGATGCTGTAAGAATTCTGCAAATGAATGCAAACTATGAGAACCAAGGGATTCTTCCACGGACATGTACCAGTGACAGCATTAGATATGCGAGGGAAGGGGAAGAGGTCATATGCATTCTCAGAAGATTTTGAAGATAAATCAATTTGAAGAAATTGACCTCATAGTGCGAAGACATTCACTTATTTGAAATGAGTTGGTTCCAGATTTGTATGAATCCATGAATAAGTAGAAGTGATGAATCTAACTAGTTGTGAGGCATAAGTGAATATACTTGCAAGTTATGAGATGCAAAAATAGAAAGATCCAGATTTGGAAGTTTAGAAACCACTTTTGGGTGAAGTGGACGGATTCAACATACCGAAAAAGCGGTAAAAAGCGAGTTTATTTACCGCACGAAGAACTGCTAGACGAGGCAGAACAGAGGCTGAGCAGTCCAATCTCCCGTGCCCTAACTTGGCGGCGGCGGAGAAGACGAGGTCCGCGGCTGGCGTGAAGACGGCGTCGAAGAGGTCACGGCAGCTAAGCGCTTTGTCTCCGACGTCGACAGAGGTTAGTGGTGGCGCTAGGGTTCGAGCGAGACGGCAAGGTGGGAGAGGAGATAATGACCGCGCGGGTGGAGTATTTATAAGGTGAAGGGCTGCGCAGCGCAATTACCTCTACAAAAAAAGACACATCCGTGACAATTTGGGCCGAACGAATTTTTTTCCTGTCATGCTTATGAGACTTCTACGATGGTAATTGTGACAAAACCCGATATCATCATAGATGTGATGGGCTCATACTTCTATGACAAAAAAATCATGACAGAAAATGGGCTTTTCTTCCTGGGCGGGCTGGAGAAGCAGCTGCATGACATTCTTTGGGCCGTCCTGATGGAAAAAACCGTGGTAGAAGCGAGGGTGAGGAAAATATCGGGGAGTTCTCGGTTACGGTGGGTGGTCGGGGACGAGCAATGCACGGAGGTTTGTGCGTTCCTCTCGTACACATACGCGCGTGTGTGCGAGGCGTTGCGCTCTAACTGAACTCGAGCGAGGCGTTGGGCTCTAACTGAACCCGAGCGATTGCACTACCTACGTTACTGAACCCCGATCGATCCCTTGCTGTTAACTGAACCCGAGTGATTCCTTCGCTACTGCTGCTAACTAAAGCCGATCGATGCTGCCTCTTGATGAACAGTGAGTGTTGTTGGGGGGTGGATGAACTGTTCCCGGTGGGGAGGCTGGATGAACAGAACCCCGTGGTAGTAGAGGTCGTTGCCGCTGGATGAACAGGACCCTAACCGAGCCGGTTGGGGGTGGATGAACAGGAACCCGTGGAGGGCTGCATGAACAGGACCCCGTGGAGGGCTGGTTGAATAGTAGCCGGTGGAGGGCTGGATGAACAGTAGCCCGTGGAGGGGTGGTTGAACAGGACCCCGTGGAGAGGGCTGGTTAAACAGTAGCCGGTGGAGGAGCAGTGGAGGCTGGATGAACAGGAGCCCGTGGATGAACAGTCGTAGGTGGAGGCTGGAGGAGGTTGACGGTGGATGAACAGTAGCCCATGGAGGCTGGAGGAGGTCGAAGGTGGAGATGAATAGTAGCCCGTGGAGACCCGTTTTGTGGTACGCCACACCCCTCCCGATGAACAGGACCCTTGTTTCGACCGTAGCGCTCCAACACAAGTTCGTTTCCTTCGTTTTGCGGTACGCCACACCCCTCCCGATCAACAGGACCCTGTTTCGATCGTAGGAGGTCCAAGAGAAGTCCGTTTCCTCCGTTTTGTGGTACGCCATACCCCTCCCGATGAACAGGATCCCCTTTCAACCGTGGCCGGTCGAACACAAGGACATTTCCTCTGTTCTGTGGTACGCGAGGCCTCGTTTTGATCGGCTATTCCGTCCAAGCCAGTTGGCTCCCGATGAACACGACGCATTCCGACCTAGTCGGGTGCCTCCCGATGAACAGGACGCTGTTTCTACGTTCCGATCCAGCCGGTTCGCTGCTCGATGAACAGGACGCCGTTGCTGCCGTATGTTGCCTTTCCATGTACACAAGCCCTGGCCGTCCGTATATATATGCGTGAGTACGCGCTCGAGACCTCGCCCATATGTACGTACGTGGCCGTATTTTTTTGCCCTGTGGCTGTACGTACGTGTACAGGACTTAGACAAGACTGTGTGAACTGCTATGTCGGCTGCTCTACAACGACACATGCCGCTACTTACTCGGCCATAGGTCATACTTGCAGAGAGACCGATCGACCAGTTGTTAACCATGTGGACAATGCGAGACAGCGGCGCCACAGCGAGTGCAACAACTCGAAGGACAACGGAGAGGGCCTCGCGGGCCCTACGGATGGTTTGATACAGCGCCCGCTACTCATTCAGGAACTTAGGATCATAGGGCCACATGTCCGTGACGGCATTGTCGTTCACTTGTTCGCCGGTGCTCGTTTAGGAGACGGAGGTTGCAGCACAGGTCCTCCTGCGCTGGAAGCTCCTCCGCCATTAGGGCGTCGAAGTGCGGCCGCACCTGCTCTATGGTGAACACGGCATGAATCGGCTTGGACAGTGGCGCCAGCTCCTGGTCAGAAGCTACATCCATCGTCTAATTGTCGTCGCTCAGCTCGGCGAGCTCGCTGGCGAGCCAGCATGTCCGGCTGCTCGACCAACCTGCTGCCAAGCACGAGTCTGACCGCCCTGGCCCACCCAGACCGCCTTCCTCGCTCGCGCGCGCTTTCCACCAGAAACGGTCAGCGCCGCCCGCGCCGCTTCCCGGTGCAGGCGATTGCTCCGCATTCAAACGACACAAGTGTCGTCCGTCCGTCTGCCGCCCACATTACTGATGCGCGGTTGCCGAGGCGGCTACTCTGGCGCCACCCGTCCGTCCCTCCGCCGCCCATCATTGCTATATAAACTGTTGCGCCGGCCATAGCCGCAGTCATCCGCCTCCGTTACCTTTCTCCAATCCACACCACTACTCCAACCATGGCTTGCTCGCGCTCCAGCACTCTTTGGGACGGGCGGACGATGGACCACAAGGAGATGGCAGCCATTGCTGCCGACTGGCTGGCCGGCAGGTAGCCGGAGGACGACAATGTCCCAATGGAGAATATGGTAGTCAACAATCCGGCGCCAACCCCCTCCTCCACGCCATCCTTGCCGGTGCATTGCACCATGACCATTGGCGAGGCCCGTGCCCAATACATGGACACGGTGAGGCAGAAGTGTCAAGAGCAGTTCCAAGAGGCGCAGGCTGACGCCGCCTACAACCACCATCTCCTCCAGGAGCACCTGCAGGCAGAGGAGTAGATCGCCGCGGAGCGGACGGAGCAGGAGGCGCTACTCGAGTCGTACCGCTCCGCCCGCGAAAGCCGCCTCGAGCACTGGCGGTACCGCATGCGGGTGGCGGAGGTGGCGGCCGCCTACAAAGAGGGCGATGAAGCAAGCGAAGCGCTGTTTGGCGAGACAGAGGATGAGGCAGAGGACAATGTCGGCTCCGACGAGTACCCGATCCACTGGCGTCGATGAGGCCTTGCTCCACCGAGGCCCCGCGGCGCCAACAACGAGGCAGAGGACACCGCCGGCTCCGCCGATGCCCCGCCCCGCCGGCGCCAAGGCGAAGGACCTCGCCGGCTTCAGCGAGGCCCTACTCCGCCGAGGCACTGCCCCGCCAATAACGAGGCAGAGGACATCGCCGGCTCAGCTGAGGCCCCGCCCTGCCGGCAACAAGGGGGAGGATTTCCCCTACTCCGCCGAGGCACCGCCCCGCTGGAAACGAGACAGAGGACATCGCCGTCTCCGTCGAGGCCCCACCCTACTACCAATGAGGCCGCGCCACACAGAAAACGAGGAACAGTAGAACACAATAGGTCGCCGCCGCTTGGGTCCAAGTAAGGCCACCGATGCTACCCTCCGGTAGAAGCCAAGCTAGGCGAGCTGACCATGGACGGCCGATTAGCTTCTTGGTTGCGACGTTGAGTCGGAGAGCTGCGCTGGAGAACAAGCTTCTGTTCGGCTCAGCCGGACACGGATGGGTAGCTTCGATTAATTAATTATACCTCCAGCGCACCCCTTGAGGGAGTCCTGGATTAGGGGGTCCTCGGACAGCCGGACTATATACTTTGGCTGGACTGTTGGACTATGAAGATACAAGATTGAAGACTTCGTCCCGTGTCCGGGTGGGACTCTCCTTTGCGTGGCAGGCAAGCTTGTCAATTCGGATATGTAGATCTCCTCCCTTGTAACCGACTATGTGTAACCCTAGAACACTCCGGTGTCTATATAAACTAGAGGGTTTAGTCCGTAGGACAACAACAATCATAATCATAGGCTAGCTTCTAGGGTTTAGCCTCTACGATCTCGTGGTAGATCAACTCTTGTAATACTCATATCATCAAGATCAATCAAGCAGGAAGTAGGGTATTACCTCCATCGAGAGGGCCCGAACCTGGGTAAACATTGTGTCCCCCGCCTCCTGTTACCATTAGCCTTAGACGCACAGTGCGGGACCCCCTACCCGAGATCCGCCGGTTCTGACACCGACATTGGTGCTTTCATTGAGAGTTCCACTGTGCCGTCATGGTAAGGCTTGATGGCTCGTCTTGTTGTCAAGGACAACATTACCTCTGGGGGAGCCCTGGCTGTAGGCCAAACTCTCCGACTAGGCGGCTTCGTCATGACCGCCCGTTCGGCCGTCGCGCCGACGATGACTTCTCGGGTCATCAAAAACAGCCTCCACGTCAGCTCGGGATTCACCGAGCAGATGGATCCAATGGAGATCTCTTCCTTGAACGAGCTCTTGGATCGCATCGCCGCCCTAGGAGTCGCTACGGACTATGATCGGATCAGGCTTAAACCCGACCAAAGGGAGATTAACTCTCCACCTGTCACCCATTAGATAGCGGTGGTAGAGGAGCAATGCAACGATTCTTCCTCTATTTTGGGGACAAACTATGTCCGGATTCCCGAGCTCTCCGAGCCGGATACCCGTCTATGGGAGGACATGTCCCAAGCTTCGAACCTAGAATCGGACAGCGGGCCAGAAAAATTGGGCAACATCCCGGAGCCCGAACTGCCAAGCTCGGAAACTCCTCTGCCCCTGGGTCTCAGATCGGGTCAGGGTTTGGACCTAAATCTAACCACCCACCCAGACATAAGTGATCTTTCCCACATTAGACAAGAGCCCCAAGAGACAGTACATCACTATTGGGCCAGATTCCTCCTTGTAATGAGCAAGGTCAAGGACTGTCGCGAGGAAGACGCAATTTCATTCTTTTGCAAAAATTGCACGGACAAGGGAATCCTCAACGCCATAAGTCACCGTGACATAGCACACTTCGCTGACTTGGCGGCCATAGTACAGAAGTACTGTGCGATGGAAAGCGCTTGGAAAACCCAAACAAAATTCTAGGATCCTCCGGCTCTCACTAAACCCCCCGTCCGAACTAAAAGGGTGTACTCTCATAAGTCACCCGATCCAATTATAAAGAAACCAAAGCCCACTACAGGGCCTGGAACCGTATTGGAGGGATGGCTCAATGGGCCATGCAAAATTCACAGTACACCGGATACCATGCCAACACACAGCCTTAGAGCATGTTGGATACTCCAGCAGGTGGCCAAGAGCAGCGAGGATCTCCTCATCAACAATACAGTATTGACAGTCTTCGAGACTTTTGCCTCAAATAATAGGCGCAGGTGAGCACTCCGCAGCCTCGCCGAAGTCTGCCATGTTGTAGCAATAAATCCATGGAACAATACAGCCATAACCTTCAATGCCAGTGACGAACCTCAATTCCGAACAGTCCGAGCACCAGCCGCTTTGGTCCTTAGTCCAATTGTGGACGGCTTCCGGCTTACTAAAGTGCTCATGGACGGGGGCAGCGGATTAAATCTCATCTACGAGGAGACTCTTAGCAAAATGGACATAGAAAAGAGCCGCATTGAGCAAAGCAGCACGACCTTCAAAGGAATCATCCCTAGTCGGGAGGCACAATGTGTGGGAAAAATCACACTAGATGTGGTAGCACGCCGGAGAATTATAGGTCCGAAGAATCACATTCCAACTGGCCCCGTTCAGTAGCGGATACCACGCCCTTTTAAGGCAGGAGGCATTCACGATCTTCCAAGCTATACCCCATTATGGGTACATGAAGCTCAAGATGCCCGGGCCCAAGGGAATCATCACTCTAGCTAGTGATCCAGACATAGCACTCCGCGCCGAAAATAAAACCGCCGCACCGGCCCTCGAAGCGTTATCCGAAGCCCTCGAGGCCGAAGAACTAACTGCGTTGTGCTCCACAGTGGACAGGGACGATGTGATACTCGACAAAAGACCCAAGTCCACCTCTTTTAAACCAGCGGATGAAATAGTCAAATTCCAGGTCCACCCAACGGACCCTACAAAAACAGCATCCATCGGGGCAGAGCTGAACCCCACAACAGACGCCGCACTATGCGAGTTCTTGCACGAGAATTGGGACATCTTCGCCTGGCATCCTTCAGACATGCCAGGAATTCCACGCAGGCTGGCCGAGCATAGCCTAAACATTCTAAAGGGATACAAGCCGGTCAAGCAGACTCTTCGGCGTTTCTCAAAGCCTAAGCGACAAGCCATAGAAGAGGAGCTAGCCAAGTTACTCGAGGCCGGATTCATTAGAGAAATAAAACATCCGGACTGGCTAGCAAACCTAGTAATGGTACCAAAGAAGGACAAATCCTGGCGCCTATGTGTCGATTTCAAGGACCTTAACAAGGCTTGCCCCAAGGATCCCTTCCCCCTCCCCCGCATCAATCAAATTATCGATGCTACCGCAGGACACGACTCATTGTGTTTCCTCGACGCATACTCCGGATACCATCAAATCAAGATGGCGGAGTCAGATCAAGCCGCAACGCATTCATCACTCCATACGACCCCTTCTGTTTTAACACCATGCCTTTCGGGCTCAAAAACGCCGGTGCAACCTATCAACGCATGATTCAGACATGCCTGGAAACACAAATCGGCAAAACAGTGGAGGCATACTTAGACGATGTGGTGATCAAAACCAGACACGTCGAATCTTTAATAGACGACTTGGGGCTTACGTTCGACAATCTTTGAACATATGACATCAAGCTCAATCCGGAAAAATGCGTTTTCGGCGTGCCCGCCGGAAAGCTCTTGGGCTTCATCGTTTCCAATAGAGGAATTGAAGCAAATCCGGCTAAAATCCGAGCCCTGTCACAGTTGGCTATCCCAACAGACCTCAAGGAAATCCAGAAATTAACTGGATGTGTCGCTGCCTTAAGCCGCTTTATCTCCCGATTGGGAGAAAGGGCACTACCTCTTTATCGCCTTCGATGCACCGAACATTTCGAGTGGACAGATGCGGCCACGGCCGGATTGGAAGAAATAAAAGCCCTCTTGGCCAGCAACCCAATCTTGGCCGCGCCAAATATCGGCGAACCAATGATGTTATATATAGCGGCAACTCACCAGGTTGTAAGCGCAGTGCTCGTCGTCGAACGAGAGACGGACGGACATAAGTTCCCGCTTCAAAAGCCGGTATACTACATATCCACCATCCTCACTCCATGCAAATCACGGTACCGACATTATCAAAAGATAGCATACGCGGTCTTCATGGCATCCCGGAAACTACGACACTACTTTCAAGAGTGTTCAGTCACGGTGGCCTCTGAAGTACCACTCAACGACATAATAAATAACCGCGATGCCACGGGCCGGATTGCTAAATGGGCTATCGAGCTCCTCCCGTTCGACATAACATACAAACCACGGCAAGCCATTAAGTCACAAGTACTGGCTGATTTCGTCGCTGAATGGACAGAAGCCGAACTCCCTAAAGAGTACGGCGCGTACTCCAATTGGATCATGCACTTTGACGGCTCTAAGATGCTGCCTGGTCTGGGGGCAGGCGTCGTCCTGACATCCCCCACCGGAGATACAGTCCAATACGTACTCCAAATATTATACACAGACTCCAACAATGCAGCAGAATATGAGGCCCTGTTGCATGGTCTCCGGATGGCAGTCTCCATGGGCATTCAACGCCAAGAGGTGCGTGGGGATTCGAACCTTGCAATATCTCAAATAAATGGAGACTTTGATGCCAGGGACCCAAAAATGGCGGCTTACCGCAATGCCGTCCTCGAAATGTCAGCTTGGTTCGAGGGGCTCGAATTCCACGATGTGGCCCGAGAAAACAATCAAGCGGCGGATATCCTCGCCCGCATAGGCGCTAAGCGCGACCCTATCCCACCTAATATCTTCTTGGAAAGGCTGTTTAAGCCATCCGTGGTGTGGGAAGGGGAGACCGGCAACAACAGTCCGGATCCGGCCACAACACCGGATTCCGAACACTCTGACGTAATCGGAGGCTCCGCCACCGAATTAACACCTTCGGCCCACGTGATTATGGTTGTCATCGCCCCGTGGACAGAACCCTTCTTGGCTTACCTAAATAGGCAAGAACTCCCCGAGGAGCCAAACGAGGCACGTTGCATTGTGTGGCGGTCTAAAGCCTACAAGGTCCACGAGGGAGAGCTTTATAAGAAAAGCGCTACTGGAGTACTTCAAAGGTGCATCTCCGAAGAGGAAGGACAGCAACTATTGGCAGAAATTCATGCTGGACTCGACGGCCATCATGACGCAGCTCGGGCCCTGGTAAGAAGGGCCTTCCGTACAGGTTTCTACTGGCTGACAGCCCGAGCAGACGCACAGGACCTCGTCCAACATTGTGTCGGTTGCCAGCTTTTTGCAAACCAAAGCCATATGCCACCTACCACTCTCCAAACAATCCCCATTACTTGGCCCTTTGCGGTCTGGGGGCTTGATATGGTCGGACACCTTAAAGGAGGAAGCCATAAGAAAAAGTACCTATTGGTCGTGGTGGATAAATTCACCAAATGGATAGAAGCCAAACCAGTTAAAACGGCGGAGTACGGACCAGTGATAGACTTCATATCCGGGGCTGTACACCGTTATGGTGTCCCCCACAGCATCATCACCGATAACGGCTCGAACTTCACAGCTGACGAGGTAAAAACTTGGTGCGGCAACATGGGCATTAAGCTCGATTATGCCTCCGTCTATCACCCCCAAACAAACGGTCAAGTTGAACGAGCAAATGGTCTTATTATGAGCGGCATTAAACCCAGACTAGTGTGATTCTTGAAGGAATCAGATACACACTGGGTTGAGGAGCTCGACTCCGTACTATGGGGGTTGCGGCCCACGCCGAATCGCACTACCGGATACACACCGTTTCTTATGGTGTACGGCACAGAGGCGGTACTGCCCTGCGACATCATTCATGACTCACCTCGAGTGCGCATGCACGAAGAGAAAGAAGCCGGGCTTGATCGGTAGGACAATTTAGATGCCCTGGAGGAGGAGCGTGACGTTGCAAAAGCCCGCTCTGCATTCTATCAGCAACAGGTTCGACGGTATCAAAGCAGAGAAGTACGGGCCAAAACTTATAATGTTGGCGAACTCGTTCTATGCCTACCAGAGAAGAAAAAGGACAAACTCAAGCCCAAATGGGAAGGTCCCTTCATCATCGATAAAGTTCTCACCAGTGGAGCGTACCGTCTGCATGATGCATCGGACAATCGACTCGAGCCAAACCCATGGAACGCGGCCAGACTCCGAAGATTCTACGCCTAGTGCCGGACTCTGTGTTCATCTCCTTACCTCCGCCCTTTTTTATATATATATCCGCTATCTGTCTTTCTTTCTTTCTTTCTTCCCTTTTTCTTCATGGCCTTAAAAGCTTAAAGTGTGTCTTGACTACACAATCTTGATGCGCCGTGTGTGCTCATTATACCTGGGGGCTTCTTATACAGAAGCTTAATATAATTATATTCCGGGCTTTATGCCCCTTGCACATGTGTTACTTTTCCACATGTACCTTTTCTTCGCCATTATATGCATCGATATGACTTAAGTTTTGGCCAAACTGGGTTGCCTGGCTCTTGTGTTTATGCCCTACGTTCCCGTTAACTCGGCTAGGGCATAAGGGGAGCACCTCTGCGATTGTTACTGCCGAGTCAGCCGGATGTGTACCTCGGACTGGGTGAAGCCGAAAGCTAGCGTTCTTAAGGGAATATTCAGTCGGTGAACAAAAGATGACTTTTACTTATTGCAATACATGCCCCCAGATGTTTATATCCTGCGTCTCTTTTCGCAGTTCGGACATGCACATTAATGCATGCGCACCCAGGGAAAGGAACCCTTAACGGAACTATTCTCCCTGGAAGATGTTTCTTACTATCCATGTAATATAACATAGCTAGTTGGGTACTTGTTTGTTCAAGAACTTATGACCCCTATGCCTGGTTTCCACGCGTACCCCGGTTTTTACATAACTGAGCGAGTATTCAGATACACTCTAGACTGTCGGGTCCGGAGGTCGAAGCGAAAAGGTCCGCCATGACAAATGATTTACAATCCGGCTAGGGACAAAATATGTCATTTGAAGTACACAATCACTTAGATTGACTAAATTCTTCTTCTATACCATCCAACAGGCTGTCTAGCCTACAATCCTGTTGGGAATACTTTGCGGCTAATTTTACCTGGTCATATACAAGACTAACGGGGATCTCTTTCCCATCAGACCCTACAGGTCCGACATCGGTCATGTGGTTCGGGTCAGCCTTGGTATATCGCGTCTTCACCATGGCCCAGGCTTCCCTTGCACCTTGTCTGCAGGCCGATATCTTCCATAATCGGAAGCGCCGCCGCGCTCCCTTGAGCATCTCTACAAGCTCCCCCATGCCTCCTGGCAGGGAGGCGGATGGCCACAAGGCCTGGGCAATGCCCTGCATCACCTGCCGAACTTGTTCGTGCAGTTGTGAGAGCTCTTGCAGAAGATCGCCCGCAGATCCGGGCATCTCCTCTTCAGGACGACCCGTCAGCATACCTACAGATATAACTTTGTTAGCCGGTTTCTTCGCCGAACTCTATAAAATTTCGTTCAAGCACTTACTAAAAATGCCGCGTCGAAGCCTCTTATTCTCCTTTACGGAGTTAGCAAGCTGGGCCCGAACATCTTTTAGTTCAACGCCCAGCCGGGTATTGGCATCTTGGAGATCGTTTTTCTCCCGCCTAACCCGCGTAAGCACGCGCTTGCCAGCCTCTAGCTGTCGTTGAGCATGCTGCTCATCCCCTCGTACGATCTTCGGATTCACTCCGGGATTATCTGCAGAATCTATTGTTAGATTTGCATGCATGCCGAATACTACCTGGTACATGTCATTTCATTCTTTTCGATCAAGACAAGTATTACCAGATGGGGCCTTCTTGGACTCCCGCATTCCGGCAATGGCGGCCCATAGCTGGGTGATACGTCTCCAACGTATCTATAATTTTTTATTGTTCCATGCTATTATATTATCTGTTTTGGATGTTTATGGGCTTTATTAAACACATTTATATTATTTTTGGGACTAACCTATTGACCCAGAGCCCAGTGCCAGTTCCTGTATTTCCCCTTGTTTCAGTGTTTCGAAGAAAAGGAATATCAAACAGAGTCGAAACGGAATGAAACCTTTTGGAGAAGTTATTTTCGGAACGAAAGCAACCCGGAAGACTTGGAGTGCACGTCAGGAAAGCAACGAGGGAGGCACGAGGCAGGCGGGCGCGCCCTCCACCCTCGTGGGCCCCTCGTGGCTCCCCTGATGTATTTCTTCCTCCTATATATACCAATATACCCTAAAACCTTCGGGGAACAGAATAGATCGGGAGTTCCGCCGCCACAAGCCTCTGTAGCCACTGAAAATCAATCGGGACCCTGTTCCGGCACCCTGCCGGAGGGGGGATCCCTCACCGGTGGCCATCTTCATCATCCCGGCGATCTCCATGAGGAGGAGGGAGTAGTTCACCCTCGGGGCTGAGGGTATGTACCAGTAGCTATGTGTTTGATCTCTCTCTCTCGTGTTCTTGATGTGGCACGATCTTAATGTATCGCGAGCTTTGCTACTATAATTGGATCTTATGATGTTTCTCCCCCTCTACTCTGTTGTAATGGATTGAGTTTTCCCTTTGAAGTAATCTTATCGGATTGAGTCTTTAATGATTTGAGAACACTTGATGTATGTCTTGCCGTGCGTATCTGTGGTGACAATGGGATATCACATGACTCACTTGATGTATGTTTTGGTGATCAACTTGCGGGTTCCGCCCATGAACCTATGCATAAGGGTTGGCACACGTTTTCGTCTTGATTCTCCGGTAGAAACTTTGGGGCACTCTTTGAGGTTCTATGTGTTGGTTGAATAGATGAATCTGAGACTGTGTGGTGCATATCGTATAATCATACCCACGGATACTTGAGGTGACATTGGAGTATCTAGGTGACATTAGGGTTTTGGTTGATGTGTGTCTTAAGGTGTTATTTTACTACGAACTCTAGGGCTGTTTGTGACACTTATAGGAATAGCCCAATGGATTGATCGGAAAGAATAACTTTGAGGTGGTTTCGTACCCTACCATAATCTTTTCGTTTGTTCTCCGCTGTTAGTGACTTTGGAGTGACTCTTTGTTGCATGTTGAGGGATAGTTATGTGATCTAATTATGTTATTATTGTTGAGAGAACTTGCAATAGTGAAAGTATGAACCCTAGGCCTTGTTTCCACGCATTGCAATACCGTTTGTGCTCACTTTTATCACTAGTTACCTTGCTGTTTTTATATTTTCATATTACAAATACCTATATCTACCATCCATATTGCAGTTGTATCACCATCTCTTCGCCGAACTAGTGCACCTATACAATTTACCATTGTATTGGGTGTGTTGGGGACACAAGAGACTCTTTGTTATTTGGTTGCAGGGTTGTTTGAGAGAGACCATCTTCAACCTACGCCTCCCACGGATTGAGAAACCTTAGGTCATCCACTTGAGGGAAACTTGCTACTGTCCTACAAACCTCTGCACTTGGAGGCCCAACAACGTCTACAAGAAGAAGGTTGCGTAGTAGACATCAAGCAGTTTCTGGCGCCGTTGCCGAGGAGGTCTACGCAAAAGTCAACATACCAAGTACCCATCACAAACCCTTATCTCCTGCATTACATTATTTGCCATTTGCCTCTCGTTTTCCTCTCCCCCACTTCACCCTTGCCGTTTTATTCGCCCTCTCTTTTTTGTTCACCTTCTTCCCGTATGTATCTTTGTTTGTGTTTCCTTGTGCCTTCTATATGCTTGCATCTTCGCTTGCTGAAAATCTATTGATATGGATCCACTTAAAGTGTTCTACTTGGATCATCTTTGATCCTTATGTGCTCGTGCTGAAACCCCAACTAGCCTACTTGATGGGAAATCTTTAGATGAGCATGCTCATTTTGTGCGTCATCGTTTGTCTGAAAAAGGGAAGCTCTTATGGTATCATATAAATAGTTTGCTATGCTATGCTTGGAATCTTTGTGAAATTTGTGATTTTACTTGTTGCTCTAAGAACCCTAAAAAACACCTTCCCTACCTACGTGAGTTCAATGATAATGAAATCTTATCTTCTTATGCAAAGGGTGTTTATAGTTACTATGATATCGAACAAATTAAAGAATTTGTCGTTTTAAGGGTGCTCATGAAGTTGCCACTTTGATTGAAAAGTATGATTTTACTCTCAACAAATCTGAAAATTCTGTCATACATAAATATTGCAATAAAAACTTTTCTCATAATGTCTATGTCCAAGAATTCATTTAAAGAATGACCGTTGCTTTGGAAGTAGATAATGATATGCATGAATCTATAGATAATGATGATTCCGATGATTTGGTTGAAATATCCCTTGATGAACATGATGCTTGCTATTCTTGTGGCCATGATGCCAATATTTATGAAGATGAATTTGGTATATTTCCTTATGTTAAACATGAGATCGTTGCTATTGCACCCATACTTGATAGCTCCTTCGATGAAAAGCATGTTTGCAATGATGTTATTATAAATTCTCTTGATGTCAATTGTGCTAATAATATGCAAAACCCTAAGCATGGGAATGCTAGTTTTGCTATATCTACTACTTGTTGCAATGATCATGATTGGGGTGACTCTTCGTATGATCTTGAAAATTTATTTAAGCCCCATGATGAATATGAGATTGATAATAGTTTTTGCAATATTATTGAAAGTGGGTTTGGAAGAGTGTCAACTTTAGATCCCACATATTTGGAGAATGTTCAACCTTATGGTAGTTTTGATAAAAGTAGGTTTGGAGAGGTCATGACTTTAGTTAATATTAATCCCACCATTTTGGAAGAGTGTCAACTTTGCATGCATGTGGATCGTGTTGAAAATATTTTATGTGATAGCTATTTTTTTGAATTTGCTTATGATCCCACATGTAATTATTATGAGAGAGGAAAATATGGTTGTAGAAATTTTCATGATAATAAACTACCTCTCGTTATGTTGAGATTGCTATTGTTTCTTTCCGCTTCCTTGCATATGCTAGTTTTTGCTTGCTATGATAATTTGTTTGCCTATATGATGCCTATGCATAGGAAGTATGTTAGACTTAGATGTGTTTTTCACATTCTATATGATGCTCTCTTTGTGCTTCAATTCTTGTCTTTCATGCGAGCATCATTAAAATTATCAATGCCTAGCTAGGGGCGTTAAACGATAGCGCTTGTTGGGAGGCAACCCAATTTTATTTTTAGTTTTTTTCTTTTTGCTTCGGCTTAGGAATAAATCTTTGATCTAGCCTCTGGTTAGATGTCTTTTTATGTTTTAATTAGTGTTTGTGCCAAGTTAAACCTATAGGATCTTCTTGGATGATAGTTATTTGATCTTGCTGTAATTTCCAGAAACTTTCTGTTCACGAAAACAATTGTTAAAAATCACCAGAACGTGATAAAATACTGATTCCAATTGCAGCTGATCAATAAACAAATTGTCTAGGTCTTCCTATTTTGGCTTATTTTTGGGAGTTCCAGAAGTTTGCATTAGTTACAGATTACTACAGACTGTTCTGTTTTTGACAGATTCTGTTTTTCGTGTGTTGTTTGCTTATTTTGATGAATCTATGGCTAGTAAAATAGTTTATAAACCATAGAGAAGTTGGAATACAGTAGGTTTAACACCAATATAAATAAATAATGAGTTCATTACAGTACCTTGAAGTGGTCTTTTGTTTTCTTTCGCTAACGGAGCTCACGAGATTTTCTGTTGAGTTTTGTGTTGTGAAGTTTTCAAGTTTTGGGTGAAAGATTAGATGGATTATGGAACAAGGAGTGACAAGAGCCTAAGCTTATGGATGCCCATGGCACCCCCAAGATAATCTAAGGACACCAAAAATCCAAAGCTTGGGGATGCCCCGGAAGACATCCCCTCTTTCGTCTACTTCCATCGGTAACTTTACTTGGGGCTATATTTTTATTCACCACATGATATGTGTTTTGCTTGGAGCGTCTTGTATGATTTGAGTCTTTGGTTTTTATTTTACCACAATCATCCTTGCTGTACACACCTTTTGAGAGAGACACACAGGATTCGGAAATTATTAGAATAATCTATGTGCTTCACTTATATCTTTTGAGTTATATAGTTTTTGCTCTAGTGCTTCACTTATATCTTTTAGAGCACGGTGGTGATTTTGTTTTATAGAAACTATTGTTCTCTCATTCTTCACTTAGATTATTTTGAGAGTCCTACAAGACAGCATGGTAGTTTGCTTTAACAATAATAGGCATACAAGATTAGTAAAAGAAAAATTCTTATGAGTGTGTTGAATACTATGAGAAGTTTGATGCTTGATAATTGTTTTGAGATATGAAGATGGTGATATTATAGTCATGCTAGTTGAGTAGTTTTCAATTTGAGAAATACTTGTGTTAAAGTTTGTGATTCCCGTAGCATGCACGTATGGTGAACCGTTATGTGATGAAGTCGGACCATGATTTATTTATTGATTGTCTTCCTTATGAGTGGCGGTCGGGGACGAGCGATGGTCTTTTCCTACTAATCTATCCCCCTAGGAGCACGCAAGTAATACTTTGCTTTGATAACTTGTAGATTTTTGCAATAAGTATATGAGTTCTTTATGACTAATGTTGATTCCATGGATTATACGCACCCTTCTTCCTTCCACCATTGCTAGCCTCTCTAATACCGCGCACTTTTCGCCGGTATCATACACCCACCATAAACCTTCCTCAAAACAGCCACCATACCTACCTATCATGGCATTTACATAGCCATTCCGAGATATATTGCCATGCAACTTTCCACCGTTCCGTTTATTATGACACGCTCCATCATTGGCATATTGCTTTGCATGATCATGTAGTTGACATCGTATTTGTGGCAAAGCCACCATTCATAATTCTTTCATACATGTCACTCTTGATTCATTGCATATCCCGGTACACCGCCGGAGGCATTTCATATAGAGTCATATTTTTTCCTAAGTATCGAGTTGTAATTGTTGAGTTGTAAGAAAATAAAAGTGTGATGATCTTCATTTTTAGAGCATTGTCCCAAGTGAGGAAAAGGATGATGGAGACTATGATTCCCCCACAAGTCGAGATGAGACTCTGGACAAGAAAAAGAGGCCATAAAAAAGGGGAAGGGCCCAAATAAAGAAAATGAGAGAAAAAGAGAGAAGGGACAATGTTACTATCCTTTTACCACACTTATGCTTCAAAGTAGCACCATGATCTTCATGATAGAGAGTCTCTCATTTTGTCACGTTCATATACTAGTGGGAATTTTTCATTATAGAACTTGGCTTGTATATTCCAATGATGGGCTTCCTCAAAATGCCCTAGGTCTTCGTGAGCAAGCGAGTTGGATGCACACCCATTTAGTTTCTTTTGTTGAGCTTTCATATACTTATAGCTCTAGTGCATCCGTTGCATGGCAATCCCTACTCACTCACATTGATATCTATTGATGGGCATCTCCATAGCCCGTTGATACGCCTAGTTGATGTGAGACTATCTTCTCCTTTTTGTCTTCTCCACAACCACCATTCTATTCCACATATAGTGCTATGTCCATGGCTCACGCTCATGTATTGCGTGAAGATTGAAAAAGTTTGAGAATGTCAAAAGTATGAAACAATTGCTTGGCTTGTCATCGGGGTTGTGCATAACTTAAATACTTTGTGTGGTGAAGATGGAGCATAGCCAGACTATATGATTTTGTAGGGATACCTTTCTTTGGCCATGTTATTTTGAGAAGACATAATTGCTTTGTTAGTATGCTTGAAGTATTATTATTTTTATGTCAATATTAAACTTTTGTCTTGAATCTTTCGGATCTGAATATTTATACCACAATTAACAAGAAGTACATTGAAATTATGCCAAGTAGCACTCCGCATCAAAAATTCTGTTTTTATCATTTACCTACTCGAGGACGAGCAGGAATTAAGCTTGGGGATGCTTGATACGTCTCCAACGTATCTATAATTTTTGATTGCTCCATGCTATATTATCTACTGTTTTGGACATTATTGGGCTTTATTATTCACTTTTATATTATTTTTGGGACTAACCTATTAACCCGAGGGCCAACCCAGAATTGTTGTTTTTTGCCTATATTAGAGTTTCACAGAAAAGGAATATCAAACGGAGTCCAAACGGAATGAAACCTTCGGGAACGTGATTTTCAGAACGAACAAGATCGAGGAGACTTGGACCCTACGTCAAGAAATAAAGGAGGAGGCCACGAGGTAGGGGGGCGCGCCTACCCCCCAGGGCGCGCCCTCCACCCTCGTGGGCCCCCTGTTGCTCCACCGACGTACTTCTTCCTTCTATATATACCTACGTACCCCCAAACGATCAGATACGGAGCCAAAAACCTAATTCCACCGCCGCAACCTTCTGTACCCACGAGATCCCATCTTGGGGCCTGTTCTGGAGCTCCGCCGGAGGGGGCATCGATCACGGAGGGCTTCTACATCATCACCATAGCCCCTTCGATGAAGTGTGAGTAGTTTACCTCAGACCTTCGGGTCCATAGTTATTAGCTAGATGGCTTCTTCTCTCTTTTTGGATCTCAATACAATGTTCTCCCCCTCTCTCGTGGAGATCTATTCGATGTAATCTTCTGTTGTGGTGTGTTTGTTGAGACCAATGAATTGTGGGTTTATGATCAAGATTATCTATGAACAATATTTGAATCTTATGAATTCTTTTGTGTATGATTGGTTATCTTTGCAAGTCTCTTCGAATTATCAGTTTGGTTTGGCCTACTAGATTGATCTTTCTTGTAATGGGAGAAGTGCTTAGCTTTGGGTTCAATCTTGCGGTGTCCTTTCCCAGTGACAGTAGGGGCAGCAAGGCACGTATAGTATTGTTGCCATCGAGGATAACAAGATGGGTTTTTTTTATCATATTGCATGAATTTATCCCTCTACATCATGTCATCTTGCTTAAGGTGTTACTCTGTTTTTATGAACTTAATACTCTGGATGCATGCTGGATAGCGGTCGATGAGTGGAGTAATAGTAGTAGATGCAGGCAGGAGTCGGTCTACTTGTCTCGGACGTGATGCCTATATACATGATCATACCTAGATATTCTCATAACTATGCTCAATTCTATCAATTGCTCAACAGTTATTTGTTCACCCACCGTAAAATACTTATGGTCTTGAGAGAAGCCACTAGTGAAACCTATGGCTCCCGGGTCTATCTTCATCATATTAATCTTCCAATACTTAGTTATTTCCTTTGCTTTTTCCTTTGCTTTTATTTTACTTTGCATCTTTATCACGAAAATACCAAAATTATTATCCTATCATATCTATCAGATCTCACTCCCGTAAGTGACCGCGTAGGGATTGACAACCCCTTATCGCGTTGGTTGCGAGGATTTATTTGTTTTGTGTAGGTGCGAGGGACTCGCGCGTAGCCTCCTACTAGATTGATACCTTGGTTCTCAAAAACTAAGGGAAATACTTACGCTACTTTGCTGCATCACCCTTTCATCTTGAAGGGAAAACCAACGCAGTGCTCAAGAGGTAGCACTGGGCTTTGCACTCCTCCAGCTCTTGAGACAACTGGGTATTCTTCTCCGTAAGAACCTACGCATATAATGATCCTTAAATCAGTTGTGCCAATTGTTTCAAGTCTCAGGTGCTACTGATATACATAATTATCAGATTGTCTTACCAGTATATCCTTTACATACTGGTCCGTGGCTCTGGCAAGGCCATTTTGAGCAGCTCGGATGTACGCGTCTCCTGAGTTGAAGGCATCGAACGCCTCTTCGAAGAAACTAGGGTCGCGGAGTACGGCCCGGTGACGCCTGTGATTCATGGCGCTCTCCACTTCGGAATTCGTAGCAGACAGTCTATCCGCATCCTCTGTAGGAGGAACATCCAGCATTGTCCCCAAGTTAGCATCTGCCCCTAAGTCCGGCTCTGGAGTCCGGCTGGTGGAGGCGTGGCCGGCAGGCTCTCCGGACACGGTCCGGCGAGTGTTTTTTCTGCGAGGAACCATGGACGTTATTATGTTTTAAAGACGACAACCATGGAGCAGGGTTTTTTATACCTCTGCGACGGCGTCTCAGTCCTGACGGCCTTCCTTTTAAGCCTACCTGGCTTCGGTGCCCCTTGTTGATGAGTCACCCTGGGTTCGGCATGGCGCCCCGAAGGCCTTCCCTGTAAGATGCAATACGTGTGCAGTGGGTAAAGGGCAAAGAAGGGATCCTTCTCGGAAGTTGGGACTCCGGTTTTACTTACATGCGATGCAGGGAGCAGGCCAGGATAATCAGCTATGATGGCCACCAAGGCACCGTCGCAGCTTAACTGATAGAACGTCCTGTCGACGAGCTCCACAAATATGTCCGGATCTTCTTCGAGTCCGGGGTCGAGGGCCCGGTCAGGGTCTTCTGGCTGTGGAGACGGGCTGTGGACCTCCCTCACAGCTTTTCGCAGTTCCTGCTATGAAATAGCAAGGTAAATATTCATGATGGAGAATGCGGGAAGGTCTGGAGTAAAAGGTAGCAGCTCACCCAGTTTGGGGGGTTGTACATGGAGAATCCATCCCGTGGCTTAATGCGGATGAACTCCTCTTCCTCTCCTTTGTACAAATCGGATAGTATTTTCGCTAGAGCAGCGGCGGAGTCTGGACCTTTACGACCGCAGCGGGTGGCATCGTCTTCTCCATTAAAGTGCCACATGGGTTTCCCCCGATAATGAAGTGGCTGCACCCCCCGCATTATACATATTGACATAACCTCGACTATTGTCAGTCCTGATTTGGCCAGCGTCTTTATCCTGCCCATCAGGTAAAGGACCTCTTTGTTATCTTCCTCCTGAGGACTCCGAGGGTGCCAGCTGTGGCGTTTCTTCAAAGGGGCATTATCAAACTCAGGAAGGCCCATCCGAATAGGGTCTGGAAGGGGGACGTCCTCCATATAAAACCACTCCGAAGGCCAGTCTTCGGATGTCTTCTTCAGAGTACCGGATAGGTATCCGGTCCCGGCGATGCGCCATATTTCAGCTCCACCCACTTGATATATTGACCCCTTCTGAGTACGGGCTACGAGGCAGAATAGCGTCTTCCATAGCTTGAAATGAGCTTCGCAGCCCAGAAACAGCTCGCAAAAGGCGACGTAGCCGGCAATGTGTAATATGGAGGCGGGAGTGCAGTTATGCAGCTGGAGGCCATAAAACTCCAGGAGCCCACGGAGGAACGGATGGATTGGAAATCCGAGTCCCCTCAATAAGTAAGGGACAAGGCATACCCGCTCTCCCCTGGATGGGTTGGGAAAGCTCTCCGCTTGCTCCCCGCCATTATATGTGGCTAGTCCGGCTCGGACAGGGACCATATACACAGGAGGAAGAAACCCCTGGGTCTGCAACTCTACTAATTGGTTGTGGGGGATGGAACACTTCTCCCAATCGCTTGGCTTAGTGCTACAGGAGCGAGAGGAGGAGCTGCGATGGCCGGCCATGATGGGATGGTCTTTTCCGGGCGCGCTCTGAGGGATACTCGCTGTGGGAGGATGGTGTGATCTGGATCTGAGGATCCCCGTCTCTTTAAATAGACGATTTACTTACGTGGTCAGGGTGGCAAATGTAAAAATGCCCCAACTTCTCGCATTCGCTCGACACGTGGAGATAGCCATTATTAAAGTACAGAAGCCGAGGAGTGCAACATTCATGGGAAGCCGGACACTATTCGTTACGACAGGTACTCCGGATTTGGAGAAGAACCCGCCTTGCAATGCCGAAGACAATCTGCGCGCCGGACTCATCGTCATTGAAGCCTGGTTCAGGGGCTACTGAGGGATTCCTGGATTAGGGGGTCCTCGGAGAGCCGGACTATATACTTTGGCCGGACTGTTGGACTATGAAGATACAAGATTGAAGACTTCGTCCCGTGTCCGGGTGGGACTCTCCTTTGGGTGGAAGGCAAGCTTGGCAATTCAGATATGCAGATCTCCTCCCTTGTAACCGACTCTGTGTAACCCTAGACCCCTCCGGTGTCTATATAAACTGGAGGGTTTAGTCTGTAGGACAACAACAATCATAATCATAGACTAGCTTATAGGGTTTAGCCTCTACTATCTCATGGTAGATCAACTCTTGTAATACTCATATCATCAAGATCAATCAAGCAAGAAGTAGGGTATTACCTCCATCGAGAGGGCCCAAACCTGGGTAAACATTGTGTCCCCCGTCTCCTGTTACCATTAGCCTTAGACGCACAGTTCGGGACCCCCTACCCGAGATCCGCCGGTTTTGACACCGACACCCCTTTTTAGTTGAAGAATGTATGAAATGTAATGAAATCTGGCATGTTTATATGAAATCTGACCGTGTATTAATTAATTTAGTTCGATTAGTTCGAATTCTTGTATCACTGGCATTGGATGAACATGCAAAACAATACGTACTAGCATTATTCCCAGAGTGATCACCTCGTTTGCAGCATTTCACATGTACTCCCTCCGGTCCTTTTTAGTCTGCAGATATGTTTTGTCTAAAGTCAAAGTATCTCTACTTTGACCAATCTTATAGAAAAAAGTATGAACATTCACAATGTAAAATCAACTGACTTGGAAGAAATCTAATATGCGAAGTAAAAAGGAACAGAGGGAGTACAAAGAGTTTGAGCAGCTTTGTAGCGTTCCTGTACATTGCAATCAAACACACAGGTCTGGCAATTCATAGGGAACATTCAAAACAATCGATGATTATCCATCTCAGCGATTCACATGTCAGAGCCAATATTTACTTCACAATTAAAGAATAAAAAATTGATCGATGTTGCTAACAGCAAAGGGTGTCCCATTCAAAAATATAAAACGCATGTCTTCTTGCTAACATCAATGAGCAAAATTTGACAGGGTTGTCCCATTCCAAAATGTCAAATGCATGTTATTTTGCGTACATCAATGAGCAAACTTTGACAAGGTTTTCCCATTCCAAAATATCAAATGCCTATGATTGTGGAATGGGCAGGGTTTGCCATCAGTTCAGACATTGACATGGCACCTCGTGCTAAATAAACCAGCTATTCTTTTTGTGCAGTTCCACCAAAATCAACCAAATTCGCGCGTAGCTTGTACGATTTTGCCTTTATATGTTGCAACGCCTTGAACATATCGGCACCTCCTTTCTTGTGGTGGAAATGAATGATTCGATGTTTTCATGAACATTTTGTGCAGTTCCCATTGGAATCAAGCTGAGCACCACTGTTTGCACAAATACAAAAAAAGTGATTAATATAAAGCAAATTGTACTATGAATTGACAGTTTAAATAGGCAACCTACATGATCAATGCAGAGCACACATTTAAAAAAAATGGAACTCACCAAAAGGAATCCTAACACAACATTGTATTGGCCATCACAGCAACAAAGATGGAGATCCATGTGTCCTTCTGAGCTGAAGTTAGTTTGTTCTTGTGGGCAATAATGTAACCATCCTTCAACTGATCCCTTCTTAAGAAGAGAGGCTTGGCTTCTTTATCTTGGAATAATCGGAACTAGGCACTTCACGTAGTCCATATTTTTCTTCAGAGGAGGATGATCTTGTTGTGCAAAGACAAGAGGGCAACTAAATGCTAGCATCGCTGTTCGCTCGAAAAAAAGCAAAGGAAATATTTAAAATAGCACAGATGAAGCACTTCTCAAGGACAATACCACTTTCTCATGACAGTATCTAAACAGTAGCACAACACCAATAGAGATGACAAAGCTCAAGCATATGGATGAAATCTGTGGGCGAGTATCAACCTTTGTCAGGAGGCTTATTGTGTAGAGCATACAGATCAAGCACTTCTCCGGAACCATCTGTTGTTACCTACAATGGATTCCATGCTTACTATATACTCCTCTATTAGTTTAATGTTTCCAACATCTTCTTGTGCAGTTCCACTAAAATATATGTTATCTTCAAAGAAGATCCCTGTGTGCACAAGTAGAGATAATTACATATTACATTAAGAGTGGCATCAAATCAGTGGCAAAACAATTGCTCGTTCCAGCCATAGCAATAAAATAAGATGCAAAACTATATCATTACTTGTGTCATCACAGTTCCAGTGCTTGATTACAGCACCGGGAGTTGATTTTTGTTTTTCTTCCACTTGTTCTTCCCCCTCATCACTTGGTTCAATAACACACAAGCTTCGCCTTCAATGTAAGATTTGGCATGTCAATTAGGGAGCACAAGTATAGCACTAAACAACGACATTAATTTTCTGATGAAAGTGGCAAAATATAGGTCAACAGTTGTGAAATATCCTTATCTTCCCTCAATGGGATATTACGGTGCACATACAGATTGGAAGTCTTTTCTCCATTTGTGCAGTTCACTAAAATCAAGCAACATTACCATATAAGTAGTACAACATATGAAAGCACACTGCACAATCATGTGAAAGAAGGCTAGTACTGACCTCTCATGACACGGAATTCAAACAACTCACAAGAAAAAGATCTGAACCAAATTTGCCAACATGGATAGGAAGTCAGATCTCCTCTTATGCAGTTCCACTAAGATCAAGCAATCAAGCAACGTTCTCGGTGTGACATTTTGGTTGAACTGCACAAAACACTCTTAAAACAAAAGTGTTTTGTGCAATGCAGCAAAATGTCACAATAGCAACGAGGTGAAGTAGATAACCCTATTTACACAGGGGTGCAAGGAAACAACTAGTGGTCAATAACGGTGGATGACACACAAGCCAACAAAAAGAAGCATCTAACTTATCTAAATGGAAAAGAAGCAAGACAGTAGCATTTATCAATTGGCATTGATTCATATTAACAGAGAGATTATATTAACAATACATTTTTTTAAACATGTAATTTGCTTTTAACTATGGCATTGCATCAATTTTCCAGCGGCATTATTAGAGGGTGTTTGTTTACAGGGACTTTTTGGTGTAGGGACTAAAAAAAGTCCCTTTCAGTCCCATCTAAACCAAACAGGAGGGACTTTTAGGGACTAAAAGTGGGCATTTGGGACTAAAGAAAGAAGACCCTCAGGGAGGGTCTTTTTTGGGACTTTTTCCAACAGTTGCCCCTGCCCCGCATCTCACCTTATCTCTATTAGTTCATTACTAGGGGTAACATGGTCTTTTAGCATGTCATTTAATAAACTCTAGTCCATGTTTACTCCCTGGAACCAAGCAGGTAGGGAGTAGGGACTTTTTAGTTGGGAGTAAAAAAAGTCCTAGGACTTTTCAACCAAACAGGGCCATAGGTTAAGAACAACTAAAGAGTTGCACGGGATAGTGGACGCACCAGCACCATGTGCATCTACCGATGCATAAAGGGGTGATCCACAGTCTGTTGCAACAAAGAACAAACAACCAAGGAGCATATTTGTGTTGGTCCCAGTTTTGTTATCTTTAGACACCTTTCCCTATGTGAGGGCAGCAAATCTAGTCCTGCTCAAACTCTACAGCCCTGTCCCCCAAAACAAAAAGATCAGTTCGTTACAGATGTGCGTACTATGTTTGTCATTGTTTTCCCTTTTCGACCAACATAGGTGCTGGATAGCCAGTCTGTACTAGTACTTTCCCCCTTCCTTTCCTCTTTGAACCACGTCCTAGATTCATGCTATACAACTTTCCCCACTACTTCCCCCCTTCCTTTCCTCTTTGAACCACGTCCTAGATTCATGCTATAGAACTTTCTCCACTACTTTCCCCCTTCATTTCCTCTTTGAACCACGTCCTAGATTCATCTATACAACTTTCCCCACTACTTTCCTGTTTGATCCAACACCTAGATTCGAGTGCAGAAGCGGAAAAAGCCCACATGCAGCTAGAGCAATGCATGTGGAATAAGTAAATTATACCTTAAGGTTCTTGGGGTGTAGTTCGGTGGGCGACTAGAGGCCGTTCTTCCCACACTATGTACGACGACAAGGAAGAAGGGGTCAGAGGCCCTCCCGCGCCGCCGGTGGGTGAAAGAGAACAGCTGCGCCGGTAGTGGATTCCATCCCTCGCGGACGGCGACAGCGTTAGGCCTCCTTCCCTTCCCGGCGGACGGATCCTGACGGCTCTTTGACCAGCAGTGAGGGGAGAGAGAGAGAGGCCAAGAAAGTCTTTTTTAGATCTGGAGAGGGTGAGAGAGTGTGAAGAGAGCAACTACAAGTGTTGAGGCTCTAGCGTGTATATCTATAGTGGAGAGAGAGTGTGAAGAGTACAAAACCTAGAAAACAAGCGCCGAGGCTACAACGTATACGTGATGAGGTGATTATACGGTCACTGCGAGATTGTCTAGCTCCGTATCCATCCATTTTGACCAGTCAAAGAATCCTCCTGGCACCGCCCCAGATCACTTTCTCTGTCATGCGGGGCCTACCTGTCATTGGGTGGAAGAAAGAAGTCGAACAAAAACAAAATTATGCTCAAGTGCGGTTGTCGGTGTGGAACGACACCTATGGGATCACAAGAATCCCTACTACGGTTGCCGGGGTGCAGGGTTGCGAGAAGAGCAGGGCTAGTAGACAACACAAGGATCGTTTACCCAGGTTCGGGCCGCGAGGATGCGTAAAACCCTAGTCCTGCTTTGGTGGGTGTATTTCAGAGAGTTCTTGAGCTCTCGAACTAGCTGTGGTCAGTGCGTCGTTCGAAAGAGCCGAATCCATCTCCAGTATGCCATGGGCCTCCTTTTATAGTCAGAAGGGGCTGCCACAGTGGCACATAGGAGGTGGAATGGTGTACAGTGCCCTGAGCTTATCACTCGTATTACATGACAAGACACATTTAATGTGTAGCTTAGGTGTCCCCTTGCTTTATTGGGGACGGGGGCGAGGCCCGTCCCGTCCGTTGCCGCTCCTCCTCGCTTTGACACGCGCCCTAGCCAGTGAGGCACGTGGTGCCATGTAGGTAGGCAGGCAGCTGAGGTGGCGCAGTGGTGGAGCCTTCACGAAGATCTGCATGCCGCTACACAGGCGCTCGATGAGTTGGCCTGGGAGCTGCATGTCGCCACCCAGGTGCCCGCCCAGCTGGTTGGGCTGGCAGCTGCATTTGAATGGCGGTGGAAGCTTGGTTGGCGTGGGCCTGGCGGTGGCCCTGTTGGCGTCCATGGTGAGGGCCTTGCTGGGTGGCCCGGCAAGGGTCTTGCCGTGGCGCGCTGTCCTCCCCGGCAAGGGCCTTGCCGGGGGTCTGGTGGCCTTCCTCGGCAATGATCTTGCCGAGGATCGTCGTCTTCTAATCCTCATCTGATCTTGAATATGTCTTCATAAAGATCTGCATGCCACCACGGAGGTGCCTCCCGAGCCCTGGCCCAACGTGATGTTGGAGACCGTGGGCTCAAGGGTGGCCCCCTCTGTTGGCGCGGGGCGAGCTGCCCCAGCAAGGATCTTGCCAGGGCTGCTGAGGCTGCCCCGGCAAGGGTCTTTCTGGGGGAACCTGCTTCGTCCCTCTGCTCTTTGTGGTCTTGGCCTTGGCGTTGCTCTTATTATCTTGGGCTTTGCTCTTACCTTGGCTTACCTCCCCTGTTCTGCTTGGCATGACCGTAGGCGCGGCTCCGACTGCCCGTGCACAGGTATAGCGGTACAAAACGCACCCCTCTTTTTGTACACCGACAGGAGCCCCCGGGCCTGGGCCACACATAAGTGCGACCCATTGTTGGGCTAGGCCCAAAACGGTGTGCGGGTAGGTGGGGCGGTTTTTACCGCGGTAAAACTTTTCGCGCGTTGCGCTTCCCACGACCCGTGCGCGGCGCGGCGTGGAGGGGTGTGCGTGACGTGGGCGGCATGCATGGGGCGGTCTCCATATGCATGCGTCACATTGCAGTAAAGAGGCGGCTCGCGCCTTCCCCGTAAAAAGAGGGAGGCGTGGAGGCGTCGCTCATTTACTGAACGGGGCCAGGGCGCGGTCTTCAAGGCGTCCACTCCCCATGATCACGGGGTGGGGAGAGGTCGCTTCGCCCATCCCCTCGGTTCTGCACGTCCGCCACGCGTCCTCCATGCACCTGGGGTGGCAAGCAGTGGAGGCAGGAAATCGGGCCGTCGCTGGTTGGGGCAGCGGGTCGGTCCTGATTCCCCGTGCCTTTGGTGGCTGGATTGGCCGAGCGGGGTGGCCGAACCCCGTCCCCGCCTCCTTATAAAGAGGGGGAAAGGGGGAGAATGGCACCCCGCACTCTTCCGTCATCTATGTCCTCTCGCTTCGGCTTCTTCCTTTCACTCGCCATGGAGAAGGGGAATCCTGGTCCCTCGACGGTGACGGCGAGGGTCGCCGCCCGACAGCGTGTCCCTCGTCCTCCTGAGCCCGCGGTGGTGGAACCGGCCGCGAGGGGAAGGGGGAGGAGCGAGGTCGTGGGCGAGGCCGGGGCAGAGGTTGTAGTGCTCGGGGAAGAGGAGGACGGGGCGGCGCGCCGGCTTCGCCCCCGCCAATGATGCCTTTTCCAATGGAAGGCCATGTTGGAGACCAGCCCCGTGAGTTTTTCATCAGGCTGCGCCGGCCTCCGCGTCGCCGTCTTCCCACCCCGTTTGCTCGGGAGATGGAGCGTGACCCGCCCCAGTCCCTCAGATTGCACATGAGGGGTTGTGGGAATGGGGGCACGCGGGTCGACGTCGACTTCCCGGCTCCTCGGATCATGTACCTCCGTCGTGGGTGGAAGACGTTCGCTCGCATCCATAGCCTGACGGTGGGGCTCATCCTCTACTTCAAATCAATGGAGGACGGCCTGCTGATGTCTACTACGCAACCTTCTCCTTGTAGACGTTGTTGGGCCTCCAAGTGCAGAGGTTTGTAGGACAGTAGCAAATTTCCCTCAAGTGGATGACCTAAGGTTTATCAATCCGTGGGAGGCGTAGGATGAAGATGGTCTCTCTCAAACAACCCTGCAACCAAATAACAAAGAGTCTCTTGTGTCCCCAACACACCCAATACAATGGTAAATTGTATAGGTGCACTAGTTCGGCGAAGAGATGGTGATACAAGTGTAATATGGATGGTAGATAAAGGTTTTTGTAATCTGAAAATATAAAAACAGCAAGGTAAATAATGATAAAAGTGAGTGTAAAAGGTATTGCAATGCTAGGAAACACGGCCTAGGGTTCATACTTTCACTAGTGCAAGTTCTCTCAACAATAATAACATAATTGGATCATATAACTATCCCTCAACATGCAACAAAGAGTCACTCAAAAGTCACTAATAGCGGAGAACAAACGAAGAGATTATGGTAGGGTACGAAACCACCTCAAAGTTATTCTTTCCAATCAATCCGTTGGGCTATTCCTATAAGTGTCACAAACAGCCCTAGAGTTCGTACTAGAATAACACCTTAAGACACAAATCAACCAAAACCCTAATGTCACCTAGATACTCCAATGTCACCTCAAGTATCCGTGGGTATGATTATACGATATGCATCACACAATCTCAGATTCATCTATTCAACCAACACATAGAACCTCAAAGAGTGCCCCAAAGTTTCTACCGGAGAATCAAGACGAAAACATGTGCCAACCCCTATGCATAGGTTCATGGGCGGAACCCGCAAGTTGATCACCAAAACATACATCAAGTGAATCACGTGATATCCCATTGTCACCAGAGATACGCACGGCAAGACATACATCAAGTGTTCTCAAATCATTAAAGACTCAATCCGATAAGATTACTTCAAAGGGAAAACTCAATCCATTACAAGAGAGTAGAGGGGGAGAAGCAACATAAGTTCCAACTATAATAGCAAAGCTCACGATACATCAAGATCGTGCCAAATCAAGAGCACGAGAGAGAGAGAGATCAAACACATAGCTACTGGTAGATACCCTTAGCCCCGAGGGTGAACTACTCCCTCCTCGTCATGGAGAGCGCTGGGATGATGAAGATGGCCACCGGTGAGGGTTCCCCCCTCCGGCAGGGTGCCGGAACAGGGTCCCGATTCTTTTTGGTGGCTACAGAGGCTTGCGGCGGCGGAACTCCCGATCTATTCTGTTCCCCGATCGATTTAGGGTATATGGATATATATAGGCGGAAGAAGTACGTCAGGGGAGCCACGAGGGGCCCATGAGGGTGGAGGGCGCGACCAGGGGGGTGGGCGCGCCCCCCTGCCTCGTGCCTCGCTCGTTGCTTTCTTGACGTGGACTCCAAGTCTCCCGGGTTGCTTTCCTTCCAAAAATAACTTCTCCAGAAGATTTCATTCCATTTCGACTCCGTTTGATATTCCTTTTCTTCGAAACACTGAAACAAGGGAAATACAGGAACTGGCACTGGGCTCTGGGTCAATAGGTTAGACCCAAAAATAATATAAAAGTGCATAGTAAAGCCCATAAAACATCCAAGATGGATAATATAATAGCATGGAACAATCGAAAATTATAGATACGTTGGAGACGTATCAGCATCCCCAAGCTTAATTCCTGCTCGTCCTCGAGTAGGTAAATGATAAAAACAAAATTTTTGATGTGGAATGCTACCTAACATATTTATCCATGTAATTCTCTTTATTGTGGCAAGAATATTCAGATCCATAAGATTCAAGACAAAAGTTTAATATTGACATGAAAATAATAATACTTCAAGCATACTAACAAAGCAATCATGTCTTCTCAAAATAACTTGGCCAAAGTAAGCTATCCCTACAAAATCATATAGTCTGGCTATGCTCTATCTTCACCACACAAAGTATTTAAATCATGCACAACCCCGATGACAAGCCAAGCAATTGTTTCATACTTTTGATGTTCTCAAACTTTTTCAATCTTCACGCAATACATGAGCGTGAGCCATGGACATAGCACTATAGGTGGAATAGAATGGTGGTTGTGGAGAAGACAAAAAGGAGAAGATAGTCTCACATTAACTAGGCGTATCAACAGGCTATGGAGATGCCCATCAATAGATATCAATGTGAGTGAGTAGGGATTGCCATGCAACAGATGCACTAGAGCTATAAGTATATGAAAGCTCAACAAAAGAAACTAGTGGGTGTGCATCCAACTCGCTTGCTCATGAAGACCTAGGGCATTTTGAGGAAGCCTATCATTGGAATATGCAAGCCAAGTTCTATAATGTAAAATTCCCACTAGTATATGAAAGTGACAACATAGGAGACTCTTTATCATGAAGATCATGGTGCTACTTTGAAGCACAAGTGTGGTAAAAGGATAGTAGCATTGCCCCTCTCTCTTTTTCTCTCATTTTTTTATTTGGGCCTTTTCTCTTTTTTTTATGGCCTTTTTTCTTTTTCTTTTTTTTCTTTTTCGTCCGGAGTCTCATCCCGACTTGTGGGGGAATCATAGTCTCCATCATCCTTTCCTCACTGGGGACAATGCTCTAAAAATGATGATCATCACACTTTTATCTTCTTACAACTCAACAATTACAACTCAATACTTAGAACAAAATATGACTATGTGAATGCCTCCGGCGGTGTACCGGGATATGCAATGACTCATGAGTGACATGTATGAAAGAATTATGAATGGTGGTTTGCCACAAATACGATGTCAACTACATGATCATGCAAAGCAATATGGCAATGATGGAGCATGTCATAATAAACGGAACGGTGGAAAGTTGCATGGCAATATATCTCGGAATGGCTATGGAAATGCCATAATAGGTAGGTATGGTGGCTGTTTTGAGGAAGGTATATGGTGGGTTTATGATACCGGCGAAAGGTGTGCGGTATTAGAGAGGCTAGCAATGGTGGAAGGGTGAGAGTGCGTATAATCCATTGACTTAACATTAGTCATAAAGAACTCACATACTAATTGCAAAAATCTATTAGTTATCGAAACTAAGTACTACGCGCATGCTCCTAGGGGGATAGATTGGTAGGAAAAGACCATCGCTCGTCCCCGACCGCCACTCATAAGGAAGACAATCAATAAATAAATCATGCTCCGACTTCATCACATAACGGTTCACCATACGTGCATGCTACGGGAATCACAAAATTTAACACAAGTATCTCTCAAATTCACAACTACTCAACTAGCATGACTCTAATATCACCATCTTCATATCTCAAAACAATTATCAAGTATCAAACTTCACATAGTATTCAATGCACTTTATATGATAGTTTTTGTTATAATCCTCTTGGATGCCCATGATAGTAGGACTAATTTCATAACGAAAGAAAACTACCATGATGTTCTAAAGACTCTAAAAATAATATAAGTGAAGCATGAGAGTTCATCTATTTCTTCAAAATAAAACCACCGTCGTGCTCTAAAAGATATAAGCGAAGCACTAGAGCAAATGACAAACTACTCCGAAAGATATAAGTGAAGATCAATGAGTAGTCGAATAATTATGCAACTATGTGAAGACTCTCTAACATTTAAGAATTTCATATCTTGGTATTTTATTCAAACAGCAAGCAAAACAAGAGAAAAATAAAATGACGCTCCAAGCAAAACACATATCTTGTGGTGAATAAAAATATAGCTCCAAGTAAAGTTACCGATGAACGAAGACGAAAGAGGGGATGCCTTCCGGGGCATCCCAAAGCTTAGGCTCTTGTGTCCTTGAATATTACCTTGGGGTGCCTTGGGCATCCCCAAGCTTATGATCTTGCCACTCCTTATTCCATAGTCCATCGAATCCTTACCCAAAACATGAAAACTTCACAACACAAAACTCAACAGAAAACTCGTAGGCTCCGTTAGCGAAAGAAAAAAATACCACTTCAAGGTACTGTAATGAACTCATTATTTATTTATATTGGTGTTAAACCTACTGTATTCCAACTTCTCTATGGTTTATAAACTATTTTACTAGCCATAGATTCATCAAAATAAGCAAACAACACACGAAAAACAGAATCTGTCAAAAACAGAACAGTCTGTAGTAATCTGTAACTAACGCAAACTTCTGGAACTCCAAAAATTCTAAACTAAATTGGTGGACCCGAGGAATTTCTCTAGTAATAATCTTCAAAAATAATCAACTAAAGAGCACTCTCCAGTAAAAAGTTAAAGCTAATCTCGTGAGCGCTAAAGTTTCTGTTTTTTACAGCATGATCATAAAGACTTCACCCTAGTTTTCCCAAAGGTTCTACTTGGCACAAACACTAATTAAAACATAAAACCACATATAAACAGAAGCTAGATGGATTATTTATTCCTAAACATAACCAAAAAGCAAGAAACTAAAATAAAATTGGGTTGCCTCCCAACAAGCGCTAACGTTTAACGCCCCTAGCTAGGCATAATGATTTCAATGATGCTCGCATAAGGCATAAGAATTGAAACATAAAGAGAGCATCATGAAGAATATTACTAGCACATTTAAGTCTAACCCACTTCCTATGCATAGGGATTTTGTGAGAAAACAAATTATGGAAACAATAATCAACTAGCATAGGAAGGCAAAACAAGCATAACTTCAAAACTTTAAGCACATAGAGAGGAAACTTGATATTATTGCAATTCCTACAAGCATATGTTTCTCACTCATAATAATTTTCAGTAGCATCATGAATGAATTCAACAATATAACCAGCACCTAAAGCATTCTTTTCATGATCTACTTGCATAGAACATTTACTACTCTCCACATAAGCAAAATTCTTCTCATTCGGAATAGTGGGAGTATCATAAGAGACTTGAATACTATAAATTGTTTCCACATTAAAAGAGTAATGTTTAGAAAAAGGGTAATCATAATCATGGCAAGTTTTATAAATATAACCATCACTACTTCTTATCGCATAATTTTCATCACAATAATCATCATAAGTAGCAACTTTGTTCTCATCATAATCGATTGAAACCTCTTCCGAAATAGTGGAATCATCACTAAATAAAGTCATGACCTCTCCAAATCCACTTTCATAAATATAATCATCATAAGCAGGAGGCATGCTATCATCATTATAAATTTGCATATCAAAACTTGGGAGACTAAAAATATCATCTTCATTAAATGTAGCATCCCCAAGCTTGGGACAAACATTAATTGCAGCAAATATATTCTCAAAAACATCATCTTCATCAAACATAGCATCCCCAAGCTTGGGCCTTTTCATATCATAAGCATAATCACTCTCATCATTAATAGTATGGATAGCACCAATAGTATAGCAATTATCATATTCTTCCAAGCAAGTGCCAAAAAGATTTTCCAGATCATAAGAAGTATTATTATCTTCCCAATCATAATCATCACAACAAGCAATAGGCATAACGAGATCATCATCAAGTGCATCATCTTCCAAATTTATTTTTGATTCATTTTAATGAGGCACAACAATAATAGGAGCAACATTATTTGGGAGAGATATCTTTTTACCTCTCTTCCTTTTTCTTTTCTTCTTCTTCACCACATCATGTGTGGGTTCAATCCTCTTTTTGGAGGTCCTTATTAATGAGACTGGTTGAATAGAAGGCTCCTCCTCGTTACCTGATTCATCATAAGAAATAATAGGAGGATATTGGGAAGTCTCTTTCCTTTCATTAGTATTCTCTTCATCTTCTATTTGTTTTCTTTTCTTTATGTAATTGTCAATATAAGGATTTTCAATGCAATTCACCGCACAATACATATAAATTTTCTCTAGATCAAAATCAAGAAATTTATCGAGATTAAATTTTGGAATACCCTCAGTTATACATTTCATTTCTTCATAACCCAAAAGAAGACTAAGCTCTTTATGATGCTCAAGGGTAATCAAGTTATCACAATTTTTGGACACGACTTCATCATGAAACAAATAGCATGGGAGCTTTAAATGACCATGTTCATTGCAAAGTTCACAAGGATGGCGATAAATATTGAATCTTTCAGCACAAACATCTAACCTTTCTTGCAAAAAATTAGTTTCTAAGTACTTGTGCCTCTTGCAATATCTATCTTCCCTATTTGGTGTGTACTTGCAAACCCAATGCACTCCACAAAAATTGACATGTTTATAGGAGACATTTTCATCATAACTAGTGCAATCATCATTAGTACTATGGATATTCAAGGAGTTCATACTAACAACATTGCAATCATGCTCATCATTCAAATATTTAGTGCCAAACATTTTAATGCATTCTTCTTCTAACACTTTGGAACAATTTTCTTTTCCATCATACTCACGAAAGATATTAAAAAGATGAAGTGTATGAGGCAAACTCAATTCCATTTTTTTGTAGTTTTCTTTTATAAACTAAACTAGTGATAAAACAAGAAACTAAAAGATTCGATTGCAAGATCTAAAGATATACCTTCAGGCACTCACCTCCCCGGCAACGGCGCCGGAAAAGAGCTTAGTTGACGGGGTGTGAGTGCCGCTTACCTAGCCTCCCCAGCAACGGCGCCAGAAAAGAGCTTGTTGTCTACTACGCAACCTTCTCCTTGTAGACGTTGTTGGGCCTCCAAGTGCAGAGGTTTGTAGGACAGTAGCAAATTTCCCTCAAGTGGATGACCTAATGTTTATCAATCCGTGGGAGGCGTAGGATGAAGATGGTCTCTCTCAAACAACCCTGCAACCAAATAACAAAGAGTCTCTTGTGTCCCCAACACACCCAATACAATGGTAAATTGTATAGGTGCACTAGTTCGGCGAAGAGATGGTGATACAAGTGTAATATGGATGGTAGATAAAGGTTTTTGTAATCTGAAAATATAAAAACAGCAAGGTAACTAATGATAAAAGTGAGCGTAAAAGGTATTGCAATGCTAGGAAACAAGGCCTAGGGTTCATACTTTCACTAGTGCAAGTTCTCTCAACAATAATAACATAATTGGATCATATAACTATCCCTCAACATGCAACAAAGAGTCACTCAAAAGTCACTAATAGCGGAGAACAAACGAAGAGATTATGGTAGGGTACGAAACCACCTCAAAGTTATTCTTTCCAATCAATCCGTTGGGCTATTCCTATAAGTGTCACAAACAGCCCTAGAGTTCGTACTAGAATAACACGTTAAGACACAAGTCAACCAAAACCCTAATGTCACCTAGATACTCCAATGTCACCTCAAGTATCCGTGGGTATGATTATACGATATGCATCACACAATCTCAGATTCATCTATTCAACCAACACATAGAACCTCAAAGAGTGCCCCAAAGTTTCTACCGGAGAATCAAGACGAAAACATGTGCCAACCCCTATGCATAGGTTCATGGGCGGAACCCGCAAGTTGATCACCAAAACATACATCAAGTGAATCACGTGATATCCCATTGTCACCAGAGATACGCACGGCAAGACATACATCAAGTGTTCTCAAATCATTAAAGACTCAATCCGATAAGATTACTTCAAAGGGAAAACTCAATCCATTACAAGAGAGTAGAGGGGGAGAAGCAACATAAGATCCAACTACAATAGCAAAGCTCGCGATACATCAAGATCGTGCCAAATCAAGAGCACGAGAGAGAGAGAGAGATCAAACACATAGCTACTGGTACATACCCTCAGCCCCGAGGGTGAACTACTCCCTCCTCGTCATGGAGAGCCCCGGGATGATGAAGATCGCCACCGGTGAGGGTTCCCCCCTCCGGCAGGGTGCCGGAACAGGGCCCCGATTGGTTTTTGGTGGCTACAGAGGCTTGCGGTGGCGGAACTCCCGATCTATTGTGTTCCCCGATCGTTTTAGGGTATATGGATATATATAGGCGGAAGAAGTACGTCAGGGGAGCCACGAGGGGCCCATGAGGGTGGAGGGCGCGCCCAGGGGGGTGGGCGCGCCCCCTGCCTCGTGCCTCCCTCGTTGCTTTCTTGACGTGGACTCCAAGTCTACCGGGTTGCTTTCCATCCAAAAATAACTTCTCTAGAAGATTTCATTCCGTTTCGACTCCGTTTGATATTACTTTTCTTCGAAACACTGAAACAAGGGAAAAAACAGGAACTGGCACTGGGCTCTGGGTCAATAGGTTAGTCCCAAAAATAATATAAAAGTGCATAGTAAAGCCCATAAAACATCCAAGATGGATAATATAATAGCATGGAACAATCAAAAGTTATAGATACGTTGCAGATGTATCACCTGCTCTCCGTCAAGGTCTTCGGCGACTTCGGGACTCGCCTGAAGTGCTGCATGGAGAGCTCCTCCGATGGAGATTCCGACGATGGAAGCTCTACCTCGAGCGAAAGTGATGAGGAGGACAGCAGGGCAGACGGCGGGGACGTGTCCGACTAGGCGTCGGACGCCCCGCGCCTGGGCAGGTGCGGTAGCAGCAACATCTGCACCTGGCCACTCCTCCAGCAGGGTTTTGCCGGGGGTGGGGCCAGCTCCTTGAACTTCTCGGGGCCGTCTCCTTGGGTGGCTGGCGTCGGGCGGCTGCGGAAGAGGAAGAGGGCGGGCGGCAAGGCCATCAACTCAGAGTACGCGGGCACCGACGCTTTCGTCGCGTACTGCCGATCCTGCCGCCCCGTCTTCTAGCCCCTTTCCCGGCACCGTCATCACCGGCCCGCCCCTGGGCGGTCACCGAGGTGTTCTCTTGGGTCTTTCTGCCGCTCGTAGCTCACCTAGGCGCCCCTTTTGCCCTCTCGCCTCCTTGACCTGCCTCCTGAGGAGAGGGACAAGAAAGGGATTACGGGCATCTTATCCTTCTTCTTTAGTTTGTAAGCCTGCGGGCCTTTGTTAAATTTAGAACTTGTAATCCCCTTGCTCATGTTTTTCATTTCATACGAACTGTACATGTATGGGATGTTTTTAATGAAAAGGGATGCTTGCCGGGTTTTTCGTTCGTGGGTAAATCCCGCGAGAAGGAGCGAATCCTTGTTATTTTTTAAGATAAACGTTTTTCGCCCGGCAACAGGCCTTGCCATCCCCCCACTCCACTCGACCGTTCTCGCGCTCTTGGCGGAGGCAGGGATGAAGTGGGCTTTAGGTTCCTCGTTCTACCTCCTTGCCGCCGCGGCTACAACCAAATCCGGACCCAGGAAATGATCCTTAGGTATAGGAAAAAGGGGAGTACGACAGCCTAGAGATAAAAACGAGGTTTCACATGCCCCAGTCCTGTTTCGAAATGCATGACAGAGGATAAAAGACTTATCTGGATCTGCAGCCCCCCGGCAATCTTGTCTTGCCGCGGATGGATCCTTGTGCTTGCAGCCCCCGGCAACTTTGGTTTGCCGAGGTCGGGACGCCGTTCCGTTTTCTTTCTTCCAAGTAGCTCGGCAGAAGTGCTCATGTGCCCTGCGAACCAAAAGAGGACAGAAGAGAAACAGATAGACGCGCACTCGACCTCTAAGCTAGGGGTTAGTCACTGCTGAGCACTATCAACCCTAACCAAGGAAGAGACTCGACCTAGCATGCATGCTATGACTTAGGGCGCCAGCGCTTCATTTATTTATGCTCAGGGTCTGCGCCTGGCTTTGTACGAAGGGTTACATGCCTTGCCGGCAAAGCTTGTACAAAAGGTGGCTTGCCGGGAGGCTCGGCAAGCCGCGCCTTATGGGTAAAACATGCGAAGATGCACGATGTTCTAGGAGTTCATCACTGGGATGGCATCTTCGGTCTCCAGGAGGACCGCGCCGGGCCTGGTGACTCGTATTACCCGATAAGGGCCTTCCCACTTCGGCGTCAACTTGTTGGCATTCTTGGCTGACTGAACGCGCCGAAGAACAAGGTCGCCTTCCTCAAAGCTTCGGGCATGAACCTTGCGGCTATGGTAGCGGCGCAAGGCTTGCTGGTAGCGCGCTGCTCTCATAGCCGCCCGAAGACGATCTTCCTCAAGGAGCGTCGCGTCATCTTGGCACAACTGCTCTTGCTCAAGCTCATCATAAGCAAGCACTCGAGGTGACCCTTATATGAGTTTCGTGGGGAGAACTGCTTCTGCCCCGTAGACCAGGGCAAAAGGTGTCTGGCTGGTGGCTCGATTTGGCGTCGTCCTGATCGACCAAAGAACCGCCGGCAATTCATCAATCCAGTGCCTTCCGCTCTTGCGCAGCTTGTCAAAAGTCTTTGTCCTTAGGCCTCGCAACACTTCAACATTCGCCCTCTCCGCTTGGCCGTTGCTCCGTGGGTGTGCCACGGAAGCAAAACAGACCTTGCTGCCGAGGTCTTGAATGTATTGCATGAAGGTGTGGCTCGTGAACTGCGTGCCGTTGTCGGTGATGACTCTATTTGGCACACAAAAACGGCAGACCAGTCCTTTGAAAAACTTGACAGCTGACAGAGCAATCACCTTTCTCACTGCTTCCACCTCCGGCCACTTTGCGAACTTGTCAATTGCAACGTACAAGTACTCAAAGCCCCCGACAGCGCGGGGGAAAGGGCCCAGTATGTCGAGCCCCCAGACCGAGAATGGCCAGGAGAGAGCGATTGTTTGAAGGGCTTGGGCTGGTTGATGAAGCTTCTTTGAATGGAACTGACACGCTACACACCTGGTTACTAGTGCCGTCGCATCCTGGAGAGCGGTGGGCCAGAAAAAACCTTGTCAGAACGCCTTCCCGGCAAGGGCCCTTGACCCTATGTTGGAGCCACATATGCCTCCATGTATCTCCGCCAACAGCTCCAGTCCTTCCTCCTGGGGGATGCACTTCAATTTCACGCCGTTCGGCCTTCTCCTGTACATGACGTCATCGACGAACTGGTACAGGGCGGACCGACGGGCTACTTTCTCCGCTTCTTCCTACTCCTCAGGAAGCTCCCCTGTTTGGAGGAATCGGACGGTATGCTGCGCCCATGCTGGAGCCCGGGGCTCGACGGCAAGGACCAAAGGCATTTCTTCCACCGTGGGAGCGGCTGTCTCAATGGCTAGGGCTTGACGCCCTGCCGGGGGTAGCTGCTCTTGGGCAGGCTCAGCATCCGTGGCGGCACCCTTGCCGGCAGCCCCAGAGGGCTCGGTAGGAAAGTACTTGCTGGGACCCGACTTCCTTTGCTTGTTCTGCCCTGTTATTGGTTTGACGGATGGTTGAGTTAGCCGGAGCAAGAAGGTACCCGATTCCACGGGTAGCTTGAATGCGGCACACTTTGACAGGTAATCGGCGGTGTCGTTCTCCATTCGGGGGATGTGCTCCGCTTGGATACCGTCAAAGCGCTCCTCCAGCTTCCTCACGTCATCTACGTAGGCTTCCATCAATGGGCTTTGATAATCCTTATTGACCTGCCTGACAACAAGTTGTGAGTCACCCCTGACGATGAGCTTCTTAACCCCGAGGTCTGCCGCGATCCTAAGACCGACAAGCAATCCCTCGTACTCAGCAGTGTTGTTGGTGGACATCTCTTGGGGAAAGTGCATCTGGATCACGTACTTGAGGTGCTCCCCGGTAAGTGCGATGAGTAGCACACCGGCACCGGTGCCTTGCAGCGAGAAAGCCCTGTCAAAGTACATGATCCAGTCGCGATCTTCCTCCTTGCCGGGGAGAGTGGTCTCCTGGATTTCTTCGTCAGGCATTGAGGTCCATTCTGCAATGAACTCCGCCAAGACTCTGCTCTGAATTGTCGAGGTACTTTCAAACTTCAAACCAAAACTTGACAACTCCAAGGCCCACTCCACAATCCTCCCGGTTGCATTCGGGTTATGCAGTATCTGTTGCAAAGGGATGCGGGTGACGACAGTGATCTTGTGGGCTTGGAAGTAATGACGCAGCTTCCTTGAGGCCATAAGGAGGCCGAAGAGAAATTTCTGCACACCGGAGTACCTCGATCTAGCTCCCTGCAAGAGGGAGCTGACAAAGTAAACCGGGTGCTGCATCATCTTGTTCTTCTGCACCACCTCACTTGACTGTGCGGGCATTGCCTCGGTGGCATTAGACTCTGTCGGGGGCCTCACCTTGCCGGCACCAGGCCCTGCCGGGGGAATCTTGGGCTTGCCATCCGCTGGTTCTGCCACCATCACTGCCTCCTCGTTGACCTCCCTCTGTGCCACTAGCGCGGCGCTGACCACTTGATTCGTCATCGCCAGATACAGCAGCAACAACTCTTGTGGTTTAGGCGCAACCAGTATTAGCGTGGAGGAAAGCTATTTCTTCAGATCCTGCAATGCTGCCTCGGCTTCTGGGGTCCATTCCATTGGGCCTGCCTTCTTCAAGATTTTGAAGAAAGGAAGGGCGCGCTCGGCGGACTTGGAGATGAATCGGCTCATGGCGGCAATGCAGCCGGTGAGCCGACGCACATCCTTGATCCGCTTGGGCGCCTCAATCTGCTCAATAGCCTTGATTTTGTCTGGGTTTGCCTCGATTCCGCGCTGCGACACAAAGAACCCGAGAAGCTTGCAGGATGGAACGCCGAAGACACACTTCCCAAGGATCAGCTTGAGGTTGATCTTGCGAAGGTTGGCAAATGTCTCTTTGAGATCTTGCACAAGAGTTGGCCCGTCCTTGGTTTAGACCACTATGTCATCCATGTAGGCCTCCATATTTCTATGGAGCTGAGGTTCAAAACCAATTTGGACTGCTCTTGCAAATGTTGAGCCAGCGCTCTTCAACCCGAAAGGCATCCGTAAAAAGCAATCGTACCACATGGGGTGATGAACGCTGTCTTTTCTTCATCCTCTCTTGTCATGAAGATCTGGTGGTAGCCCGAGTAGGCGTCGAGGAATGACAACAGATCACACCCGGACGTGGAGTCAACAATCTGGTCGATGCGCGGCAACGGGAAGGGGTCCTTAGGACAAGCCTTATTGATATCTGTGTAATCAATACACAGCCTCCACTTCCCATTCGCCTTGCGCACCACTACCGGATTGGCCAACCACATCGGGTGGAGCACTCCCCTCACCAAACCTGCCGCTTCCAACTTCCTGATCTCCTCCGTGATAAACTCCTGCCTCTCCAGAGCCTGCTTTCTGACCTTCTGCTGGACGGGCCACGCATGGGGGTAGACAGCTAGGTGGTGCTCAGTCACCTCCCTGGGAACACCGGGGATGTCGGATGCTTGCCATGCAAACACGTTGACATTCGCCCGCAGGAAGGTGACGAGCGAGCCTTCCTATTTGCTGCTGAGGGTGGAGCCTATGGTGAAGGCCCCTCACGTGCCATCCTCCCTGGCGGACACCTTCTTGGTTTGCGGTGGCTCGGCTCTGGATCTCTTGATCTTGTCGGTAGAGCTCTCTGGCGCGTCCTCGACGGCAGCACAACACTCCGAAGAGGTGCGCTTGCTGGAGTGGGTGCGAGAGGTCTTGTCAGGCTTCCTCCTCCCTCCCAGGGCTTCAGCGGAAGGAGCAGGTGCCTTGGCGGCCGCTGCTGCAGCTGCCTCCCGGTAGAGTTGGTCGGCGCAAATCAGCACCTCCTTCTTGTCGGAGGGGACGGAGATGATGGTCAACGGCCCGGGCATCTTTAGCATGTTGTAGGCATAGTGTGACGCCGCCATGAACTTGGCTAGTGCCGGGCGGCCGAGGATCCAGTTGTAGGGCAAGGGGATCTCGGCCACGTCGAAGACGATCCTCTCCGTCCTGTAGTTCAACTCTCCTCCAAATGTCACGGGCAGTGTGACCTTTCCCTTCGGCTGGCTCCTCCCTGGATTGACCCCTTGAAACGTGCCCGTTTCCTAGAGATCTCCATCAGGGATTTGCAACCTTTTGATCACGACAGGTGAGATCAGGTTCAGGCCGGCCCCGCCATCAACCAACATCTTGTTCACCCTAAGGTTGTGTATCATTAGTGAGACCAACAATGGAAAACACCCGACCGCGATAGTGCGGTCAGGGTGGTCCTCGGCGTCAAAGATGAGGGGCGTGCTGGACCACTTCAGCGGCTTCTAAGCGTCGAACGACGGCTCTACTGCTGTAATCTCACGCGCCCACTGCTTGAGCTGGCGGTGAGAGGTATGCAGCGAGGCACCGCCATCGACGCACATGGCCTCCGTAGCCTTCTGGAACCCTTGCTCACCAGACTCGTCATCCTTGTCGTGATCATCGTCTTCTTGTTTCTTGTCGCGGCCTCGGGCGGGCCTCTCTTGCTGGTTGTCCTTGCCGGGGCGGCCTCCTTGGCCGCCACGCTTCTTGCCGGATCCCTCGGGACCATCCTGGTCCTTCTCCTTGTCCCGCCTCTCGTACTCAGCCTTTTGCTTCTCAGCAAGCAGCTCGACTTGTCGGCAGTTCTGGAGGTCGTGGCCCTTGGTGTGGTGGATCTTGCAGTAATGCTTGCCGGAGCCCCCTGGCTTGGCGGTAGCCGCCAAGGCCCGGCAGGCGGCGCACCCGGCAATCTCCATGTCAGGAGCGCCTGCCTTGACCTTCTTGCCGGCACCGGTGCCGTCAGATCCCTCAACGGCAAGCACGGCCTTGCCCTTGCGTTTCCTGTTGCGACGCCGGCCCTTCTTCGTCGGGGTAGCGGCGTCCTCATCGGTAGAGTCGGTTTCCGCACAGGCGTCTTCGCCGGGGTACTTCCTTCCCTCTTCAGCCAGGGCGCATCTATCGGCCAGAACGTAGAGCTCGGCCACATCCTTAACCTTGGTCATCGCCAGCTCCTTACGCATCTTGCGATTGCGCACGTTCTGGTGGAACACGCTAATCACAACGCCCGGATGAACGTCGGGGATGTTGTACTGCACCCGGCTGAATCTCTGGATGTACTTGCGCAGGGTCTCCCCTTCCTTCTGGGGAATGACATGCAGATCACTAGCCTGGCCATGAGCTTGGTGGCCTCCTGTGAAGGCGCCAACGAACTCATGGCACAGATCCGACCAAGAAGAAATGGAATCCACCGGCAAGTGCATCAACCAAGACATCACATTGGGCTTGAGTGCCAGCGGGAAATAGATGGCAAGCACCTTGTCGTCGCGAGCCCCAGCAGCCTGCATCGCGATGGTGTAGATGCTGAGAAACTCGGACGGATGGGTCTTGCCAGTGTACTTCTTGCCGACATCGGGCTTGAACGTGCGGTGGGACGGCCACTGGAACTGCCGCAACTCACGGGTAAAGGCCGGGCAGCCCACCTTCTAAGGTAGGCCGCCGGAGCCCCCCAGTGCCGGGTGGTCCATAGCGGGTCCCGCCCGCTTGTCCGACTGGCGGCGCGTTTTGCGCCGGCGTTCGACGGTGGTTCGAGCGTCTTCATGAGCTCGTTCCCGAAGGACCTGGCGCTGGTCGCGGAGGGTCCGCGGGTCGGACGACGCTATGGAGATGTTATCACAAGCGTCGTCACGACGGGCCGACGCACGCGGCGGCTGGCGAGGAGGAGGAGAGTGCACCGTGGCCGCAACTCCCCCGGTCCTCCCAGCGCCAGCATGCGGTGGCTCGGTGGAGCGCCGACCCGAGGGTCCCGCCGGTGGCGGATCGTCTTTGTTGGCGACGGCGACGAGGCTCCGGATGGTGGCCCTCCACTCATCAAGCTTCTCCGCAGTAGGAGGGAAGTCGAGGAGCATCTGCGCGCGTGCCAAAGCTTCTGTCGGCGTGGGCAGCGGCGACAGCTGGATGGATCGCGGCGCGCTTCGACTTCTAACTATGTCAGAAGGAGCTCCGTTACGACCCAGCGGCTGCGTGCCATTTTAGCCAGGGCTTCGGCGGGCGTGCTGAATCCCTTAATCCTGCGGACGACGCACGGGGCTCTTCCCATGGTGGTGCCCAAGGTCACCAACGCGGTGACGCTGCTCGACGCGCACACCATGGGAAGAGCGCGTAGTGGTCGCCGGTGTGGGCGTCCTGGAGGTCGCCGCGCCGCCCCGAGGTGGCACAACGACACCCCTGGAGGGCCCCGCGCCGCCTGCGGGGGCCCCAGCTCCATCATTGGATCTGGCAACGTGTAGCCGGTCATCTGGTGCGCGAACAACGCCGCTCGCCAGGCTCTGACTACCAGGGCGATGCTGGTGCTTGCGGACCGCGGCCCGGGTCCTGTCTGCGACCGGTCCACTGCCCGCCCGCGCCGGCACGGGCCGTTCGGCACCCAACAAGCCGACCGGCGTGGCCATCTTCTTCTTAGGAGCCATGGCGACGAAGAACTGCTAGGCTAATTACTAGACTAGATTCTCACAATTGCGCCCCCTACCTGGCGCGCCAAAGATGTCCGTGTGGAACGACACCTATGGGATCACAAGAATCCCTACTACGGTTGCCGGGACGCGGGGTTGCAAGAAGAGCAGGGCTAGTAGACAGCACAAGGATCGTTTACCCAAGTTCGGGCCGCGAGGATGCGTAAAACCCAAGTCCTGCTTTGGTGGGTGTATTTCAGAGAGTTCCTGAGCTCTCGAACTAGCTGTGGTCAGTGCGTGGTTCGAAAGAGCCGAATCCTTCTCCAGTATGCCATGGGCCTCCTTTTATAGTCGGAAGGGGCTGCCACAGTGGCACACAGGAGGTGGAAAGGTGTACAGTACCCTAAGCTTATCGCTCGTATTACAGGACAAGACGCATTTAATGCGTAGCTTAGGTGTCCCCTTGCTTTATTGGGGACGGGGGCGAGGCCCGTCCCGTCCGTCGCCGCTCCTCCTCGCTTTGACACGCGCCCTGTCCAGTGAGGCGCGTGGTCCCATGTAGGCAGGCAGGCAGCTGAGGTGGCGCAGTGGTGGAGCCTTCACGAAGATCTGCATGCCGCCACGCAGGTGCTCGATGAGTTGGCCTGGGAGCTGCATGTCGCTACGCAGGTGCCCGCCCAGCTGGTTGGGTTGGCAGCTGCATGTGAATGGCGGTCGAAGCTTGGTTGGCATGGGCCTGGCGGTGGCCCTGCTGGCATCCTTGGTGAGGGCTTTGCCGGGTGGCCCGGCAAGGGTCTTGCTGTGTGGCCCGGCAAGGGTCTTGCCGTGGCGCGCTGTCGTCACCGGCAAGGGCCTTGCCGGGGGTCTGGTGGCCTTCCTCGGCAAGGATCTTGCCGAGGATCATCATCTTCTAATCCCCATCTGATCTTGAATATGTCTTCACAAAGATCTGCATGCCACCACGGAGGTGCCTCCCGAGCCCTGGCCCAACGTGATGTTGGAGACCGTGGGCTCAAGGGTGGCCCGCTCTGTTGGTGCGGGGTGAGCTGCCCTGACAAGGATCTTGCCGGGACTGCTGAGGCTGCCCCGGCAAGGGTCTTGCTGGGGGAACCTGCTTCGTCCCTCTGCTCTTTGTGGTCTTGGCCTTGGCATTGCCCTTATTATCTTGGGCTTTGGTCTTACCTTGGCTTACCTCCCCTGTTCTGCTTGGCGTGACTGTAGGCGCGGCTCCGACTGCCCGTGCACACGTATAGGAGTACAAAAACGCACCCCTCTTGTTGTACACCGACAGCGGTTATCGACCCAAGACCTCAAGTTTGATGAGCCCCTCATGTTATGTTTAACGAGAGGAAAATAACCTTTTATACATTCCTGCATTCGTGTGACAAGCATGTCGTGTTTTTTTTGTGGGAGTCATTGGGATTTAAATCATAATCGTGTCATGTGGCTTTGGTGGTAAGGTCTTTTGGTATTTAAAGCAGTGTTGGTAGTACAAAAATAATGTAGCCTTAGTCACCTTACCTCTCTCCATGTAGTATGTTGGGTCCCACCAGTCAGAGGGTGAAACAAACAAATTAATAAGAAAAATTAAAAGCGTCAGCGGTGTATCTTACCTCACACATCTCGCTACTGCTCGTGAACACCTTTGTTCGCTCACGTACTATTTTAAGTGAATCCTTATTATAGCATGCACACAATACGCATGCATGCACTCGCACACTAGCACGCAGCGGGCGGACACACACTAGTTAGCACACAACACGCACAGACCAGCGACCGGCGACGAAGTTGAGGCCACAGGGTCATACTTCGGCAGCCGCACATCAATCGTGCACACAAGGCGAGTAGAGCGACCTAGTGTGGCTGTCATCATAATCATCATTGATGGCCATGTCATCTGACGCAGATGGAGTTCGTATGCGTTGCGCCACAAGCAGCGAGATCTCGGACTTGGCATAGTGGTAGAGCAACGGGTTGTCGACCTCAGGTGGCACGGTCAACAACGGGAACGGCAGACAACAGGCGAGGTACTGCACGAACTTACGGCAATAGAGGCCAGCGTGCAACTTGAGTCTGTGCTAGTGCGTGTGCATGCACTGCAAGCTGCACGCTGCATGCGTGTGCCGCTACTAAAGGTAGAAAACTATATTTTCCACTAGTTAATCACAACTGTAGGTTGGTGTAGCTGGTTAGCCTGTTTGCCCGTATAAACCGTGAGGTCTACGGTTCGAACCACGCCCCCATGTTTATTTTTATTTTCGTTCAACTTCTTTCTTCCACCCAATGACAGGTAGGACCCGCATGACAGAGAGAGAAAACTGATCTGACAAGGCGCCAGGAGGATTCTTTGACTGGTCAAAATGGATGAATACAGAGCTATACAATCTCGCAGTGACTATATAATCACCTCGTCACATTATAGTGACCGTATCGACCGTATTCTTGAGTACAATGACCAAAGTGAACTTATATGATAAGTTCAATGACCAACAGTGCATTTTACTCTTTTAATTATTTAGTTTGTACACTTTGCTCTCTTCCAATAATTTTGGGCACTTATATTCGACCTAAGTCGGTGTGTCACCGTATCGTACTACTCCCTCCGTCTAGGTGTAAGTCACGTTAGAAGGTGCAGTGGGACCAAGGTGCAGGCAGATTGGAGGAGAAGGAGAAACTTGACCGGTCCTTCCTCCAATCAAAACCCTTATTTCTGTCTCTAAACGCAACAATTAATCACAAAAACTAAGAGATGCCATTTTAGCTACCATGGAGGGCCACGTATTAACTCGCATGCAAGCCGACTTTGATCTTGACTGGTCAACGCGTAGTTGCGCTCCATGCATTGGGTTTCCGGGGGAGATAACAAGCCAGAGTAAGGGAGCGTTTGGGTACATTGCTTAGTAAGGAAATTGCTCGGCTAGCCCAGCTAGCCAGCTTTCGCTTTGCCAACCTTGCCTGGTCAAACGGTTTAGTTCTTTTTCTTACCAGCCTTGCCCCGTGAAAATCGTTGTCATGAGTGGGTCGCCGATTTTTCTGTGCGTGAAGTTTGCCTTCAGAAGAGAGCCGATTTGGCTCTCCTGAGCTAGCAAGGTTTTTCTAGCCCACCCAAGCTAGCTAGCCCACAAAAGCTAACATATTTTAACAGTTCCAAACGCCTAGCCTTGCCCGACTAGGCTATAACTGTTCTTGCTAAGGATCAAAACGCTCCCTAAGTAACAACGCTCGCTAGCAACAAGGCCAGGAGGGGATTGAGATGCGAAGTTAATGGACGACGCCTAAACATTTTGGGAATATCTGATTTTCGTAAGATGACTTAACACCTAGACGGAGGGAGTACTACTCCTCAGTCCAGGTTTGATGGAATATTCGTCACCTCTTCTCTTCTTATACGTACTCCATTTGTATCTCCCTTCCTGTGGCTTCGCACTCGCATGATATTCCTATTCTATGAACCTGTGTGTGTGTGTGTGTGTGCATGTGTGTGTGTTTGAAAGCATGGTTGTGTTAGAGAGAGCAACACATCGACCTACTCCGACAAAGAGATGGTGTGTAGTGTACGATTTAGCCGCGAGAGTCGGTGCATCCTCTCATTTCCGGGCGTCCGGTCAGGACAGCTGCCACGCCCGCTCCTGACCAGCCTGGCCCACCCAAAGCCTCTCCATCGCCCGCGCGCACTTCCTGCCCAAAACGGCCAGCGCTGCTCCAAAGAATTAGTGCCGCATTCATGCCCGGGCAGAGCGGACGTGACCTCTCACTGGCGCCTGCTTTGAAGGGAGAAGTGGATTCAAGAGTGATGATTGCTTCGTCCATCCAACTTATTGCTGGGTCTATGTGATTTGACGGCTCATTGGTCATTATTACTGAGGTGGTACGACTGCTGGATGTCCCACGCTTTGGCGAAAGGGTACTAGATTGCAATTTTCTCCATTCTTACTGCGGAGGAGTGCGAAAGCAGTGAAAACACGCAGGCTCGGTGATTACATGGCCCACCTCACACTATCACCATATTTTCTTGACACCGTGCGACATCTAACTCTTTACATAGTACTAGTATAGTACATACTGTAATTTCTCAGCGAGATAAATTTGTACAATGCTATGAAGCTTCCAGCTTCTGTTTCATGTATCTTGCGTCCAAGGTTTCCCCGTTGCAACATTTCATCAAATACAAAGGAGACTAACATGAATGCTATTGCATCTCAATGATTGACAGATCATAGCCAATATGTACTCCCTCCGTTCCAAAATAAGTGTCTCAACTTTATGCAAACTTTAGTACAAAGTTGTACTACTACTAAAGATGACACTTATTTTGGAACAGAGACAGCTAAAGAAATAAACGATCCATCCAGTCCCTAGCCCTTGAACCATAATCCCTAAATAGGCTTTAATTTGTTGGCGATGTTGAAGCTTCCCAAGAAATGAAGTTTGCAACACTTTGACCATCAGATCATTTTGTGCAGTTTCACCAAAATCGAGATGAGCATCCCTGTGGCAAAGAAATTGAAGAAGCGTCATTAGAATAAGATTACTGGGACTAGTTAATGAGACATAAACTCATCACCAAAACATTACGTAGAAGCCACTAGAGGTAAGTGCGGGGCAAAGAAGTAGAGAAATATCCACATGGACTGATGTGGGCAGCTGGGGCAGTGGTGCAAGCTTGCTGTAAGGAAGTTGTACCTGAGGGATGTTGGGACGTAGCTCAACCTAGAGGAGGGTGGCGGGAGACAACAACTGCCCATGTTGCGGCAGTGAGCAAGGGACGAAGGCAACCGCACCGGCTTTGTGAGAGAGAACGACGGGGACCTCTGATCGGGATGTGCAGACAGTGGGTTTCCGCCGTCGGCGACAGCGACCGCATCTACACTAAACATCCACTCCTTCTCCCGGCAGACATGATCCGCCCGGATGTTAGAGATGTGGAACAACCGTTTTGTGCGAGAGAGTGTGAAGAGAGCAACCCCAGCAAGCAACCGTGTAGGCTTGTCCTGGCTATGTATATAGTGGAGCGGTTTCCTTTTCTCTCCATATGAACCTATTTATATTGCGTACGTGCCACTAAAGAAAAAAAACTTTATTTATAAATGACGTGGCACCGTTCATGCATGGTTCCTGACCCTCCATTATTTATAAGTGAGTAACTACTACTAAACGCGTCAAATTATCACATGGGCTGCATCATCTTACAGAAATGAGCTCCACCGTGTCACGTGTGTGGTTGGGGAAGACGCAAAAGACGCAAATAGTGCTACTAGTACACTACGTGTGTGGGTGCGTGCACCTCTTCTCTTCGAGCATGGTTATTAAAAGTATAGCCCACTACTGTAATACCACGCGGTTATTATATATGGGCAAAAAGTATATGCAATAATAATGACTAATAAGTTGTGAAATCACGAGGCCCCACTGGTGCGCGTCGGTCCTAAACAAACGGTTTTTTATTCCGCGACGGCATTTGGAACCGTCGCCAAGTGAGTGTGGGCGATAGGGGGGTCCTTCCCACACGACCCAGAAACCGTTGGGGATATGCCCTCCTGGCACACACGCTCGACAAAATGAGGTCGTGTGCGACCGACGAGCACTCAAATACAGAAATACATACAGTAGTGCTAAAAAATACAATTATACAGGCAAAATCATTTCTGGTCGTAAGTACATCCCACACAGTGGGTCACCACTAAACGTTTCCGTTCGTATATACATCCCACATAGTCACTACAAGGAAAGCGTTTGCGCAAGGTGGCGTAACGCAAACAGTTTTGAAGAGAATGTCGTGTGTGATTGTTCATTGATCCAACACGGTTTATTCCTAGAAACTGTGTGCGTTGCCTTAAGTCATCGCCCATGGTGTTTTCTCATTAACCGTTTGCAATAAGAAAACCCAATTAGCGGGCTATTGGCCTATTATTAATAATCCATTTACTAATATAATTGACCTTCATATTAAGCACATAATATATTCCATTTCCATATTAAGGAAGTAGGATTTCATAATTGAAATACATCGGAGAACAACATGATATAGCTTCAGCACTCAGCTACCCCATTACACAACTGCACCAGCAGCAAGTTCCACATGCAACATCTAGAACCTTTCAAAATTAGCATCATAGACGGTACATAGAGAGATGCATCTCATCTGGGAAACTGCTGAAGCGGAAGGCGAATATTGAGCCTTCATTCATGTTGAAGGTCTTTGCAACTTTAGGCCAGTGCCTGTGGATGATTGACCGTCCATCCTTCGACCTCTTCAGGAACACTTCAATATTGAACCGTGGGTGTTGTATGAAAACTTTCCTCGCCTCTTGACCATAGAGGTGGTTTGAGAGGTAATCATCAGTGAACCCTGAAAACAAGGATGTGCATAAATATCTTCTCTATATTGGAAACGGGACAAAGGAATAAAAAAAGGCAAGGTATAATAGTTAGTACCATCTTGTAAACCTTAGTGCTTCCCATTGTTTCCTTGAAACACATATAAGGTAGTTAGTCATCAGATTAAGTAACGGTTCGCATGCTATCAGTAAAATATGTTGATGAAAAATAAGCACATTGTAGATTCATCAGATTAATTCAAGCCACATGGACAACCCATTTATCCAAACCAAGCATGATTAAGAACTAGGAAATATAGCACTTGTATATGTTTCTCATGTATTAAGTGCAGCCAAATTCGATTTATTCCTCACATGGTATACAATAAGAGAATGCAGCCACAACAATTGAACATCGCATTGCAGAATTGAAACAAGCAGTTAACTAAACACCACAACAAATGAACCAAACGGAACGTAAGTTAACGGGATGATAGGCGCTCCCACCCCACCCCGGCGACCGCCACCACCTCCGGTGATCTCCTCCCCTAGCCACCAAATTTCATTTCCTCTCCATTAGATCTCTCCGCTGCACTGAGATCTACATCCTAATACCCATCTCCATGGGTTCTGCTGATGGATCCACCCTTGGCTTGGATTTCTCCAAGGGTTTGGTTTTTGCGGAAAAGGTTTTTCAATCTACGGGTTTTCCGGTGCACCCCATGGATGACACGGGCTTCTTAACCATGGTAATTTCTTTTGGCTGGCACGATTTTCGTTTGACTGAGGATTCGGTGGCAGCGGCACTTGAGGTGGCCATCGGAGGTTCTGCTATTGAGTTTATGGTTTTTATGATCAAGGACAGGGTTTTTGGTTTTCAAGTTTCTTGCAAGGCTGTGGCTTGATCATTCTCAAGCTCCGTTCTTTCTCTTGTGATCATTTTAAATGTTTCTTTCATCTTTGGGGTAATGGTGGCCCAAATTGGGGCCGTGAGTTTAAACTTTGGAAATTGGAATGTGATGCTGAATGGATCATTGTTAGTCCTTCCAAACGTCGAGCTACCCTTGGCATGTTGGCTATGCACACCAAGCCCCGTAAATCTTCGATAAGATCATCTCATGCCCCTGCCAAGAAGCTTTCATTTTCAAAGTTTCAGAATTATCCTGCTTGTCGTGGTTATCGTTATCCGGCCATGCAAAATTGCATTCAAACTATTGAGGATGCGGGGTACACGCTTTCTGCGCATGAAAGGGTGGTCATCCACCCCCCTCCGCCGGCTGAACTCCGGTGGACGTCGACTACCCCCTCCATTTCTTTTGGAACGGTTAGGGATCTTCAACCAGCTGCGGATGGGTCGCCGTCTATCTCGGGCGGAAATTTTGGCTCTCCGAATGTGGACGTGCCATCCCATGTTGGGCCGTCATCTTCGCGTTCCACGGTCCAGGTGGAGCCGGTGGTATCTTCTGGGCCTTCCATTCCTTCCTCTCAGCAAGCAGAAGAAGATTTTGATATCTTGGTTTCGGGTATGGTGGACGAAATTTTAACATGTCAGATTTGCTTGTCTAAGGGCCATTTTCCTGCGGCGTGCACGTCTAAACTATGTTGTACCTCTTGTCTGCGGGTGGGGCATGGTAAAAAGGATTGCAACAAGTTTGCAAGGATCTTGGGTCTGGTTTGGAAACCAAAACCCGGTAATGTTGCAACTTCCGAGGATCGCTCAGCTCCGACCGAGAATATCTCTCTCACACAGCTTTTACCAAACTTGGACTCCTCTTGCACTTCCGCATTTACGGCTTCGCCCTGTTCCATCAGTCCTGGTCCCAAAACACCTTCGACCGCGCCGCCTGAGACCCCTCCTCCGCCGGAGTTCTCGCCGTCTGCTTCCAGCCCGGGTTCCCCCCCGATGGCCAACTTCCCTCTCGACCCCTTGCTGTATGTGCCGGCTGGCCATCACATTGTGGATGGCGGTGATGCTCGTTTGCCTCGGACCTATGTGACGCCACATACCCCACTTGTGCGCCGCCATGAGGAATTCATGCTCGCTGAGGTAATGCCCATCCCCCCTCCCGATCAGATTGGTACTGCTAGAGAGGAAGTGGTTCAATGGTTGCAAGCTCATGGGGTGTTGGTGAGGTCTGCTCAACCTTGGATTAGATCGGTGGGTCTTTTTGAGCTACGGGATGCTGCAGTCAGGTTTTCTCTTCTTCAGATGCTGCCCCAACCTCTTGGCAACGATCGTTTTGTGCGTTTCATGAAACACGATGAGGGTGAATCTTTTAGAGGTGCTCAGGGTTTTCGTCAGGGACTGCTCATGTTCTTGGGGATTCCGCTTGATCTTCGCAATGAGGATAGTATTCGGGCAGCGGTCAACACATTTGGGAAGTTTCATCATTGGATTAGTGAGGATCCATACCTTGTGCGCTCTTTGGTCTTTGTGTCTTTTCCAGAAGATATTCTGGTGCCAAGAGATGTGGTGTTCATGGATTATGCTGCCTGGGGTGGTGCCAGGGTGTCTTGGACGGCGCCTCTGTATATCCTTGGGGCCAATTTTGCTGAACAGATGCCCCAAGATGAAGACTGGATGCCCATCAATGGCAATCCTCATCCCCTGCCTGGTGTACCTTCCCGGAGATGCCACCTTTTATTTTGCCTCCATTCCCGGCTCTGGGGTGGAACGATGTGCTGCCACCTCCGCCTGAACCTGCACATAATGAGGTGCATGAGGACAATTGGGGGAACTGGGAGGAACCTGCTGTAGAGGATCAAGAATCCGTGGTGTTGAATGCCTCGGCTCAACCAAGTTCGGCTCACCAAAGTTCTGAAGCTCCACCTCAGGTGCCCCCTGCACCTATCGTTCTCATTGATGGGGCTCCACCTGACAACCTGAATCATCTGATGGAGATTGCGCCGGACCTGGAGGATGCTAGTAATTGGGCAATTGTGGTCTATCAACCTCCTCTTTTTGATGTCCAAGCATTGGATCAGCCTGTGGTTAAGATCCCCTTTGGCCCCCCTCTGCCCCCTGAAATGATTTGGAGGCGCTCGTTTGAAAACATGCTGAATGCTCCAATGGTGTTTGAGGTGCCAAAACCTCTGCTGCCTAAACCCCTGTCGCCTATCATTTTGACCAAGAGAAACTGGGACTTTGCTTTCCAGCAGGATGATCTTCCTTTGCTGACATGGAAGGAGCCGGTACCTGTCGCTAGAGCGTTATTTGTGGATGATGCTGAGGGGGCTGCGCCTGTTGTCCCTTCTCCTCCTGCACGTGTTTCTACGAGGAGGCCACGCAAAACTCTGGCGCCAACGCCTCTAGTTGAAACATCTGTTCGAAGGTGTACCAGAAGTTCGGCCCAGCGTGATGGGTTTAAGCCCACTTTCCATGAGCTGGTTCTGCAGCCCAAGAAGAAGAAGCCCAAGGCCAAGCCCTTTTCTGCAGAGATGTCTGATGACCCTGCTTTTGGAGATGTTCCTCCACCTACTCCCATCAGTCATCTGCAAGCTATTGGCAAGGAGCTGGAGATTGATGCAACTCTGCTCATGGAGGATGCACTTATGGTGGACCCTGCTGCTGCTGCAAATCAAGCCTCCAATGAATAGTGTGCTCTTCTTCTGCTGGGTTTGGCAAGCCCATAAATCTGCTTTATGCGTTTGGTCTTCATTTTTTGATCCTTGGATATGTAATAATGTTGGTTCGAACTATTATGTGCTTTTGGGCATCTGACACTGTGTGTCATGTGCATGGGAGACTTGTTTATGTTAATTCTTTATGAATAATCACTGTAGAAACTGGAATGTCCTGTGCTGGAATGTCAGGGGTTTAAACTCTGAGGCTAGGCAAAGAGCTGTTAGACAAAAGATTGACGAAAGTCACTGTGCTATTGCTTGTCTGCAAGAAACTAAATGTGCTTCATTCGATTCCAGAATGATTAAAAGCTTTTGCCCCAAGAGATTTGACAGCTTTGCTTTCTCTCATTCCTTGGGGGCCTCTGGTGGAATTCTAGTTGTTTGGAACTCGACCATTTTTGGTGGGACTTTATTGCAAGTCCAACAATTTGCAGTGGTGATTGAGTTTGTTTCTAGGCAAAACAATGAGCGGTGGACTCTTGTGGTGGCTTATGGTCCTTGTCAGGGGGACGCTAGGGATAATTTTGTAACCTGGTTGTATCACCTGAACATTCCTGTGGATGAGAATTGGCTGTTAATGGGGGATTTTAATTTCTTACGTTCTGTGGATAACAGAAATCTACCTGGTGGTGATTTGAATGACATGTTCATCTTTAATGAGATTATTGGGCACCTCGGCCTTTTGGAATTGCCAATCAAAGGCAGGTCCTACACTTGGTCCAATATGCAGGATACTCCACTCCTTGAGCAGCTAGACTGGTTCTTCACTTCTGTTGATTGGATATCTGATTATCCCATGACTGAGGTGCTACCTCTTACCAGAACTGCTTCTGACCATGTGCCTTGTATGGTTACAATCAAAACTTCTATTCCCAAGTCTAATATCTTTAGGTTTGAGAATTATTGGTTGGAGTTGGAGGGTTTTATGGACTGTGTTGATTTCTCATGGCAGAAACAATCCAGAAAGGGCCATATTACTGCCAGGATAGCTGACAAATTTAAGTCCTTGAGAATGTGTCTAAAGAAATGGCAGAAGAACATTTCCAAACTGAAAACTCTAATTTGTAAATGCAATAGTGTTATCCTGCTCTTGGATGAGCTTGAGGAATATAGAACACTCTACAGACATGAATGAAATTTCAGGATAGTGGTTAAAACCCATGTTGAGAAATTGCTCCACCTTCAATGTCTCTATTGGAGGAAAAGATGTACTATCAGATACATAAAAGTGGGTGGTGAGAACACCAAGTTCTCTCATGCTATGGCCACGGAGAGGTATCGAAGGAATTCTATTGCTAGCTTAAAATTGCCTGATGGTACGGTGGTGACTGATCATTCACAAATGGAGGGTATTATCTGGAATTGTTTCAAGAACAGAATGGGTTCTTCCAGGGGAATTAACATGGGTTTTGATCTTTCTTCCCTCATTGGACCAGTTGTGGGATTGGATGTTCTCACTAAGCCTTTTGAGAAGGAGGAAATGGACTTGATTGTCAAGCATATGCCAGTTGATAAAGCTCCTGGTCCAGATGGTTTTAATGGTCTTTTCTTCAAAAGGTGCTGGCACATAATTTCTCAGGATTTTTATGAACTGGCCCAGGCTTTCTTTGAGGGTACTGCTCATCTGGAAAATATCAATGACTCTTACATAACTCTGGTGCCTAAGAAGCCCTCCCCTGAGGAGGTGGGTGACTTCAGACCTATCTCTTTAACAGGAATAGGTCTTAAGTTCTTGTCTAAGATGGCAGCCAATAGGTTTCAAGAGGTGATTATGCAGTGTGTCCACAAGAACCAATATGGTTTCATAAAAAGCAGAACAATTCAAGATTGTATTGGGTGGACCTTTGAGTATTTACACCAGTGCCACCAGTCCAAGAGACCTATTGTGATTCTAAAGTTGGATTTTGAAAAGGCTTTTGACTCCCTTGAGCATGAGGCCATTGTGCAAATTTTGAGATATAAGGGTTTTAATGAGAAGTGGATCCTCTGGATGAAGCAACTTCTATCCACAGGTACCTCATCTGTTCTGCTTAATGGAGTCCCTGGTAGGAAGTTCAGGTGTAAAAAGGGTGTCAGACAGGGTGATCCAGTCTCTCCCTTCCTTTTTGTCCTAGCTGCTGATCTCCTGCAGACTGTAATCAATGACATGTTCAGAAGGGGCATTCTTCAGTTACCTATACCTTGTGATGATCAGGATTACCCTGTGATTCAGTATGCTGATGACACTCTTATTATCTTGCCTGCGGATAAGGACCATCTCATAGCAATCAAGGATATGCTCAGGGTCTTCTCTGTGTCCACTGGTCTGGATGTGAATTATCACAAATCCTTTATTATTCCCATCAATGTGGACACTGCTGTCATGACTGGATTAGCTTCTGCATTTGGCTGCCAGATTGGGAAAATGCCATTTACCTACCTTGGGTTGCCAGTGGGAACTACAAGGCCTAAAATGGTGGATTTTATGCCATTGGTTGATTGCATGGAGAGGAGAATGACAGCTAGTTCATCTTTTTTGAATCAAGGGGAAAGGCTGCAGTTTCTTAACTCTGCTCTGTCATCTATGCCCATTTTCTTCCTGTGCAGTTTGGCTGTCCCAGCTAGAATTATTAAACAATTGGAGAGAATCCAGAGACAATGCCTCTAGAGGAGGAATAGGGGTCAGCCTGCCCCCTCCCTAGCTGCGTGGGACCTTATTTGCAGGCCAAAAAATAGGGGAGGTCTTGGTATTCTCAGCCTTGGTTCTCAGAACGTTGCACTTCTCATCAAACATGCGAATAACTTCCTTAATAAAAAGGATCTCCCTTGGGTTTCTTTAATTTGGGATACCTACTATCATAATAGGGTCCCCCAGGGAACTTCTGATTGTGGCTCATTCTGGTGGAAGGATATTTGCAAGGTCATGCATCATTTTAGGGAGTGTGCTTGGGTTCAGATTAATGCAGGGGACACTGCCCTCATGTGGTCAGATAACTTGCAGATTGATGGTCAGGTGTCTAGCCTTCAACTCAGATTTCCCAGGCTCTATTCCTATGTTAAGGACCCCTAGGTCACTATTCTTGAGTTCTTGGACTCTCAGGATATTTTCCAGCACTTTCACCTTCCTTTGTCCAGCCAGGCCTTTGATGATCTGACTATTCTCCAGTCCATGTTGGGTGGCCTTAATAGAACACCTGGGTCCAAGGATATTTGGTTTTGGAAGGGCACTGCCAAGGGATACTCACCAAAGTTGTTTTACTCACATACTTTTGCATCAGCATCTTTCAACCCTTTGACAGCTTGGATCTGGAAGTCCTCTTGTACAATGAAATCAAAGTTTTTGCTTGGATGCTTATTATGGACAGGTTGAACACCAAGGACATGGTGGATAGGAGGCATTGGCATTTGGAGGATGGAGTAAACTGTGTCCTTTGTCCTTTGCAGACTAGGGAAACAAGGGATCATCTATTCTTCAATTGCAACTTTAGTGTTAGAGTTTGGAACTATCTGCAAATTGATTGGTCTTCTGGTGACTCCATGGCTCATCTGGTTCTTAATGCTAGAAGGAGTTTTTGGAAGCCCTTCCTCACCGAAGTGATGTTCATTGCTTGCTGGAATATCTGGATCATCAGGAACGCTAAGGTCTTCAGGCATGAGAGAGCTAGATTTAATAAATGGAGATCTGCATTCATCCATGACATCAGCTTAATGCAATATAGAGTGAAAGCTGCCTACAAAGATGATCTTCTTCGCTGGATTTCATTTCTGCCACCTTGAGGCCAATAGTCTGTATCTTTTAACTTGTTTTTTTCTCTTTCCTCCCCTAGCTTCTTTGATTACCTCTTGTAATCCCCCTCTGTACTTGTACTGTATCTCTTTTTCTCAATAAAGTTTTGATATGCTATGGGGGTTTCCCCTACAGTTCCCAGTCAAAAAAAAACAAATGAACCAAACGTTAACTAAGCACAACATTGCACAATATAACATACTCCTAATAGAAGATCAGACATTTAACCAAACCAAGCAGGCTTAACAACTTGGAAATATAGCAATTGTATTTGTTTCTCATGTATTTAGTACAACCAAATTCGATTTATTCCTCACATGGTATACAATAAGAGAATTCAGCCACAACAATTGAACATTGCATTGCAGAATTGAACCAAGCAGTTAACTAAACACGACAACAAATGAACCAAACGCTAACTGAGCACCACATTGCACAATATAACATACTCCCAATAGAAGATCAGACAGTTAACCAAACCAAGCATGCTTAACAACTTGGAAATATAGCAATTGTATTTGTTTCTCATGTATTTAGTATAGCCAAATTCAATTTATTCCTCACATGGTATACAATAAGGGAATGCAGCCACAGCAATTGAACATCGCATTGCAGAATTGAACCAAGCAGTTAACTAAACACCACAACAAGTGAACCAAGCCACAACAAATGAACCAAGCAGTTAACTAAACACCAATTGAACAATATAACATACTCCTAATAGAAGATCATACAGTTAACCAAACCAAGTATGCTTAACAACTTGGAAGTATTGCACCCTGAAGAATTGAACATCACATTTGCAGAATTGAACCAAGCAGTTAATTGAACACCACATTGCAAGACATATAGAACATATACACTATAGCAGAAGATTGCATGGTGAAAGTAGATAGCACAATTCACTAGAATTTGTTAAGGAAAGGAAGTAGCTAGCAAACTGAACATGGGTCCTTATAGTGAGCTAATAAGACAAGCTACTCCTCATTGTCGGAGATATCGATCACGATTGGCTCCTTGGACATGGAAGAGGGCGAGTCCTCCGCATCGTGGGTGCCCTCGTTGTAGTGGTGAGTTGCCTGAGCCGCTCCGGGCACCAACCTGCTGGCTCTCGAGATGAGGTAAGCACGTGCACGCTGAGAAAACACCTCGTAGTCTTTGTCGAAGGCACCGACGGTGGCCTCGAGAAAACGCCACGAACTGTCGTTTAAAGCATCCAACCGCGTCGCGGTGTCGGCGCGCGAGGCATCAACGGTGGCCTCGACGGCGAGGTGCTCCTCCAAGATCTGGGGGTCGGCACGAATGGCAGCCATCGTGACCTCATCCGCGCGTGCGGCCACGATTTGCTTCTCCGCTGCCAAATGCTCCTTGAGGTCCTGGCTATACTGCGTGCACCATGGCTTAGGCTGTGCTACGTCTCCGTCGTATCTATAATTTTTTATTGTTCCATGCCAATATTATTCAACTTTCATATACTTTTGGCAACTTTTTATATTATTTTTGGGACTAACATATTGATCCAGTGCCTACTTCCAGTTCCTGTTTGTTGCATGTTTTATGTTTCGCAGAAACTCCAGATCAAACGGAGTCCTAACGGGATAAAAACGGACGGAAAATATTTTTGGAATATTTGGAAAATATGGAAAGAAGAATCAACGCGAGACGGTGCCCGAGGTGGCCACGAGGCAGGGGGAGCGCCTGCCCCCTGGGCACGCCCTTGACCCTCGTGGGCCCCTCGTAAGGCGGTTGCTGCTATTCTTTTGCCGCAAGAAAGCTAATTTTCAGAAAAAATCATGGCGAAGGTTCCAGTCCAATCGGAGTTACGGATCTCCATATATATACGAAACGGTGAAAGGGCAGAATACCAGAACGCAGAAACAAAGAGAGACAGAGAGACAGATCCAATCTCGGAGGGGCTCTCGCCCCTCCCATGCCATGGAGGCCAAGGACCAGAGGGGAAACCCTTCTCCCATCTAGGGAGGAGGTCAAGGAAGAAGAAGAAGAAGGGGGCCCCTCTCCCCCTCTCTTCCAGTGGCGCCAGAACGCTGCCGTGGCCACCATCATCATCACCGTGATCTTCACCAACATCTCCATCACCTTCCCCCTCTATCTACAACGGTCCACTCTCCCACAACCCGCTGTACCCTCTACACTAACATGGTGCTTTATGCTTCATATTATTATCCAATGACGTCTTGCCATCCTATGATGTCTGAGTAGATTTTTGTTGTCCTATCGGTGGTTGATGAATTTCTATGATTGATTTAATTTGCTTGTGGTTATGTTGTTGTACTTAGGTGCCCATCATATGAGCGCGCGCGTGGATCACACCAAAGGGTTAGTTGTATGTTGATAGTACTATGTATTGGAGGGCAAGAGTGACAGAAGCTTCAATCTAGCATAGAAATTGATGTATACGGGATTGAAGGGGGAACAATATATCTTAATGGTATGGTTGGGTTTTACCTTAATGAACGTTAGTAGTTGCGGACGCTTGCTAATAGTTCCAATCATAATTGCATAGAATTCCAAGTCAGGGATGACATGCTAGCACTGGCCTCTCCCACATAAAACTAGCTATCGGTCTAGTAAAGTAGTCAATTGCTTAGGGACAATTTCGCAACTCCTACCACCACTTTTCCACACTCGCTATACTAACTTTATTGTGTCTTTATTTAAACAGCCCCTACTTTTTATTTACGCGCTCTTCACTATCTTGCAAACCTATCCAACAACACCTACAAAGTACTTCTAGTTTCATACTCGTTCTAGGTAAAGCGAACGTCAAGCGTGCATAGAGTTGTATTGGTGGTCGATAGAACTTGAGGGAATATGTGCTCTACCTTTAGCTCCTTGTTGGGTTCGACACTATTACTTATCAAAAGAGGCTACAATTTATCCCCTATACTTGTGGGTTATCAAGACCTTTTTCTGGCGCCGTTGCCAGGGAGCAATAGCGTGGGGTTAATATTCTCGTGTGTGCTTGTTTGCTTTATCACTAAGTAATTTTTATTTTCTGTTCTTAGTTGTTCTTTATCTTTAGTTATGGATATGCAACACGAAATACTAAAAAAATTAGGTGTACTTGCTACTCATGGAGATGGGGAACCTCCTAAAACCCTCGATGATCATTATGTGAAAAATATGTTGTACTACTTTGATAATCCTAAGAAAACCTCATTCAATTATGTAATGGGAGACATGTTGGACCAACGTGAATATTTTAGGGATTATCGCTTGACTCAAAAAGGGAAACTATTATGGGATCAAATTTATATGTTGAAGTGGTATGCTCGGCAAGTATGCTTGAGATATGATTATACTTGTTGCTCTAGGATGAAGGCTCCACACCTTCCCTTTTCATGCAAATTTAATGATAATAAAACCTTAGCTTCTTATGCTAATGGTATATATGATTACTATGATGTGGAACAAATAGAAGAATTCGTTGCTTTTATGGGTGCTTATGAAATTGATTCTATGTTCAAGGAGTTTAAAAATCTTTATGATGCTGTTTATAGACCTGAAAATTTAGCTATCCTTAAATATTTCTATGCCAATTATGAATTCAATTCCGATATTGATGCATTTATTGAGAAAGTCTCTGCTGTCCAAGAAGAGACTAACATTTTCCAGGAATCTATGGAAGAAGAAATTGATGAAACTGTGAGCTCATTGGATGAAAAAGATGAGGGGGAGAGCGAAGAACAAAAGGGGGAAGAGCGGATTAGCTACTCGTGCCCACCTTCTAATGAGAGTAACTCTTCAACTCATACATTGTTTAATTTCCCTTCGTGCTTACTGAAGGATGATTGCTATGATAATTGTTATGATCCCGTTGATTCTTTTGAAATATCCCTTTTTGATGATGCTTGCTATGCTTGTGGCCAAGATGCCAATATTAATTATGCTTATGGAGATGAACTTGCTATAGTTCCTTATGTTAAACATGAAATTGTTGCTATTGCACCCACACATGATAGTCCTATTATCTTTTTGAATTCTCCAAACTACACTACATCGGAGAAGTTTGTGCTTATTAAGGATTATATTGATGGGTTGCCTTTTACCGTTGCACATGATGATTTTGATAGATATAATATGCATGTGCTTGATGCTCCTACTTGCAATTAGTATGAGTGAGGAACTATATCTCCACCTCTCTATGTTTCTCACATGATAAAATTGCAAGAAACTGTTTATACTATGCATTGGCCTTTACTATGTGTGCATGAATTGTTGTTTTATGACATGCCGATGCATAGGAAGAGAGTTAGACTTCGTCATTACTTGATATATGTTGCTTTGTGCTCACTACTAAATGCCAAATCATTGCTAATTAAAATTGGCTTTGATATACCTTGGGATCCGGGTGGATTCACTACTTGAGCACTATATGCCTAGCTTAATGGCTTTAAAGAAAGCGCTGCCAGGGAGACAACCCAGAAGTTTTAGAGAGTCATTTATTTCTGATGAGTGCTTTCATTTAGTTTAAAAACAAAAAATAAATAGGGGAACCCAAAACTTTTCAAAAAGAAAAGTGAAAGTGCGATAGACGAGCATTGTGAAAGTGGGGGACGTCCTTGAACTTTGTTCATGCCCATGGAAACTTTGTGAATCTTAATTACAGAAACTTTTCAACAAAAATAATTATCCCCTTGTACAATTCCATTGTATTATAAAAATAATGTGCCAAGGTTTGCCTTTAGGATGTTTACAATGCTTGTTGGTTTGTGCGGTGCAGGACAGAAACTTTGGCTGTAGTACGCGATTTTACAGTTTTTACGGGAACGTCAAATGGTTCTGAAACATTTTGCACTGTCTTTCTATACAAATTTTTTATTTTTCCTAATTTTTGCAAAAAATTTCAAGTACCAGAAGTATGGTGAATGTTCATATTATTACAGACTGTTCTGTTTTAGACAGATTCTGTTTTTGATGCATAGTTTGCTTGTTTTGATGAAACTATCAATTTCTATCAGTGGATTAAGCCATGGAAAAGTTATATTACAGTAGCTACAATGCAAAAACAAAATATGAATTGGTTTTCAACAGTACTTAGAGTAGTGATTTGCTTTATTATACTAACGGATCTTACCGAGTTTTCTGTTGAAGTTTTGTGTGGATGAAGTGTTCGATGATCGAGAAGGTCTCGATGTGAGAAGAAGGAACAGAGGCAAGAGCTAAACCTTGGGGATGCCCTAGGCACCCCAAGTAAATATTCAAGGAGACTCGAGCGTCTAAGCTTGGGGATGCCCCGGAAGGCATCCTATCTTTCTTCAACAAGTAACAGTATGTTTTCGGATTCGTTTCGTTCATGCAATATGTGCAATCTTGGAGCGTCTTTTGCATTTAGTTTTCACTTTTCTTTTATGCACCATGCTGGTATGAGATATTCCATGGTTGATTTATAGAATTCTCTATGCACTTCACTTATATCTTTTGAGTATGGCTTTATAGAATGCTTCATGTGCTTCGCTTATATCATTTGAAGTTTGGATTGCCTGTTTCTCTTCACATAGAAAACCACCATTTGTAGAATGCTCTTTTGCTTCACTTATATTTGTTACAGCGTGGGCATATCTTTTGTAGAAAGAATTAAACTCTCTTGCTTCACTTATATCTGTTTAGAGAGATGACAGGAATTGGTCATTCACATGGTTAGTCATAAAATCCTACATAAAACTTGTAGATCACTGAATATGATATGTTTGATTCCTTGCAATAGTTTTGCGACATAAAGGTGGTGATATTAGAGTCGTTCTAGTTGAGTAATTGTGAAATTGAGAAATACTTGTGTTGAGGTTTGCAAGTCTCGCAGCATGCACGTATGGTGAACCGTTATGTAACGAAGTCGGAGCATGAGGTGTTCTTTGATTGCTTTCCTTATGAGTGGTGGTCGGGGACGAGCGATGGTCTTTTCCTACCAATCTATCCCCCAGGGCATGCGTAGTAGTACTTTGCTTCGAGGGCTCATAAACTTTTGCAATAAGTATGTGAGTTCTTTATGACTAATGTGAGTCCATGGATTATACGCACTCTCACCCTTCCATCATTGCTAGCATCTTCGGTACCGTGCATTGCCCTTTCTCACCTCGAGAGTTGGTGCAAAGTTCGCCGGTGCATCCAAACCCCGTGATACGATACGCTCTATCACACATAAACCTCCTTATATCTTCCTCAAAACAGCCACCATACCTACCTATCATGGCATTTCCATAGCCATTCCGAGATATATTGCCATGCAACTTCCATCATCATCATATACATGACTTGAGCATTTATTGTCATATTGCTTTGCATGATCGTAAGATAGCTAGCATCATGTTTTCATGGCTTGTCCGTTTTTGATGTCATTGCTACGCTAGATCATTGCACATCCCGGTACACCACCGGAGGCATTCATATAGAGTCATATCTTTGTTCTAGTATCGAGTTGTAATATTGAGTTGTAAGTAAGTAAAAGTGTGATGGTCATCATTATTAGAACATTGCCCCATGTGAGGTTATCAAAATAAAAGAGGCCAAAGAAGCCCAAATAAAAAAAGAGGCCAAAGAAGCCCACCAAAAAAAGAGAAAATAAAAAATGAGAGAAAAAGTGAGAAGGGGCAATGTTACTATCCTTTTACCACACTTGTGCTTAAGAGTAGCACCATGTTCTTCATACAGAGAGTCTCTTGAGTTATCACTTTCATATACTAGTGGGAATTTTCATTATAGAACTTGGCTTGTATATTCCAATGATGGGCTTCCTCAAATGCCCGAGGTCTTCATGAGAAAGCAAGTTGGATGCACACCCACTTAGTTTCCAGTTTGAGCTTTCATACACTTATAGCTCTAGTGCATCCGTTGCATGGCAATCCCTACTCCTCACATTGACATCAATTGATGGGCATCTCCATAGCCCGTTGATTAGCCGCGTCGATGTAAGACTTTCTCCTTTTTTGTCTTCTCCACACAACCTCCATCATCATATGCTATTCCACCTATAGTGCTATATCCATGGCTTGCGCTCATGTATTGCGTGAGGGTTGAAAAGGCTGAAGCGCGTTAAAAAGTATGAACCACTTGCTCGGCTTGTCATCTGGGTTGTGCATGATTTGAATGCTTTGTGTGGTGAAGATGGAGCATAGCCAGACTATATGATTTTGTAGGGATGAGCTTTCTTTGGCTATGTTATTTTGATAAGACATAATTGCTTGGTTGGTATGGTTGAAGTATTGTTGTCTTAATTTCAAAAGATAGACTATTGCTTTGAATCACTCGTGTCTTAATATTCATGCCATGATTAGATTACATGATCAAGATTATTGCTAGGTAGCATTCCACATAAAAAATTATCTTTTTTATCATTTACCTACTTGAGGACGAGCAGGAATTAAGCTTGGGGATGCTGATACGTCTCCGTCATATCTATTATTTTTTATTGTTCCATGCCAATATTATTCAACTTTCATATACTTTTGGCAACTTTTTATATTATTTTTGGGACTAACATATTGATCCAGTGCCCAGTGCCAGTTCCTGTTTGTTGCATGTTTTATGTTTCGCAGAAATCCCATATCAAACGGAGTCCAAACGGGATAAAAACGGACAGAGAATATTTTTGGAATATTTGGAAAATATGGGAGGAAGAATCAACGCGAGACGGTGCCCGAGGTAGCCACGAGGCAGGGGGCACGCCTGCCCCCTGGGCGCGCCCCTGACCCTCCTGGGGCCCTTGTAAGGCGGTTGCTGCTATTCTTTTGCCGCAAGAAAGCTAATTTTCGGAAAAAAATCTCGGCGAAGGTTTCAGTCCAATCGAACTTACGGATCTCCATATATATACGAAATGGTGAAAGGGCAGAATACCAGAACGCGGAAACAAAGAGAGACAGAGAGACAGATCCAATCTCGGAGGGGCTCTCGCCCCTCCCATGCCATTGAGGCCAAGGACTAGAGGGGAAACCCATCTCCCATCTAGGGAGGAGGTCAAGGAAGAAGAAGAAGAAGAAGAAGGGGGCCCCTCTCCCCCTCTCTTCCGGTGGTGCCGGAATGCTACCGTGGCCACCATCATCATCACAGCGATCTTCACCAACACCTCCGCCATCTTCACCAACATCTCCATCACCTTCCCCCCTCTATCTACAGCGGTCCACTCTCCCGCAACCCGATGTACCCTCTACTTAAACATGGTACTTTATGCTTCATATTATTATCCAATGATGTGTTGCCATCCTATGATGTTTGAGTAGATTTTCGTTGTCCTATCGGTGGTTGATGAATTGCTATGATTGATTTAATTTGCTTGTGGTTATGTTGCTGTCCTTTGGTGCCCATCATATGAGCGCGCGCGTGGATGACACCATAGGGTTAGTTGTATGTTGATAGGACTATGTATTGGAGGGCAATAGTGACAGAAGCTTCAACCTAGCATAGAAATTGATGCATACGGGATTGAAGGGGGAACAATATATCTTAATGCTATGGTTGGGTTTTACCTTAATGAACGTTAGTAGTTGCGGACGCTTGCTAATAGTTCCAATCATAAGTGCATAGAATTCCAAGCCAGGGATGACATGCTAGCAGTGGCCTCTCCCACATAAAACTTGCTATCGGTCTAGTAAAGTAGTCAATTGCTTAGGGACAATTTCGCAACTCCTACCACCACTTTTCCACACTCGCTATACTAACTTTATTGTGTCTTTATCTAAACAGCCCCTACTTTTTATTTACGCGCTCTTTACTATCTTGCAAACCTATCCAACAACACCTACAAAGTACTTCTAGTTTCATACTTGTTCTAGGTAAAGCGAACGTCAAGCGTGCGTAGAGTTGTATCGGTGGTCGATAGAACTTGAGGGAATATTTGCTCTACCTTTAGCTCCTCATTGGGTTCGACACTCTTACTTATCGAAAGAGGCTACAGTTGATCCCCTATACTTGTGGGTTATTAGGCTGGCGCTTATTTGGTGGAGGGGTCGGTGATTTGGGTGGAAGGTGTCGCGCTCGCGCCGACGGTCGGGGCATGTGGGATGTGGAAGGAGGAGGAGGATGGGGGTCGGGTGTGGATTACCTGCCTGGATAGGCGAGGCCGAGCAGAGTGAAGGAGGGTCGTCGGCGAGGAGGCGGCGGCACTACAAGCAAGGAGTGAAAGTTTCAACTTGGAAAGGAAGGCGGAAAGGGGGGAAATGTGGCTTTTGGTAAGGGGGAGGGGGCCGGGAGGTAGATATTTCCGCGGAAGCCGAAAATTTGGAATCGCTTCAGCCAAAAAACTGGCGCGCAAAGTGTCATCAGACACGGGCCCTTATTCAGACCCGGTCCGAAGATATTTTGTGCTGCATCTCACACGGTTGATTATAATAAACTGTGTGGGATCTACTTGATTTCTCGTATTGATTTGAATTAGATAATGGGGTCACAGCAGCCATGGACGGTGTTTGAATTGCGAGACCTTTTATCTGCAGTGATCATAAAAGAATTGGAATTATTCAGGGTTTGTTTGGACATTTTTATGCATTAAGTGAGTTTTCAATGCATTTATGTGCATAATTCAAATTTGAACTACATGCACATGCTCCAGTGCATATAAATTGGTTGAAAAATCAAATCTTTGTCCTTGGGTGCATGCTTAGGTCCCATGCAAGAAATGGGAATGAATGTCAAACACCCTACCACCGTCACTCGGCCGCAAACATTGAGATACCTGGTTTTTAAATTCTAGTAAATCCAAAACTCGTCTAAAATTCATGAAACTTGGCATGCTATCATGGAGCGGCATCAACATGGCGTGGTAAAGTTTTTGTCCCATTTGGGGGCATTGGGTATATGCTTCTCACAAACCAGAGCTTCTCATAACAAGCATGATGGTTTCGGTAGGGAACGCCCTAACTTTGGGGACGAAATGATATCCATTGCCTCTAATTCCTTTCAAAAATTTTCTCGTGTGAACATAGAACAACAGGAGTGTTGTGTTATTTTTTGTCATTTTTCGGGGTTCGTTCGGACATTTTTATGCATTAAGTGAGTTTTTAATGCATTTATGTGCATAATTCAAATTTGAACTACATGCACATGCTCCAATGCATATAAATTGGTTGAAAAATCAAATCTTTGTCCTTGGGTGCATGCTTAGGTCCCATGCAAGAAATGGGAATGAATGTCAAGCACGCTGCCACCGTCACTCGGCCGCAAACATTGAGATACCTGGTTTTTAAATTCTAGTAAATCCAAAACTCGTCTGAAATTCATGAAACTTTGCATGCTATCATGGAGCGGCATCAACATGGCGTGGTAAAGTTTTTGTCCCATTTGGGGCAGGTTTGGGTATATGCTTCTCACAAGCCAGAGCTTCTCACAGCAAGCATGATGGTTTCGGTAGGGAACACCCCAACTTTGGGGGCGAAACGATATCCATTGCCTCTTATTGCTTTCAATTTTTTTTCTCATGTCAACATATAACAACAGGAGTGTTGTGCGATTTTTTGTGATTTTCAGGGTTCGTTTGGAAATTTTTATGCATAAGTGAGTTTTCAATGCATTTATGTGCATAATTCAAAATTGAACTACATGCACATGCTCCAGTGCATACAAATTGGTTGAAAAATCAACTCTTTGGTCCTTGGGTGCATGCTTAGGTCCCATGCAAGAAATGGGAATGAATGTCAAACACCCTGCCACCGTCACTCGGCCGCAAACATTGAGATACCTGGTTTTCAAATTCTAGTAAATTCAAAACTCGTCTGAAATTCATGAAACTTGGCATGCTATCATGGAGGGGCATCAACATGCCGTGGTAAAGTTTTTGTCCCATTTGGGGCAGGTTTGGGTATATGCTTCTCACAAACCAGAGCTTCCCACAACAAGCATGATGGTTTCAGATAAAACACCCGTATGCAAAGTGAGAGCAGGATTTGTGCATCTCTTGAACACAAACGGTTCTTTTAGATGACCCGTGCGAATCACTAGCGGGGCGGCGCAGTACTATTCGATTTGACAGCGGGCGGCGCAGTTCCCGATATGGATTTAATGCAGACAAGGGAGAGGGTAGCGGTCCCCGAACTGTTGAACGGCCAATGATGCATCCTCCTTTAATTAGCATCGTGTGAATGCATGAGGGAAGTAATGGGAGGACCGGGAAAAGAGGCAGCACGATGTGAATGCAACGCAGTTTGCACTCATATAAAGGCGCCCCTCCATTCCAATGCATCTACCACATCGTACGCACCTAAGCATTTGCCTAAGCACCTACACTAATAAGCGCAAAAGTGCCTACTCCAGACCCATGGCGGCGATGCGCGTGAGCAGCCAGTGGTTGTGCCAGATGGTCCACGACGCCGGCCTGCGGCATGGCTGTCGGTGTCAAAACCGACGGATCTCGGGTAGGGGGTCCCGAACTGTGCGTCTAAGGTCGATGGTAACAGGAGACAGGGGACACAATGTTTACCCAGGTTGGGCCCCCTCTATGGAGGTAATACCATAGTTCCTGCTTGATTGATATTGATGAATATGAGTATTACAAGAGTTGATCTACCACGAGATCGTAATGGCTAAACCATAAAAGTCTAGCGTGTATGACTATGGTAATGAGTATCTCCCCCTCCGGACTAAGTCCTCCGGTTTATATAGACACCGGGAGGATATAGGGTTACACAAGGTCATTTACAAAGAAAGGAATCTACACATTTGATTGCCAAGCTTGCCTTCCACGCCAAGGAGAGTCCCATCCGGACACGGGTAGAGTCTTCAGTCTTCGTATCTTCATAGCCCATCAGTCCGGCCCATGGCTAACAGGCCGGGCGCCCAAGGACCCCTTAGTCCAGGACTCCCTCAGTAGCCCCTGAACCTGGCTTGAATGACGAGGAGTCCGGCACACAATTTTGTCTTCGGCATTGCAAGGCGGGTTCCCCTTTTTGAATACTCCACGATGATCTTCGGACGAACGTGTCTGGCTCTGTAACATGAGTTCTGTATATTTCCACAAAGGGTACAATAATTTATAAATCCAATCCACCAACAACTGTTCATAGCGTGACGCCACGTCACCGCTAGGTCATTATTTTAAAACGTTTGTTGGCCAGCTGCCCCGGGTTTTTAGGCGCGGCTTCATTGGCATGTCTTATCTAAGCCGAGATCGTGTCCCATTATTAAGGGATTCTTATCAACACGGACGTGGGTAACCCAACCGTCTCTGGGGTACAACTCCTTGGGAACATGCAAGTTTTAAGGGGAATGGACCCGTCTCCCTCTCTTCCACGCTTGCTTCTTCCTCACACTACAAAAAAATACACTTCCGTGATGATACGTGTTTGTCACAGTAGGTCACGTTTTCTGTCATGCATGTACATCCATGACAATTTTATGACAGAATCAAGATAGCCATACCTGTGCTGTCATAGAAGTGTTCCATGACATTACCAAAATTATCATCACGGGATTGTCCACTTCCATGACGATAAATCGCGCGTCATAGAAGTGCTTTTGTCAAGGGTGACCTACACGTGGTATCCACCATAACGGAACGCCGTTAAGCTATCGGGTCCGGTTTTGGATCCGATAACCCGTTAACAGCCCGGACCAATGGGGATTTTCCATGTGTAAAATTCTGATTGGCTGACGGAAACACGTGCCAGCTCCGCGTTGGCACAAGTGTCACTCATCCAATGGGCGAGATGCGCCTATGATATGTTGACACGTGGACCGGCCCAAAAGTGGCCCATAAAGTTTAAATGGGCCGGCCCAACTAAAGGCCCATGAGATTTTGCGGACCATAATGGGCTGGCCCAGCTAAAGGCCCACAAGATTTTGCGGGCCATAATGGGCCAGCCCAGGTAAAGGCCCACAAGATTTTTGCGGGCCATAACGGGCCGGCCCAGGTGAAGGCCCACAAGATTTTTGTGGACCATAATGGGCCAGCCCAGCTCAAGGCCCACGAGATTTCACCGACATTAATGGGCCGGCCCAGCTGTAGGCCCACAAGATTTTGAGGACCCTAGTAGGCCGGCCCATTAACTGGCTGCCATGTTTTGGGCCAAATGCCGGCCCATATTTGATCCGGTCCATTAATGGCCTGCCACGTTCTGGGCCTAACAATGGCCCATATGATATCCGGCCCGTTAAAAGCCTACCACGTTCTGGGCCAAATTACGGCCCAGATCAGGTCCGGCCCTTTAAGAGGTTTTGAGCTAAATTATGGCCCATATCAGATTCCGCCCGTCAACTGGACGCTATGCTTTTGGGCCCACTTGCTAAAGGCCCATTTAGTAATTCGGCCTGATATTAGTTTCGGCCTATTAAGGGCCCGTTTAACATTTCGGCCTGTTAAAAGCCCGTCATATAGTTGGGCCTATCTACGGCCCGGTTTGCATCCGGCCTGCTTGCAGCCGATAATCTGATTGGGCCAAACAAGGACCGAGACAATTTTGGCCTATTAAAAGCCCGTGATTTGATTGGCACAATCATGGGCCGGGGTCCATTTCGGGCTTCTGCCGGCCCGTGAGCTGTTCGGCATGTTTCAGGCCCAACCTACTTCTCAGCCTCCTAAAAGCCCATTGAGTTTTCTTGCGAAAAGAGGGTTGGCGGTTAACTCGGCCTACTAAAGGCCCGACTCTACTAGTGGGCTAGTTTACATTTAGGCCTTCTAACGACCAAGATGACGGGGACCATGATGCGGATCATACATCGTGATTGCATGACGGCCAGATTATGTACCGTAATTTTACGGTTTGGCCGGTTTACTGTGAAGACAGGATATATATATAGTAAAATAACTGCAGCATCGTGAATAAGAAAAAACCTAGACTATACAATAAAGAAATTACGGCATATTACATCCACTGGGCATCAAAGTTCGCCACTATGATAATAAAGCACAAGCAGACAGCAGATTACATACACGAGGCATCAAAGATCGCCACCGGTGCAACTAAACACGTCGACAAAATAATATACAAAACCGGCAGCACTTCAATAGAGTTCAAGAAAGGTTAGCCCTGGTGGGGAGATGTAGTGCAAGCAGTTGAGCAAGCTGATGATACTGCGCTTGTTTAACACTTATATCCTCCTCACTCCGAAAGATAAACAAGCAGACAGATGATAGGTTTTGCACATAAAAGTATCAGTGCTGAAAATTCATCACATTTCTTACTGATGAATAAAGTGACACAGTTTAAAATTGCATTAACACAATATGGTATTGTTCAGGTCAAGACATGGCAGGAAATGACATTGTGAAGGAGTTGGCAGCTGCACGACACCACTCAATTACAGATCAAGAACTCATAAGTATCAATGGTTAGTGTGCTGTCAATTTATCCCATTTCAGATTGGCAAATAAAGAGACGGTTCAAATAATAGTAGAATGTTGTGACATTGTTCATAGTTAAGACATTGCAGAATATGACATTGTGTTGTAGTCGGTAGGTTCACCACACCACTGGATTACGGATCAAGAACAGAAGCATACATGCAGTGCAAAAGAAGATCACTTGCTTTGTATAGTTTAATTTACATGGTATGAAGAAGGAACTTGGTTGTACAACTGAAAACTTAAATTGAGAAGGACAAACTTTTGTTTATGAACTACATATAAACTTTAAACATCCAATTTAATGCAAACACCAAAAATAAACAGCTGTTGCAGTCATGCCTAACCAAATATACACAACAAAGTTTGAAGGCTTGAGAAGGACAAACTTACATTATTGGTGAAGGCAGGCTCTATAAAGCCCTTGTCCATGCTGATGGGGGGGGGCAATTCAAGAAGTTTACCACAGAATCTTCTTCATAAGCATTGCCTTTATTCTACATTTCGTTAAGAGTAAATATAGATGTGACAATATAAGAAAAATGGAGAATATTTAAGATAAGATGAAGAGTGATGCTACATAACCAATTAGCTATAAATGTAAGTACAATGATACAGGCAAAAGGTACAGCCAAGAGCAATGCAGAGCTTAACTTCTTCAGTACCATCGGTGTTATCCAACCTTATGGTAAGAGTAAATATAGATCTTATGTGTAGAAAATGGAGGGCAAAGGAAAATAAGCTGCAGAGTGATGGTAGATGAACAACTACCTGTCAATATAAGTACACTGATAAAGGACAGCAAGTACTTGCAAGAACAATGCAGAGCTAAAAAATTTCATTGGCATTGGGTATATTCTACACTAATGTAACCATTCATACAGATCAGATAATTTGGAGCGAAAAATTGATAAGCAAGCTATCATGCATACTGCTGTCACATAATGAACCAGGTATGTATGCAAGTACAGTGATACAGGACACCATGTACTAACGAGAGCAAAGCAGGGGTCAGCATATTTGCGATATCCTGTCGTTCTTTTCAAACCGGAATTCTTTTTTGAGCAGATTTCCTGCAATAAAGATCCCTAAGGCACATGCGGAAAATTAGAAGTTCAAATTGTCATGCGATATCATAGACAGTACCTCATCCTCGGAATGAGACCAGTGCATAACAAGATTTTTCCATTCAATGTCTTCTAAATTTAGCACAGGAGACTTCACCAGAAATTCTTAAAAAGACTTGCCATCAAAGTGTGATTTCCTCAGGTAACACCAATACTGCGGCAATGCTTCCTTGAAAAGCACAAGCAAGCTTTGCTCATCATGACTATCCAGATTGACCCTCGCCTACTTACAACAATGTAATGTAAATCATTGATGTGTTCAATGAGCAGAAAACAGTAAAATAATCACCATGAATAATAGCACTTACACGTAAGTGGGACAGGAAAATGGGAAAATGGTGTTTGTCTTCACTATAATCTTCCCATGATGGGAATATATGCACGTAGTCCCTAACAACATTGAAAGCATTGTATTTTAAACTGGGAATAACTGGAATGGGGTTCCAATCTGCAGGAATTGGCCGTCTCTGCAGTTGGGATCATTACAAAAAAAGACATCCGTGACATTTTGGCCGAACAAAATTTTTAACTGTCATACTTATGACACTTCTATGACGATAATTGTAAAAAAACCCGGTATGATCATAGATGTGGTGGGGTCCTACTTCTATGACAAAAAATCATGACAGAAAATGGGATTTTCATCCTGGGCGGGCCGGAGACGCAGCTGCATGACATTCTTCGGGCCGTCCATGACGGAAAAAACCGTCGTAGAAGCGAGGGCGAGGAAAATATCAGGGTGTTCCCGGTTACGGTGGGTGGTCGGGGCCGAGCGATGCGTGTTTCTCTCGTACACGCACACGCGTGGGTGTGAGGCGTTGGGCTCTAACTGAACCCGAGCGATTGCACTGCAGGCTATGCATTACTGAACCCGAGTGATCGATCGATGGCTGTTAACTGAACCCGATCGAGCTATTCCTTCACTACTGCTACTAACCGAAGCTGATCGATGCTGCCTCTGGATGAATAGTGAGTGTTGCTGGGGGTTTGGATGAACAGTTCCCGGTGGGGGTGGATGAACAGGACCCCGTGGTGTTGCCTCTGGATGAACAGGACCCCGATCGATCGAGCCGGTTGGGGCTGGATGAACAGGACCCCGTGGAGGGTTGGATGAATAGGACCACCCCGTGGAGGGCGAGGGAGAAGGCGTAGTAAGCAAGCTTCTCGTCGTTCTGCGAGTTGACGGGACACATCAAAGTTACGTATTTATTAGTACTCTCTTCAAAAAGGGCCGGCCATGTCCATGGCTACCATCCCGTGCTCTATCATTGAGTACGTGCACTATTCACGTGCCATCGAGGAGAAAAAATATTGCATAGTACTAGGTGCCATCGAAGTGCATGACTCACTTACGCACTGCATATCTCCATTTTCTTGCATGACACGCCACCTTGATGCTAGATGCCCCGTGTGTCATGGAGGCATATAGTATGATTTTGTAAAATGGAGGCATATAGATGTCCTGCGTGTCGGCAATAGGATGAATAAAGCTCACGTCTTAAACGAAAGAGTGGAAGAACATAGATTCCCGACGACCGAGAAGGAACTACAAACCTCGGGGTGGAGCGTCTGCACTCATAATATTTTATATTATTCAGCGATATAAAATCAACCAAATCTCTCCACGTTCCTATACCATTCTATAGTATGAGAATAACTTTGAACGTAAGCCATTGATTCACTCTATCCAATGGTCATAGTTGGAAAATCCAAAGAAAACCAAGCATTGGATTAACTCTTTTTTCGAGATCAACTCTTTTAGCACTTAGATTGTTGCCGCCTGCCCACCTAGCCCACCTATATATCCGCTCACGTGTGATGACCATAGGAGCTATCCACTCAAATTGTATGTTAAAAAATAAAGGTCGATAACTAATGTGGCACCTCGGGCCAACGCGGCCAGATCGCATTTTGCACGAGAAATTACACACCATGTTTCGTTGACATGTGGTCCCGTTCCAACATGTCAGTGAGAAGACGGCGAGTCCTTTTGTACAATTTCCGAAAGGACGTGTAGGCCGGGGCGCCTCTTCGTGTACCGTGGCAAACTGGCAACCGTCCACCGACTCTTCGCCTTTCCCTCTCGATTTGGAATTGCTGTCGCACCTTCTTCCTCCCTCCTCCATTTGCCTCCACCCTTCCTTCTGCCATTGTTCGATCGTCTTCCCCATGGAGGGAACAAGCCGGAAACGACCCCGTTATTCTTGCCCCGATCTGAAAGATGACGTGGTGGGGGAACTCATTGATCGGTGTGACGTCATCACCTCGGCTAGCATGGCAGGTTCGTTCAAGAACATTCTCGACTCAACTAATAACATCATTACAAGGAACCCAAGGGTCCAGGAGCAGTTTGATCTCCCCTATATTCTTCACCGTGACCCTGCTGACTGGCGCGGGGACGAGGGAGGCCTCGCCTTGGGCAAGTTGATGCCGCTTGATAATGATACGTATGATGTTAAGATGCCATCGCTTGAGGGCAAGGCTTGGGCAGGTGCAAATGGAGTTTGGGTTGTTTATATTTGGTACAATTGCGAGTGGGAACTTGTGAATGTGTACACTCGTCAGCGGATTCCACTTCCAAAAATCTCCGAGTGCCCTGAGGTTGAGCACACAGATGATCTACATACGTTCAAATATGATCATGGTGACTGTCGTCTATGGAAGATAGCAATTTCTTGAGTTCCCAACCGCTCTTGGAGTTACAAGAACTATCAAGTTGTTGCTATCTTCGACAAGTTTGTTGCCGTCCTTCGTGGGTCGACTGGATGGATATTGCTCAAAAATCAGTTTCTATACATGGATGTGTACTGTGATGCAATTGAATACGAGGGTCTTGTGTTTGCTGCCACCACTCGTGGCACTGTTTTTGCATGGGATCCTCGTAGTTTCGGTTGTTTGTCTTCCACCGTAATTATAATTGTTTCATCCACGTGCATGCGAGTTAGCATGTTTTCCTTCTCTACTAATTAACCTTCTTCTTGTGTTTCCAAGGTCCTATGAACATTCCACCACCTATACATGAAAAATTTTATAACCAAGGGGGAGATGAAGATGGTGATGATCACGAGCATGAGGACGAGGAGGGCCCATATACTCAGTGGTGCCTGGCAACTTCCGATGGATCGCCCCTTCTTGTCTGTATACAGCCCACTGCTGATGTTACTACTGAGGGAGCAGGTGTTGTCTCCCATGGTCGCACTCTCCGAACCTATTCCAACACCCGTTGCATGGTATTCGGGATGGATACTAGTGTGCTAGCGCCAACACCTTCTCCCTGGTACAGTATTGGTAGTCTTGGAGCAAACTCGCTCTTCCTTGGACCAAACTATCCAATGATGGTTAAAGGCGATCCAGCTGCTGTTCACACAACGATACTACCATTTATGAGAAGCAACTGTATCTATACATCGGACATTGTGGTGGTTCCCTACCCTGGTCGTGATATAGTAGGCCGCTTCAGCCTGGATGATCAGTCTTGCGTTGGTCTCGAGATTGACAGTAGCTGGCTCTTCCCAGAGAATCGCTTGTGGTTCAAAGCAAGCGTTTCCAACGCCGAGGATTGGTTGAGTTGAAGTTCATTTCATTGCTTGTTATTTGTTGTGTGATGAAAACTTTAGTATTTATAATGTATCCTCGTTGTCGTTGTGGGTTGATGACCTGTTGTATGTAATAAAGTGATATGCCTGTGATAAACTTACTAAATTTATGAATGGCTTTCGAGTCGCTTCTCTGAGTGGGTGCTGCGATGGGGCAAAAAAGTATTTTCTGAATACATAATTGTACGTGCATTGCAACAGGTTATCGGATGAGGCCAATCAACAATAGTACACTATTTGTACTAGCTTCACATGCTGCACTATCTCTACGTCTACGTACGTAATACAACAAGTTTTAAACTTGAGACCAACCACCCATCCTCACAAAGAACACTTTTTAACCTAGCACAGACTCGAAGAAATTTTGCCACAGTGTGAGGTGGGCCATATGTTAATGTGTTCACTGTACGTAACCAGCACCTCGAATCCTTGATACTACTACTATAAGTAGGAGGAGTAGTAGGGTGGCATGGGCCAGAACAAGCATTCACGTCCAGGAGTACGGCACACACCACCAGCATGACTTCCATCTGACACCATATTTTTTGGAGTCCGTCCTACAGCAATCTCTTCAACCTCGTCGTTTCTCTAACTCAGCCATCGCGCGGCGGGCGAGGTGGGGGTTTGCCGATAGTCGGTTTCCTCAACTGCGGTCCCACTTGTAAGGCCAACTCCAACGCACGACCCCAAATGGACCTTCGTTTTGCCCGGATTCTGTCCGTTTGGGTAGGGCAATGGGGTCATGTCTGGGCCATTTCTCGGATGCGGTGGTCGTGCGCCGAACGCGTGACCGCATCCCGGCCGCGTACATTTTTCTTTGCAAACACATATCTTTTTTCATCATTGATTTTTTGGTACATGGAAATACATCAGCAAAATTTTGACTAGAAAAGCAAGACCGGAGAAAACAAGGACCACAATAATACATTTTAGAAGATATCCAACTTCCATAACTGCTCCTGTAAGTTGGATTAGTGCCTTCTTGATGCATTCATTGTTGATCTGCGGAGGCTCGATCTTGCGTGCTTCTTTCTTCTTCGAGTGTAAAGAAGTAGACGTGTCTAGCCTCTATTCTATCAACAAGTGCACTAGTCTCATCTCTAGCATCTATGCTAGCTAAAAGTGCTAGAACATCTACTAAACTACGCTCTATCAATATATCGTTGTACTCTTCTTCCCAATACCATAACTTGCATCCATTCTACACAATAAAATTTTAAGTTAGCACAACTAGTCTAATCCGAGAGCATAACCGAAGATTTGGTCAAGTTCTTCCTCCTTTTGCCGACACGCGGGACATCCAGCATCCAGGTCGTGTCATGCAAGAAAATAGAGTGGTAGTTTAAGCCACGTGATGTGCATCTTGGGTTAAACTATAAATAGAATGTTACTTTTGAGTAACTCCAAAAGCGGCCACCGAAGGTCTTTATTGGATTTGTTTTTCATCACCAGCACGTCGAGGTGAAAGATGTGCAGGTTCAATGGGTCATCTTGTGTTTTCACTGACATGTGGGACCGCATATGAGCAAATAGACGATGGGCTCCGCACGTCTGCTGGTTGGCTGAGAAGAGATATAGAGGAGGGCTGAGCACGGACTCCGGGAAATTTGTTCTACCTAACTAGCACCTCGATATAGTGGGGTGGCATGGGCCATAACTAGCATTCATGTCTAGCAGTACAGCACACGCCACCCACACGAGTCCCGTCCGACACCAATTTTCTTGGAGTCCATGATACAGCCATCTCTTCTCCCTCCTGTTTTCTCAGCCATCTCGCGGTGGGCGGGGTGGGGGTTTGCCGATAGTTGGTTTGCTCAACTGCGGTCCCACTTGTAAGTGAAAATGCAACACAACACGCATTCCCCCTTGAGCGGCGTGCCGGACCAACCGTGTGGGGGTGCGACGCGAACATGGTAGGCTTTTCCTTTTGAACTTGTAACTTGTAAAATTTGGTTCTGCTCCATGGCGTGACCGATAGATAGAAATAACGATTTGCCCTAGAGTAATGAGAAGTTTGGTTCTGGCGCGGTTCATGCATGGAGTACGTAGGAAAATTATGTAGTTGATGCGAAAGGTAAGATAATTACTAGTAGTACCATATACTACTACATGGAGTTGACGGAAAGATAAAGATACATACGGATCCATCAACGACATCCTCACGCCCTAGTGCACCGGGTCACCAACCGACATGTGAGGAGCAGCGGCGTTGGTGGCAAGCTCAACGTGCTTCTGAACAATGTCGTCCAAGCTTGCCCTGCGGACCAAGAAGGCCAGCGTCGTATCGTCCTCCTCTTGCATGTAGTAGTCCTTGTGGACGATTTGCGCGTAGACGTGGGAGATTATGTCGATGGTGTCTTGCTGCGCCAGGCGCTGCGAGGCGAGCGCGACCTCGAGGTGGACATTCTCTGGCGCGACGACGGGCAGTCGCAGGGCCACCAGTGCATCGAAGAGGTTGTCACCATAGAGGCCGTTGAGGGTGGCAGGCATCGCAGAGCCTGGGCGCGTGGGCTGGAGGCGTACGTGAAGGTCGTCCACGAGCTTCTTGATGACAGTGAACTTGTCGAGGAAGCCGACGAGGACCTCGTTGAACAAGGAGACGAAGCTGTCGTCCAAGCGGCCCCTCACCCTGGCGGCCTCAAGCACTACCTGGAGACGTTCCTCGGTGCTGGGCTGCAGGCCGGCATCGTGGACCATCTGGCACAGCCGGCTGATGCTCGCGCTCATCGCCTGCATGGGTCTAGCTTCTAGTCAACTGATCTTGCGATTGGAGTGATCACTCTTGCCCTTGGGTGCGTAGGTGCATAGGATTTCATAGATTGGACTGGTGGGAGCCTTTATATGAGAAGTGCAGACTGCGTTGAATTCACGTGCGTGTTGGCCATCTACTCCTCGCCCCTCTACTGCACCTGCCTTTGGCTATATGACAGGTTGGCAGCCACCCATTGGGCCCACGTGTCATACACCCAAAGGCAGGTGCAGTAAGTCAATGAAGCTGCGTCCCCCTCCGTGCCCGTGCATGCTTTCAATGACTTGAGACCACCAAACATCACATGCAGTGGTTAGTTCATTGCATGTAATCCTATTAAGTAGCAAAAAGACATTAAGTTATGTCGCCAATAGGAATAAAACAATACACCATGTATTTATTTTCAGAGGGAGTAGTACATTTTTTGTGACATGCATTACTAGATATTGCTAGTCAAATACTAAATCCAGAGGGGCGTGGTAGTACTACTAAATCCAGATGGTGGTGCTAGTACTAGTAGTAGTAGTAGTACTACCAATGTAGTAGCATTGTACTACCCGTTGGTCAAATTATTACATGCTGCTCCTCACAGTGAAGTGACAAGACCCTACGCCGGAGATGACACCTGAGTATAGGCGCCGTGTTCGGCATACCATAGTCAGCCTCACCGTCTGTAGTCACTATCATCATGGCTGTAGACCTAGCCTGCTTACAACTAGCCGTGTTCGACATAATTTCCCGTGCGTAGATGCCCGTGCATTGCACGGAACACCAAGATTGGGGGGTGGACGGCGCCGGCAGCGGCCATCGCGCCAGATTTTTCCATGGCCTTCTAGATCTGATGGGGAGGAGATAAGGCTGATTGTGAGAGACAAGGAGTTGTTTGTAAATAGGGAACAAGTGCGGGCATCTTTTTGCAAAACTGGAGAAGTTTGGTTTGTATGCATCAGATCTAGATCCGACGGCTAGTGGTGAAAGATAGCAGGCACAACATCATCACCAACTCAGGACCTGTTTGATTCGTAGGATTTTGAAAACACAGGAATAGGACACGGCAATATTACAAGTTTCAAACTGATATTACAAATGTTAGGACTAATGCTGCACCTACGAAGAGGGAATTACTAGGAAGTTTACATAAGAACTTCCGTTACTTGAGGTGAATGTAGCATTATCGTACAAACTAAAATCCACCGCCCTGACAAGTCACTAATGGGAAAATAAGTTTTCGAGTCTCTGGCCACTTGATGTTTCAAAATCAAATCCAGATTCTGCGGAGACTCTGTCATTTAGGCTTAGACGCTTGCGGTGATCAACACGCCATTCATTGTTGCGCCAGAGAACGCCAAACCTCATTACCTTGAGCACACTTGCTTCCAGAACAAAGAACCGGGCCAATTTAATCTCAGATGTGCAGCCTCGGTAGTCGATCAAATCAATTTCTGTAAGATGGAGATCAAGGCATTCGATGAGATTGTTATAGTGCAGCACATTTTTCACTTCCGGGTCTTTTTTTATCTGCAAAAGAAGAGAACATATTAGAGCAGCTGGCTGTATAAGATTGCCGTGTCATCAAGAGGTACCAATATCATTCGCTCATACGATAGGGTTGGCTGGCTAGTGATATTTTTTCACTCTCTCTTTCTCTTTCCTCTCATTTACCTAGGAGTATGTGAAGAGCTTGGGCATTTGTTTCCTTCCACTATGTGGCCGATGCCATATTTCGCAAAAGTATGCCACATAATACGCATCGATGTCAAATCAAAAGATTTTGGCACCGCTCTCGCGATGTGAGAGAGTTGCACCACTATGCACACAGACCCACATGTATAAACAAATCAATCAAACCAACTACACCAGCCTCTCACTCTCCCAAACAAGTATTGTTTTATTGCCTCGGTCCTTTCTCTCCCCCACGCAAGTGTTTTTTCACTGCGTGAGTTAATTTGGCACAAGAGCAAAGTAGGTGATCCAGATTGGGGCACCAGGTGAGCAATGGAGGGGCATCGATGCCAAATGCATCACAAGAGAATTTGGCACGTGTTTTGGCCTACATAGTGGAGGGCCGTTATAGCCCACTTTTGTACTACCTCTTATTTAGTATAAAATTTTGACCATAGATTTACGTAAGAAAATGCCAATGCATGTCACTAAAAATTACACCATTTGAAATTATGTTCAAATACGAATCCAACGATATAGTTCTTAGTGACATGCATTAACATTTTGTCCATTAAATCTATGGTCAAATTCTAATACTACAAAATAGGAAGAGTAAACCAGGACGGAGGTAGTACTTGCTCTTAGGGTAACCATAGAGTTACTGGAGTAGTCTAAGTTACTTTCCACTATGACTAGCCTAGGCTACTATAGTAGTACAACAAAAAAACGATGCAGGTGATCACGTGAGAAAAAATACTAAAAACATTTCTTTCGGTGCAGTGCATAGATGCAGTTTTGAACACTACACTTGTCATCATAATTTGGGAAAATTACGAAAAATTTGAGCTACGTTGTGATTACCGTTTACTAATAGGAAAGAATTTCACCTCGATGAGTAGATTCTCCGTGCACGGAAAGCATGTAAGGAATCCAACAACTTGATCCAGATTGGGGCCGATAGATTTTATTGCCAAGATCTTCACTGTGCGCATAGACTGGGTCAAGCTTGTGGGAATCATTTTCTGAAGACGGTCGTAAATACATCAAGAAGAAATTAAAAAAAATGGGAATTTCAAGAAGACGGAGAAGAAGATGAGTGTTGTACCTGAACGATTCCGGATCCAATAAAGAGTTTGGAGAATTTGGCAGACGAGTGCACCAACGCTGTCAATTTCGGCGCGTCAATGACCCTGATTTTTGTTGGACCTTCTAGATCTGATACAAGCAATCTCTCAAGGAAAGGCACATTCTCAATGACCATAACGTGGAACAGCTGGAGTGATCTCTTCCCAATTGATGTCTTGTTGCGGGGCCAGCAAGACACATAAATCCATCGGAGATTCGTCGAGGCGATGTGGAGGCTAATGAACCCGTGGATCTGCTCAAGACGAAGGTACTCGAGCGCAGTACAGCTGCGGAGCAGGTGCTCCATAGCCTTCTTCGAGATGACAACGTCGAAGAGGTCGAGCTGCTTGAGTTGAGGGAGCAGAAGGGCGGGCGCGACATTAATCTAGGGAAGATAGCAGGAGTTGAAGCTAGCGCGGCGCAGCGTTGGCGCGAGGCGGAGCACGGACGGCGTCAGAGATCGACATCGTCCAGCTTCAAAGCTGAGCTCCTCGAGCTGATCTAGGGCGGGGGATAAGAACCACTCGTCGAACTTGGGTTGAACCTTGCAGTTGGTACTGAACATGTGGATGTCAAGGCGTCTGGCTGGCCCAGAGTGCGATGAAAGCATCTTGGAGACTGCGGCCATGCGTTTGCAATCCCCGTCGCAGAGGCAGCTATCGACGGTGAGGTTGAGGGGGACGCGGAGCCAGAGGGGGCGCCACCGCCGGGAGAGCAGGGCGGTCCGCACGACAGATTTGGTGGGGAGGAGGCCCATGATGATGAGCAGCATGTCGTCTGGGAGGCTACTGATGAAGTCTAGGCTCGCCGGATGTGGTTTTGGCTCGAGCCGCCTCTGTTTGTTGGCTGCCTCACCGTCCATCTCAACCGGCGGCGGCGCCGGTGTACACGTGTGCTGGTGTGTTGTGTGCTGGGTGTGCGCGAGTGCGTCCTTCTGTGCATGCCGCCGCGCAGTGGTGAATTGTGCGTGAGTGCGTCCTCCACGTGGAAGAAGTGTGTCCTCAATGCGCCCTCAATTTACTAGCGTGCGGGGTGCTACCCCGAGTGGTTTCAACTTTGTTTACTTCACCGCGTGTCAGATGGGCCTCTAGTTTACTTATTTTCACCCACTGCCACATGGGCCAGCACACGAAGATACAGAACACGAGTGGACAAGGCAGCATGTGGACTTGTTGACCGGTCAACTAAACAATATACGGAGCTATACGCTGACACAGTGAGTGTATAATCCGTTGGTATAGAGTGTTCGTGTGAGAGGGGAGGCCCGTGAGAGATAGCAGAGAGAGAGAGAGAAAGAGCTACTCCCTTCGTTCGATAATGTAGTTCCAACATTTTTTTTAAAGTCAAACTTTTGAAACTTTTACCAAGTTTATAAAGAAATTACTTATATCTACAATACCAAAGATAAATGATAGTATGAAGTAAGTACATGTTGTGATGAATCTAATGATCTTTCCAGATGTAAATGTTTTTCTCCACATATACCTGGTCAAACTTTTCTGAGGTTTGACTTTTCAAAACATTCATATGCTTATGGACGTGAGAGAGTCCCTAACTAGAGAGAGAGAAAGAGAGAGAGTGAAATAGAAAGAGTGAGTGAAAAAAGTGTGTGTGCCTGTGTGACAGAGACATGGACAACACTCGATAAAAGTCAAGAAAAAACGTGTGTGCCTTATGCAAACATATCACACATGCATCTTCGACAACGGAAGCAAGGTGAGGAGATAGTGTGTGGTTGTTTTCAACCGAGAGAGCAAGACCCCTAGCACGTGGCCAAGAGGGGTCTGACAAACAAGGGAGAGAGGTCGAGAGAGACGTACGGAGAAAATGCAGACATGGGGAGGAGAGAGTGTATGTTTGTCATAGAGAGATCCCCTGGAAATCGTGATGGGACTACATGGGTGGGAAATCGAGTGACAAGGTGTGTGCGCGATAGAAGATACCACGAGAGATGTCGAGATAGACGTATGGATGGAAGGAGACAATACGTGTGTTCCTGATGGCTAGTGAGAGATAATCACACTTAGGGGGGAGTGCTTGCGCCTATGATGGAGTGAGGATTATGGTACTTATTAGGGGGGTGCGTGTCACATAGAGAGAGAACAAGGGCAGGGAGTGTTGGATGGGTCTATATGTATAGCGCGAGCAAGACATGTGTATGTGTGAACCAGGGAGATATAAAGTTTGAGAGAGATTGAGGAGCCCCGATAAGGCTAAGTGGTGCGTCAGATAGCTGAGAGGGGGAAAGCGATATTCCATCTGCTCGATAATGCAGTGCATGTAATTTTTTTAGAAGTCAAACAATGGAAACTTTGATCAGGTTTACACAAATGTTATTTATATCTTCAATACCAAAGATACATCATACGAAACTACATCTCATGGTGAATCTAATGGTATATGTTTGTTGTTCCAGATGTAATTGTGTTTCTCCACGTACATGGTCAAACTTTGTGATGTTTGACTTTTCAATAAATCGATATGCTATGGACCGAGGAGAGTGCCTAAGTCGAGAGGGATCAAGTGCGTGTGAAGGAGAATGAGTAAGTGTGCAAAAGGAGTATGTGTGTGAAAGAGAAAGTGACAACAAACGATAAATTAGAGAGAGTGTGTGTTTTTTCGTTTCTTAGGCGAACATATCACGCATGCATATCTGAGATAGAAAAGCGAGGCGAGGAGATATACGAAGATAGCTAGTGTGTGATTGTTTGCAACGGAGAGAGACACCCCTATAGCACATGTCCAATAGAGGTCTGGCCAACAAGGAACAAAGGTCGAGAGGGACACATGGAGAACATGGACGCATGGGGAGGGCGAGAGGGTGTGTTTGTGATAGAGAGACCCCCTCGAGATCGTGAGGGGACTATATGGGTGGGAGATCGAGGGAGGTGCGTGCGCGATAGAAAGATGCCCCGGGAGAAATCGAGATAGACCAGGCACATGTTTGTGATGGAGACTAAGATTAGCTAGTCATATACATATAGTGGGGACTGCGTGTGCCTACAATTGAGTGAGAGACCATCATACTTGGCTAGCTAGGCATGAGATTGTGTGTGTGTGTGCGTGTGAGATGGAGAGTGAACGAGGCAGAGAGATAGAGTTTTAGATGGGCCTATCGAGTGCGAGTGAGATATGTATGTGTATGTGTGACCCAGGTAGATGGAGAGTTTGAGAGAGGGGGGGGGGAAGAGCTCCGAGACGACAGAGTGGTGCGTGAGAGAGTTACGGGCAACGAGCCAAGGAATTTGTGTGCGTACGATGAGTGCACCCAAGATATCTAGCTTGGACTAGAGAATCATACATAGTGTGCGAGAAAGACCTATACATGGAGTATATATGCATGCGAACTAGAAAGAACCGCCCCCCCCACACACACACACAAAGAGAGAGAGAGAGAGATGGAGAGAAAGAGAGAGGACCAACAAGGTTTGTGTGTTGGATGCGTGCGACAGAATTGAAGATTCTCGGCGAGAGAGAGAGAGAGAGCAGGAGTCCGGGAGAGGAGGAGGTCGCGTTTTATGCATCAAAGACTGATATAAACCTTGTTCCGATATAAACTTTGTCGGTGTGGAACGACACCTATGGGATCACAAGAATCCCTACTACGGTTGCCGGGGCGCGGGGTTGCGAGAAGAGCAGGGTTAGTAGCCAGCACAAGGATCGTTTACCCAGGTTTGGGCCGCGAGGATGCGTAAAACCCTAGTCCTGCTTTGGTGGGTGTATTTCAGAGAGTTCTTGAGCTCTCGAACTAGCTGTGGTCAGTGTGTGGTTCAAAAGAGCCGAATCCTTCTCCAGTATGCCATGGGCCTCCTTTTATAGTCAAAAGGGGCTGCCACAGTGGCACACAGGAGGTGGAAAGGCGTATAGTGCCCTGAGCTTATCGCTCGTATAACAGGACAGCGTAGCTTAGGTGTCCCCTTGCTTTATTGGGGATGGGGCGAGGCCCGTCCTGTCCGTCGCCGCTCCTCCTCGCTTTGACACGTGCCCTGGCCAGTGAGGCGTGTGGTGTCATGTAGGCAGGCAGGCAGCTAACGTGGTGCAGTGGCGGAGCCTTCACGAAGATCTGCATGCCGCCACGCTGGTGCTCGATGAGTTGGCCTTGGAGCTGCATGTTGCCACGCAGGTGCCCGCCCAGCTGGTTGGGCTGGCAGCTGCATGTTAACGACGGTGGAAGTTTGGTTGGCGTGGGCTTGGTGGTGGCCCTACTGGCATCCTTGGTGAGGGCCTTGCCGGGTGGCCCGGCAAGGGTCTTGCCATGGCGTGCTGTCGTCCCCGGCAAGGGCCTTGCCGGGGGTCTGGTGGTCTTCCTCGGCGAGGATCTTGCTGAGGATCGTCGTCTTCTAATCCTCATCTGATCTTGAATATGTCTTCACAAAGATCTGCATGCCACCACGGAGGTGCCTGCCGAGCCCTGGCCCAACGTGGATGATGGCGTCGGGGACCGTGGGCTCAAGGGTGGCTCGCTCTGTTGGTGTGGGGCGATTTGTCCCGGCAAGGATCTTGCCGGGGCTGCTGAGGCTACCCCGGCAAGGGTCTTGCCGGGGGAACCTGCTTTGTACCTCTGCTCTTTGTGGTCTTGGCCTTGGCGTTGCTCTTTTTATCTTGGGCTTTGGTCTTACCTTGGCTCACCTCCCCTGTTCTGCATGGCGTGACCGTAGGCGCGGCTCCGACTGCCCGTGCATAGCTATAGGGGTACAAAAACGCACCCCTCTTTTTGTACACCGACAGGAGCCCCCGGGCCTGGGCCACACATAAGCACGATACGTTGTTGGGCCAGGCCCAAAAACGGTGCGCGGGCAGGCGGGGCGTTTTTACCGCGGTATAACTTTTCGCGCGCGGCGCTTCCCACGACCAGCGCGTGCAGCACGGCGTGGAGGGGTGTGCGTGACGTGGGCGGCATGCATGGGGCAGTTCCTGCACGCATGCGTCACATCGTAGTAAATGGGCAGCGCGACCCGCGGCTTCCCCATAAAAAGGGATAACCGCGGGCGCACTGTTCCTTTTACCCTTCGCGCAACCCCAATCTCGGAAACCTCCGCCTGCCTTCCTCTTCTTCTCCAAGCTTCGTTCCTGCTCGCCGCCGCTGCGCTTCCGCCACCCTCTGTCCTGCCCTCCTCTCCCAGCCGCCATGGCGACAAAATCCACCAAGGGCTAGGGAGTGGCCAAGGACGCCGGAGCCGCGGAGCCGCCGGAGAGTGCGCTGGCGGTGCAGCGGACGCAGTCCCCCTTCTTCCCCTCGACAGTTGACGTGTACGAGCTTCGGGACTCCTTCAGGCCCCCGTGGGGAGTGAAAACGGGGGGGGGGAGAATTCGGGGCATCTAGCCACGCGTGTCATCCCCGCCGACTGCGCCGAGGCTGCCCCAAATCGGTACCCCTTTTTTGTCGATTATTTTTCCTGCGGGCTCTGTCCTCCCTTCTCCGATTTCTTCAGCGATGTCATGCATACCTTTGGCTTCCGCCACCTGGATTTTACTCCGAATGCGGTGGCGTGCATGGCCCTTTTCGCGCATCTCTGCGAGGGCTTCGCCAGGGTGCACCCCAACACGGCGCTCTTCCGCCATTACTTCTCCCCTCGGATCCAACCAGGGGGCGCCATCTCCGGTTGCTTCGCCTGGGTCTCAAGATCCAAGGGAGCGTATCCGGAGGGCACCATGAAGGAGAGGTGGGAAGAATGGCGGGGCCAGTGGTGCTGGATCGAGGAGAAGGACCCGCCGGCGTTCTGCGAAGCTCGCCGGGCGCCGCCGGTCCGCAAAAGCGATTGGAGCGACGTCGATGCTGACGACGAGAAGCTCACGGTCACCACCACCAGGATCCTCCGGCTCACCGAGGTCGGCCTCACCGTTGAGATGATCGGGGCGGACTTCATCCGCCGCCGGATCGCTCCACTGCATAACAAGGGGAGGCCAGCCTGGCTCTTCACGAACCCCGCCGACATCATGCGGCTTCGTCCCGGCCTCGACCAAAATTTCACAGTGATGGGGCACGCCCATTTCTGCCAGCGGCTCTTCCAGCTTGACGTGGGCCACGACGGCGAGGTCAAGCGGACCGGCAAGGTCGCGAGGGCCGCCGCGAAGGCCGGCAAGGTCCTCAAGGGGCCTCTGTTCAACTGCCAACAGGGGTGCTCCCGTTGTGCAATAACTCGCGCCGGTCCGACATCATTGCCATGATGCTGGACTGCAACGCGCATGGCCCTTACCCGAGCTGGAAGGAGCCGAAGGACGCCGAGGTGCAGCAGTTCTTTGACACTCTGCACGAGGGGTACGTCAACGCCGACGCCGAGCAGCTGCTTGTCGAGGACACCACCCAGGCGGAGCTGGACTACATCGCCACCAGGGCGAGGGAGGCACAACTTGCCAAGGAGGCCGGCAGCGTCGGCGGTGTGGAGGACAAGGCCGCGATGGCCGCGGAGGAGGAGGAGCTCGCCCGGTGGGCGGCGGCCGCCGGGGGAGCCAGCAGCGCCGGCACCGAGGCTCCTCTGGTTGAAGATGTGACCGGCGAGTCGTCGTCGGAGGAGGCCGAGACCGCAGGCACGACGCCGGCTATGGGGAGAGGGCGAGTCCTGCGGCGGGCCAGTTCCGGCGAGCCGGTCCGGCCCGGAAAGGCTGCTCGGCCACAGCTGACCTTGGAGGGGTCCGGGCGCCACACGAGGGCCGCAGCGGCAAAGAAGCCGGCGAAGGCCGCAGTGAAGAAGAAGACAGCCGCCCCTTCTTCGTCCACGCGTGTTCGGACACCACCTCCTTCTCCTCCTCCGGCGGATGTTGATACGTAGGTTACTTTCGATTATGGATTCCTCAGCCCGAGGAGGAAGAGGAAAACAGCAGAGGAGGAGGCGGACGACGAGTAAGTATCTGGTTCCTTTTCGTTATCTCTGCCTCCTCAATTTGTGTTGCTCATCTTGACTTGTCTTCGTCTTTGCAGGGACGTGGAGACGCTGGCCCAGAGAGTGAAGAGGGCCAAGGTCTCGGCGGGTGGCCAGCCCCCAGTTGGTACTTCAAGGGCGCCACTGGTGGTGTTGAGCAGCCCGGACAGCAGCCCCCGGCATAGCCCCCAGCTTAAGTTCATCACTCTTCCCCTATCGACATGTGTTAGGGGCACGACACTTTGGTGCTGACCATGCCAGGTATGCAGGAGGAGAGCAGCAGCAGGAGGAGCCACAGAGGGCTACTGCCAACACGCCGCCCCCATTGACCACGCCGCCCCGAGGAGCGTCCCCGGAAAGGGCGCCAGGCACCGAGCCCATGCACATGGAAGAGGAGGAGGAGAACTTGGGCGCCGATGGCTTTGCCTCGACGCCAAATGTTGGCGGGGAGGGGACTTCCGTTTCCCAGCCGGGTACTGGCACAGGTAAGTCGTTTGCCATTTGTCCCTGCTTCTTTTTCTTTCCGGCTCTTGGTCCTGGCCTTGCCTCACCCCTTCTTCGCCGTCCAGATTCCTCCTCCGTGAACCCAGAGGCAATGGACGTCGCCAAGGCCGCAGAGGCGGACGCCGAGAAGATCGCCGCCGAGGAGGCCGCCAAGGGCGCAGCTGAGGGCGGCGCCAAGGGGCCTACCGGGGAGGCCGGCAAGGCTGCCGCTGAAGAGACCGGCAAGAGGCCTGCCGGAGAGGCCGGAGGGGCCGCTCCTGAGGAGGAGGAGGTGGCTGATGACCAGCCTTCCTCTTCTGCTGCTTCCGGCTCCAGCAAGTACCTAAGGGTGAGCGACAACTTGTTCGTCCACCTTCCAGGCGCGTCGAGCACCAGGACACCTGTTGAGGGAGAGGTGTTCGACGATGAAGTGCTTGCCGCTGCCGGGCTTGAAGTCGTCGAGGAGCCGATTGTTGGTGGCGATGGTTCGCAGGAAGAGCGGCTCCTCCACGCCATGGGCGCCAGCTTCCGGAAGCTCCAGGCGCTCCACCGCGCCCGCCTGGACAAGGCTAAGTCCAGGACGGCGGTGGTGGAGAAGGCGGAGGCGGACCTCCAGAAGCACGTTGCCGAGACGCAGGACTGGTTCCGCGGGCCCACAAGGAGCTCAAGGCTGCCTAGGGCGAGCTGGCCAAGCGCGACGTGGAGCTCACCATGAAGCTCGCCGACGTCGAGAAAGCTCAAGAACGGCGAAGAACTTGGTCGCGGCCGCCGAAGCCGCCCGGACCCAGCACGAGGCCGTGCTGAACTCCCAGGAGGAGGACCTCGCTGCATGCAAGGAGAAGCTTGCCGCCATGCTTCGCGGCAAGGATGCAGAGGTGGAGAAGCTTGTGTTGCAGCGGAACAGTGAGCTGGAGCAGAGGCACAAAGAGGCACTCAATGCCCAGGCCCAGGTTCAAGCCGGCAAGGTGGAGGAGTTGGAGGCGGAGCGTGACGGGCTGAAGGAGCAGGCCCTGAAGCTGTCCTAGGAGAAGGACATGCTTAACAGTGCCCTGACAGAGGCGCAGGGCGCGGTCGTCAGCAAGGATGGGGAGCTCTCCGAGGCCAACAACTCCATCAAAGACCTCAAGCTGAAGCTGGAGGGTCTCGAGAAGGTGCTGTCGGAGGCCAAAACCCGAGAGGGGACCCTGGCCAAGGAGTTGAAGGCCGAGAAGCAGTTGCGGAAGAACGAGGGCCTCAACTTCGCGGATCACGTGGAGGGCGAGAACCGTTGACTCGAGCGCCTCGCCACCGTCGCCAACCAGGCCGCCGCGCAGTTGGCCATCATGGGGATGTCGGACGTGAGGTATGTCCCGGGGCGGAGCGTGAGTGCCAATTGCAGCTGACCATGTTCTTTGAGAAGGTTGTCGGCGCTCTAGAGCGGCTCCACGCCAACCGGGCGGCCTCACTTGCCGATGAGTCCCGAAGGCTTTGCCAGGGTGCCATGACCAAGGTTCTCACCAAGGTTGCGCACTGGTACCCCGACCTCGACTTCGACGCCGCGGTGGAGAGCTTGCCGGAGGGTACTGACCTCGCGCCGCTCAGGGAGCACATCAAGCCCATCATCAGCCGAGTCGGCAAAATTCAGAGGGTGGAGGGCCAGCGCCGGGATTAGGCACCCCATTCTTTATCGCCGCTGCAGGTTCACAACCAAGACAATCGCTATCTCTAGTTAGAACCGCAGCAATAATTCGATGTAATATAACTCTGCAGCACTTTCAGTATTATGCATGTTATTTTCCTGTTCGATTTTTCTGTGTGTGTTCACCCTACGTTAATTGGGTAGGTTCGCCGGCGCGTAAACCCAGGGCGCGCAAACCACCTTGTCGCCCCTAGCGCGGCCGCCCGAACTGTGGAGCTTGACTCGATTCAGAATCGGGAGCGTTGCCAGGCGCGGAAGGCTACCCCGCCATTCTCGACGCGGCCGCTTGAGCTATTGAGCATACTCGAAACAGGACAAGGGCGTTGCCAATCGCGGGAGGGCCCCCATGCGTGCAGGTTTCTCACACATAGGCAAAATCTCCGAGGACGATAACCTTATAGAAAGAAGGAAATAACTCAAAGCTCTGAATGGCTTAGCTTTTCTGTCGCCACGCCGGCGTCGTTCTTCCGGCCGCCTTCTTCTCAGGAGCCAGAGCGATGAAGAAATGCTAGGCTAGCTACTAGGCTAGATTCTCACAACTGCGCCCCCTACCTGGCGTGCCAAAGATGTCGGTGTCGAACGACACCTATGGGATCACAAGAATCCCTACAACGGTTGCCGGGGCGCGAGGTTGCGAGTCGAGCAGGGTTAGTAGCCAGCACAAGGATCGTTTACCCAGGTTCGGGCCGCGAGGATGCGTAAAACCCTAGTCCTACTTTGGTGGCTGTATTTCAGAGAGTTCTTGAGCTCTCGAACTAGCTGTGGTCATTGCGTGGTTCGAAAGAGCCGAATCCTTCTCCAGTATGCCATGGTCCTCCTTTTATAGTCGAAAGGGGCTGCCACAGTGGCACACAGGAGGTGGAAAGGCGTACAGTGCCCTGAGCTTATCGCTCGTATTACAGGACAAGACGCATTTAATGAGTAGCTTAGGTGTCCCCTTGCTTTATTAGGGACGGGGGCGAGGCCCGTCCCGTCCGTCGCCGCTCCTCCTCGCTTTGACACGCGCCCTGGCCAGTGAGGCGTGTGGTGCCATGTAGGCAGGCAGGCAGCTGAGGTGGTGCAGTGGCGGAGCCTTCACGAAGATCTGCATGCCGCCACGTGCTACCTCTTGAGCACTGCGTTGGTTTTCCCTTGAAGAGGAAAGGGTGATGCAGCAAAGTAGCGTAAGTATTTCCCATAGTTTTTGAGAACCAAGGTATCAATCTGGTAGGAGGCTACGCGCGAGTCCCTCGCACCTACACAAAGAAAATAAATCCTCGCAACCAACGCGATAAGGGGTTGTCAATCCCTTCACGGTCACTTACGAGAGTGAGATCTGATAGATATGATAGGATAATATTTTTGGTATTTTTATGATAAAGATGCAAAGTAAAATAAAAGCAAAGTAAAAAAGCAAAGGAAATAACTAAGTGTTGGAAGATTAATATGATGAAGATAGACCCAGGGGACATAGGTTTCACTAGTGGCTTCTCTCAAGAGCATAAGTATTTTACAGTGGGTGAACGAATTACTGTTGAGCAATTGACAGAATTGAGCATAGTTATGAGAATATCTAGGTATGATCATGTATATAGGCATCACGTCCGAGACAAGTAGACCGACTCCTGCCTGCATCTACTACTATTACTCCACTCATCGACCGCTATCCAGCATGCATCTGGAGTATTAAGTTCATGAAAACAGAGTAACGCCTTAAGTAAGATGACATGATGTAGAGGGATAAATTCATGCAATATGATAAAAAAAACACCATCTTGTTATCCTCGATGGCAACAATACAATACGTGCCTTGCTGCCCCTACTGTCACTGGGAAAGGACACCGCAAGATTGAACCCAAAGCTAAGCACTTCTCCCATTGCAAGAAAGATCAATCTAGTAGGCCAAACCAAACTGATAATTCGAAGAGACTTGCAAAGATAACCAATCATACATAAAAGAATTCAGAGAAGATTCAAATATTGTTCATAGATAATCTTGATCATAAACCCACAATTCATCGGTCTCAACAAACACACCGCAAAAAGAAGATTACATCGAATAGATCTCCACGAGAGAGGGGGAGAACATTGTATTGAGATCCAAAAAGAGAGAAGAAGCCATCTAGCTACTATCTATGGACCCGAAGGTCTGAAGTAAACTACTCACACTTCATCGGAGAGGCTATGGTGTTGATGTAGAAGCCCTCCGTGATGGATGCCCTCTCCGGCAGAGCTCCGGAACAGGCCCCAAGATAGGATCTCGTGGGTACAGAAGGTTGCGGCGGTGGAATTAGGTTTTTGGCTCCGTATCTGATCGTTTGGGGGTACGTAGGTATATATAGGAGGAAGGAGTACGTCGGTGGAGCAACAGGGGGCCCACGAGGGGGGAGGGCGCGCCCTGGGGGGGTAGGCGCGCCCCCTACCTCGTGGCCTCCTCTTTTGTTTCTTGACGTAGGGTCCAAGTCTCCCGGATCATAATCTTCCTAAAAATCACGTTCCCAAAGGTTTCATTCCATTTGGACTCTGTTTGATATTCCTTTTCTGCGAAACTCTGAAATAGGCAAAAAAACAGCAATTCTGGGCTGGGCCTCCGGTTAATAGGTTAGTCCCAAAAATAATATAAAAGTGAATAATAAAGCCCAATAATGTCCAAAACAATAGATATATAGCATGGAGCAATCAAAAATTATAGATACGTTGGAGACGTATCAAGCATCCCCAAGCTTAATTCCTGCTCGTCCTCGAGTAGGTGAATGATAAAAGCAGAATTTTTGATGCGGAGTGCTACTTGGCATAACTCCAATGTAATTCTTCTTAATTGTGGTATGAATTTTCAGATCCGAAAGATTCAAGACAAAAGTTTAATATTGACATAAAAATAATAATACTTCAAGCATACTAACAAAGCAATCATGTCTTCTCAAAATAACATGGCCAAAGAAAGTTATCCCTACAAAATCATATAGTCTGGCTATGCTCTATCTTCACCACACAAAGTATTTAAATCATGCACAACCCCGATGACAAGCCAAGCAATTGTTTCATACTTTTGACATTTTCAAACTTTTTCAATCTTCACGCAATACATGAGCGTGAGCCATGGACATAGCACTATATGTGGAATAGAATGGTGGTTGTGGAGAAGACAAAAAGGGAGAAGATAGTCTCACATCAACTAGGCGTATCAACGGGCTATGGAGATGCCCATCAATAGATATCAATGTGAGTGAGTAGGGATTGCCATGCAACGGATGCACTAGAGCTATAAGTATATGAAAGCTCAACAACGGAAACTAAGTGGGTGTGCATCCAACTCGCTTGCTCACAAAGACCTAGGGCATTTTGAGGAAGCCCATCATTGGAATATGCAAGCCAAGTTCTATAATGAAAAAATCCCACTAGTATATGAAAGTGATAAAATGAGAGACTCTCTATCATGAAGATCATGGTGCTAATTTGAAGCACAAGTGTGGTAAAAGGATAGTAACATTGTCCCTTCTCTCTTTTTCTCTCATATTTTTTATTTTATTTGGGCCTTTTCTCTTTTTTTATGGCCTCTTTTTTTCGTCCGGAGTCTCATCCCGACTTGTGGGGGAATCATAGTCTCCATCATCCGTTTCCTCACTTGGGACAATGCTCAAAAAATGATGATCATCACACTTTTATTTTCTTACAACTCAACAATTACAACTCGATACTTGGAACAAAATACGACTCTATATGAATGCCTCCGGCGGTGTACCGGGATATGCAATGAATCAAGAGTGACATGTATGAAAGAATTATGAACGGTGGCTTTGCCAAAAATACGGTGTCAACTTCATGATCATGCAAAGCAATATGACAATGATGGAGCATGTCATAATAAACGGAACAGTGGAAAGTTGCATGGCAATATATCTTGGAATGGCTATGGAAATGCCATGATAGGTAGGTATGGTGGTTGTTTTGAGGAAGGTTTGTGGTGGGTGTATGATACCGGCGAAAAGTGCGCGGTATTAGAGAGGCTAGCAATGGTGGAAGGAAGAAAGGTGTGTATAGTCCATGGACTCAACATTAGTCATAAAGAACTCATATACTTATTGGAAAAATCTACAAGTTATCAAAGCAAAGTATTACGCGCATGCTCCTAGGGGGATAGATTGGTAGGAAAAGACCATCGCTCGTCCCCGACCGCTACTCACAAGGAAGACAATCAATAAATAAATCATGCTCCGACTTCATCACATAATGGTTCACCATACGTGCATGCTACAGGAATCACAAACTTTAACACAAGTATTTCTCAAATTCACAACTACTCAACTAGCATGACTCTAATATCACCATCTTCATATCTCAAAACAATTATCAAGCATCAAACTTTTCTTAGTATTCAACACACTCATAGGAATTCTTACAAATCTTGTATGCTTAGCATATTATGATTATTTAAGCAAATTACCATGCTATTTAAGACTCTCAAAATAATCTAAGTGAAGCATGAGAGATCAATAGTTTCTATAAAACAAATCCACCACCGTGCTCTAGAAGATATAAGTGAAGCACTAGAGCAAAACTATATAGCTCAAAATATATAAGCGAAGCACATAGAGTATTCTAACAAATTCCAAATCATGTATGGCTCTCTCAAAAGGTGTGTACAGCAAGTATGATTGTGGTAAACTAAAAAAGCAAACACTCAAATCATACAAGACGCTCCAAGCAAAACACATATCATGTGGTGAATAAAAATATAGCTCCAAGTAAACTTACCGATGGAAGTAGACGAAAGAGGGGATGCCTTCCGGGGAATCCCCAAGCTTTGGCTTTATGGTGTCCTTAGATTATCTTGGGGGTGCCATGGGCATCCCCAAGCTTAGGTCTTGCCACTCCTTGTTCCATAATCCATCAAAATCTTTCACCCAAAACTTGAAAACTTCACAACACAAAACTTAACAGAAAATCTCGTGAGCTCCGTTAGCGAAAGAAAAAAAAGACCACTTCAAGGTACTGTAATGAACTCAATTTTTATTTATATTGGTGTTAAACCTACTGTATTCCAACTTCTCTATGGTTTATAAACTCTTTTACTGGCCATAGATTCATCAAAATAAGCAAACAACACACGAAAAACAGAATCTATCAAAAACAGAACAGTCTGTAGTAATCTGTAACTAACGCAAACTTCTGGAACTCCAAAAAATCAGAGAAAATAGGAAGGCCTAGACAATTTGTTTATTGATCAGGAGCAATTGGAATAACTATTTTATCACGTTCTGGTGACTTTTAACAATTATTTTCGTGAACAGAAAGTTTCTGGAAATTTCTGCAAGATCAAATAACTATCATCCAAGAAGATCCTATAGGTTTAACTTGGCACAAACACTAATTAAAACACAAAAACACATCTAACCAGAGGCTAGAACAAATATTTATTCCTAAACAGAAGTAAAAAAGCAAAAAAATAAAAATAAAATTGGGTTGCCTCCCAACAAGCGCTATCGTTTAACGCCCCTAGCTAGGCATAAAAGCAAGGATAGATCTAGGTATTGCCATCTTTGGTAGGAAATTCTTCAATGAGGCATCTACCATCCTTAGGAATTTCTTTCCTTTTATTGATTATCAAACTTTTAGGCACAAGATCGAAAAATTCATTTGCAATAAATGGTTCCTTAATGATAGCAAAAAGATTGGGATGAATGCTTATAGATTTGAGATCCGCAGTTTCCTTACTAGAGGATTCACCCTTGTTTTTACGAACATACATAAGCTTGGCAATTTTAGTAGGACTTGGAGTATTCTTAACGGAAGGAAAAGCGGTTCCCAAGTTGGTAATGATATCCTCAAGTTTATCGATCCTAGTGGAATCCTGATTTATTTTCTAATTAACTATGGGTTCCTTTTCTTTAATATTTTTCAAGGTGACTCCTACTTTAGATCCATATTGAGTGATTCGATTGTGGATCTTTTTATCCAAATTTTCAATTAAATCTACGGCAGCAACCTTATTTTCAATAATTTCAAGTCTTTGCATTACATGCTCCAAAGTTAACATAGTTCCATTAACCAAAAGGGGCGGTGAGCCACACAAATCTATCATAGCATTATAAGAATCAAAAGTATGGCTACCCAAGAAATTGCCTCCGGTAATGGTATCAAGGATATATATATACCAAGGATTAGCACCTACATAAAAATTGCGGAAAAGAACGGAAGTAGATTGCTTCCTGGTAGATCTATTTTGAGCATTGCAAATTCTATACCAAGCGTCTTTTAGATTTTCTCCCTCCCTTTGCTTAAAATTTAGAACTTCATTCTCGGGAGACAACGGCGAAGATAGAAGACTAGCCATAACAGCGAGAAAAAGGCAAAAGGAAAATAGAGGGCAAATAAAACGGCAAGGGTGAAGTGGGGAGAGGAAAACAAGAGGCAAATGGCAAATAATGTAATGCGGGAGATAAGGGATTATGATGGGTACTTGGTATGTTGACTTTTGCATAGACCTCCCCGGCAACGGCGCCAGAAATCCTTCTTGCTACCTCTTGAGCACTGCGTTGGTTTTCCCTTGAAGAGGAAAGGGTGATGCAGGAAAGTAGCGTAAGTATTTCCCTCAGTTTTTGAGAACCAAGGTATCAATCCAGTAGGAGGCTACGCGCGAGTCCCTCACACCTACACAAAACAAATAAATCCTCGCAACCAACGTGATAAGGGGTTGTCAATCCCTTCACGGTCACTTACGAGAGTGAGATCTGATAGATATGATAGGATAATATTTTTGGTATTTTTATGATAAAGATGCAAAGTAAAATAAAAGCAAAGGAAATAACTAAGTGTTGGAAGATTAATATGATGAAGATAGACCCGGGGGCCATAGGTTTCACTAGTGGCTTCTCTCAAGAGCATAAGTATTTTACGGTAGGTGAACGAATTACTGTTGAGCAATTGACAGAATTGAGCATAGTTATGAGAATATCTAGGTATGATCATGTATATAGGCATCACGTCCGAGACAAGTAGACCGACTCCTGCCTGCATCTACTACTATTACTCCACTCATCGACCGCTATCCAGCATGCATCTAGAGTATTAAGTTCATGAAAACAGAGTAACGCCTTAAGCAAGATGACATGATGTAGAGGGATAAATTCATGCAATATGATCAAAACCCCATCTTGTTATCCTCAATGGAAACAATACAATACGTGCCTTGCTGCCCCTACTATCACTGGGAAAGGACACCGCAAGATTGAACCGAAAGCAAAGCACTTCTCCCATTGCAAGAAAGATCAATCTAGTAGGCCAAACCAAACTGATAATTCGAAGAGACTTGCAAAGATAAACAATCATACATAAAAGAATTCAGAGAAGATTCAAATATTGTTCATAGATAATCTTGATCATAAACCCACAATTCATCGGTCTCAACAAACACACCGCAAAAAGAAGATTACATCGAATAGATCTCCACGAGAGAGGGGGAGAACATTGTATTGAGATCCGAAAAGAGAGAAGAAGCCATCTAGCTACTAACTATGGACCTGAATGTCTGAAGTAAACTACTCACACTTCATCGGAGAGGCTATGGTGTTGATGTAGAAGCCCTCCGTGATGGATGCCCTCTCCGGCGGAGCTCCGGAACAGGACCCAAGATCGGATCTCGTGGGTACAGAAGGTAGCGGCGGTGGAATTAGGTTTTTGGCACCGTATCTGATCGTTTGGTGGTACGTAGGTATATATAGGAGGAAGGAGTACGTCGGTGGAGCAACAGGGGGCCCACAAGGGTGGAGGGTGCGCCCTGGGGGGGTAGGCGCGCCCCCCTACCTCGTGGCCTCCTCTTTTGTTTCTTGACGTAGGGTCCAAATCTCCCGGATCATAATCTTCCTAAAAATCACGTTCCCGAAGGTTTCATTCCGTTTGGACTCCGTTTGATATTCCTTTTCTGCGAAACTCTGAAATAGGCAAAAAAACAACAATTCTGGCTGGGCCTTCGGTTAATAGGTTAGTCCCAAAAATAATAGAAAAGTGAATAATAAAGCCCAATAATGTCCAAAACAGTACATAATATAGCATGGAGCAATCAAAAATTATAGATACGTTGGAGACGTATCACCACGCTGGTGCTCGATGAGTTGTCCTGGGAGCTGCATGTTGCCACGCAGGTGCCCGCCCAGCTGGTTGGGCTGGCAGCTGCATGTGAACGGCGGTGGAAGTTTGGTTGGCGTGGGCCTGGCGGTGGCCCTGCTGGCGTCCTTGGTGAGGTCCTTGCCGGGTGGCCCGGCAAGGGTCTTGCCGTGGCGCGCTGTTGTCCCAGCAAGGACCTTGCTGGGGGTCTGGTGGTCTTCCTCGGCAAGGATCTTGCCGAGGATCGTCGTCTTCTAATCCTCATCTGATCTTGAATATGTATTCACAAAGATCTGCATGCCACCACGGAGGTGCCTCCCGAGCCCTGGCCCAACGTGGATGATGGCGTCGGGGACCGTGGGCTCAAGGGTGGCTCGCTCTGTTGGTGTGGGGCGAGCTGTCCCGGCAAGGATCTTGCCGGGGCTGCTGAGGCTGCCCCGGCAAGGGTCTTGCCATGGGAACCTGCTTCGTCCCTCTGCTCTTTGTGGTCTTGGCCTTGGCGTTGCTCTTTTTATCTTGGTCTTTGGTCTTACCTTGGCTCACCTCCCCTGTTCTGCTTGGCGTGACCGTAGGCACGGCTCCGACTGCTCGTGCACAGGTATAGGGGTACAAAAACGCACCCCTCTTTTTGTACACCAACTACTTGCATTCAAATATTTAAATTGGAGAACATGTTGTCTGCAATCCACACATGAACGGATATATGCGTATATCAAACAAGTTCATTAATTTGACATTCAACATGTTCATGGAGTACTATAATACTGTACAACATGCTATTCGATTGAGGTGTTCAATTTTGGATTTAGTTCACTATTTTGACCTGGTGAACGAGCTATTTCTTCGAATCGAGATATTTCATTTTGGGTTTGATTCCCTTTTTGAGTGGGTCAACTATTTGTCATATAGTAAATCGCTAGCAACGAGCATGTAAAAACGCATTATTCCCGAGCATCATCTCTCCATCTAAAAAAGAAGTGGCAAGCTAATATTTCTAAATTTGATTCGAATCGACTTGGTAAGGTAGACGTGCATGCTCGTTCTCCCAAATTTTGAACGAACCGTTAAACATCCTCTGCTCGGTGGAATTCGCCCGAGCAAATGACTGGGAGACGCGAAATTACCGTCCTATGTGGGAGACACATTAATTGGCCCGTTGTGCATCGAGGGTAGGTTCGTAACTTCATCCAAGCGCGCCTTCTCCTCGGCCGAAATGACATGTGCCGAATAATTCATAAACCATGGCCGGCAAAACAGGCTCTCCTCGCCCGAAATAGCTCGCGCCCACTATTTCAAAACACACTCTCCTCGCCCGAAATCGCTCGCGCCCACTATATTTCAAAACACGCCCTCCTCGCCCGAAATCGCTCCCGCCCACTATTTGGGGAGAAGCAAAGTTACTCTACTATCCCCGACCTCAGTACACAGACCCAAGCCGAGAAGCCTAAAGGCAGGGGTAGAACTATAACTCCCCCTCACATTTCAGACAAATGCGTCCGTAAAACATGGTTCCACTCCCCACCCAATTCCCCCCATTCATACCTCGTGGGCGCCCAATCACCTTCTCCCCGGAAGCTCCCTGCTCCCGAGCTGCGAAACCTCAGCCCCTCCTCCATGGCGCCCCCACCGCACCAATTTCACAGCCGCCCTCCTCCCTAATGCCGGAGATGCTATCCATTTGCCATCGTGCACTGGGTCGTGTGCCACTTACTCCGTGCTGCTGGAGCTTCCTCGACGACTGCCGCATGAACCGTACCGGAGCCGATTCACCCCCGCCGTTGTTCACGGCACCGGAGCGGCTCCAACTTCGGATCCGTCCAGAATCCCGGCGCTGCTTCCCCGTAGCCATTGACCGTCGCGACATCGTTGTTTCCCTGCCGCCGGTGGCCACCGCAACCACGCCGGCCTCACCGACTCGGCAGCTGGACCTGCCTACTTCACCATGCCGCCAGATAGGTCGCACCCTCATCTCAAATCACTTTATTTAGGCGTCAGTTGTCTGAATTGTTTTTCTGGGCCAATCGATTCCCAATGGGAACCAGCACCCCTTGAGGCGGCGGAGCTCCTAGGCTGCCGGTTGGCTGGTGTCTAACGTAAGGGTACGGGGCCGCAAGTTCGCCGCGGAAGCAGCGCTTAGATGGCTATCTTAGAGTTGCATGGGTTCAAGGTACTGCCGCCACCGGATCTGGATGACGGGGAGTCTTTGTGGATTGGCCCGGGGGCGGCGCAACCACGGCAGTGCGGTGGGGCGGGGAGCGGGGTTTTGGCCGGGGCCACGGACGACGGAGGCAAGCTGCTCTGCCGTTGGCCGCTGGCTCTTCGGGGAACATTCCTAACAGTGTCAGCCGGGAGGCACAAGACGGCCATCAAGTCATCCGGCGTAGATCGGACAGTACCAAAATAAAATAAAATCGTGTGACCCCAATTTAGTCTCAGTCAACAGACGTGTGACCACTCTCGTACCTTACTGTTGATCTCTTAGTGTATTTCTTCAGATCAAAGAGATGTGTCATTCTTAACATTATGCGTTATCTGAATCTTCAGCCACACCGTCTTCCGACTCAACGCAGCTGCTCCAACAAGGGAAGCATACACCAGAAGGGAGCTATAGTCCCCACTCAACAGTTCCCTGCATCGAATGCGCGTGCCCGACATGGACAGCCACAACAACTGCAGGGCCATCGACAAGTCAGCACATGATGCTCACTCCTATGGATGGCGGCCAGATAGGTTGTACCCTCATCTTACTTGTGTGCAACATTTATGACTTTGTTATTCATCTAAGCATGGAAAATAGATTATCACATTTCACTGTATATTCATGCTGATCTCTTACGGGTCTTGTTCAGGAGTTAACGATGTTCCATAGTTCAGCTAAGATACTTGTTCTTTAGGTAACGCTATTCCATAGTTATCATCCATCATCCAATGCTATCCCACAGGCTGGTGATTATAGTATTATACCACTTCTAGTATTACCTATGTTGTTCTTTAATACTTTTGTGTGCCATCTAGTTAATCTCGAGTACAAACGATACATATTCTGTAGCTTTCATCTGTGTTCTCCCTTTAGTTTTTGAGACATGTTGCTGCTAGTTAACCCCAGTCCTACTATTTATGTCGTCTCCTACAGGCACTCATTACATAAATCTAACTACTAGTTGTCTTCCATGCATGTCAGATATAATTGCACACACTCATATATCCACAGGAACCTCACGGAGCAATGTAAAGGCCAATAAACTTGATATCAATGATACCCAATATGATGGAACATGTAAAGGCAGTTCTTCAGAAGACTTGCAGAAAGATGTTGAATCCTCTTCACCCCACAAGGTCCTTGCTCTAACTTGGCCCGTGATATGGGTACAACATGCATATAATGTCCTGGAGTGTATCTACTCTGTTGCAATGCCATGTGCTTAGCATACTGATCATGCATGTAAATATGTCATGCCTTCCTGTTTTTCAGTACCTATTCCATTCATGATAACATGTTTTCAAATTCAAGTACTGTCATTCTACTCTATCGCAATGCCATCTGCTTAATTTGGACATCATGCTTCTGAATATCTTATGCATTGTTATTCATCAGTATGTACTTCATCTGTCTACCATACCATGTTTTTTTACATTGAAGTGCTGTTCTAGTGCTATGTTATAATGCCATCTTAGTTTCCCAATCATACACGTGTATGTTGCCTTAGTTTTTTTGTACGTATTCCGCTAGCATACAGTTTTACATTCAACTAGTGTTTTTTTACTGTGTTGTCCTGTCGTATCCCTAGCTCTTACACCATACTCCCTCCGTCCGGATTACATGTTGCCGAAATGGATAAAAAAGGATGTATCTAGTACTGAAATACGCCTAGACCCATCCATTTTTTCCGGATGGAGGGAATACATGTCAATATGTCATGCCTTTCTATTCTTCAGTACCTATTCCATCTCTCTGATGTAGCATGTTTTATAATTGAAGCAGCATTCTTCTATACAAGGCATGCAAGGGGAAGACGACTATGTTAGAATCTGAAGGGTTACAAACCAGGTCTTTGCAAAAGATCCAAACGCCAGGAGATAATAAACCAACTCCAGTTTTTATAGATACTGCTCCAGCACAGGGAAACCCAACTCCTACTGATAATAAGCATGTTCTAGTGGCCAAAGAAAGAGTCCGCTCCAGTCTAGCAAAAATATGTCAACTCCATTCTAAGAAGCGTGTGCGTATCCTTGCATCATGAAATTTTATAACATGCTGATAATATTTTCTACATGTTTCTTACCCATCTCTCTTTTAGAAAATAAGCTTAACAAATAGAAGAATTTCTGCACTGGTATCGTTTGTGAGGAAAGATTCTTGCAGGAATTCTCTGTACTCCAATGCAGATGTAAGTACCTGTTGTATCACTATATTTTTACATCAGCATGTACTTTGTTAATCGGCGTGAATCCAACCTTTATGTGATCTAAATTTAGTTGTAGCAAAATGAATGATTAAAGGCCACAATGTTGATTTTTGTAAGGAAAACTGCCTGGTAGTTTTGCATCCTGAGCTGCATGAGTGTACTATCTCATATCAGTGGGTTTGATTACTTTGGTTCTGCAGTGGGTTTTCAGTGTTTTCTTACTGTGTTGTCCTGTCGTATCCCTAGCTCTTACATCATACTCCCTCCGTCCGGACTACATGTCGCAGAAATGGATAAAACTGGATGTATCTAGAACTGAAATACGCCTAGACCCATCCATTTATTTCTGGATGGAGGGAATACATGTCAATATGTCATGCCTTTCTATTCTTCAGTACCTATTCCATCTCTGCTGTAGCATGTTTTATAATTGAAGCACCATTCTTCTATATAAGGCATGCAAGGGGAAGACAGCTATGTTAGAATCTGAAGGGTTACAAACCAGGTCTTTGCAAAAGATCCAAACGTCAGGAGATAATAAACCAACTCCTTTTTTCATAGATACTGCTCCAGCATAGAGAAACCCAACTCCCACTAATAATAAGCAGATTCCAGTGGCCAAAGAACTAGTTCGCTCCAGTCCAGCAAAAGAATGTCAACTCCATTCTAAGAAGCATGTGCGTATCCTCGCATCATGAAATTTTATAGCATTCTGATCATATTTTCTACATGTTTCTTACCCATCTCTCTTTTAGAAAATAAGGTTAATTGATAGAAGATTTCCTTCATTGGGATTGTATTCGAGGAAAATATCTTGCGGGAATTCTCTGTGCTCCAATGCTGATGTAAGTACCTATTGTATATCACTATATTTTTACATCAGCATGTATTTTGTTAATCGGCGTGAATCCAACCTTTGTCTGATCTAAAATTAGTTGTAGCAAAATGTTAAAGGCGCCAATGTTGATTTTTGTAAAGAAAACTGCCTGGTAGTTTTGCATACTAAGCTGCATGAGTGTAGTATCTCATAGCATGCACATTACTGAATTGTAGTCCTGCTCTGGTTGCCCATTCATTCATTGTGTCAATGTTTCTTTCGTATTACCTTACCTGGCTGATGATAGCTGTGCCATATTGTGTTAATTTGGTGTTGGCTAATTGCCCAAACGTTCGTTGTGCCAATGTTGCTTTCCTATTATCTGACTTCGCCAATGATAGCAATGCTAGTGTCTTAATTTGGTGCAGGCTGCTGAAGATAAGAAGACAAACTCTGAAAACAGCAAGGCAACCCCATTATTTCTTTCCAATAAATCTAGGCCAGGTAATATGCCAATAACTCATGATTAATCTATTTGGTTCCCCTCCTAATTTATGTTATGATGCAGTGGTCGAGACACTCTCCACTATCAATAATACAAGCCTGCCAAAATCGCCACCTGAATCTGTTCAGTATCCTCTGTCTCGAATGCAACGGAGAAAATGTATGTTTGTGAACCAATTAATGGCTGAAGGAATGATGGAAATGGTGGAGGAATCAGAGGTGCAGAGTCGTGCGACACAACAACTGATCAATGTTTTTAGAGACAGTGTAGCAAAGCAGAAAGAACTTGCCCACATGCTTATGGGCGTCATCCGTGCTGAGGTTGCAGATTGTGACGTTGTAGATCGTTAGGTTCTGTTCATTTATTTGCACTGGCATCAATCTTTGATTGCCTAGTGGATGTAATTTCCTGTAATATATGCTGGATGTGCAACGTTTTTTCCTGTATGCCATACCTTTGCTTGATCGGTTTTGTTCCTGTGCATAATTCTCGTCGTAATGGGCTCAAATTATCTAATTTGGCCTAAAGACATGTACGAACTTTAGTGGGCCCATTAAGTTAATGGGCCGTTAGCAGGCCGAAAGTTAATGGTCGGCCCTCTTAACTCCCGGGTCATTAACAGGCTGACATCAAAGCGGGCAACAGGTGGGCCCAATTGATTTCACGGGCCGTTAACAGGCCGTTACTAAGTTCGGGCTACATATGGCCCAACTATACTGTGGGCCTTTAGAAGGCCGAAAGAGACAGCGGGCTTGTACTGGACCATGAAGAGCATGGGCCGCTAAGAGGCCGAAAGTCAGGTCATATTGTAAATGGCCCAACTGTGTTGTGGGACTTTAGTAGGCCGAAAGAGAAACCGGGCTGGTATTGGACCATGAAGGGCACGTGCCGTTAAAAGGCCAAAACTCAGGTCCGACTGCAAATGGCCCAACTCATTTATGGTCCATTAATAGGCTGAAAGGCACACAGGGCCGGGTATTGGCCACAACGCTTAAATGGGTCGCTAAAAGGCCAAAACTCAGGTCCGACTACAAATGGCCCAACGGATATATGGGCCATCACCAGGCTGAAAGACACACCGGGCCGGAAATTGGCCCAACACTTAAATGGGTCACTAAAAGGCCGAAACTCAGGTCCGACTACAAATGGCCCAACTGATTTATGGGCCATCAACAGGCTGAAAGACACACCGAGCCAGAAATTAGCCCAATATTTAAATGGGTCTTTAAAAGGCCGCAAGATGTACATCGTGAAAATTGGCCCATCCACTGAATGGGCCGTTAACAGGCCGAAATCTCATCGGGCCGTTATTGAGCCCAAATATATAGCGAGCTGTTACCGGGCTCGAACTGACGATGGGCTGCAATGGTGTCAAATCTTTAACGGGTCGTTGACGGGCCGAATTGGCACATCTCGTATGGGTCGTGGGCTTAAATGGACCTAACACAAGTAGGCCTTATATGGGCTGGCCTGCTATTTTTTACTGGGTCGGCCTTTTTCACCGGAATGGGCCACTGTTGGGCCGTGCCATGTGTCGACCTATCATAGGCGCCTCCTGTCCAATGAGTGGATGACATCTGTCCCAACGGTGAGCCAACACGTGTTTCCTCCGGCCAATGATGATTTTACACGTGGAAAATCCCCATTGCTCCGGGCTGTTAACGGGTTATCGGATCCAAAACCGGACCCGATAGCTTAACGGTGTTCCGTTACGGTGGATGCCACGTGTCGGTCACCCTTGACGAAAGCACTTCTGTGACGTGCAATTTATCGTCATGGAAGTGGACACTTCCGTGATGATAATTTTGGTAATGTCATGGAACACTTCTACGACATCACAGGTATGACTATCTTGATTTTGTCAGAAATTTGTCATGGATGTACATGCATGACAGAAAACGTGACCTACTGTGACAAACACGTATCATCACGGAAGTGTATTTTTTTTGTAGTGGTTAGGTCTTCGGCCGGTGGACTTGCTGTACTTTTTGCTGGAGTGGGATTTTTCTGTGGTACGGCTGGTGCTATGGCAACTGAAATCGGCATACCTTTTGCTGGAGTGCAGGTCGTGTGTGGTGCGGCTAGTGGTGTGGCCAGTGAAGTATGGGTACAGTCTACTGGAGTCGGTCCTACGTTTTGTGTCACTGGTTGTACAGCCAATATAAGTGGGGTGCTGTCTGATTTCTCCGTCACAACCACGTTTTTCAAGGACTTTCCTGGTGCTCCTTCCGTTTCGGCAATCACCCTCTTCCTTTTTGATGTCTGATGCACAAGAACAACATTGGAGTGTAAAAACATGGTATGATGACAGATGGAATATGTATTGATAATGGATGGGCATGGCATCTCGACATATATGATGAGTAAACTAAGCAGATGGCGGTGCAACAAAGTAGAAGAAATGCAAGACAACATATGCAAGATACGCGCAATCAATAAAACCTTGCCAAATTAGAACAGGCACCTTGATGGGTGAACAGGATAGGCCATCTGCCTCTAACTCCTCGAGGTTAGAATAGTCATTAGGATCATATTCTGAACAAGAATCAACAGGTGGGGAGTGTATGAGTTTCATTGCATCCAGAATGGCACTCAATGCCTTGGTGCCAATTTTGTAAGTCATTGCGGTGTTTAGCTTCAAGAGTGGACTGCTGCTAGTGCAACACAAAGCAGCTACACAGATCATAGTGTAGATATAATGGGAAAACCGTAAGCATCAGAGTAAAATCAGCAAAGTGGAACTTGCTGGAATATATGTGCTAGTATTGCCGGTATGGCTAGAAAGGCTTCGGATACTAGCTCTCTTCAACTGAAGGTGCGGTAGTGTTAATATCAGTGTAACTCTCAAAGGCGACACAGCTCCCCGCATTTCCTTGCTATTCTTATAGGATTCAAGTGGGCAGGCCACTACAAATCCTATTCCCATGTTTACAAAATCCTACGAATCAAAGAGGCCCGACGAGTTCAAAGTGTCCATACCAACTGACCGTATAGACCTATACACTGCAAATGTCCCTGCTCATCTTCACTACAAGGAACATACTGTACTACTATCATACTCCCTCCGTTCCAAAATATAAGTCTTGGTAGAGATTTCCACTATGGATCACATACAGATGTATCCAGATACATTTTAAATTGTAGATTCACTCATTTTGCTCCATATGTAGTCCATGGTGGAATCTATACAAAGACTTGTATTTAGGAATGGAGAGAGTACTTATTAAAGAAGAATGGAAGAGGAACATGCTAAAGAAGAGCAAGGAGATTTTGGATAATAAAATGTTCGTTGCGCAATGCCCACACATGATGAACCAGAGCGCATTAAGAAAGCAACTCCCTGCTGTCTCTCTATATGTGGTGCACGTGCTTTTTCGAAAGTAAAGTAGGAACATTAGCTGACCAATTAAATGTTATCTGTTTTAGTAATATCAGCATCATATCAGATTTGTACTTGACCAACAAGTTTGGAATTATGAGTGGCACGTTGTTTAGCTTGATGGATTCAGGAGCAGTCCTAAGCAGGTACGATGATGGTACTGAATATAAAGGCATGTCTGCATGCAAGTCGCGTGACTTTTTTCATTTGGGTCAGTCGACCATTTCAGGCGGTTGGATTAAGATCCTACGTCTCCTAACCCTTCTTCTTCCTCGTCTCTGATTCTTCCCATACAGAACACCGCACGGGCCGCCGGCTGGACCATCGGCCCCCATCGCCTGTGTTCCTCCACCACCCCCACCCCCACCCCCGCCCCCACCCGCGTCGAGTTTTCTTTGTTCGGTGAGGCCCCACCACCGCCCCCCCACAACCAAAGTCCCCACCCGAGCCCCTTCATTTGCACCGGCGAACTCCGTCGAGCTCTGAAAAATCGACTGACCCAATTTTGAAATTTAGTCTACTGTGATTTAACTTGTGTGGAATATAAAAGGCGAAAATCATAAGCATTGGGAGTATAGTGTTGAGCGTGCCATGGTGGATCTGAAGATGCAAACCGGACAAAGGCAACTTCGCAACCAATGTTTGCTTTCAACTAACAAGTAAGTGATGGACAAGAAATCAGAGTAAAGCAGTGCGATCTATTTTCTTGCTGCGATAAATAAGTTGAGCAGATACGAAAGAGTATCGCCTCTGGTGTGGCGCCGTGTATGCATCTGATGAGAATTTGACGGTGCTGCGGTAACGATGGCTGTCGGCGGCGTGGAAGAAGATCTAGGAGGGTGGACGGTGGCAGCGGGGCGCGGTGGACGAGACGATCGTAGGAGCGGCGCCGGCAAGGTGGACGACGGCGGGGATGAAGCGAGAGGACGGCATGCAACGATCCCGGTCCGATGCCATGGATGAGAGAGGTCGATCTCTTGTAATGGACGGCAGCGTCGGGGTATCAGCTCCGGCATGGTGGAGGAGGACGGCGGTGGATGGGGTGGCGGACGGAGGAGGTTGGGCTGGAGAGGGTGTTTTGGCGCCCATGGAGTACGAATGGGAAAATGGAGGTGGAGAGGAAGGGGGAACCATGTCTTCAGGGCGCGCTTGTGTCAAATGCGAGGAAATTTTCAAACTTAGCCCCCGTTTCAAATTTCCTACATCACAGCAATATTAGTCGGTTGGGGATAGGACGGTAATCTCGCATACACCGAATATTTGCCGACGAGAGTTTGTTTTTGGTGCCCACCGTGTATGAATCGGGGAGGGAGTCGATTTCGGCCGAGGACACACTGTGTTTTGGCGCCCACCGTGTACGAATCTGGGTGAGAGGCGGTTATGTCATGTTTGAGTGAAATTACAAACCTACCCTTATCGAAACCTATAGAAATCAAGAAGATAGGCTTTGCGTGGCAGGGATAGGTAGTAGTAATTTCCATCTCGTAGATTTTGGTTTCGGGCGGTTACTGCGACTTTCCCCGCTTCGTTCAAATTTTGCAGAGTGCATGTTTACCGTGCCAACTCAATTCGAATCCCGTTTGTATTCTATTTCTTTCGGGCGGGATCCATTTTTGATTGGAATAAAATTCTATATACATCATTTTTTATACTTTCAAAAGCACAACAAAGAGTTATGCTCCTTTATATGTATAATATGATTTACAAATACAATGATCTCAAAATCATAAGGTTGAATTCAAAAAATTAAACCAAATTATGTTCTACTAAAATGTATGGATCAGTAATATCTACATATTAAATAACATAGATGCGCGTGAATTCATATGAGTATGCATGTTTGATAGATCAATTTTGGTTCGAGTATGGATTACATGTATCATCATCTCGAATTCAAATATTTGAATCCCTTTTATATTCACTCCTTTCATGCCCATCTCTCTCGCATGCATGCTCCTTCATGTAGCTATCACTCTCTTTTCTCCAGCTCACCCGCATGCTCACTTCATGTTTCTCCTATCCTCGCAAACATGGTATCTCGACGTCTCCCTTGATAAGTGTCACACTCTCCCTATCATTATACATTACACGGTTTTCATTATCTCTCACGTCTCTACTGTTCTCTCGTATCACTTGGTACCTAAGCTTTCTTTTTCACCGCCACACACACAGTCTCCACTCGTCTTTCACTTTGTCTTTCTCTCTATGGGATTCTCTCACACACCCTATATGTCTCTAGATATGAATCATACGACTAAAATTACTTTCTCTCTCCTGTAGACACAACATTTGTTGTGGTCTCCTTTTCGTCTCCATCCTAGGCTGAGATTATTCATTTGTTTACCGATCAGACAAACTCCCCCCTCTCTCTCTCTCTCACACACACACACGCACAACTCCTGCTTCCACTCCCCTTCCCGACTACCGTCTCTCTCTCACACACACAAAACTCTCGCTTTCGCACCCCCGACTCGTATTTCTCTCACAAATATTTATCGACTAGCCTCTAGATAGGTTTATAAACCCGCACACTCGTGCTTCCACTATCGCATACATGTCTCTCTCCCGCTCCTTGTATCTATGTAGATTTTTCTTCCCTTCTTGAGACACGCCCTCTCGATCGTACACACACACACACTATCGCATCATTTTAAGCTGATACCTCTCGCACACACACTCTTTGTGTCTTTGTCACACATGCACTCCGTCCTCCTCCTCTCTCCCTCTCTCTCTCACACACACATGGGCTTTTTGCAACAACTAGCAAGATGCCCATGCGTTGCATGGAACATCAAGATGCATTTGTATGAGTAGTTTATCTTGTGGGAGAAAAGGATGAACAAGGGAAGGCCTTATTTGCAAGTGTGGAGAGGGGAGTGGGTATCTTTTTGCAAAATTGCCATAGTTTCCTTCTTATCCGTCAGATATAGATCGGACGGCCTATATTACAGGATGGCAGGCACACGATCATCACCGACTATGCTTTTTATAAGAGTAGGGATAAAACAGAGTTGGTGATGATGGTGGGCCTGCCATCCTGCAATATAGGCCGTCCGATTTATATCTGACGAATAGGAACAAAACTATGGCAATTTACCCGCACTCCTCTCCACATTTGCAGATAAGGCCTTCCCTCGTTCATCCTTTTCTCCCACAAGATCTTGATGTTCCATGCAACGCACGAGCATCTTGCTAGTAAGAGTAGAAATTAGACATATACCACTTCTCGAATCTTGAAACCAACAACATTCCTCCCTTATCTCATTAAAACCGCCAAAGGAATATATTTTGAGTGAAACATAACAATTTTTTTAGTGATATACGTATTTCAAAAGAAGACTTTTTTCTATCAAATCAGTGAATATGTATTAATCTACTCAGATCGTGTGGCAACGCATTGGCACATTGCTGGTAGTTATTATAATTTTTTGGACACCAGACAAACGGTGGAGTACATATATGAAGAGAAGAGGCGCACGCACGCAGTCGGCCTCTCACTGTCTCGCACACAAGAGTGTTACGTAAAGGCAACGTTAACAAATAAACCCTAAAACCCTAGGTGCACGATTGCTGCATTTGCGGGTACCGGGTACGTGGTGGAGCGCACCTTTGTAGGAATAGTCAGCTCGCGTGATAATTTGATCCGTAGGAGTTGATGGTCGGGACCACAGGTGAACGACTTGGCGGCGGTGGCTCGCCAGTTGCCACAGATCGAGTAGCCATGTTTAAAATATCATTTTTTTAGTGGGGTTAAGAATTCTAATTTTCAATGGCGCGTTATAAGCACTAAGTAGTTTTTAGAACGATTGGTATGGAGAGAAAATGGAATTCATAGTACTACGTACCTCCTTGGCGTATGGTTGTATGGGTTTATGTTGCGAGATGTTGAACCTGGTAGTTCTAGGGAAAATACTATGTTTAGATTTAGATGTTGGTTTTCAGTAATGAAAATCGGAAGGGGGAAACCCTTCTTTGATTAAAAAAAACTACTACCTCCGTTCTGGTTCACTAATCCCCACTGTATTTTGGGTCAAAGTTTGTCCATGAATTTTACTTGTAAAATGTGAATGGAAAACGAGATTTTGTTATACGCAAACAAAAAAGGACTAGAGGGAGTGATTGCTCTGACACGGACGCGACCTCTCATAGCGCAGGCATTGAACCGGCGCGCCGGCCAAGAGGGCCCCACTCGCTGCAGGCCCGACTGAACACGCCTCCTCGGCGCATGCAACCGGCTTCAGACTGCCCCGCCTGCCTTCATTGAATCCGTGCGTGTGCCGGCAACACGTCCTTCCGCGAGCCGGCCGGTATTTTAGAACACAAAAAATGACCAAAATATAATTAATTACGCATGGTCTTGACTTGTTGTGCTCGCACTGGTAGCAGGAACTTGACGTTTTTCTTTATTCATAAATATCCTCAAAAAAAATTTGGCTTTGAAGTGAATCATGGTTGTGGACATTATGTATGAATGTGGAGATATCTGTGAACATGAGTTTGATGTGGAAGTTGAACTTGGAATGTCGGGCTTGCGCGTGAACTATACCATGTCCAATGCTTCGTCTGTTATTGTTTGGAAAGTAATTGCTGTTATTACATGACCCAAAAAAAATTTGTGCCACATCAGTAGATGCAAGGACATCACAACAAGCATGCTGACTGGATAAACATTTGAACCTAGCTACTATGAAGGAAATTTTGTATTGACAACAGTTTTAGATAGCAGGAGACGCCTAGCCTGCTCTGCCTCTGCTAGCTTATTTCTGGCTTCTTCCATATCTTCTTTAGCTTATATCTCAAGGGCTGCTGCACGCTTTCTTTCAGCCTTTACTAGAGCCACGAGGACACGAACAACTGACAACTCCACCTGGCTTGTGTGTAATCCAGCATCATCTGGGAATTTGCACCTTGTGTCTAATCCAGCATCATTAGGGAACTGGCACCTTGTGTGTAATCCAGCCTCATTCTAGAAACATGATCTCGAGGTTGACCATACTTCCCTCGTCGCAGGAACTGCATCCTGACATGAAGTTACTTCTTTTTTAGATAATTACATAGAGCAACCCAGATCAATTTAGTAGAAGCCAGATAAACAGAACTAGGAGAAGTGAATTCAAAAGGAAAAAAATATAAAAACAGACTACAAGGTGAGAACACCCACTTCCTACATCAAGCTAAAAACGAAAGCATTAGGATGATTAAGACTCTTCTTATGACACATCGAAGAACACGAGGCTTAAGAGAAACAGAAACTACAACATATACACATCAAAGAACCCGAGGCCAAACGAAAGTAATTGAAAGGGTGTTACTTACCAAAGCTCGTTTTACAGGTTCGGTGCAGCTCCTCTTTAACTTGCCATGCTCCTTGAAGATGTCCCCAATATCCCGTGTTTGGTCTTCATTGCTCCTCTGCGTGTTCGCACTCGTGGTTTTAAAATCTCAACATGGCAAGAAAAATATACTACTAGTAATACTCGCGCATCTTGTGGGCAACATTAAAGCACTCGTCTGCCATGTTAGAGCATCTCCAACAGAATCACAATGCGTGACGCTTTAAAAAAGCGTTAACAGTGCTGAGATCAAGAAGTGGAGATAGAGAGTAGAGGATAGTTCTCAGCATAGATAGATAAAAAATAGATTATTCAACTACTCCTCATCGTCTGACTCCTCCTCGGTGATGTCCTCCTCCGACGTCTGACTGTAGGCCTGAAGATACCGATCATCGTCCGATTCCCAGGGCGACGTTGCTCCTAGCCTCATGTTGAATTAAGCATCCGCTTTTCGCCTACGCTTGTCCTCGCGATAGGTGGCTCGATCCGCCCTCCTCTTATCCTCTCCACCCTCCTTTGCTCGTAGAACTCGCGCTCGTTGATGATGTTCTGCGGGAAGCATTGGCGCCACAGTGCCATGGCTTCCTCATCCATCTCGGCGATGCCGAGATGGTGCTCCCGCCTCCGGTTGTCACGACGATCCTCGTCGGTGATAAGCCGCGGCAGAGGCGCGAGCTCCTGTGCCCGCTCTCGCGTCGGCACGTTGGGGAAGTTCAATGTTCTATGAGGCCGCCGGAGGCGCCACGCCGCCGCGTCGTATGCGCGGGCGGCCTCGTTGGCGGTGTCAAAATTGTCGAGGCCGAGGCGCATCCCGCGAAACCGGATCTCTGCGGAGAAGCCGCCGGAGGGGCGCGCGCGGACGCCGCGGTATCCCCAAGTTTCCCGGCGACGCGGCGGCATGGTGGCGCGGCGGTGGCGGGGCGGCGGCGAGGCGAGAAAGAGCGGGGAGAGAGCGGTGGCGAGGGACAGAGAGGGGAGAGAGCGGTGGCAAGGCACAGAGCGGTGGGAGGGCGTTGGATTTTATAAAGCGCGCCGGACGCCGGGCGCCAAAACTAGAACACGCCCGGCCGCTTTTTCCCGCGTGCGCGCAATCCTTTCCCGACGTCTCTGCTATCTCTACTCTCTTCTCTACTGTTATATTTATTTTATATTTAATATTTATCTCTACTTCTCTACTCTCTATTTTTTTCTCTACTTTTTCCATACTCTTATAAAAAAGAGTTGGTGATGATGGTGTTCCTGCCATCTTGCAATATAGGCCATCCGATTTATATCCGACGGATAGGAAGGAAACTATGGCAATTTTGCAAAAAGATACCCACACCCCTCTCCGCATTTGCAAATAAGGTATTCCCTCGTTCATCCTTTTCTCCCACAAGATAAACTACTCATAAAAATGCATCTTGATGCGTGCAACGCATGGGCATCTTGCTACTTCTAAAAAACTATCCATCATTTGCCACACTACTAGTTGCAGATGAAATACCTACCCAAGCACAGCGCGATACATGAGCGATGCACAATTACAAGCTGATATTCTGTTGGACAATGGAGGCTATAACCAATTACTTTTACGGGAACAATATCACCCAGGAAATTTGAAGGGTAGGTATGAACAAAATTGGAACTGCACATGTACTGCTAAATGATTCAATACACATTACCAATCGAGGAGGAGAACGATGGTCGCGGCGGCCTCTGTGACTCTTGGTCAGCAACGGGAGTCAGTTCATTGTCCACGACGGTGGTGCTTCTGTGCTTGGCGTCGGCTTCCGGGAAGCAGATCCGAGGCCGTGGAAGACGGTGCCGGGGAAGAGGCTCCGTGTATGACGACGATGGTGGACCGGCTCCAGTGCGGCGTACGAGGTCGTCGATGAGGTAGATGCGCTGCGGTGGACGAGTGCGCCGATGTAGAAGGGGAGGAGCACGAAGGCTGCGGTGCCGTGGAGAAGTCTATTCTGCAGTGGGGATAGAAAATGGGGAGTATTCAGGTGTACTACTCTGGGTGTCGGGTGGGGTTGGCTGGGTAGGGTGAACCTGAAGTTACGAAAACAGCCCCCTGCCAACCGTCATCCGTAGGCCTATTCTGAAGGCTATGATGGTAACTTCCCACTTCTCGAATCAGGGTCGCGGGAGATTTTCCCGCCGACCTCAAAATTTTGTGACACTGAACTCCCCGTGTGGCGTGTTGGGTGATTCGGCTAAGCAACTAGCGAGTAGTACTAGTAAAGTCTGCATATTAGGTTTGACCGAAGTCAAACTTCCTAAAGTTTGACCAAGTTTATAGAAAAATATAAACATTTACCATAACAGATATGTATGATGTGAAAGTACATTCAATAATGAATCTAATGGTATTTATTTGTTATTGTATATGTTAATATTTTTTGTTATAAACTTTCCGAGAGTTTACAAAACTTGACTTTGACCAATGCTAATACGCGGACTTAAATAAAAACGGAGGGTGTACACATTTGTTTTCTTAGTATGTAGTGAATTAATCATTGGTTGAAATTGTGAAATAAATATATTAGGCTACTGACTTCGAATGTAATGGTCTATACAATTCAATAGTTACAATCATTGTCGAATTCCAAGATGTATACGAGGTCTATAGTACTTCACAACATGCTCAAACTCGCATAATCACAGTCAAATGACAATCAAAATGCATTTCATAGTTATTACTTTGTAGGATGCAACAAAACCAAAAATAACTCTACATCAGCCATTATAAAAGCAACATTTTGAACATATCCCAATGTGTGAATGAAATGTGTAGAGAGAGCTTGCGAAGATGGAGCAGATAGGGCGGGAAAGATTGTATGTATGTGGAAGAGAGAGTAGGAGACAAACCTAACGAAACAGAGAGAGGGAGATAGAAAGAGAAAGAGAGAGGAAGAAGTTAGGTCTGTGAGAAAGATGGAGACATGTAATATACGTGAGATGCGTGTGCATCCGGATTCTGTACACGTGGAAGGAGAAGAGACAACAGGTTTGATGAGAGAGCTGGAAAAACATGGATGAGAGGGGAAGGATCTCATGGGTTGAGGGATTGATAAATTTGTGCGGGGGAGAGAGGGATTGGTAATTTTGTGCGAGAGAGAGAGAGGGTGGGGGGAGGAGTCAGTCAGCCGTCGTCACATCATCCTGCTTCCAAATGGCCCCGCATTCTCTGGAGCAGTGTGGTCGCCGTCTTCGATCTCCTCGATGCCCTCTTTGAAGATTGAGGTGTTGTGCATGCTGGGGTGCCGAGAAGCACAAGCGAGAGTGGTCGCCATATAACCTTGTATGGGGATGAATTGTGTGCTCGGGGGAGGGGGTGTGTGTGTTGTGTGTGTTGTGTGTGTGTGTGTGTGTGTGTGTGTGTGTGTGTGTGTGTGTGTGTGTGTCAGATATTGAGAGAAAACAAACCTAAGGAGAGAAATGTGTGTGTATGTGACGGAAAGGTACTTGCTAAACAGGGTTATTCAGGAAGAGATTGTGCGTGCGAGATAGAGAGCGATGTGCGGGCTTTGAGGTGGGCACGGGCCGGGTGAGGGTGTCAAAATGTGCGCGTTGATGCATGCGTTACATGCGATCGTGCGAGGGACGGACGAATCGAGAGAGATGGTTGTTTTGTTACGGATGCTCCTCTCACACACACACAGACACACACACACACACAAGTAAAATGGAAGACCGTTATCTCATGTATACACAATGTATCGGCATCTGTCTATGTCTCACTCATGCATGATCATTTGCACATTCACACCTCTCTATGTCTCTATCACACGCACACCGTCTCCACATTGCCCTTCCTCCACAACACACATATGGACACATACACACATTCTCTCTTAGTCACACACACAAAATCAGTATTAAAAAAACTAGGGCACACCTAAAATGTCCAAATCCAAATAAACACGAACTGGAGCTAAATTCAAATATATGGAAATATTGTAGCGTCAAGAACTTTTCCCGGAAAAAAAGTTGAGTAATATTCGGGGATTGTTTTCACACACAAAAAAAGGTTCGGTGGATGTCCTTCGAGCGCGACACGGTGACGCACCGTTCGGTCGATCGCGCGGTTGCAGTTCACGCGCTTCCACATGATTCCGTATCGTGGCTGTGGTAACTAATAAAAGCGCTGCCTAAGTCTAATGTTTACGTGTACTAGTACGGTTTTCTTTTAGTTTGACCAACCCTATATAAAACTAAACTAAGCTCCCATACGCGCACTCATCAATATGCCGCCGCCGTTGCGCATGCTGGCGCCCGCCTGCTTCGGCCAACAATTTCTCGCCCATCACCGCCGTGTCGCCGCCAAGCCGAAGGCTCGCCCGCTCACGTCGTCTGCAGTCCCTCCTCGCGATGTCACCACGCTTCCAAGCACGCGAGCAGCTAGTGGAGCCGCGTCTATGCACGCAGCGTACGAAGAGGAGGACGACTGTGTGCTCCAGCACGCCGGTGAGGAGGAACTAGCGTGTCATTGTCGTCTCCGCCCGTGCGGAGGAGGCGCGCATGGTGGTTGTCGCGGCGGAAGCCGGTCGCGCGCGCGTCGAGCCCGCAAACCGGGTGCGGACGCGGAATCTACCTTCGAGACCTTGAATGCCACATGGATCCTGCAATCTGAAGGAGCAATTTGGGTCAGTGGACTCTTGTGAGCCGTTTGATGCAACATGGATGGCTAGAAGGGCTTCTTCAACCTCCGAAATAGATGCACAGTTCATCTTCTCAGCCCGCCACATGCCTAACCGCCTGCCACCGCCGCCGCGCCCTCCCCTGAACCGCCTACCACCGCCATGCGCTCCCCACCCCCGCCATCTGTTTAACCCCGGGCACAATCCATTTTTTTTCCGGCGAACTGCATTCCACACCCAACACTCATAAGATAGATCATGGGCACCCTGCCGTCTTCTTCCATCACTCCGTCGAACTTCTTTCACAAATCGACTGACCCAAATTATACCACTAGTACGAACGTATTAACTACAGTAGGAACACGAAGATATGAGCAGTAGTACCAACTGCAAGAAGAACAGTAGTAAGACATAGTACTAGTACTACTGTACGTACTAAGGAGTTCAAATAACGAGAAAGAACATAAACATAGTTCTGCTGGGGCCTCAGCATAACACACCCTTGAAAATAAACTAAGCAACTAGTCCGCTTGACACTGCACTTGAACCAGCATGAGCGACGACACTGCCACCTACTCGGAGTCCGAGTCCACGTCCTCGACTTCGTCCTCGTCCCTCTTCCACTTCCTCTTCACCGACGCTTCTTTGCTTGAACCGGACACTGGGCTCTGCTTCTTCATCCAACCCTTGTAGATATTTAAACAAAGGTAGGCATCCATTGCTGCGTACAGGATGTGATCTTCATCTAATGTCTTCGACTCCCATGCATGATGAAACTCATGGTGAGATTTCTTCAGGTTAGTGTACGAATGATCAATCATGGCTGCTGCCAGGGTCAGCATTGAAGGTTGTGTCGGGTGGTAGGTGCGACATATGCCAACGGGTGGCTTATCATTGTGGGAGCCAGTAAGATGTCGCCGGTGCCTGGAAACGGGATGAGGCGAAGACATGCACGCCGGCGAATCTTACCCAGGTTCGGGGCTCTCCGTGGAGATAACACCCCTAGTCTTGCCTGCGGGGTCTCCGCATGATCACTAGATCAAAACAAGTAGCTACAAGTGCTCCTTGAGCTGTCGGGTTCGAGGGAGAAGAAGAGCAAGGCTAGCCCTCCCTTTCTCTCTATATGGTGTGTGTAACTCTATGAGACCAACCCTTTGCATGGGTGCCCCGGGGGGTTTATATAGGCCTACCCCCCAGGCGTACAATAGTAATCCGGCTGGGCGCGGGTCCTAGCCATCAGTGTCTGTGTACGCCGGCTTCTCCGCCGGCCATTGGGGCCCGCCGACTGGTGGGTCCCGCCGGCTGCCGGCCTCTTGGTCGACAGGCCGGCCCCACCGCTTGGGGGCCTTGTCGGCGGCTGGTTACTGTTACCTCACCCCTGATGATGAGGGCTTTGTCGAGGTAAGCATGGCTACAGCATAGCCGCCTTGCGGGCTCTCACTGTAGCCTTACCTCGTCTTGTCTCCTTAATGTGGCACATGTTTCGAGGGAGGGAGGTAGCCGGCTCCTGGGGGCCGGCTACGCCCTGGCCGACTAGGGGAGGCCGGGCCGCATTCGAGCGTCTCTCTGGCTAAAGGGGCCCGCCGCCCACGGGCCATACTGGCGTCTGTCATGGATGACGTTGCGGCCAACATGGCTACAGTGCCGCGCCGGACGGGAGATGGCTGACCCGTTCGGCGTCCTGTGGCCATGCCTGCTTCGGGATTTGGGGGTAGTGGGCTGTATTGTGGCCACGCCCCATCTTATCACCGTTATGTGGACACAGTCTTGGTGGGTGCGGTCTTGGCCGGCTTCTGGGAGTCGGCGTTCTTCATGGCCGGCTTCTGGGAGTCGGTCCTTTTGGAGCCGGCTTCCTGGAGTCGGCCATCTCGTACCTTTCTTGGGGAGGGTTTCTAGGACTGGGTCGCCTTCTGGGAGTCGGCCCTGGGGATAGCCGGCCGGGGGAAGGCGGCCCTATGCTTCGTATGCTTGAAGGCTTAAATGATCTGATAATTTTTTTGAGGAGCCAGGGGGAGTCGGTTAGGCTACCCGTGGCCATTTACTCCGACAGGCTGGGAGGAGGACACCAGGCTTGCCTTCTGGAGATCGAAGGGCTGGCCTACAACGAGACCTATCCGACCCAGGATTTCCTTGTCGTTCCTAAAGTCTACAATAACGAATTTGACTCGGCCGCCCTTGCGGAACTTCTTAAATTCCTTGCACTCAACGTCGGCATGGCATATGTGGTAGACCAAGCATAAGTCATGCACGCAAACCTGGATCACGGCGAGCTTCTTCTCTTCCTCCTTTAGTTTCTTCTCACTTCCCAGGACTGTGGTGTACTCAACATCTAGCCCAGCGACCCACTCATCATTTGAGTTTTCAAACATGCGTTTGAAACGAGCAAGGCATTCTTTCACCGTTGCGGAAGAACGGGTGTAGATGACATCGAACTCATCGCTGGTGATGGTTCTAACCTTGTACTCACCGCCGACCATGGAGATTTGGGACGCCATGGATTTGGGAGGATGGTTAGGATTAGTGGAACTGTCGTAATGTGAAAGGACGGGACGACTGGGAGCATACTGTTGTAAGGTACTGTACTAGTAGAAGACAGGGATGAGTAGGGCGTGCGAACGGCGTGGGGTTGCTAGCTTGCTCGGTGGATAAACGGCTACAAGCCCCCAAAGAGTTCTTGAGAACTATGCGGGACCCACTAGATGTCATGTCTACTAGACCCCTATCATAGGCCTGACGGTATAGCTTCTGCCAGTTCGCACGCCATGCCGGCTTGCGTGTAACTTCAATTAACTCCGTCAACCGTCGCGCCTCCCACGACCTTCGGCCTGTTCGCACGCCATGCCGGCTTGTTTGCTATTCCCGTGTGCATGATACCAGCTAAGATACCACCATTATGGCCAGCCTTAACCATCGCATGCAATAATTTAGTGCACCTTGAAATATTCACTGACATATGGTCGCTTGTCCGTTTATTTTACCAGGCCACTTATTACCGGGAGTGGTTGGGTTTTGTGATATGACGGCTTTACTGCCGCGCCACGAGCAGGGTGAGACTCCCGTGCAGCGCCGCCCTCTACACTAGTACTACTACATCGGTCGTGGTTTATCCCCCATTGAATTTGACTGAAGATTTAACTGACAAAATGTTAGTGCATGTCAACAAAAACAATATCGTTGGATTCGTATTTGAACATAGTTTTCAATGATATAATTTTAGGTGACATGCATCATCATTTATTGTACTATATATAATGTTAGTTCAATTTTTGGTCGTACTAATCTATAGTAAGGTGCCCATGCGTTGCACGGAAGAGTGAAATGCATTGATCGGGGGGTTATTTATTTTGACAAAGAATGTGGGGGGTCATCTCATGTGTAACGGGTATCGATAGATCTGTTCGGATATTATTTCATCTCTAGAGCTCACAAACATCCGGGTGAAATAGATAAAAAAGTATCCTTTGCAAACAAAAGCGTTCAACTGTTCAACCTACATCCAAAACTTGTGAAGAAATAACTCTTATTGTGCTTTGCAGGAAATGATCTTCAAGAATTAGTTTTTGAGTGTCCATTGTTATACATGTTGGCTACAGATGACATGGCACTTTCTTATAGTCAACAGTTGGCTATACTATTTAAGTATTAACCATGCCCTTATGCACCTAGACGGAGGGATTAAATCAGGATGACTTGGAAGGGGGCAGAGGATATGTAAGAAATGGTTCATCATAAGTCTTTCAGCAATATTGCAGTAAATATTCATACATGGAAGATTCTAGACTAAACCATAAATGGATACACTTTTATTCATGCGCGATACTCCAATAGAGCAAGATCATGCATGGAAGTCTCCACATGCTTAGATAGCGGATTACATTGAGCGAAGACTAATGATCAACATTTAACTTGATAATGCAGATGTCCAGGTGAACCGCCTTGGAGTCCCCGTGCACATTGTTGGGGGTCAAATAATACCGTGCGTCTTCCATGTCCACATCGGCGGGAAGGTCCCAGCTCGGCAGAGTCCAAGTCAGCTTGACGTAGCCAGTGTCGCCACCCACGTACCTCCGAGGGGTAATAATAGTGAGCACGCACCCGTACATCGGCCTCGTGTCAGTGCCAGCGTCAGCGGCGTTGCCCCGGACGCACACTACAGAGATGTGGCGGCGGCCTGCGTGGGCCTCGCTGGTGCCCACGGTCAAGAGGAAGACGCTGTCGTCCTCCTCCGAGGATAGCAGGCGGCGCTGATCCTCCAGCGACTCCGGCACAGTGAACGGGTAGCACGTCTCGTACTTGATGTTCTTTGCCAAGGGCCAGTAGTGATCGCCGCACGCCTGCGTCAGGTGATGCACGATGTCCGCCGACGAGCCCCAAAACGGCACCGGGCACTCATAGCAGTAGACGAAGGGATCCTTGGAGGCATCGACCAGGCTGTCCATGAAACGGGAGTGGCTGTAGGGGACGTTCCGCCAGTTGAATATATGAGCAAGTTACTACGAGATTTAGTCCGAATAAGCACAAAATAAATCATGACGGCTATAATAGAGATTAAACTAATCATGCGGACTAGCATAGTAGATGAACAAATTGAATCTAGGACACATACTAGAAACATGAATTCTACCACGATTTCAAACAGGAAGGACAGAAACACATACGGTGCAATGGGAGCAGCACCACTGGCGTTGAGGTTGTCGCCCATGTCGTTGAGGAAGAGGTTGCCGAGGTCGGGGAAGAAGTCGTCGTCGGTGAAGTCGTCGCTGCTAGCAGTCGCGAGAGTGCGCTCCCCAAATTTCAACAGCGCCCGCCGAATGGAGCGCAGGAGGGAGTGGCTGTAGGGGACGTTGCGGCCGCCGAATGGAGCGCGGGAGTAGCCCACAAAGCAGTAGATTGGTGCTCCTCCCTAGTCTCTATTCTTATCTCTATCTCTACTACTCTTCTTTGTTTTTTATAATATACTAGTTGTAGTTGTCAAATCAAATAGTACTGTGCCATCCACTGCACGCCCGGCTGAACACGCCTCCTCGCCTCCATCAAACCCCTCCGTTAAACCCGCATGCAAACCGAGAAACCTACTCCGGCCCGCGGGAGGAAATTTGCGGTTGCCGTTGGAGAATAATAGAGTCACGTCCTATCCATTTGAGTTAATTGCGTGTATGACTCTCCCTCTATAAAAATTTAATTGCATCCTTAATCTTGTATTCTAAGTACTCTGTGGGTTCCACTGTCAGTACAGTGTACATGACTTGCAGGCTGGCTACAGATTCGTACAGAAAGTTAAAAAGAAACAAATCCATGACTTGCAGGATTGGAGTTAGCACCGATGGCGGTTCGTAGTCGTTCCACGCTCGGGCATTGAAGTTTGTAACTATTTTAGATTAGAACATACTACTCCTCCGGTGCTAGTAGTAGAGCAGAGTCCTACTCCACTACTACTCTACTCAAGCAAGTTAGGGCATAGTAGCAGGTACTGTAGGGAGTACCAGTACTGTGATCACTCAAGCAAGTTGTCTGACTTCGATATGACCCTACGCTGCTGGTATGTGTCTCGTAAGTCAAGCGGCGTGCTGTAGTCATCATCACCTGTCCACTTCCCGCAGCACATATTCGCTTCTCCATCTTTGTCCGCTCTTCCATCCCCGCTAAGGCGCCTCCCCCCTCGTCCGAAACCCAAGCACTAACAATGGCAGAACCGAGCAGCGTCCGCCGAAAGAGTGGCTGGAATTCGCTCCCCACAGAGGTAATCAAGCTCATTGTTTCGCGTGTGGACAATCTCAGTACCATGCCGCTCGCCGCGTGCTCGTCGGGGCTGTACCGTTTACTCAAAGCCCTCAGGCCGGAGCTTTTTAAGCCAGCTCCTTGCTTGCTGATGCCGCCTGATCTTCAGAAACGGCGTGTCACGCAGCATAACGATCGTAGGGTGGCGAGCATCAACCCCCTTGACTGCGATCCGATCCCCGTCACCCTCAACTACATTAACGGTATGTACTGGGTCGGCATGAACACGTCTTGGATGGTGCTCGTCGACGGTCGCGGCAGCTGGATGCTCGTGGAGGTCTACACCCGGCGATTGATCCCCCTTCCTTCGATTAACACTGCACTGCTTTGGCACCGCGGCCCAGAATACTCGGAATCTTACAGTAGCCAACATGATACCAAGTTTGATTTGCTCAAGGTTGTAATCTGCCAAGTGCCCACAAGATCTGCGAATTATAAAGACTTCAGGCTAATTGCGTTCTTCAACCGCGGTCTCGCCTATCTGACAGGTCACTGCGGTAAGTGGATAAATCTGCACGTCCATCGCAGGATCATACATCCTCCATGGTTCTCTGATGCCATTGAACACAAGGGCTTCATTTACGCTGTCGACTCCTTCTATGGCTGGACGTATTGCTGGCCTACTCCAGTCATCGCTACAAACGGCTGTTACAGCAGTATGTTACTTTCCTATGATATCATGATGGCTTGCTTATATTACTGTCAACATTTACTGAAAAAATATTCATGCTCATAACATGCTGTTCTTAAGATTGACTACATCAAGAGCCCTTTTTTATTTGACTCCAACTTTTTTTGAGGGTTATTTGACTCCAACTTGATATGATGTTGTAGGCCGCCTGGTGTCCCTACCCTTCCTAATCCCAGAACCTTTCAAAGAAAAGCGGCATGGCAGTTGCAGGTGGTTCCTGGCTCGATCAGACGACGGCGAACGATTGATGATCGTTCGCACGTACCGGACGTGTTGTTTCGCGGAATACAATCACAGTCACTGCAAGGTCTTTGAGCAGGATCCCAGCTTCTCTGGGCCTTCAGGAATTTTTGACTGGAGGTTGGTAAGTAGCCTTGGTACACGCTCTCTGTTTGTCGGACTGAATTATCCGATTAACCAGGAGATAACCGACGGCAAGGATCATGATGGCAGCGCGGTTTCGTTCATCAGGCAAAACTGTGTGTACACAGCGTACCATGCGTCTCTGCATGCACCATACCCTGATATGTGCCGCCACGCTCTGCAGCCCAAAGTAGGAGAGAGGGTCGCAAGTATCAGACTTCGACCTGCTGGCTGGAGTTTCCCCCGTCAGGCACCCATCTGGTTCAAGCCGTCAGCCAATCTCCACAGCTTAATAAATAGTAACGTCTAACTGAGCCAGTTAGTTAGATGCGTACACTTGGTGTAGTAGGATCTTTATTTAGTTTGATGCATACACTTGTTCTTTTTTGGTAGCCCTTTTGTAATGATGGCTGATGTTTGGTTTGGAAGAGAGAGCTGCGTCTTCACTCTTCTGGCCTGCTTACTGCTTCTGTTGCACCCCCAGCCCTGGTTGCTGCTGCTGCTGTTTTCAATGTACAATCAGTAGTATATTTCGTCTGTTGGTTGAATAAATGTGTTGTTAGAACGACAAACACAATGTTTTGGAAGTCGTTGCACGGTTCGATCCTTTAGTGCCCCGTACCGTACGTAGCGCATACTATTTTTCGTACGGAACACATTTTCCACTTGTTGATAACATGCAGCCCACTGATGAAGGCCCAATAGAGAAGCCCATAATTAACTGGAAGGGAGGCTCTCACATGAATCCGGCCCAGGTACATGCTCATGGTCCCCTAAACATAAATAAGTAAATAAATAAATAAAGCTAAATGCTCATGCACCAGTTCTTTAAATTCACGATTTAACAGGAGGATATTATTTCCTATGATAGTGTCGTTACATTCAGTCGATATTATTCTTCGGCAAAGATAGCGACCAGTCTTCTTTCTCCCAGCATTTTCTTCCTGCAACCAGCGGACCCATGCAAATCGTAGTCAACGTCGTAAATAGATCCGGTCCATTTTTATTTTTCAATAAGAATGTCCAACCCAGCCCAGCACATTGGCGACAGCACTTTATCCTCCGCCTTGGTGCGCTCGCCGCGGCGCCGCCGTCCGGCCCTGTCAACATAGTTTTTTTCGAAACGGTCCCTGTCAACATAGTGAATCGGGAGAGGACTGTAGTTGTGAGTATGACAGTACGGACCCACCAGGTCCACTCCCGAACACAAGCAAGCGCCTCTTTTACTACTCAGATGAACCCCTCGTTTTTTACTCTAATCCACCCTGCTGATATCTGGGACCCACATCATTTTCAACGTATAGTCAATTAACGACAGAATTGCACAACTTTTTTTAGTAGTAATTCGGAGGAGCAGGCTATAAACTGGGTTGTGCGGTCTCTGTGGCCCGTCTAACAACATGACCAGCCCAGCAGTTTTTTCTTTGGGAAAATAGGTAGCCCAGTATTTCTTTTTGAAGAATACCCAAGCTAGGCCTATTTGTTTTCTCCGACTTACTGGGCTGCAAATCTTTCAAGACGAGGAGGGATGCATTCCGGCCTGGCCAAAGAGTATGGTCAGTGTCTGTTAAAAGTAATATCAAAAGGGGTTGAAAATTCCAAAAAAATTATAGCAAATGGGATATTAGTTTCTTTTTTTGTTTTTGTTCTTCACTGTTATCTTATACGTATTTCATTGGATTTAACATGACATAGTACTAATTTATTTTTAAATTAGTATTAGTATGGCTACTAATTTTTGGATTAAGAATATTTTGTTCCCCAGCAAAAAATTGCGAATTTTCAAAATTTCCCACATATTTAGTTAATTTTTTAACCCTGGTACTGACCAGAAAATGGGCAGCAATTCTAAAAATGGAAAACGGGCTGCAATAAATTCCATATGAATTAGAAAATGAGTAAAAAATATAAAAATAATAGCAAATGGGCTGTACACGCCAGAGATTTCGAGGCTGACTTGTTTACGCAAGGCTTTGTCAATCAACACACGATTCTAGCAGCACTGACTGTCGGATGTCCATCCAACGTCCGACGTGCTTCTTCAATCTCTGATCTTCCTGCTCCAGCCGCCTAAACTAGCGCCGGCGGGACTGCCTGCTCCCTCCTCTTGTGGCCCGCTGTGATGCCGCACAGGCTTCCCTGGCCCACCCTACTCCCTCCGCTGGCTTGGCCGCATGCAATCAACTGTCTCCTTATTACGCGAAAAAAATGATTCCTCCCACTGACATCTGGGGCGCACCGGTTGGGAGGCTGACCTGTGGGCCTACTAAGTTGCCGCGTACACAGGGCTTGTCAACTTAGTCAACAAACGATTCTAGCAGCAGTAATCGTTGGATTGAATCGAACGGTCCTTTTGCTTCTTCAATCGCTGCTCTTCTTGCACCAGCCGCCCAAACCAGTGTCAGCGAGACCGCCTGCTCCTGCCTCCAGTGGCCGGCTGTGCTAACATTGAGGCCTCATCGTCCCCTACTACTCCCACCGCTAGTCAGGCCCTGCGGCGACAGCAGCCTCACACCGCAGCCGAACCAGTGAACCCTCGTACTCCTCTCCGCGTCACTGCCGCGTCTTCCCCGGCTCCGCGTCGTCCCCTTCCTAGGCCTCGCCGTCGTCCACCGCCTTGGTGCTCTCGGTGCGGCATGGTCAATGTGGTCAACGGCCGACTTCCATCATAAGAGTACTGTACGTGGAGTTGCTGACAACTGGGTCCACGGCCACAGCCCATTTTTTTGTGATTTGCCAAGTAAGTCGCTTTGTTAGGCCTGTTGGGCTGCAAATCTTTCAAGACGAGGAGAGCTTTCATTCGGCTGGCCGAGAAAATGGCATATCAGTAATGAGAAATGGGTTGTACATTTTTAAAACACATCAAACCGGCAATTAGTTTCAAATTTCTTTTTTTCATTTCGAGTTTTTAAATTGCATTGATTTTTATGCGTGGACAATTTGTTGGATTTTATATTGATATATATTTATTTTTAAAATCAGTTTGACTGTGACTCGAAATTTCGGAATTAAAAACAGTTCGGACCGCACCGAAATATGCAAAATTTCGTATAATTTTTTAACTATGGCCACAATATGGGCTGTAATGCTAAGAAAAAGAATATGGGCTCCAAAAAAACCTTAAGAATTAGCAAATGGGCTGTAAATTATTAGAAATAATGGCAGATGGACTGTATGGTGTTTTCCACAGATTTGAGGCTTTCCTAAAAAAAGGTTGACGCACAAGCAGTGACTGTTGGATGTCCATCCAACGGCCGTCGTGCTTCTTCAATCTCTGCTCTTCCTGCTCCAGCCGCTCAAACAAGCGCCGACGGGACTGCCTGCTCCTCCTCCCCGCGGCCGGCTGTGCTGCCGCGCAGGCCTCACCGCCCCACCGTACTCCCATCGCTGGCCTAGCCATCCCTCTACTCACCCACACCTGCTGTTATTCTCCGGCGACGGCAGACGAACCAGTAAACCCTCGTACAGTCGTACTCCCCTCCGCGTGGGAAACAACTGCCGAGTCTTCCCTGGCTCCGTGTCGTTCCCTTCCTAGGCCTCGCCGTCGTCCACCGCCCTGGTGCTCTCGGCGCGGCCTGGTCAACGTGGTCAACGACTGACATGCATCTGAAGTGGACTGTACGTGGAGAGGCTGACAGCTGGGTCCACGGCCGCACGCAAGGAAATGCCTCCTTATTACGCGCAAAATAATGATTCCTCCATCTAACATCTGGAAGCCACTGAAAGGGCCTCTGTATTTCATGAAAAAAACGTTACCGCCGCTGACAGCTCGGACCCACCAGCTATATCTTCGCACGCAAGGAAGTGCCTCCTTATTACGCACAAAAAAATGAATACTCCCCCTGCTAGCTGGGACCCAGTATAGTGGGAGGCTGACTTGTGGGCCTACTAAGTTGACGGGGACGGAGGGCTTTGTCAACTTAGTCAATATGCACGATTATAGCTCCAGTGACCGTACGATGTCCATCCAACGGCCGTAGTGCTTCTTCAACCTCTGGTCTTCTTGCTCCAGCCGCCCAAACCAGCGCCGGTCGTGCCTTGTGCTCGTGCCTCCCGTGGCCGGCTGCGATGCCGCGGAGGCCTCACCGCCCCCTACTACTCCCACCGCAGGCCAGGCCATCCCTCTACTCACCCACACCCCCTGTTATTCTGCGGCGACGGCAGCCTCACACCGCAGCCGAACCAATGAACCCTCATACTCCTCTCCGCGTGGGCATCCACTGCCGCGTCTTCCCTGGTTCGGCGTCGTCCCCTTCCTAGGCCTCGCCATCGTCCACCGCCTTGGTGCTGTCGGCGCGGCGTGGTCAATGTGGTCAACGACCGACTTCCATCGGAAGAGTACTATACGTGGAGAGGCTGACAGCTGGGTCCACGGCCGCAACAAGGAAGTGCCTCCTTATTACGCGTAAAATAATTATTCCTCCACCTGGCAGCGGGGACCCACCGGACGGGCCACCGTATTTCACAAAAAAAACATTTCCCCCTGACTGCTGGGACCCACCAGCTACATCTTCACACGCAAGGAAGTGCGTTCGGGCAAAAAAACGATTCGCCCCCCTGACTGCTGGGACCCACCAGCTACTTCTTCGCAGGGAAGGAAGTGCCTGACAGTCGGGACCCACCTGGTCGAAGCGTACATAGCGTTGTCATTCTGGTCGCGAACGTGTACGTACATACTGGTCGATGTAGAGGCGCGCACGTGTCATAGTAGAGGCGCTCACGTAGCATGTACACGTACGTACAGCGGCCAGTGTGCAAGAAAGAAAATACGGCCACCTACATACATACAGGCAGGGTCTCGAACGCCTACTCGCGCATACGTACGGCCAGGGCTCGTGTACATGGCTGGGTCGGAACGGAGAAATAGCGTCGTCGTCGTGTTCATGAGGAGCCAACCGGCTGGGTCGGAACGGAATGCGTCGTCGTGTTCATCGGGAGGGCTTGGACGGAACAGCCGATGGAAACGAGGCCTGGCATACCGCATAACGGAGGAAATGTCCTTGTGTTTGACTGGCCATGTTCGAAACGGGATCCTGTTCATCAAGAGGGGTCTGGCGTACCGGAAAACGGAGGAAACGGACCTCCTACGGTCGAAACAGGGGTCCTGTTGTTCGGGAGGGGTGTGGCATACCACAAAACGGAGGAAACGGACTTGTGTTGGAGCGCTACGGTCGAAACGGGGGTCCTGTTCATCGGGAGGGGTGTGGTGTACCACAAAACGGGACTCCACGGGATACTGTTCATCTCCACCGTCGACGCCCTCCAGCCTCCATGGGCTACTGTTCATCCACCGTCGACCTCCTCCAGCCTCCACCTGCGAGTGTTCATGCACGGGCTCCTGTTCATCCAGCCTCCACCGCGCGCTACTCCACCGGCTACTGTTCAACCAGCCCTCTCCACAGGCTCCTGTTCAACCACCCCTCCACGGGCTACTGTTCATCCAGCCCTCCACTGTCTACTGTTCATCCAGCCCTCCATGGGGTGGTCCTGTTCATCTTGCCCTCCACGGGGTCCTGTTCATCCAGCGCCAACCGGCTCGATCGATCGGGGTCCTGTTCATCCAGAGGCAACATCACGGGGTCCTGTTCATCCAAACCCCCCAGCAACGCTCACTGTTCATCTAGAGGCAACATCGATCGGCTTCAGTTATTACCAATAGCGAAGGAAATGCTCAATCGGGTTTAGTTAACAGCCATCGATCGATCGCTCGGGTTCAGTAACGCGTAGCCTGCAGTGCAATCGCTCGGGTTCTGTTAGAGCCCAACGCCTCGCTCGGGTTCGATTAGAGCCCAACGCCTCGCACCCACGCGCGTGCGTGTACGAGAGAAACGCGCATCGCTCGGCCCCGACCACCCACCGTAACCGGGAACACCCCAATAGTTTCCTCGCCCTCGCTTCTACCACGATTTTTTCCGTCATGGACGGCCCAAATAATTTCATGCACCTGCGTCTCCGTCCCGCCCAGGACGAAAAGCCCATTTTCTGTCATGATTTTTTGTCATAGAAGTAGGACCCCACCACATCTATGATGATACCGGGTTTTGTCACAATTATCGTCATAGAAGTGTCGTAAGTATGACAGAAAAAATTTGTTCGGCCCAAAATGTCACGGATGTGTCTTTTTTTTGTAGTGTCAGCCCTTGCCATCTCGAGTTCTAACACCCAATTTTCGACCGCCATAAGCCTCAGTCATGTCCGGATCCAGCCTTCCCGGCCGGTGGGTGGCTTCTTCTGTTACAGAGGAGGATATTGCGAAGCTCAGGGCGGCAAGATATCTAACCGCAGAAATTCTCCATCGGCTCCCTGCTGAGGGGCAGGTTATCCCTACCCCCAGATCCGGCGAGAGGGTCATGTTTGTCTCCCACTTCCTCCGAGGGTTAGGATTCGCCCTTAATCCCTTTCTTTGTGGGCTCATGTTCTATTACGGGCTGGATTTTCATGATCTGGCCCTGAACTCTGTTCTTCTCATCTCGGCGTTCATCGTCACGTGCGAGGCCTTCCTTTGGGCCCCTCCCCACTTCGGCTTGTGGCTCAAGACCTTCAATGTGAAGCCGAAGATGATAGAGGGGAAGTAGGCGGAGTGTGGGGGCGCCACCGTGAGCAAGCTTAATAGCGCCCTGTGGCTAAAAGGATCCTTCACCGAATCCTCTGACTTATGGCACCGAGAGTGGTTATATATCACCGAGCCCCGTGGTTCCAAGTGGGCGGCTGCGCCTGCGTTTCGATCCAGCCCTCCGATTCAGCTCGCATCATGCATTAATAAGGGGTTGGACTGAGGATCAGTTGATGAGGTGCAGACTCTGCAGAGCCGCATCCGGAGCCTCCTCAAGAGCGACATTGATCTCATCGACGTTATTCAAGTAATGCTGGTCCGTCGGACCTTGTCGTGCCAGAGACGACCTCTCTGCATGTGGGAGTTTAATCCCGAAGGGCCACGGATACTTCACCACTTCTTCGGCACCACGCACAAAGGGATGTGAAAATTATTTTTCGGGAAACGAAAATAGTGGCCGGATACCACCGAAGACATCGGCCTTGACTGCAACCATCCAGATACCGCGGTAAGCACCCGTCCGCCGAACACCTCTTAGTCAGATATCCTGTAGTAAGACACTGAGCAAACCATCTCTTTCCAGGGCTGGATAAAAAAGTGGAACGGACTAGGTGTCCGGCCCCCCTTCCCGAAGAAACAACGGACCCCGTGCTAACAAGGATGTTGGCACTGGCACCGTTCAAGGTGCCGGTGGAGGAGGGCAAGGTGGAGAGCGGGAAGACCAGGGGTGGCCTTTGTTCCGAAGGTAAACTAGACACCGAGTCTGGAGAAATCGACGTATCTTTGCCCGAAGACAAAGGCGAAGGAGAAGCAAGCATCCTTTCTCCATATAGGAAGAAAAGGGCTGCCTCTGGAGGTTGGGAGGAACAGGCTCCCAAGAGGGGCAAGATGCCATCGTCGGGCGGCTCGGGATTGGAAGGCGACGCCGTTGCACAGCTCCGCCGCGAGGACAAGCCTCCGACCAAATCGTAAGTGAATCCAGGGTGCTTTAATCACAACCCGTTCCTTTCCTGTTACCGAAGTGACATGTAATATATATATGTATCTTCACAGTTCGGCTCACAGTTTTCCTCAGCAGTCCTCCTCCTCGGGAGATCTTCTCCCAGAGATGATGGAAAGCGAGACGCCTCCCCCGGCCTCCTCGCCCAATAAGGCGGACGACTCCGAAGTGTCGTCTCGGAGGGTTTTTCTTGGTCAACAAGCGACGCGAGGGATGAAGAAGGCATTACCCGAAGGTGGACCCCCGATCGCCCGGGGTTCGGGGGCCAACCATGAACGCCCCGGACTATCCGGTTTTCAGCCGGGGATGATTCTGGAGACGGGTGAACAGATTCCTTCAAAGGAAGGCCGTGCTCCTATAGTGGCTTCCGGAGACCCGGCGGCGCCGGATATGTCGAGGGATATACTACGAAAAGCATCTGTCTCGGAGGAACAGCGTACCTTGATGGGTACGGTGGTTGAGAGGATTTTGTCCGTGAAGAGCAGATTGAATAAAGCCTTCATGAGCCTGCTAAGAGGCTTCGAGGTTTGTGATGTAATATTTTCAACTATATTTTGTTTGCAAATGCACCTGTGTATAGGTAGTAGCCCCTGAGACTCGGGTTGGCTTCCCATGGGAGGCGATCAGAGGATCGGGAAGAAATGCTCGAGGAATAATCTGGTTAATTGGAACACAGGCTGTTTCTCCCCTGACGACTGCCCGGACTATGGATATTGCCGAGCTACAGCGGAAGCTTGACGTGGCAGGGGATGACATTGCGTTAATCAATAGGTGTCTTGACGAGTCGCAAGGTATGTATTCGGAGCAGTCATTACACATACATGTTTGTAATATAAGCATGACGCTGAAAATTGCGTACTGGGATATGCATGGCTGCAGATGGTGCCGCCGCCGTTGAGATTCTTTGGGCGGAGCTAGCCCGGGCCAAGGAGCAGGCCTAGTTTAGTAATGCGGCTAACGAAGAGGCATCGGCCGAGTTAAAGGCCGAACAAGCTGCTCGGCACCAAGACGAGGAGAAAATATCCATGATGGCGCTCGAACTAAAAAATGCTGCTAGCCGCTGTGATTTCCTTGAGAAGGAGAATAAAGCCAAAATGGATGATCTTGACAAGGCCTTGCGAGAGGCGAAAGAAGCGCGGCCCAAATCGAGAGCGGCACGTGAGGAGATCCGGCAAGCTAGGGAGATTGCGGCTGGTAAGCCCTTTTTATTACAGACTAAGTTCAGCGATCCGAATTATGCTCAGCTTAACCAAGTGTGGAGCTCTCCAGACGTGTTTTTGGACTTGCCGAAGAGTTCATCTGATGCAGCGCAGTTTTACCAAGCGCAAGAGGGATATGCAACAGAGAAGCTTTTCTGGTCACAGTTTGGTGCATCAAAATGCCCTTTGCTGCTGAATGAACAGATGTCCCAATGGGCCGAGCTTCACAGGATATCCGGTGCTGCCATGAAGAATGTCATAATCCGGCTGTGGCCAACTGAGCCTATTCCGAATAGCTACTTCGGCTTGGTGCAACGGCTTGCTGATGCGGTGCCACGTATCAACGCCATTAAGCGGCCGGCGTGCATTGAAGGTGCACGGATGGCCTTTGCCGGTGTCAAGACATACTGGGGGAAGATGAAGGCCATCAATGTTGCAGCGAAGGGTCCACCCAAGGGCAAGGACCATCCCGCACCATAGCATTATTTTGAGGACGTCTTAGAGGCTTCCCGCTTGATAGAGGGTCAAAGTTCGAAAGGCATAATATTCGACTGAAGTGTATGCGAATTGTAAAAGACAATTTTTATAATCAGTCTGTATTTTAGTTTTGGCTAAAGGCTTTTGTTCCTCATGTGCAGCCGTTTGTATATGATCTGAAAGTTTTCCAGTTGTCGGCTTCAGCCCCCTCGTAGGAAATACGGGGGTGTTCAAAAAGAATCTGATCACTCTTGACCCAACGTCTTGGTCCGTGAAGGAGATGTCAATGCGGCGAACCTGCCAAGCGGACTATAAGGCGTTAACACTTTCACTTAGCCATAGGAGTTTTATGGTGGGTCTACGATATAGCTCCTGGTATGTACGCGGCTTATTATAATACGGTACGTTTACATATTTGACCTGAAAGAGGTCCTTCCTGTGACACGGAGGGAATCGTGAAAGATTCCAATAAGTCATCGAGTGGTTGACCAGCTCTCGCCACATCATCACTACTAGGAAAAGGCCTGCTAGTGGCGCACCTGTTTTGCCTACTAATGGCGCACTACAGGTGCGCCACTAGCATCACGCCATTAGAATTTTTTACTAATGGCGCACCACAGGCGCGCCATTAGTATCTGGTATACTAATGGCGCACCAGGCAGTGCGCCATTAGTACATCACACGGTGCGCCATTACTATCTGACTTAGTAATGGCGCACCACATAGAAGTGCGCCATTACTAACTTTTTTTTCAAAAAAATTTCAGAAATATTTTTTTTTCGTTTTTTTCTTAATCTCGGGTCAATATGCTTAATCTCAAGTCAAATCGCACTCCGTGGTCAAACTTCCCGAAAGGTCACCCATCCTCACACTACTCCAGCCCAAGCACGCTTAACTTTAGAGTTCTATCCAACCCCAGCACCAACTCACTTAACAGGCACTTGTTGATATATCTAGCATATCAATCCTATTAAACCTTGTTGATGTCTAGGACTTTGTTCATGTTCATGAGTGTGATGAAACTTTGAAAAAATATTTCAAACTTCCCGGTCATATTACGTATCATATTTTGAAAAAAAAATCCAAAAAAAAAGGTTTTTTGAAACCAAATTTTTTCTGTTACTAGTGGCGCACATAGCAAATGGTGCGCCACTAGTAAGTTTGAATTTTTTTTCATTTCCCCCCCTCTAGATCTTAAAAGCCCCGTATCTTTCGTTCTATTAGGTTTTGGGTATTTTGAAGATGTTGAACGGGGTTCCCCCGGTTCAATTCGTATGTAACTTTTCGAGTAGATGATTTTTCATATAAAAAACTTTTTAATCCGAGTTCGTATGCAAAAGTTATGCCCATTTTACAAATTCCAGAGAGAATTTGCAAATAAAGTCGAAATTCATATTTGTAAATTTCCCAACAACTAGACCACATATAACATGGGAAACTTATTTTCTTTTATTTTTTTGACATTTCCATAATTTTATTTTATTTTTTCTAAAACTGAAAAGGCGGTCCACAGGGGGGGGGTGCATTCGGTGGAATTTTTGGGCAAAGTTAGTAATGGCGCACCGTGGGTGTGGTGCGCCATTACTAGTTAAACTAGTAATGGCGCACCACACCCACGGTGCGCCATTACTAACTTTAAAAAAAAAATAAAAAAAATTGTTAGTAGTGGCGCACAGAGGGTGCGGTGCGCCATTACTAGTTAAAACTAGTAATGGCGCACTGTCCCCTGGTGCGCCATTACTAGTTTTGACAAAAAAATAAAAAAATTGTTAGTAGTGGCGCACCGAGGATGTGGTGCGCCATTACTTGTTAAACTAGTAATGGCGCACTATCCCCTGGTGCGCCATTACTAGTTTTGAAAACAAAATATAAAAAATTTATTAGTAGTGGCGCACCGTGGATGTGGTGCGCCATTAGTATTTGGACACTAATGGCGTACCAACACATGGTGCGCCATTAGTATATAGTAGTGGCGCACCACATGTGTGGTGCGCCATTAGTGTCCATATTGTCTATAGCCCTTTTCCTAGTTGTGCATGACAGTCAGTTTTCGGCTTTCTCTACTGAGGTGCTTAACCAGGTTAACCGGAAGCACAATCGCAGTAGTTCTCCCTTTACTACCCTAGCCGATAGAGTGGAACGTAGGGTAGCAAGCAGAGGAGCCAGGCAACCCAACTATTGACCCAAGACATGATTCGGAGCTGATGCATATAAGGCCAAACTCGCGACGCCGAAGTACGCTATAGAGCTGTTCGGACTTGTCGGCAACTCGTTTGTTCCCATACCGAGCCCCTGGAAAGTTATGCCGAGGTGTATGTTTGAAACAACCGTAGGGGCAAAACTCGGTTCTGTAGAAAAGAGTGGATTATTTTTACTGGGATCTAAGTGATGTGCCAGTCCTTTATATAGATAACAAAGCCACACCCTGGCTATTTTACATGCCAAGGGTGGAAGGCTGAGGATAAAGGCAGTTTACAGGCTCGAAATACTGAGCGCGGTCTACAAAAAGTTATTTTGTACCTCCTGTCGCACGTCTGCGTCGCCTGTCCTCGGTTAGGGTACTCCTTGACAGAAATGACTTTTCGATGAGTGTGTTAATCCGAAGTCCGATAGAGTCCGTGGGTGACCAGCCTTTGAGCCATTTTTAGAGGGGATAGTAAAAAACGAAGATAGTTAGAAAAACAAGGGAGTTTATGGGAGTACTTGTAGGCCCATCCTTATTGTGCTTCCGCCGATGCCCAGGGTATTTTAAGTGCATAATTATGTATGCGTGGTACCAACTTCGCAGGCATATTAGGCGAGCGGCGGAAGCCGAATTGCTAGTCCAGCATGGACATTGACCGGTCATGTTGAACGGGGACCGGTGGCGCAATGGCCGATGAGGTATGCGGTGAGATGAGGTCACTTTGTAGTTCGGCTGAGGTATCCGTAGTATGATCTTCTGTACGGGGGTAGTTTTCGTGCATTAACCTCTAGGGGTGTATGTGACATATACCATGTTTACTGTTTTTACTTCGGGAGGAAACTGCTTCTGTCCCTCGGTGTTCGGTTGGTGAGTCTCTTCAGCATTTAACTTGCCGACCTGTTTGAAAACCCAACAGCTTCTGTTGGTCTGATTAGCTGGTTTATTGGGGTGGCCATGAATCTAGCAGGGCCTATCCAATATCTTGTCTAAATTGGATGGTCTGTCCCTATTTTCCTTGAATGGCTTTTTTCGTTGGCCGGGTCTGGCGCCGCTGAATCCAGCGTTGACCGCTGTGTCATGTGTTCCCTCATTGTTATTGTCGTACTTGCTTTTATTGCGTTGTGGCTTCCCATTGCCGTCCCGGACTTCGGAAGTGCCCGGGTCACTGGCGCTATTGCTTCTACGAGCGAGCCGGCTATCTTCTCCCGTGCAAAAGAGCGTCATCAGAGCCGTAAGGGCTGACATGGATTTTGGTTTTTCCAGACCGAGGTGGCGGGCAAGCCACTCATTCCGGACGCTGTGTTTGAAGGCTGCTAGGGCTTCTGCGTCCGGACAGTCTACAATTTGGTTCTTTTTAAGTAATAACCTAGTCCAGAGTTTCCTGGCGGACTCCCCGGGCTGCTGGACAATGTGACTTAAATCATCGGCATCCGGTGGTGAGGGCTGCTGTTCGGCTTGAGTTGCCGCTTCCTCCCGACCACGTGGTAGTCTGTTAGCCGTATCGCGCGAGGGAGGTACGGACTTTGGTGCCTCCTCATCGAACTGAGGTAGCAGTTTGCGCTTTGGGCAACTCCTGGCTGGGCGTTTGAGGCCATGTTCTTCGGCTGCTAGGACATCGGTCCATCTGTCGTTGAGCAGATCTTTGTCAGCTTGAAGCTGCTGCCGTTTCTTTTTTAGGCTTCTTGCTGTGGCTATGAGCCGGCGCTTTAAGCGCTCCTGCTCGAAAGGTTCATCTGGCACGATGAAATCCTCGTCGTCGAGGCTTGCCTCATCTTCGGAGAGCGGAAGATAATTGTCATCCTCGAAGTCGTTATGTATGGCCTGTTCATCAGGGCTGACTTGCCCGTTTCGTGGTTCCCCCTGTTCGGAAGTTGCTCAACAGGGTCTTCATCGTTTTCGGCATCATCCGAAGTGTTATTTTCTCCGGTGCCAGTATTGCTGTCTTTTGAATGGCATGACTTAGAACGACGCCGGGGACGCCGGCGTTTGGACTGTGTCTCAGGAGGTTTATCCTTGACTGGATCTTCTTTGTCATCGTTGTTGGTTTCTTTAGGTGTATCCACAATGTATACGTCGTCAAAGAAGTGGCCGTCCAGCGTCTAGTGAATGGAGGGTTTTGGCCCTGCTCCTCGTCAGCATCGTCGTCCATACCGTCAATGTCATCGGAGCCGTAATCAAGCATGTCGGTTAAGTCCTCGACAGTGGCTATGGAGTGGGTGGCGGCTGGGAAGCAAAATTCTCTATCATCTGCCCCTAGTTTGAACCGGACATAGTTTGGCTGTGAGTCCCCCGCCAAGGACAGGTTCTTTAATGAGTTTAGCACATCGCCCAAGGGCGAATGCTGGAAGATGTCTGCGGCGCTGAATTCGAAGATCGATAAGAGATCAAGTTCGGCGTCCGCGGACTCACGTGGTTCTTATAGCCGGAGACGAGTCCGGAGTTCCGGTGACACAGATATCGTGTGAGGTTAAGTCTATTTGCGGCTCCAACACCGCAGAATCTGTAGCCTCCGTGGCGGGGCTGAGCTTCCCGTCCTCGGATGGTGCAGTCTGCTCCGGATCTAGAGCTAGAGCAGTTACGGAAGCTATCTCCTGGATGCGGTCCGATGACAGATTTAAGTCATGTTCATGGGGGCGACAAGGAGCGGTCGCCGCGGTCTCAAATCCGTCGAAGATCAAGTCTCCACGGATGTCCGCGACGTAGTTCAAGCTTTCAAATCTGACCTGATGGTCAGGGGCGTAGCTATCGATCTGCTCCAGATGGCCAAGCGAGTTAGCCCATAGTGCGAAGCCGCCGAACATGAAGATCTGTCCGGGGAGGAAGGTTTCTCCTTGGACAGCATCATCGTTGATGATTGAAGGGGCGATCAAACCTTTTGGGGACAACACAGTGGAACTCTCAATGAAAGCACCAATGTCGGTGTCAAAACCGGCGGATCTCGGGTAGGGGGTCCCGAACTGTGCGTCTAAGGTCGATGGTAACAGGAGACAGGGGGCACAATGTTTACCCAGGTTCGGGCCCTCTCTATGGAGGTAATACCCTACTTCCTGCTTGATTGATCTTGATGAATATGAGTATTACAAGAGTTGATCTACCACGAGATCGTAATGTCTAAACCCTAAAAGTCCAGCATGTATGACTATGGTAATGAGTATCTCCCCCTCCGGACTAAGTCCTCCGGTTTATATAGACACCGGGAGGATCTAGGGTTACAAAAGGTCGGTTACAAAGAAAGGAATCTACACATTTGATCGCCAAGCTTGCCTTCCACGCCAAGGAGAGTCCCATCCGGACACGGGTAGAGTCTTCCGTCTTCGTATCTTCACAGCCCATCAGTCCGACCCATGGCTAACAGGCCGGACGCCCGAGGACCCCTTTGTCCAGGACTCTCTCAATGGCACCATGGATCGTCTCCATACGGTGTTGGCGACCGGCTGGTGGATGGCCGCCATCGACGCCAGCTACGATTCTCAGTTGGACCAGATAATCGTTCGCAGCACCAACAGGTTCATCATCGTCAAGAAGGTCGCGGACGACATCACCGTACTCCTCCAGCCCGCGCGCCCGGGCTCCTCATTGCCTGCCACCCTAATCGGCCTCCATGGTCGGAACCTCTTTGAAGCACTGGTGGCCCTGCAATTGCCCGCTGACGCCACAAAGAATGTCCACCTAGAGGTCGCGCTCGCCGCGAGGCGCCACGCCCTACAAAAAACCGTCGACCTACACATCCATGTGTATGAACGAATCGTGTACATAGGTATCTACAAGGCTAGTGAGTACGCTACGACGTTGGCCGTCTTCCGTCGGCTGGAAGCCTTGGATGCCTTAGTTGAGAAGCATCTTGACCTCGCCACACAAGCCGTCGCTCCTTAGCCGCAGGTCGGTGGCCCGGCCGGCGCACTGAGTTGAGGAGGAGGAGGTCGTATGTTGATGGATGCATCTTTCTTCTTGCCTCCTGTAACCACCACTGCGATCACATCATCGTGGCCTTAATTCTTATTTTGCTATTGCATTCTCGTTCCAGTCAATACAGACATGTGCGATCCCTTTGTAAAAAAATAGACATGTCCGTTCCAGTCTTATTTTGATTGGCTTGAATGAAGGTCTATCCCGCCGTTAGGCGCCGCAGCGCGCTCTGCTAGCCGTTAGGAGCCGCGGCGCGCACTGCTCGCGTCCATTGGCGCGCTCTGCTCGCGTCCGTCGGCGCGCTCGGCTTGTGGACAACTTTGCCTTGCGTGTTTAACTGCTATATGCATATATATATGGTTGCTCGCCGTTGAGGCGACCGCGGAGCGCTCTGCTCGCGTCCCTCCGTGCGCGCTCTACCAACGGTTGGGAGTGCGCACGATCAAGTCGGGGGCCCCGTATGCATGCGGTTGCGCCGCGCGTGTTGCCACGCGATGCAGTTATGTGCGGCACGCTGGAGTTATGCGCTGCAAATTAAAACTGCCATCAGGGCCTGCTGATATTCCTGGCTGTCCGGCTTCCCCTTTAATTCCCGCGGCCATTATAAACTTAGTCTCTTCAACCTTTCGATCACGCCCCACAACACAACAAGCACACCCACGATGACACATAGAGAGGGGATGTCCGGCGGTGCTCCAATGGAGTTCGGCGAGCATAGAGTGGAGACCCACGCAAGGGAGACGGATCTCTCGGTGGTGTACACCATCGACCCGGCCGTGGTGGACGACTACATCAACAGCGTTGAGCAGTTGCTTGCTGGAGACACGTACAAGGTGGTTGGCATCGACCTCCAGTACACCACCGATCGTCCCGACATATATCAGAAGGTTGTCGTCGCCCAGTTGTGCATGCGCCATCATGTCCTCATCTACCACTACTGCATGGCCACAGAGCCTTGCGACCGTTTCAACAGGTTTGTCAACAGCACTGACTACAAGTTCGCCACGGTGGATACCACCAACAATGTAAAAGCACTCAGTGTTACAGGCTTGGCCTGCAAGAACCTTGTCGAAATCCGTGACCACTACACGGTCTGGGGTAGCACGAAGCAGGACTCCCTGGTCGAACTCGCCTCGGCCATCATCGACCCCTACTACGACAAGGTGAAGAAGGATGCCCAGAGAACAAGTCCCGTATCCTGGCACGAGGCCTGGATGCGGCAACTGGATGAACCTCACCTCAGGTTTGCAGCCAAGAGTGTGTACACATGCTACGAGATGCACAGGCGGGTCATTGACATGAGGAAGTGCCTCGTTACCCAAATCGACGAGCCCGGATCGAGCCACAAGCAGATCAAGCGTCACAAGAAGTAGATGATGATCAGATGATCATTTATGCTAGTTAATCATGCATGTAATATATAATTTACTTTATTAGTGTGTGGAAATTTCATGTGCATAGTAGCCACCTATGTAATTATGCATATAATCGTTTACTTTGGTGTGTGCAAATGCCATGGTTGTAGTAGCCACCAATGTAAGTGGATGTTTAATTTGGTTATGCAAGCATGTCCTTATAAGTGCGTGTGTGTGTGTGTCTATATATATATATATATATATATATATATATATATATATATATATATATATATATATATATATATATATATATATATATATATATATAGGACAAATGTTTCCTACAAGCAGTGGTAGTTACCACCACTTGCGTTTTGTATGTTGTATGTAGTATTTGTCGAAATCGAGAGTATGTACGTGTAGTATGTAGTATATAACAATGATTATGTAGTATATATACTAACTTTTAGGTAGTATGTACCATATTTTGAGTATGCTCTTTTTTACGTACAAATATGTACGTATTTCACAAATATAACAAAAACTATGGGCTCATATGCAATTTTTTCATGTAACTTGTTTTGAAATATCTTAGATATAGTATATGAACATATTTAAAATAATAAAATAGTATATATAGTACCACATGGTAGTATATGAGACATGTGGGGTAACTACCACCGGGTGGTAGGATGGATTTCCCTATATATATATATGTGTGTGTGTGTGTGTGTGTGTGTGTGTGTTGTTGTTCTGTATGCAATCCCATCGCACAACACACACGTCTTGTTAAGTTGAACCGTTTAAGTTCTCTTGTGTCAACGCAAACAGTTCGTCCGAGTGAACCGCATGCCGTATATCGTACACACCTTCATCTGGCTCACCGTTTCTTTTGTGTTGCCTAATCACAAACAGTTCATCGGAGTGAACCGTATGCTGTACATCGCACACACCTTCATCTAGCTGCCCATTTCTTTTGTTCCTCCTCATCGAAAACGGTTAATTCAACTGAACCGTAGCCCTGAATCACACACGCAACTAAAATCTGAACCTTGTTTGATGCATCCTCCATCGCAAACATTTTGCACCTTTTTTGACGGTTTTTTTACACCACCGTTTGCGATTATGGCATCACACACAGTTTCGTCGAAGGGCCTCTCATCTTAGTGTCGCGTTAGCAGCATCCTGCAGTACTGCCCACCTTTCTCTATGTTTGACCGAGGAAGTAACCATCATTTGACTCCTCATTGAATATCCATCCGCTGCTACCTCCACGAATAAATAAAAATTCGCTTCTACCTCCGTAACATGGTTAATAATATAGCCATGTCAATCACGACGTAGAAATATCATTCACTGATATAATAGGTTGGATCTAAGGCCGGTGATTTTTTTACTTTGTCTCTTTCCCTTTTTGTCAAATTTACTCATTTTACATAGGAGCACGTGTAGAGGATGGCCATTCCTTTCGATGGGACTTCTTCATGGGGTTTAAGATTAAGCAGCTCCAAATTATTCCCGCTGCCCACCACTCTGAATCGTGCCATCTATGATAGGGAGTAGTCCCATTGCAACAATGAGGTCCACTAGGTCTAGCATGTCCTGTAAGAAGAGACTGTCACGCAAAACATACATCTTGTTGCCTTCTTCCTCGTACAGTACGTACCATTGGTACGTACTACTAGTACTACTACTCGTTCTCCTATAAACCTTGCGCTTGGCATCTCCAAAATATTAACCTTGCGCTTGGCTCTTCGCCTCTTCGGGAAGTCAAGCAATAATGGTACTGCAGTATATATCATTCTGGCTATCTGAGACCGAATGAATTGCTGCACGTCCACCACGTGGGCGAGGGTCGAGGGGTGAGCGAGAGTGCGTACTATTACTTCCGTTTCAATATGGACTACTACATACGGAGCAAAATGAGTGAATCTACACTCTAAAATACGTCTATATACATCAGTGTTTGGAGTATGTACTAGTAGTTCATATTGAAATCTACTAAAGGACATATATTTCAAACAATATGATAATCTCTCTAACCAAGGTAGGGACGAGGAGTAAACGAAGGGAGTAGTAAAATTTTCTCCTCGTCCTGCGAGCCATCACGCACGTGGGCAAGGGAGCGGGCATAAGGCATAGTAAGCAAGCTTCACCTCATCCTGCGAGCCATCACGCCCATGGGCGGGGGAGATGGCATATGAAGAAAGCTTCTCCTCGTTCTGCGAGTTGACGGGACACATCAAAAGTAATACGTACAGAGCATCTCCCGTGTATAGAGCCTTTCCTCTAAGGTAGGCCCCACATGGTTTGCCTCTTTTTTAACATAACGCGTCAAGTCACAATTTGTTTGTTCACCCATGGTAGACGATCCTCCATCAAGTGGACAACCAATACACGTGTTAAATTGCCACGTGGGCTGCCTTTTCGTACAGAAATGAGCTCCACCGTGTACCCGCGCGGGTGTGGTTGGGAAAGAGACGGGAGTATGTGCGCCATGCGTGCACCTCTTCTCTTCATGCACGCCCCCCACCTATGTGGGTGTGTGTGAGAGAGATACAAACCTAGATAGATGGCGTGTGCGTTCGTGAGTTTTTTTGTTGGGGGGGGGTATGATTTCGTGAATGTATTTGTGGGAATATGTGTCGATGATATCTCAAACAAAAATTTGACACATGCAATGTGTGTGAAATAGAGGCCTATCTATATCATATATAGAGGGGGTGATCCATGAGAAGAGAGGGAGGGATCATAGATATCGATAGAGTCGAAGAGAGGATCAAGTGGGTGGGTGAGAGATCGACAAAGAGAGCCATCGAAATTGTGTGTGTGTTCAAGTCAAAGATATATGGCGACTGACCTACCGGACCATCAGAGGGCACAGGGCAAGTTTGTGTGTGGCAGGGAGACATGACTAGAGCGCTCGATGTATCGGTGTGTGTGGGGGGAGGGGGAGGCAGAGACCTAACTAGAGAGGTAGAATGACTCGTATATGTGTTGAGAAGGAGAGACCCAGTTATGTCTTGAGGGAGATCGGTCGACATCCATACATAAGTGAAGGACGGGAAATAGGTTGGGACAGAGAGAGAGAGAGAGAGCGAGAGGAGAGAGAGGGAGGGAGGGAGAGGAGTAGAGTGTTGGATGGGTGATGGAGTTGCTTCTCGAAGATGGTGGGAGAGGCCTACTAGAAAAACTGAGGGTAGAACTGCAATATTATCAATAAGAGTGGGGATGTGTTTCTGTGTGTGCGTGTGCGTGATAGATGTGTCGGGACGCATGCATGGATGATGAAGGGGAACCATGTGTTTGGTAAGCAAACCTAACTAGATCGGTAGATCAATTGTTGTTTGTTGGAGGAAGGGAGAGACATAACTAATGAGGTAGATCGATCAATGCGGCGGAAAAACAAGTTATAACGACCTAGCTAGCTGTATCTATAGCAGGAGATAGGTCGGTGTACATCCATTTGTTAGAGGCAAATAAGGCCCAGCGAGAAGGATAGACAGAGAGAATGGAGCTAGGCGGTGGCGCGAGAGGCCTAGCTACTAGCTAGATAGGGGGAGGAGTGTGCAATTGTGAGAACGATGAAAAGAGGGGCGAGAGTTTACACGTGTGTGGGACCGTATGAGAGACACGAGGCATGGACACAGAAATGAGGAGATGGAAGGTGCATGTGTATGTTGTAGGCAGACATCGCTGGAGAGGTTTATCGATCGGTGTGTGTTAGAAAGGAGTTCTGGAGACTGTGAGAGAACGACCTAAAAAAAATGAATGTGCGCGATGGATAGAATGCTGAGGGAGGGGAGGGCAAGGAGGGCGTGTGCATGCACGACAGAAAGTTAGTGCTAGCTACAAAGGTTAGAGGTTTGTGTGGGTGTAAGAGACTAACAAAGATCATAATTTGATAGGAAAGTGGATTCATATATTTGAATAGGAGATCATAGTGTTATAAACATATGCATGCATGAATATAGTGGTGATATGTGTGTTGTGGTTTTGCACATGTTATACCATAATGTGATAATGCATTGTGTTTGCAACTCACAGCTAAATATCGAACAATCTAAACCATACTATACATCGAACAATCTCACATTTGATTTGAATTTGTGATAATGTGTGGCATTTGCAGCTTACAACTAAATATCGAACAATCTAAAGAATACTATATATCAAACAATCTCACATTTTATTTGAATTTTTGGTAATGTGTGGCGTTTGCAACTCACATCTAAATACTTGTAGGCGTAGGGGGTGGGGCACCATACATTACATGATAAACACATTATACATATGAGACATGGTTTAGATTATGAAGATCTAGCTAGAGCTTGAAATGTACTGTGATTTGAAATCAACATAAAGTAGATTCAAAAAATCGAGTTCGAGTTCATATAGTACACATAGTTCATATCTAACTCGACAGTAATCATGTGGTGCGCTGTGAAGATAATACACAAACGATGGTTTAACTTGACAATAATGATGGTTGTAAATCTTATTAACATAGAGAAACGAATTCAAATTGTTTGACTTCACAACAATCATGATTGTAGATCTTATTCAAATAGAGAAACGAATTCAAATTTAGTTCATATTGAAGCGGTAGTATATACATTTGGAATGCACTAAAACGTTCATCTGAGTAGCAGGTTGCATGCATTATACACGTAGCGAAATATTTTAATTGAACATAACATGAATTCAAAGTTTTGAATGGCATTTGCAGTGTGAATTGATTTGGTACAGTACACGGGACTAGACTCTCTTGTGTGGTGCGAATTGATTTCTTTTTGTTTTTTCATCGACGGAAGTGCAAATTGATTTGGTACAGTACACGTTAGGCTTGTCCAGAAATTTCAACACGCGCCTTGTTACCCCGAAATATTTAAGATATATCTTTGTCTTGCTGTGCTCCGAAAACTACCTCAATCTCAACTCGCGCCTTGCTATTCCAAAATTACAACGCGCGCGAAAACTCCCACCTCATGCGAAATCCCGACACGCGAAATGCCCGCGATACCCCTGAACCAAAAGAATCACCTAGCTAAAATCGGTGCCGGTACTTTCATAACTTACCCCACATTTCGGACAAGCGCGTCCCTAAGCCCTGGTTCCCACTCCCATCCCATCCGCCCACCCATTCGTACACCGAGGCCGAGAAAACCCGCGAAGCCCCACACCCTCCTCCGTCCGCCACCCAGCCGAAGCCTCTTCCCCAACGACGTCGTCCACAGTAACACCTCGACATCCCTCATCCATCGTACCGGATGAGGATCCGCCGTCGATCTCGTCGTCCCGCCGGTTTAGCCACCCCGTCCTCCACCTCCAAGCAGCTGCCCCGATGTTCCCCTTGTCTTTCACGCCACCTCCATTCCCACACTATCGTCTTCACCTGCACCACCGGAAGAGCATCATCATCACCGTTTCCCCGGATGAAGCCGAGGCCTAATCGGCGCCACCAAAGAGGTTGTACACTAATCGCCGCATTTTCTTCTTGATTCAATCTCACGGTGCTGCCGGTGCTCGGTCTCGAGCCGACATGGCGTGGCTCCATCCACGGCTGCGTCGCCAGCCACTTCCTCCATGGCGTCGCTCCCTTGGCAGCGACGTCCACATTAGTAGGAGCTGTTGCTGCTTTAGTTCTCGCTCGCGCTGCTGCTCTGCTCTTGCTCTCGGTCCCCTGCCTGGTCTGCTCTTGCTCGTGCTCGTGCTGCTGCTCTCGGTCTTGCTCTTGCTTGCGATGCTGCTCCGATTTAGCTACACTTCAGTCGACTGAATCGACTTTTGGGTCAGTCGATTTTCAGGGGGTGGAGGGGCTCGCCGGAGTTAAGGAAGAACCAGCCGCAACGGGGAGGGGGGCTCACAGGAGAGGTACCCCACTATCCATCTTACGGTTCAGGGTGGGGGCAGTGGTCGCCGGCGGTGGTGCGGCGGTGGTGTGGGGATCACCAGAGAAAAAGCTCGGCACGGGGAGCCTAGAGGGATGGCCGGGGCGGTGGCGGACCGGCGATGGGGAGTGGTTTCGGGGCGGCAGGGGCGGCGCACCGCCGTCCGCGGGCGACGGGAGGCGGCGTTTTGGCCGGTGGTGGCTGGCGGCTCAGGGGGTGGAGGTTGAAGATGAACGGCAGGCCCTTGATTTCGTATCCAACGGCTGGAAAATTGACTGACCAGAGATGAAAAAGTCAGCCGACTGACATGTAGCCTCACCCTGATGCTGCTACACGACCAGCTGCTCCGGGCGCTGCTGCTGCTGCTATTGTTTTTTTGCTACTAGTGCGTTCAGTTTCGACAGCAAAATTCAGTTTCGACAGTTAAGTTCAGTTTCGACAGTTTAATTCAGTTTCGACAGTTAAGTTCAAAGATGAGCGGCTGATGTATTTTACATCTAGCACTTTGTGGTTATGTATTTTACGTCATCTATTGGAGATGCTATTAGAATTCCACTCAGGTTAACGTTGTCTCTCCTGTCCTGCTTTAGCCTCGGCGTTGTACAACTCACCGGAGCTGCTCCAACGACGACACCCTCCATCACAGCGGAGCAGTACCCCGGGCTCCATCTCCAGACGCCTAAGATCTTATTCCCCTCCTCCAATAGCTAAGCCAGCCGGAGCATCCTCACCAACCAACCCAATCACGCTGAGATCGACATGGCTTCGCCAAAGATGTTGTACACTTGTTGCATCTCTTTTTTACTCTACATGTTATATATATTGTCCACTGAGCACACGTAGTAACGTGAAATACGATTAGTTTCTCCTACTATATGACAAGCAGTGAGGTACCAGGAAACTTAGCTATCCATGATGGACTCTCTTGAATGCTATCATTATTTATCTCCGCAAATTGAGCTGTGCATTTGTCGATAGGCCTGGGAGTTGAGCTAGTAGGGCAGTGGCCTGGGTCCAAAGTAGTAGAAGTAGCACAAAAACATTTTTTGAGTGTAGGCTTTTCCTTGCTCAAGCCTGCCTACTAGAATCGCTAGTGCTTGAAAGGAAAAGTGAAGGAAAAACATAGGAATTGGAAAGTTTCCTATGGTACTACTATTCATGCATTTGGTTCAAAGGAAGGAATGATGTAGGATTTGTTCCTTTAGTGTCTCCTTGAAAGAAAAAAACTGTAGGAATGTTAATATCCACTTGTCCTCCTTTTCAAATTCCTATTCATGAACACAAGAGTAAGAGGTAGTAGCGTAATAGCATTATAACCGTACATTTTCTTGTGGTTTGACTTAATCTCACCATGCTTCTTTGCATCCTATGATCTTCCAATTCTTGTGAACCAAACACCCAGATTGGCAGAAATCATGTGTTTTTAAATTCTCTGTTTTGCACGTGCATTCCTATCCTATTACAGTGTATTTCCTATCCCTGCGTTGTTAGAATCCTCCAATTCAAACGAGCCCTTACAGAATTACTTCTCCTACAGATAGTTTTCAAAGAAAACCTTGTGTGGTTTGTCCCGCTCCTGCTGCGCTGTCGTCCACCCCAGCTCAGCTGCTCCAACAACAAAAGGGTCCAGCACAGCAGGGATCCAGCCTCCAGACTGTCTTTCGCCGCCTCAGATCTTCTTCCCCGCTGCCGACAGCCACGACTACTTCATTACCATCATCAACCGAGCAGATGACCTTGAGGACTACACGGGTCCGCAAGAGAGGTCGCACTCTTTCGTGTCTGCTTACGTTATCGTCCTGTTCACCGATTAGACTCTGAGTCAGCTCCAAACTAATGGTCAAACTTCAGTTTTTAAATGGTTATGGGGTACATATCGGGGCCACAATCAATAGTATCTATCTACTATCTGGTTAATCTCTGGTGTCGACTATGAGTTTCATGTTGGGTGGGAAACAAACAGTAAAGAAGCCATTATTTGTATTTTTTAACTGAAGCCATTATCTACCTGCTATAATTGGTTTTGGGTCTATCCACAGGTTGCTACCATCACTCTGGATTTCTGCATGCACTCCTTACATAATCTCACTATGTTTTATTCCTATGCATATGAGTTATTGTACACAATGGAACTGAACATGTAGAGCAAAAGAGACGAGCCTTGTGTGGCAATAAAAATTTCATGCAGACGTCGCTCCATGGTAGGCGCAAAGGCAACCCCCCTCCACCCATTTCAGATTGTAATCGAGAGGAAGATAACTGTTCTGAGGGGGGTTCAGAAGGAGAAGACCACTCCTATTTACCCCCTGAGTTCTTCACTCTAACTTGGCATGCTAATGTTGGATATATCATGCATATGGTGCCTTGCATTGCGAACTTTATACATCAAATATGTCATCTGCTTAGTTTAGACATGCTTTGTGTGAATGCCATCTGTTTAGTTTCTTCATCGTATATGTGAATTATGCAACGCCATCTTGTTTAGCCAGGCATCATATATGTGAATTTTGCAATGCCATCCTGCTTAGCCAGTCATCTTATATGTGAATTATATCAGGCCATCCTTTTTTCGTTACGTATTACATGTGTCAACAATGTTAGTACATTCAACTACTCTTCCTGTGCATCAGCCATTTGACACGATGATGGAAAATTCTGGAGTGAAAACAAGGTCTTCAGAGCAGACTATGCTATCTGACGAAGCGCATATCTCGCTGGTCACAGACAGCTCCTCGGAGGAGGATTCAGAGACAGATGACCAGTCTTATCCCCCCAAGGTGTATGCTCTAACATGGCAGGGTTATGTTGCTCATATCGTGTGTATGGTGTCTTGCATTGCTATGTCATTTGATTAGTTTAGACATGCCTTGTGGGAATGCCACCTGTCGAGTGTCTAATTACCATATATGTGAATTATGCATTGCCATCTTGTTGCAAGACATTATATATGTGAATTATGCAATGCTATCTTGTTGCAAGGCATTATATATGTGAATTATGCAATGCCATTATTGTGGGATATCCGCGGCCACCTATGGGACCGGGTGGCCCCTTGCTGGTTTGGCGGGGGGACGTCGCGTTGCACAAAGAGAAGAACGGCGCGCGGCAGCGTGGCAGGAAGCACACAAGCAATTTACCCGGGTTCAGGCCGCCCCGAAGCGTAAGACCCTACTCCTGCTTCGGTGGATTGATGGTGGAATGAGTGTGGTGACGTGTAGTACACGTGCCCGGCAGGGTTTGCCTAGGGGCCACATCGACTACGCGCATATGGTGGCTCGGGTTCATCAACCTTCTAACCCTCTAACCCCTCCTACGAGTGCCATGTGCCTCCTTTTATAGATTAAGGGGTCACCACAATGGCAAAGTGGTCATTATCCAATGATATGATAGCAAACAATGCTATCATACCTAACTCTGCGGGCTGACAGGGTGCATTAAATGCGTCGCTTAGTGTCACATCACCGGTTGCCCGGCAAGGCCTGTCGGGCTATCTTGCCAGTTCCGCACCTGTTCTCTTGACACATCACAGGACGGGTGCCATCTGCGTGTTTCTTCTGTGGGAAATGGCTGCCATGTGGCGAATGGTTGCCACTTAATCATTTTGCAGCTTGACACCGCACCGATTGACGATGTGGGTCGCACTTGAGTGGTTGGTGGGGGTGGTTCTGCTCCCGCGAGCCCCGGCAGGCTCTGTCGGGGAGTCTTGATTGCTAGCTTCTGGTGGTGGCCTCGCCTCTTGCCGGGCTCGCCTACCCGGCAAGGGAGGCCCTTCTCTTGCCGATATCTTGCTCCTCAGGCTCGATCTTGGTTCCTCTGGGCTGCATGTTGGTTCTTCAAATCTCTTGGTTCTTCAATCTCTGTCTTGTCCGTGCACGAGTCAGGGGAAAATGTCTGCCCCTATATGTTTTCCCCGACATAAGCCCCTGGGACTGAGCCACACGTGTCAAGTGGCACGTTGGGTTAGACCCCAAACAGTGCACGGACACGTGGCAGGAGAGGGTCGTGCGTGACAGTTTGCCACAATGACTAGTCAATCCAACGTCTACTTTCGCATAATTACTGCGCGTCGTGGGGTCGTGGGACTGTTGCAGTTAAGGTAAAATGGTAAATTTCTGAAGTGTCGCCTCTGTCCCACTTTCCCCCTTCTTAAAGGTAGGGAAAATCAGAGCGGCACAATTCATCTGTCTCTCGCCCCGCTCCCCCATCTTCTTCCTCCGCAAGCCAAGCGACAGTTTCCCATCTCGCTTCTCCTTCCGCCGCCATCTTCTCCAACGAATCCTTTTCGCGTTGCCGCAACAATGGGAAGAGACCCCCGGACAAGAAGAAGTCGACGACCGCGGTGAAGGATACCACCGTCGAGGGGAGCAAAAGATCGGCGGAGCTGAACAAGAAGCAGAGCAAGGATGTTGTCTTCGTTCCGTCCAACTTGAGCGGTCCCGTCCTTCAGGCTAAGTACGGGTATCTGTGGGGGTGTCCTATTGAGAAAGGGCACGGAGCGCCCATGGTCTACGAAGCGGGTGAGGTGAATCCCCCTGAATTTTACCAGTTCTTTGCCGCTTATTTCATCTGCTGTCTGTGCCCTCCTTTTTCTGAATTCTTTGAGGCAATCATGAACATTTATGGGTATCACCTCCTTGATTTCGTGCCGAATGCAATGGTGACCAAGGCCATCTTCGCGCATTTGTGTGAGAATTTCGTCGGGGTGAAGCCCAATGTGGATCTATTCCGGCATTACTTCCTCCCGTAAGTGGAGAGCAGAGTTAACAGCTCTGGGATCATCGGCTGGATACCACGGTCAAAGAAGAATTACCTCCCGGGGTACCAACGCGAGAGATGGGATGAATGGAGAGGGGATTGGTGTTGGATCCAGGACAAAGAAGCCCTCGAGTTTTGTGAAGCATGGCAAGAGTGCGTCGAGCGCAGCAAGGATTGGAGTGCCAAGGGCCTTTCTGAGGATAGGTTGTGCCCGACAATTAATAGGATCATCCGCCTGGCGGCTGCCGGGTTAACCATCGAGCATGTGGGGGCAGATTTCCTCCTCTGCCGCATCTCATCGCTGCAGGAAAGGGATAGGCATGCGTGCCTGTATGGCGGCGCTGTGGATAGGATGAGACTGCTGTCGGGGCTGGCCAATAACTTGTCAGTTTATGGTCATGCTTAGTTGTGCGACCATCTATTTGGTCGTTTCGAGATGTTCAAGCTCCCGGCAACCGTCGTTCCCCTGAACGTCAACTCTGCCCGGGATCAAATACTAAAGTGGATGCCGAATTGCAACTCTGAGGGAGTATCGGGCACTTGGCAGCTCCCTTCTCTTGACGAAGAGCTCCAGTGGTCGAGCACCTTGGTGGAGAAGGCCACCAGGGCCGAGGATGGAACGTATAAACGCACCTCTACTGCGGAGGTAATGTATATTCTGAAGAGAGTCGCGGAGGACAAGGATGCCCGCCGTGCAGAAATGGAGAAGGCTGCGAAAGCCGATAAAGGCAAAGGGAAGGCCGGGAATGGGAGATCTTCCCAGGGCGGCAGTGATACGTCTCCAACGTATCTATAATTTTTTATTGTTCCATGCTATTATATTATCTGTTTTGGATGTTTATGGGCTTTATTAAACACTTTTATATTATTTTTGGGACTAACTTACTAACCCAGAGCCCAGTGCCAGTTTCTGTTTTTTCCCTTGTTTCAGTGTTTCGCAGAAAAGGAATATCAAACGGAGTCCAAACGGAATGAAACCTTCGGGAGAGTTATTTTTAGAACGGAAGCAATCCAGGGGACTTGGAGTGCACGTAAGGGAAGCAACGAAGAAGGCACGAGGCAGGGGGGCGCCCACTCCCCTGGGCGCGCCCTCCACCCTCGTGGGCCCCTCGTGGCTCCCCGGACCGACTTCTTTCGCCTATATATGTCGATATACCCTAAAACCATCGGGGAGCAGAATAGATCGGGAGTTCCGCCACCGCAAGCCTCTGTAGCCACCAAAAACCAATCAGGACCGTGTTCCAGCACCCTGCCGGAGGGGGATCTCTCACTGGTGGCCATCTTCATCATCCCGGCGATCTCCATGACGAGGAGGGAGTAGTTCACCCTCGGGGCTGAGGGTATGTACCAGTAGCTATGTGTTTGATCTTTCTCTCTCTCGTGTTCTTGATTTGGCACAATCTTGATGTATCGCGAGCTTTGCTATTATAGTTGGATCTTATGATTTTCTCCCCGTCTACTCTCTTGTAATGGATTGAGTTTTCCCTTTGAAGTTATCTTATCGGATTGAGTCTTTAAGGATTTGAGAACACTTGATGTATGTCTTGCCGTGCTTATCTATGGTGACAATGGGATATCACATGATCCACTTGATGTATGTTTTGGTGATCAACTTGCGGGTTCCGCCAATGAACCTATGCATAGGGGTTGGCACACGTTTTCGTCTTGACTCTCCGGTATGAACTTTGGGGCACTCTTTGAAGTTCTTTGTGTTGGTTGAATAGATGATCTGAGATTGTGTGATGCATATCGTATAATCATACCCACGGATACTTAAGGTGACATTGGAGTATCTAGGTGACATTAGGGTTTTGGTTGATTTGTGTCTTAAGGTGTTATTCTAGTACGAACTCTATGATAGATCGAACGGAAAGAATAGCTTCGTGTTATTTTACTACGGACTCTTGAATAGATCGATCAGAAAGGATAACTTTGAGGTGGTTTCGTACCCTACCATAATCTCTTCGTTTGTTCTCCGCTATTAGTGACTTTGGAGTGACTCTTTGTTGCATGTTGAGGGATAGTTATATGATCCAATTATGTTATTATTGTTGAGAGAACTTGCACTAGTGAAAGTATGAACCCTAGGCCTTGTTTCAACGCATTGCAATACCGTTTTCGCTCACTTTTATCAATAGTTACCTTGCTGGTTTTATATTTTAAGATTACAAAAACCTTTATCTATCATCCATATTGCACTTGTATCATCATATCTTCGCCGAACTAGTGCACCTATACAATTTACCATTGTATTGGGTGTGTTGGGGACACAAGAGACTCTTTGTTATTTGGTTGCAGGGTTGCTTGAGAGAGACCATCTTCATCCTACGCCTCCCGCGGATTGATAAACCTTAGGTCATCCACTTGAGGGAAATTTGGTACTGTCCTACAAACCTCTGCACTTGGAGGCCCAACAACGTCTACAAGAAGAAGGTTGCGTAGTAGACATCAGGCAGCGAGGCGCAAGCCACGGCGGCGAAGGAGCTCCAGGAGGGAGAGGATGTGGAAAGGGAGGAGGGCACGGCAACGGCCCCTGAGGAGGAATGGCTTGCGGCAGGACCGCAAGCCCCCGCCCAGGACCCAGACCAACATACCCATAGGCGTGCTGCAGCCCGGGGAGTGGCGACCTCCAACCCGACACCACCCACCAAGAAGGTGAAGAAGATCTCCAAATAGTCTACTAAAGCCGAGGTGGCGTGTCGCCAATCTCCTCGCCTTGCTCAGGCTAAGGCACCTTCCGCCAAACAGCCGGTGACCTTGGAGGAGGAGTCCAGCCCCCGCTCTGGCTCGAGCTCTTTGCAGAGCTCGCCTTCCCCGGAGCTCTTGATGTCACGGTAGACACCGAAGCTGTCGGGGAGCTCCACCCGTCCATCCCAAAAGAGAGGGCGGGAGTCCCCTCCTCCCGTGGAGTTCAACTTGACCTCCATGCTTATCGCGGAAGAGTAAGGAGGATTTTTCTTTGTGGTAGACATCTTCCTAAGCAGATTTGAACATTTTTGCTGACTGGCCTCTTGCCTTTGTTTGTTGTTGCCGATCAGGAAGGTGGAGGAGGACACGAAGACTCTCGCCCATCGTCCCCGGAAGAGGCTCCGGCGCATAGGGTCGCTGGAGGGCGTGGAGAGCTCGGCCTTGGCGGGGACGGGTGCAGAAGGCCCCCTGCCGAGCCCCTGGTCGAGCCCCGGCCTGGGAGCGGAGACTTGGTACCGCCCGCTGGGGATGACGGGGACCGCCTCTCTAGCCCCCCAAGCAGAGGAGGAGGCGAGACGATGTAAGGCAAGCCCCTCCTTGAAGGGCATGCCTCCGCTGTTGTTCAAGCCTAAAAGGTCGTCATGGATCCCTCCGTGGCAGAGACTGTGCAAAAGGTTGTTGAGCCTGCTCCGGCAGAGAAGAAAGCTCACAACCCGGCAACAACTGCTGCCGGGAAATGGAGATCCCCGCCCGGCAGACTTCCCCAGGTATTTTCTTAGTTCTTCTTTTCGTTTATACTCTGGCTGCCTCCAGTGGCAACTTTATTTTCTTCGAGACTTCCATTCCTTCACTTGTTCACTGGCCCCTTCCATCTGCAGCCCCCAAGGCCGAAGAACCAGACTTGTTGGAAGTGGTAGCGGACATAGGGAGGTCCGCCGCAGATGTGGCCGCGAAAGTCGCGGCTGCTAAGGGGCAGGATCTTGTTGCCAGGGGAACACAAGGTTCCTTGGCAGTGGTGGAGCATTCTCTGGAGAGCACCCCGGTGGGGGAAGTGGTCATCGAGGCGAAGATTCATCTTCAAACCATGGGTCCACTCCCCTCTTACAGGGGCGCTGCTGATGCCACGCCGTCTTCCTCGAATATGCTGACTGTGGTGCCATTGTTGCCTGATATCGGAGCCCTCGGCCCGTCCTTGACAGACGCAGAGCTTGATGAAGAGCTTTAGCGTCTTTTGGCACCGCTGCATCTGGGAGGTGGGGAGGTCGACAACTCAGCCGCCATCAACAAGGATTTGTCCTTCATCGATTCCATGGCGGTGGGCTTGAAGGAAATGCAGGCCCGTCACAACCAGAAGTGGCAGGAGCTCAAGGAGCAGCGTGAATCCACCGGCAAAGTGGATCAGAAGCTGAAGCACAAGTTCCTGGAGCTGCATGAATGGCATGAAAAGCAGTTCAAGGCACTGATGAGGCAGCAAGAGAGCCTTCAGATGATGAGGGAAGATGTCGTGGCTCAGGAGGGGCACCTGGCGGACCACAAAGCATCTTTGGATGCCAGGGAGCGAGAGATCTCCCTTCGGGAGGAGAATCTTGAAGCCACCCTCCGTGCCAGGGATGAAAGTTTGGAGACCTTGGTGTAGCAACATTCCAAGGAACTGAAGGACGAGCATGGGGACGCTCTGGACACCCTTGCTACTGACCATGCTGCCCAGCTGAAGAAGCTCGTTAAAGATCTAGACGCTGCATCTTCTACTAAGGCCGAGCTCGACCGGCAGGTGGCCAAACTGAATGAAGACCTTGCCGGGAGTGCCAAGGAGGTGGAGGCAATCGAAGAAGAGGCACGACAAGCAGAGCTTCACCTGGCTGATGTGCAGTCGCAGATCTCCTCCAAGACCCAAAGCCTTGAGACCGCCAACAACAACATCTCTGATATGAAGGCAAGGATCGGCTCGCTGGAGCAGTCGACAGAGTCCCTTGAATCCCGGCAGCAGCTGCTGGCTAAGGATTTGGAAAGCGCCAAGCGTCTCCGACAAGACACAGTGGATAGGCTGAAGAATCAGGTCGACATGAGCAACCTCTAGATCAGAGCCTAATTGATGTTGCAGAATGTCTTGGAGCCCAAGCTGCGGCGATGGGCATGGACGGCCAAGTCTACTCAGCCAGCAAGTATGAGGTCCCGAGTGTCAAGCTGGGGATATTCTTCGACGAGTTGATCGACAATTTGAAGGTGCATGAAGAGGCGAGGGCCGAGCGTTTCGCGACCGAGTCGCGGAGGCTCGCTCGCAACGCCCTCTTCATGGTCTTGAGCAACATTGCATGTCGCCACCCAGAGCTCGATATTGACGACGGCTTCAGGAAACCGCCAGTGGGTGCTGACGTTGCCGCCGATGAGGAGAAGGTTGCTCCCCGTGCTGACAGGGTTCTCCGCGTTTAAGTTACTCCTTCTGGTCCTGTAACGAAACTTGACGCATATTTTGTGTTTAGTCATTTTATCTCTAGTGTTTGTGCGAGGCTGATACTTCTAGTTGGATCTTTAAATGCGTGTTTATCCCTTTTAACTCTATATGCTCGTGTTCGTATGATCAATTCCTACGTATGCTCTGGATACCTGCCGATATCATATTGCCGCGATTGTCGTAAGGGGCTGGCCCTTAACAGTCATCTTGGTGTGGATGCGTCTCGGCAGGTTTTTCCTAGGCAACTGTCGATGCAGCTTCTCGTCCTGCGAGCGCGGCTCTGGACAGGACGATAGTGCGACCAAAGAAACTAGCCAAGGCTGCATCACATGAGGGCTTTCATGATACGAACACTCACTGGAGTTAAGGGATAAACGACTTCAGAAATCTGAAATGCACCAACAAAAGTGATAACGTGGACTTAGCTTTTGTTTTGAGGTTCTCTTTCATCCGCCGGGCCGCGCGCGTTCGACGCGTCCGCAAAGCCTGGAGAAGTAGAAGGCAATTGGGTAATTCCCTTGCTCCCGGCAAGGGTTGGCACGTATTTCTTATAGCTGGCGGGCATAGGGGCATGGCGTCGGGCTTCTCTGGTCTCCTTCCTTTTTGCTCCCCCCCCCCTTGAGTTAGTGCAGCGGTTGCCCTCGCATGGGCTGTGTCAGTGCGGGCAGCCTCGCCGAAGTGTGCTTGTCGGGGCATCGATCGATGGACTCATACCAGCATTCTGCTCAGGATTACCCATGGCGGGGAAAATGCTGGACCGAGCGTCGCATGGTAATCGTCGACACTGATGATGCCGAGGCTGAAGCAACTCGACTGCTGACGAGGTGGATGGATAGGAAGGAGGGAGCTCGTGCCCGCATGTCTTGTGCCCCTTCGTTCGGACGGCGTCCGGACGGCGATAACAACATACGAACCGCCGGGGTAAATCCTGCATCATCAACCATGGTCTTGGTCATGACCGTTGCTATGGCAAATCTTGGAGAGCGACAACATGACGAGAGAGTGGGTCTTCCCCCGCTCCGCTTCTGTGCCTCCGCGGGCGCCACGGTCGATGGCGCCGTCGAAGATGAGGATGGTGATGAAGATGACGCGCTGTGTACGCTTTCAGGTTCGCGCAAGCGCTCCCCCTACCTGGCACGCCAAAGATATCACAGGATATCCGCGGCCACCTATGGGACCGGGTGGCCCCTTGCTGGTTCAGCGAGGGGACGTCGCGTTGCACAAAGAGCAGAACGGCGCGCGACAGCACGGCAGGAAGCACACAAGCAACTTACCCAGGTTCGGGCCGCCGCGAGGCGTAAGACCCTACTCCTGCTTTGGTGGATTGATGGTGGAATGAGCGTGGTGACGTGTAGTACACTTGCCCGGCAGGGTTTGCCTAGGGGCCGCAGTGACTACGCGCGTATGGTGGCTCAGGTTCATCAACCTTCTAACCCTCTAACCCCTCCTACGAGTGCCATGGGCCTCCTTTTATAGATTAAGGGGTCACCACAGTGGCAAAGTGGTCATTATCCACTTATATGATAGCGAACAGTGCCATCATACCTAACTCTGTGGGCTGATAGGGTGCATTAAATGCGTAGATTAGTGTCACATATGCCCAGCAATGCCTGCCGGGCCATCTTGCCAGCTCCGCACATGTTCTCTTGACACATCGCAGGACGGGTGTCATCTGCGTGTTTCGTCTATGGGAAATGGCTGCCATGTGGCGAATGGCTGCCACTTAATCATCTTGCGGCTTCACACCACACTGATCGACGACATGGGTCGCGCCTGAGTGGTTGGTGGGGGTGGTTCTGCCCCCGCGAGCCCCGGCAGGCTCTGCCGAGGAGTATTGATTGCTAGATTCTGGTGGTGGCCTCGCCCCTTGCTGGGCTCGCCTGCCCGGCAAGGGAGGACCTTCTCTTGCCGATATCTTGCTCCTCAGGCTCGATATTGGTTCCTCTGGGTTGCATGCTGGTTCATCAAATCTCTTGGCTCTTCAATCTCTGGCTTGTCCGTGCACGAGTCAGGGGAAAATGTCTGCCCCTATATGTTTTCCCCGACAGCCATGCTGTTTAGCCAATCATCATGTATGTGAATTATATCATGCTATCATTTTTTTGTATTACGTGTTCCATTTGTCGACAACATTTGTATATTCAACTACTCTTCCTGTGCATCAGCCATTTGAAGTGGTGATGGAAGTATCTGGAGTGAAAACAACGTATTAGAGCAGACAATGCTACCTGCTGAAGCAGACATCTTGCTGCTTACAGAGAGCTCCTCAGAGGAGGATTCAGAGACTGATGACCAGTCCTATTTCCCCCCTGAGGTCTATGCTCAAACTTGGCAGGGTTATATTACTCATGTCATGCATGTTGTCTTGCATTGCTTAGTTTTTACATCATATATGGATTGCCATCTGCTTACTTTCTTACTATATAAATCATATATTCGAATTATATCATGCCGTCATGTTTACATACACAACATCTATCTGAATTATGGCATGGCAACCCATTTAATAAAGACATCATCTCATCATGTTTAGTGTTTACAGTCATCATATTTTGAATTATGTCATTCTCTCCGTGAATTATATCATGCTATCATGTTTCCATAGGCGGCATGTATGTGAATTATGGCATGCCAACCTATTTAATAAACACATTATATAGTTATATCATGCCATCCTGTTTACATAGTCATCATATTTTGAACTATGTCTTTCCATCTTGTTTAGTTAGCCATCATATATCTGAAATTGTGTCATGCTATCCTATTTAGTTAGCCATCATATATGTGAAATTGTGTGATGCTATCCTGTTTGGTTAGACAACATAAATGTGAATTATTTCATGCCCTCTTTTATTCCCCACTATCCATTGCACATGTCTATCATACAATGTCTGTACATTCAATTACTTTTCTTGTTTATCAGCCATTTGAATTAGAGAGGGTGATGGCAGTATCCAAGGGAGTAACAACACGGTCTTCAGAAAAGATAGTGCTACCAGTTGATGCAGATAGAACCACGGTTGTACTTCCCCAAGAACCAGCCCCACCACACATAACCCAGACTCTCGCAGATTGTACCCCTACCAAGTTGGACAGAGAACCAGCTACACCCCTTCTAACACCAACCCCAGCAGATAGTAACCCAGTTCCAGTTGACACAACACCGTCTCCACCACAGAGGACCCAAACACGAGCAGTTAGTAAGGGAACTGCAGTGCCCAAAGCACGTCGACCACCACTCCGAATCCCAACTCAACACTTAAAGTAGAAGAAGAATTGTTCTCAGGTCTGGTTCTGTAGCTATGGTTCATACTACTTTGCTCTTGCATCACTGTATTTACTCATACCAACTATTTTCAAATTTGAAGGATGGAATTGAAACTCCAATGGCGCAATAGGTATGTTTTAAACCTATTTCTTTAACTAGTTTGCTGTTGTAACTTGCTCTATGTTGATTTCATTTTCAATTGAATAAACAGTTATGTTCTCATGTCATGCACATTACAAGTGTTTTTATTGCTCTGTAGTTTCCCACACTTATATTCTGTCTATTCTGCTTTATCTTGAACAAATATTATTTGAACTGTGTCTATCTTGATTTGGCAACAAAAACTAGATGATATAGACCATAAAGTGACCATGGTACATAGATATATGTTTGTTCCATGCTGTATCCTGTCCAATTTACTACTGAACTGATTTACCAAAATGAGTTTCATATACAACATGGTAAACCTGTGACGTGTCTGCTTGTTTCTCCTTTAGAATGCGGACAAAATATTGGAGAACAGTACCCCGTTATGCAATGGTAAAGGAAGTAATGCAGATAAGGTTCAAGATAGTGAGACATCCCTGTTGGTCTCCAAGAAAGCTGATAAAAACTATCTTGATGACAGTCGGAGAACCAAAAAGTCATGTCTTGATGTAGTGTTCGAGTTACTGGCCACTACTGCTGGCACAAGCTCTTCGAACTCGCTGCCTGAATCATTTTGTCTTCTTGAGTATCAACTTCAAGTTGAAAGACATCGACCAGATGTGCTGCGACAGAAAGCTGAAGGACTGAGGAAGTCCCTGCAGAATTCAGATGCATACTTTCTGGTGCAACAGCAAGCGCTGGAGGATTTAAGCGCCAAACAAGAGAAAGTTAATAATCTTGCTAAGAATCTTGCCAGCATTATGGGTACCCAGGATATTTTTTTCTTGAGCTCTTCTGAAGTGGTTTCAGTTATGGACTTCTTTTGCTGCGGCGTTTATTTGCACTGGTCGCCAACTTTGTCAACCAGTGTATATGATATGCTGCTTTGTTCCCTATATTTGCACTGGTGGTGAACTTTGATGCCCAGTGGATGTAATATGTGTAATAGCCGTGATAGCCTAGCGTAAGTTGCTTGCTTATTTATTTCCTTGTTGTCTTGTTTATCTGTTTGCTTGTAGTCAGTGCAGTTCTTTTTCCGCGGTTTGCTAGTGGCCGCAATAACCTATTTTTTAAAACTAGGCCACAATAACCATGGGCTACATATTTACTGTAGTTACCATGGGCCTCCTACGTGCCATAGAAACAATGGGCCTTCGAAGGGCCATAGAAACAATGGGCCTTCTATGGGCCGTAGCATCAATGGGCCTTCTACGGGCCGTATGATCGATCGGCCAAACATGGTCCAATAACAGATCGCATTATGGGCAGTAAACGAGCTAGATTTGGAATCGCCCGTTCATGGGCCGACCATAACGGGCCGTCGTTAATCGGCTGTATTTGATGACGCTATGAAAACGGCCCAATGGATTAACGGGCCGCAAACGGGCCGATTCTAACCACGTGCTGAATTTGGCCCACAAGCAGAAAAGGACAGTAACGGGCCGTAAGTAACCGAATGCTGGAAATGAGCCCAAGAATAAATGAGCCCTGAGAAGGCCGTAAGTACCTGAATGCTGGAAATGAGCCCAAGAATAAATGAGCCTTGAGAAGGCCGAAAGATAACACGGGTTGGAAACGTCCCAATGGAATAATGGGCCGTTAATGGGTATAAAGCGGGACACTATTCATTGCGGGCCAGATTCACCACGGGTCGTTAATGGGCCAAGAGTTACAAATGGCCTCATATGGGCCGAAAGACATCATGGGACATACATGGGCCAAAAGTTACAATGGGCTGGAATCATATTGGAGGGCCCAGATGAAGCTATTGGGCTTAATTCAGATAGGCCGTAACGGGTCGTGAGTTAGCGGGCCGTAAATGGGCTATATACAAACAGGCCGTTAACAGGCTTTGTGTGGGCCGGCCCGTTACCTTTTGACCAAGTCAAACGGGCCGGCCTTTTCACCGAAATGGGCCTCTGTTGGGCCGTGCCACGTGTCGACGTATCATAGGCGCCTCCTGTCCTATGAATGGATGACATCTGTCCCAACACTGAGCCGACACGTGGTTCGTCAGCGAATGAGAACTTTACACGTGGACAATCGCCATTGGTCCGGGCTGTTAACGGGTTATCGGATCCAAACCGGAACCCGAGAGCTTAACGTCGGCCCGTTACGGTGGATGCCACGTGTCGGCCACCCATGATGAAAGCACTTCTATGACGCGCGATTTATCGTCATGGAAGTGGACACTTCCGTGATGATAATTTTGGTAATTTCATGGAACACTTCTACAACAACACATGTATGACTATCTTGATTCTGACATAAAATCTTCATGGATGTACATGCATGATAGAAAACGTGACCTACTGTGACAAACACGTATCATCACGGAAGTGTATTTTTTGTAGTGTATGCAGGTGCCCCTGGCGGTTCACATCTGGAGGACACGTGGCGTGCATGTAACTCATTGAGAATTGAGCCATGTTCCCACGCGCGCCTGGTTTCTCGGGTGGTCGTTCCGGCTTCTCCGGGTTTCAGGCAAAAGAGATAAGGCATTAAAAACAGTTTTAAATGTGTGCCTCTATATCTTCAGTTGACAAGGACATAGTGAAGACATTCGACACGTGTCAACAGAATGCATATGAAGAGACAGAAGGAATTTGAGGAAGATGCATAGAAGGGGTTAGGGTCCGATCACATTCACTTAGTTCAGAAAATGGAAAATTTGAAGACATAGCTATAAGTGAATGTTGTAGAGGACAGAACACACACACACACATATATATAGGGTGGGTCTATTATGATAACACCCCTTAAGAGTCTTATTCTGCTAACAATAGCTTATTCTGCTAACACCCACAGACCCGAACACCCCGCACCGGAATCCCATCCCGAATTGCAAAAAAAAACACCCCGGCCGGCCAGCCCCACGCACCCCACCCCCACCGAACCCACCTTCTTCCCCGGTCAAGCCCCACCCACCTCTCCCCGATGCCCACCTCCCAACCGCCACCCACGCCCAGCGCCACCACCCCTAATCCTCATCCCCACCAGCATGGCGCTCCGGCAATCACCCGCCGCGCCGCCTCCCTCCCCGTGCCGCCGCGCCGCCCCCTCCCCCGCAGCGCCGCCCCTCCCCGGCAGCTCCGCCTCCCTCCCGCGCAGCGCCGCCCCCTCTCCGCAGCTCCGCCTCCCTCCCGCGCCGCGCTGCCCCCTCCCCCGTAGATTCTCCTGTTGGGAAACATAGTAATTTCAAAAAAATTCCTACGCACACGCAAGATCATGGTGATGCATAGCAATGAAAGGGGAGAGTGTTGTCCACGTACCCTCGTAGAGCGAAAGCGGAAGCGTTAACACAACGCGGTTGATGTAGTCGTACGTCTTCACGATCCGACCGATCAAGTACCGAACGTACGGCACCTCCGAGTTCAGCACACGTTCAGCTCGATGACGTCCCTCGAACTCCGATCCAGCCGAGTGTTGAGGGAGAGTTTTGTCAGCACGACGGCGTGGTGACGATGATGATGTTCTACCGACGCAGGGCTTCGCCTAAGCTCCGCAACGATATTATCGAGGTGTAATATGGTGGAGGGGGGCACCGCACACGGCTAAAAGATCGTTGATCAATTGTCTGTCAAGAGGTGCCCCCTGCCCCCGTATATAAAGGTGCAAGGGGGAGGCCGCCGGCCTAGGAGGTAGAGGCGCGCCAGGAGGAGTCCTACTCCTACCGGGAGTAGGACTCCCCCCCTTTCCATGTTGGACTAGGAGTCGAAGGGGGGAAGAGGTGGAGGGGAGGAAGGAAGGGGGGCGCCGCCCCCCTCTCCTTGTCCTATTCGGACTGGGGAGAAGGGGGGCGCGGCCCTGCCCTAGCCTCCTCTCCTCTCTTCCACCTAGGCCCACTAAGGCCCATTAAGTTACCGGGGGGTTCCGGTAACCTCCCGGTACTCCGGAAAAATTCCGATTTCACCCGGAACACTTCCGATGTCCAAACATAGGCTTCCAATATATCAATCTTTATGTCTCGACCATTTCGAGACTCCTCGTCATGTCCGTGATCACATCCGGGACTCCGAACAACCTTCGGTACATCAAAACACATAAACTCATAATATAACTGTCATCGTAACTTTAAGCGTGCGGACCCTACGGGTTCGAGAACTATGTAGACATGACCGAGACACCTCTCCGGTCAATAACCAATAGCGGAACCTGGATGCTCATATTGGTTCCCACATATTCTACGAAGATCTTTATCGGTCAGACCGCATAACAACATACGTTGTTCCCTTTGTCATCGGTATGTTACTTGCCCGAGATTCGATAGTCGGTATCTCGATACCTAGTTCAATCTCGTTACCGGCAAGTCTCTTTACTCGTTCCGTAATACATCATCCCGCAACTAACTCATTAGTCACAATGCTTGCAAGGCTTAAAGTGATGTGTATTAATGAGTGGGCCCAGAGATACCTCTCCGACAATCGGAGTGACAAATACTAATCTCGAAATACGCCAACCCAACAAGTACCTTTGGAGACACCTATAGAGCACCTTTATAATCACCCAGTTACGTTGTGACGTTTGGTAGCACACAAAGTGTTCCTCGGGTAAACGGGAGTTGCATAATCTCATAGTCATAGGAACATGTATAAGTCATGAAGAAAGCAATAGCAACATACTAAACGATCGAGTGCTAAGCTAACGGAATGGGTCAAGTCAATCACGTCATTCTTCTAATGAGGTGATCCCGTTAATCAAATGACAACTCATGTCTATGGCTAGGAAACATAACCATCTTTGATTAACGAGCTAGTCAAGTAGAGGCATACTAGTGACACTCTGTTTGTCTATGTATTCACACATGTATTATGTTTCCGGTTAATACAATTCTAGCATGAATAATAAACATTTATCATGATATAAGGGAATAAATAATACTTTATTATTGCCTCTAGGGCATATTTCCTTTAGTCTCCCACTTGCACTAGAGTCAATAATCTAGATTACACAGTAATGATTCTTCCACCCATGGAGTCTTCGTGCTGATCATGTTTTGCTCATGGAAGAGGCTTAGTCAACGGGTCTGCAACATTCAGATCCGTATGTATCTTGCAAATTTCTATGTCTCCCACCTGGACTAAATCCCAGATGGAATTGAAGCGTCTTTTGATGTGCTTGGTTCTCTTGTGAAATCTGGATTCCTTTGCTAAGGCAATTGCACTAGTATTGTCACAAAAGATTTTCATTGGTCCCGATGCACTAGGTATGACACCTAGATCGGATATGAACTCCTTCATCCAGACTCCTACATTTGCAGCTTCCAAAGCAGCTATGTACTCCGCTTCACACGTAGATCCCGCCACGACACTTTGCTTAGAACTGCACCAACTGACAACTCCACCGTTCAATGTAAATACGTATCCGGTTTGCGATTTAGAATCGTCCGGATCAGTGTCAAAGCTTGCATCAATGTAACCATTTATGATGAGCTCTTTGTCACCTCCATAAACGAGAAACATATCCTTAGTGCTTTTCAGGTATTTCAGGATGTTCTTGACCGCTGTCCAGTGATCCACTCCTGGATTACTTTGGTACCTCCCTGCTAAACTTATAGCAAGGCACACATCAGGTCTGGTACACAGCATTGCATACATGATAGAGCCTATGGCTGAAGCATAGGGAACATCTTTCATCTTCTCTCTATCTTCTGCAGTGGTCGGGCATTGAGTCTTACTCATTCTCACACCTTGTAGTACAGGCAAGAACCCTTTCTTTGCTTGATCCATTTTGAACTTCTTCAAAACTTTGTCAAGGTATGTGCTTTGTGAAAGTCCAATTAAGCGTCTTGATCTATCTCTATAGATCTTAATGCCTAATATATATGCAGCTTCACCGAGGTCTTTCATTGAAAAACTCTTATTCAAGTATCCCTTTATGCTATCCAGAAATTCTATATCATTTCCAATCAGCAATATGTCATCCACATATAATATCAGAAATGCTACTGAGCTCCCACTCACTTTCTTGTAAATACAGGCTTCTCCAAAAGTCTGTATAAAACCAAATGCTTTGATCACACTATCAAAGCGTTTATTCCAACTCCGAGAGGCTTGCACCAGTCCATAAATGGATCGCTGGAGCTTGCACACTTTGTTAGCTCCCTTTGGATCGATAAAACCTTCCGGTTGCATCATATACAACTCTTCTTCCAGAAATCCATTCAGGAATGCAGTTTTTACATCCATTTGCCAAATTTCATAATCATAAAATGCGGCAATTGCTAACATGATTCGGACAGACTTAAGCATCGCTACGGGTGAGAAGGTCTCATCGTAGTCAATCCCTTGAACTTGTCGAAAACCTTTCGCAACAAGTCGAGCTTTATAGACAGTAACATTACCATCAGCGTCAGTCTTCTTCTTGAAGATCCATTTATTTTCAATGGCTTGCCGACCATCGGGCAAGTCAACCAAAGTCCATACTTTGTTCTCATACATGGATCCCATCTCGGATTTCATGGCCTCAAGCCATTTTGCGGAATCTGGGCTCACCATCGCTTCTTCATAGTTCGTAGGTTTGTCATGGTCTAGTAACATAACCTCCAGAACAGGATTACCGTACCACTCTGGTGCGGATCTTAATCTGGTTGACCTACGAGGTTTAGTAATAACTTGATCTGAAGTTTCACGATCATTATCATTAACTTCCCCACTAATTGGTCTAGGTGTCGCAGAAACTGGTTTCTGTGATGATCTACTTTCCAATAATGGAGCAGGTACAGTTACCTCATCAAGTTCTACTTTCCTCCCACTCACTTCTTTCGAGAGAAACTCCTTCTCTAGAAAGGATCCATTCTTAGCAACGAATGTCTTGCCTTCGGATCTGTGATAGAAGGTGTACCCAACAGTCTCCTTTGGGTATCCTATGAAGACACATTTCTTCGATTTAGGTTCGAGCTTATCAGGTTGAAGTTTCTTCACATAAGCATCGCAACCCCAAACTTTAAGATACGACAACTTTGGTTTCTTGCCAAACCATAGTTCATAAGGTGTCGTTTCAACGGATTTCGATGGTGCCCTATTTAGAGTAAATGCAGCCGTCTCTAAAGCATAACCCCAAAACGATAGCGGTAAATTAGTAAGAGACATCATAGATCGCACCATATCTAGTAAAGTACGATTACGACGTTCGGACACACCATTACGCTGTGGTGTTCCGGGTGGCGTGAGTTGCGAAACTATTCCGCATTGTTTCAAATGAAGACCAAACTCATAACTCAAATATTCTCCTCCACGATCAGATCGTAGAAATTTTATTTTCTTGTTACGATGATTTTCAACTTCACTCTGAAATTCTTTCAACTTTTCAAATGTTTCAGACTTATGTTTCATTAAGTAGATATACCCATATCTGCTCAAATCATCTGTGAAGGTGAGAAAATAACGATATCCGCCACGAGCCTCAATATTCATCGGACCACATACATCTGTATGTATAATTTCCAATAAATCTGTTGCTCTCTCCATAGTTCCGGAGAACGGTGTTTTAGTCATCTTGCCCATGAGGCATGGTTCGCAAGTACCAAGTGATTCCAAAAGTCCATCAGTATGGAGTTTCTTCATGCGCTTTACACCGATATGACCTAAACGGCAGTGCCACAAATAAGTTGCACTGTCATTATCAACTCTGCATCTTTTGGCTTCAACATTATGAATATGTGTGTGACTACTATCGAGATTCATTAAAAATAGACCACTCTTCAAGGGTGCATGACCATAAAAGATATTATTCATATAAATAGAACAACCATTATTCTCTGATTTAAATGAATAACCGTCTGGCATTAAACAAGATCCAGATATAATGTTCATGCTCAACGCTGGCACCAAATAACAATTATTTAGGTCTAAAACTAATACCGAAGGTAGATGTAGAGGTAGCGTGCCGACCGCGATCACATCGACTTTGGAACCATTTCCCACGCGCATCGTCACCTCGTCCTTAGCCAATCTTCGCTTAATCCGTAGCCCCTATTTCGAGTTGCAAATATTAGCAACAGAACCAGTATCAAATACCCAGGTGCTACTGCGAGCATTAGTAAGGTACACATCAATAACTTGTATATCACATATACCTTTGTTAACCTTGCCATCCTTTTTATCCGCCAAATACTTGGGGCAGTTCCGCTTCCAGTGACCAGTCTGCTTGCAGTAGAAGCACTCAGTTTCAGGCTTAGGTCCAGACTTGGGTTTCTTCTCCTGAACGGCAACTTGCTTGTTGTTCTTCTTGAAGTTCCCCTTCTTCTTCCCTTTGCCCTTTTTCTTGAAACTAGTGGTCTTACTGACCATCAACACTTGATGCTCCTTTTTGATTTCTACCTCCGCTGCCTTTAGCATTGCGAAGAGCTCAGGAATTGTGTTATTCATCCCTTGCATGTTATAGTTCATCACGAAGCTCTTGTAGCTTGGTGGCAGTGACTGAAGAATTCTGTCAATGACGCTATCATCCGGAAGATTAACTCCCAGTTGAATCAAGTGATTATATACCCAGACATTTTGAGTATATGCTCACTGACAGAACTATTCTCTTCCATCTTGCAGCTGTAGAACTTATTGGAGACTTCATATCTCTCAATCCGGGCATTTGCTTGAAATATTAACTTCAACTCCTGGAACATCTCATATGCTCCATGACGTTCAAAACGTCGTTGAAGACCCGGTTCTAAGCCGTAAAGAATGGCACACTGAACTATCGAGTAGTCATCAGCTTTGCTCTGCCAGACGTTCATAACTTCTGGTGTTGCTCTTGCAGGAGGCCTGGCACCTAGCGGTGCTTCCAGGACGTAATTCTTCTGTGCAGCAATGAGGATAATCCTCAAGTTACGGACCCAGTCCGTGTAATTGCTACCATCATCTTTCAACTTTGCTTTCTCAAGGAACGCATTAAAATTCAACGGAACAATAGCACGGGCCATTTATCTACAATTAACATAGACAAGCAAGATACTATCAGGTACTAAGTTCATGATAAATTCAAGTTCAATTAATCATATTACTTAAGAACTCCCACTTAGATAGACATCCCTCTAATCATCTAAGTGATTACGTGATCCAAATCAACTAAACCATGTCCGATCATCACGTGAGATGGAGTAGTTTCAATGGTGAACATCACTATGTTGATCATATCTACTACATGATTCACGCTCGACCTTTCGGTCTCCGTGTTCCGAGGCCATATCTGCATATGCTAAGCTCGTCAAGTTTAACCTGAGTATTCCGTGTGTGCAACTGTTTTGCACCCGTTGTATTTGAACGTAGAGCCTATCACACCCGATCATCACGTGGTGTCTCAGCACGAAGAACTTTCGCAACGGTGCATACTCAGGGAGAACACTTTTATCTTGAAATTTTAGTGAGAGATCATCTTATAATGCTACCGTCAATCAAAGCAAGATAAGATGCATAAAAGATTAACATCACATGCAATCAATATAAGTCATATGATATGGCCATCATCATCTTGTGCTTGTGATCTCCATCTCCGAAGCACCGTCATGATCACCATCGTCACCGGCGCGACACCTTGATCTCCATTGTAGTATCGTTGTCGTCTCGCCAACTTATTGCTTTTACAACTATCGCTACCGCTTAGTGATAAAGTAAAACAATTACATGGCGATTGCATTGCATACAATAAAGCGACAACCATATGGCTCCTGCCAGTTGCTGATAACTCGGTTACAAAACATGATCATCTCATACAATAAAATATAGCATCATGTCTTGACCATATCACATCACAACATGCCCTGCAAAAACAAGTTAGACGTCCTCTACTTTGTTGTTGCAAGTTTTACGTGGCTGCTACGGGCTTAGCAAGAACCTTTCTTACCTACGCATCAAAACCACAACGATATTTTCTCAAGTTGGTGCTGTTTTAACCTTCGCAAGGACCGGGCATAGCCATACTCGGTTCAACTAAAGTGAGAGACACAGACACCCGCCAATCACCTTTAAGCAACGAGTGCTCGCAACGGTGAAACCAGTCTCGCGTAAGCGTACGCGTAATGTCGGTCCGGGCCGCTTCATCTCACAATACCGCCGAACCAAAGTATGACATGCTGGTAAGCAGTATGACTTATATCGCCCACAACTCACTTGTGTTCTACTCGTGCATAGCATCAACGCATAAAACCAGGCTCTGATACCACTGTTGGGAAACGTAGTAATTTCAAAAAAATTCCTATGCACACGCAAGATCATGGTGATGCATAGCAACGAGAGGGGAGAGTGTTATCCACGTACCCTCGTAGACCGAAAGCGGAAGCGTTAACACAACGCGGTTGATGTAGTCGTACGTCTTCACGATCCGACCGATCAAGTACCGAACGCACGGCACCTCCGAGTTCAGCACACGTTCAGCTCGATGACGTCCCTCGAACTCCGATCCAGCCAAGTGTTGAGGGAGAGTTTCGTCAGCATGACGGCGTGGTGACGATGATGATGTTCTACCGACGCAGGGCTTCGCCTAAGCTCCACAACGATATTATCGAGGTGTAATATGGTGGAGGGGGCACCGCACACGGCTAAAAGATCTTTGATCAATTGTCTGTCAAGAGGTTCCCCCTGCCCCGTATATAAAGGTGCAAGGGGGGAGGCCGCCGGCCTAGCAGGTAGAGGCGCGCCAGGATGAGTCCTACTCCTACCGGGAGTAGGACTCCCCCCTTTCGATGTTGGACTAGGAGTGGAAGGGGGGAAGAGGTGGAGGGGAGGAAGGAAGGGGGGGCGCCGCCCTCCTCTCCTTGTCCTATTCGGACTGGGGGGAAGGGGGCGCGGCCCTGCCCTAGCCTCCTCTCCTCTCTTCCACCTAGGCCCACTAAGGCCCATTAAGTTACCGGGGGGTTCCGGTAACCTCCCGGTACTCCGGAAAAATCCCGATTTCACCCTTAACACTTCCGATGTCCAAACATAGGCTTCCAATATATCAATCTTTATGTCTCGACCATTTCGAGACTCCTCGTCATGTCCGTGATCACATCTGGGACTCCGAAAAACCTTCGGTACATCAAAACATATAAACTCGTAATATAACTGTCATCGTAACTTTAAGCGTGCGGACCCTACGGGTTCGAGAACTATGTACACATGACCGAGACACCTCTCCGGTCAATAACCAATAGCGTAACCTGGATGCTCATATTGGTTCCCACATATTCTACGAAGATCTTTATCGGTCAGACCGCATAACAACATACGTTGTTCCCTTTGTCATCGGTATGTTACTTGCCCGAGATTCGATCGTCGGTATCTCGATACCTAGTTCAATCTCGTTACCGGCAAGTCTCTTTACTCGTTCCGTAATACATCATCCCGCAACTAACTCATTAGTCACAATGCTTGCAAGGCTTAAAGTGATGTGTATTACTGAGTGGGCCCAGAGATACCTCTCCGACAATCGGAGTGACAAATCCTAATCTCGAAATATGCCAACCCAACAAGTACCTTTGGAGACACCTGTAGAGCACCTTTATAATCACCCAGTTACGTTGTGACGTTTGGTAGCACACAAAGTGTTCCTCCGGTAAACGGGAGTTGCATAATATCATAGTCATAGGAACATGTATAAGTCATGAAGAAAGCAATAGCAACATACTAAACGATCGAGTGCTAAGCTAACGGAATGGGTCAAGTCAATCACGTCATTCTCCTAATGAGGTGATCCCGTTAATCAAATGACAACTTATGTCTATGGCTAGGAAACATAACCATCTTTGATTAACGAGCTAGTCAAGTAGAAGCATACTAGTGACCCTCTGTTTCTATGTATTCACACATGTATTATGTTTCCGGTTAATACAATTCTAGCATGAATAATAAACATTAATCATGATATAAGGAAATAAATAATACTATATTATTGCCTCTAGGGCATATTTCCTTCACCGCCTCCCTCCCACGTCGCGCCGCCCCCTCCCCCGCAGCTCTGCCTCCCTCCCGCACCGCGCCGCCCCCTCCCCCGCACCTCCGCCTCCCTCCCGCGCTGCACCTTCCTCGACCCAGGGCACGGATCCATGCATCCCCACACCGGATCTGGGTTCTCCCCTCCTGCATCGTCCTATTTTCGCACAAATCTAGCGAGCTCGAGCCGTGCCACCCTCGTCGTGGTCCTCCCTACCTCCCCTCCTTCCCTTCTATATTAGCAGGGCGCCCGTCGCAGGATCTGCCCCCCCTGTTTGCAGCTCCTTTGATATTTTTTTTGCAGCTCGTTGAATATTGTTTTGCAGTACTGAGATCCATGGCGCCGAGAACCTGGGTGTGGCGCGACACCGGTCGACGCAGCACCGCGGGCTCTGCTGCAACGTGGGCGAGATCCCGCCATGTCCTGCCGACGAGCTTCCCTCCACCCCTTGCAGTACGAACAATGACGGCGTGCAGTGCGGCCATCAACGAGTTGCGGTGTGGTTCGGCGGCCGTGGAGCTGCATTTCCCTTGTGTTTTTTTGTCAAAACAAATTATGCCCCGATGAGGTCCCAGGCGCCCTCGACAAAGCAGTACAGATGGTGACCCCGAGCTCATCAGCGACATACTCGTTATTTTTGTATTCTTTTGTTGTGCGGCTTGATCTCTGTGTGTTATGCCAAGTGCTAGGTTCGCTTCGAAAAAATAGCAAAGAAATTCCCACAAGAGGTTCACTTCTTTTTCTAATGCAAATTGTTTCGTTTGTTGGATGATTGAAATAAATGGTATTGAAGTTCACTAGCAAAAAATAATGTGATTCACTTTGGAGAGTGATGTTGCTCACTTGCGCCCGACGTGAAAGTGCGGAAATATTAGGGAAACAACAAAAAAGTAATGCGATTCACTTTGATATATGTCATGGTTCACTTGCCTCCTCTCCGCGGTCCACTCTCGTTCACAAAAAATTTGAAAAAATGACAAAAAAACTTGTCTGAGAAAAATTTACGTTCGACAAGAGAAATTATGAAGTTCACTTGACCGTCTGATGCAGTGCGGTATTCACTCTAAAGTAGTGTGGTTTTCTGCCTGATGCAGTACATAAAATTTGCGTCTCACAAAAACAAATCATGAAGTTCACTTGACCGTCACTTGAACGTCTGATGCAGTGCGGTTTTCAGTCAAAAGCAGTGCGGTTTTCTGTCTGATGTAGTACAAAAAATTTGCATCTCACAAAGAAAACCCATGAAGTTCTCTTGATCATCTGATGCAGTGCGGGTTTCTGTCTAAAGCAGTGCATTCTTCGGTCGTTCATAAAGAAATGACAACAAACACTCACAAAAGCTCATCTGAGAAAATTTACGCCCGACAAGATAATCATGAAATTCGCTTGACTCTCTGATGCAGTGCGGTTTTCCATCCGAAGTAGTGCGTTCTTCTATATTTCATTAAAAAATGACAACAAAAACTCACAAAAAGCTCATCTGAGAAAATTTACGCCCGACAAGACATATCATGAACTTCGCTTGACTGTCTGATGCAGTGCGGTTTTTTGTCCGAAGCAGTGTGTCACAACCTGGCTTCTGGTAATGCCTAGTGCTAGCCTCTGGTGTTGCATCATGTTTATCTTGCTCAGAAATTTGGAAATGGGGATGACAGAACCCCCAGCACCCGCTTAATCCAACTAGGGTTTACTAACATCTTTCTCAATGAACCTGAAATGCCCTTCTAAAATGTTCATCATCTTTGCCTTGGTCCAGAACCTCTGCCAAAAATGCTTCTCACTTTTCTAGGACACTTTGGATCTTTGAATTAAATCATAAAGTATTTGCATTTGGACACTTAAATTTTATAAATATTTTTAAATGTCCAAATAATCTTGAAAGTATTTTTGGGCTATTAGAATTAATTTCAGAGGTGCCCATAAATATTTTCAGCATTTTATAAAATGGTTTGGCATTTATGCTAAATCAAAAACAACAGCAGAAAAAGAAAACAAAAACAAAAACAGAAAAGGAGAGAGAGAGAGAGAGAGAAAGGACCAGACCCACTCACCTGTGCTGGCCTAGCCCACCTGGCCTGGTGCCAGTCATCCCTAACCTCTGCCAGTAGGCAGAGGCAGGACAGCGCACGCGCGCGCGAGGCGCCACGCCTCCTCCTGCTTACCGTCGAGCCCCTGGACGCTTGGGTGAACGCTCCAGAGCCGTCCCGATCTAGCCGACGCCCCCACCCCCCTGCTCTCTTCCTCGCCTCTGCACAGTCGCAACCGAACGCCACCGTCGCCACCCCTCGCCTTAGCCACGGCCACCGTCCACCCCATGCCTCTCCGGTGGGTCCAGAAGAACCGCCGTGATGTCCACATCCTCCGCCCCCAACCCACGCGAGCACGAAGGCCTCACAGCCTCAACATGTCCATCGTCTTCAAGCTTCGGCTCCGGCGCCCTTCTCCGTCGATTCGGCCACTCCGGCGCGTCCCCGAGCCTGCTAACCACCCCAGCAGATCTGTGGTGAGCCTCAGACCCGATCCCCCCTTGCCCCATCGTCCCTCTCGCCCTGTAGTCGTCGCCCCCTTGCTGACCAAATCGCGCCGCCGCCTGAGCTCCTCACCGCCGTGTCCACGTCCACTGGAGCTCGAAACCGAGCACGCCACCGTGGTCAGTGCGTCCCCAGGAGACGAACGTGACCAACCCCGGCCCCTGCCGTGCACCGTAGCCCCTTCTCCCCTCCCCGCCGAACTGCGGCCACCGCCCAAGTGGTCGCCGCAGTCGATCTAAGCCGTCTCCGGTAAAACGGAGGGCCCAGTGGATGCGCGCTAGCTCCAGCTCCTCGCAGATGGTCTCTGCAACCCATTTGGTCGCCGGAGACGCAACCCCGCAGCCCGCGGCCGCGTCTGGCCTCGCCGGTGTCGAGTCGTCGGCAGGTTTTGACCCTGACCCGGGTTTGACCATAGTTTGACCCCAGTGGGTCACTGACGTGTGGGCCCAGCCCCTGCTAACTTTTGGTTAGGTTAATAACTAATTTTAGTTAAGCCACCGAGTTACTGACATGAGGTCCCTGCCCGACTAATTAAACTAAGTTAGCTTTAATTTATATTAGGATTAGCCACGATCACTAACATGTGGGTCCCAACCATCAGGTTTGACCTGGGATGGCGCCTTTGACCTGCTGACGTAGTGATGATGTCGCTCTGATGTCATAAAGCGTTTTCTGGAATTCAAAGAAATCTTAATGATTTATTTATTTTCAGAAAATGCCCAAAACTATAGAAAATCATAGTAATTAATCTGTAACTCCAAATGCAAAGATTTATATATGAAAAATGATGAGAAAAATCCAATCTATCCATCTGTACTGGTTTCATGCATGTTAAAGCAAATTAACCCTGCTGTTTATATCAAAACATGATAAAGCACTATTTAAATCCATAAGATGAGTTCAGGGTTGAACCCTTGGTTCAAAATGGCTCAAACCCATCTGGTTCTAGTTGCATTAGCCCAACACACAAATTTTGCCATGTCATGTGCATGCATCATATTGTTGCATATTGCCATGTATTGATTGTGTTACGGTGTAATCTCCGTCGTAGGTTCTGCTCCCGAGGATATTCACGAGTATCCAGTTGAAGGGCAGTACCCCTCGACCACTCTGTCAGGCAAGCAAAACCCCCTTGTTCATTCCGATACAATCCCACTCTCTCGCTTCTGCTCTCTTTTACTTCATTAGGACAACAACGACACATCTGTTACATGTTGCGGTAGTTCAACCCCTCTCCTCTGCATGACCTATCATTGCCACAGTAAATAGATGAAACCCACTAGCATAAGTAGGAGTTGTTTGAGCCCCGATGTGCCTACTCATTCATGTTTGTTTGTCATGCCTGCTATTGCTTAGAGTTGAGTCAGGTCTGGTTCGTCGGGGATGAATTGGAATGGTGTTCACCATACCCTAGTGTGTGTGAGCGAAGTGTGTGAACAAGATTTGGTAAAGGTAGCGGTGAGAGGCCATGTAGGAGTACATGGTGGGTTGTCTCATTGAAGCCGTCCTTAGTAATTGAGTTCTGCGTTTGTGATCCATGAACAGCTACTACCACTCATTGGGATCCTTAATTGACCCTCTCGACTTATTAACCGCCCCTGTCCTCTGTCCGGGAGTTGCAAGTAGTTTTTGGTGTTTGTAGTTGCTGGAGGCCATGCGCAATGCTGACCCGAGGGGTGCGCTGTGATGCGGTAGGCACGTGGCCGGGTATGCCGGGCGCCCGTTTGGTCTCGCGGAACCCTGTACACATCGTTCGGGGCCGTATGTGGAAACCTCGGCCGGACTTCCTGCGGATGGAACCTAAATTGGTGATAAACCTGGACTAGGAACTTGTGTGGTCAGCCAGATCGTGGCCGACACCCTCGCCAGGCTTCCGCTTGAAGGTTGCCGAGATACATGACGTGTACATGGCGGTAAGTGGCGAGAGAGTGTGTGAAGAAGTACACCCCAACAGGGTTAACATCATCTATTCGAATAGCCGCGTCTGTGGTAAAGGACCTCACCTCGGCCGGACTCCCTGCGGATGGAACCTGAATAGGCGATAAACCTGGACTAGGGACTTGTGTGGTTAGTCAGGTCATGGCCGACACCCTCGCCAGGCTTCCGCTTGAAGTTTGTCGAGATACATGACGTGTACATGGCGGTAAGTGGCGAGAGCGTGTGTGAAGAAGTACACCCCTGCAGGGTTAACATCATCTATTCGAATAGCCGCGTCAGTGGTAAAGGACCTCTGGGTTGCCTATACAGTTCATAGACAAGTGAAAGTGGATACTCTAAAATGCGCAAGATAAGCGTGAGTGCTATGGATGGCGTTCTCGTAGGGAGACGGGAGCAAATTCATAGTGGTGTATTGATATGGTGAATATGTGGACTCGTGTGCGCCACCTCAAAAGAGTTACTTGTAGTCGTAGTTTAGGATAGCCACCGAGTCAATGCTGGCTTGCTGCACTTAAACTCCACCACCCCCTTTCTTGATACTGATGCATATGTAGCTAGTTCTGATGTAAGTCTTGCTGGGTACATTTGTACTCACGTTTGCTTAATTTATGTTTTGCATAGAGACTTCAGTCTCGCTAGTAGTTCCACGTGGACTTCGATGTTTAGCTTGTTACCTCAGCTACGATCTTGTGCCCTCGGCAAGGTCTTGTAGATAGTCAGGCTTCTCAGCCTTTTTCATTTGTAGTTGTCTGTACTCAGACAGGTTTATGCTTCCTCTTGATGCTTGAATGCTCTGTATGTTGGGTCATGAGACCCATGTTTTTAATACCTGGTTCCTCGGAGCCTAATGAATAAATACTTTGAGTCATAGAGTTTTGCTGTGATGCCATGTTGTATTTACACATATCGAGCATATTGTGTGTATGATTGAAATGCTTGGTATGTGTGGGATCCGACAACCTAGTTGTCTATCCTTGGTAGCCTCTCTTATGGGGAAATGTAGTCTGGTGCTTCCACTGAGCCATGGTAGTCTGCTACAGCCTGGTTTACCGGAGTTCTGCTAGCCCAGTTACTACTGCTCCGAAACACCTAGACTGGCCGGCATGTGTCCCACTTCGTTCCTGTGTCTGTCCCTTCGGGGAAATGTCATGCGGTGACTTCTGGAGTCCTGCTAGCGTGCTACAGCCCGGGTTCCGAGGGTCCTGTTAGCCCAGTTGCTACGGCCTGGATTCACACGCTGATGACCGACACGTTCGAGGCTGGGTCATGTATGCATGTCCCCGTAAGTTAGTGCCACTTTGGGTTCACGACTAGTCATGTCGGCCCGGTTTCTCTGTCATATGGATGCTAGCGACACTATCATATACGTGAGCCAAAAGGCGTAAACGGTACCGAGCCAGGTAAGGTGGCACCCGTGGGAATACCGTGCGTGAGGCCGCAAAGTGATATGATGTGTTACATGCTAGATAGGTGTGACTTAGAATCGGGGTCCTGACAGCTTTGGTATCAGAGCCTGACTTCCCGTAGGATTACCAAACCAAACTAGTCGAAGTTGAGTCTAGAAATGCTTTAGTTATATGTAAGGGAATTGATTGTGGGAAGGGTCGGAAGGCTCTTTTTACTCCTTTACCTTATGCCCTTCTTATCTGAGTCATCCTCTTCTTTCCTACGTGGGTTAAGGACTAGGATCTCATCTCTCTATCAGGTTCACGTGTTACTAATCCGTAGAATCTTAGGATTGTTGGTTCCAGGCCTCAGTTCAGTTTCTACTACTTTTAGTATGTTGTCAGTTGATCCAGAACCTTGAGATGATGTTGTCAAGGGACTATGCAAATCCCTGTGAATGTCTCAAATCTTTTTCTGGGCATTTACAGTCGTTATGCTGTCCGAGTCATCCCAGGTTTCTAGATAGTCTGATGCACTTGCAATCATTCCTCCATGTTCGTGATGTCCATTTGGGCCAGATTAATCACACGAATCGGTGAGTTGAGGTACTCTGTTGCCTCGACATATATGTTGGAGCTATTATTATGATCCTAGGTGTTTTAGGGAGTCATCTAGTAATCTAGCCATGTTTTGTGTTCCCGGTGTGATGATTCTGGCCGCCATTCTCGAAAGCATCCCGTGATTCCATTTAGTTAGTAGGTATTCTATTCCTGGGTTTTGAACCAGAGATTCACTCCACTAACCTCCTGTTGATAGCGTTTGCTAGTTCCTTTAGGATATTAGTAACCTTTGCAATAGTCCTAGAGATCCGTGGTATTTCCTTCTTCCAAATACCATGAACTGCTTATGGAAGAAGTTCTTTGAACCAAAAGATCACAATAAGAGTGCTCTTGATGAGTTCTCCATTCTGTATTGTGAATCTGCCAGTCCTACTTTTCTGCATGGATTATCTGGAAGAAATATGTTGAACTTGTTTGACATACTAAATCTATGCATCCGCAACTCAGAAAACTATATGTTCCTTTGAGTTGTCTCTCTTTAGTTGTATTATGACCTCTGTCTATCAATTGATAGTCAGGACTAGTTGTGCATTCGTGTTATCGATGCCTATTATTTGTGTGGTCCGTCAAGCCATTCTATTCCGGAATGACTAGGAGAAACAAACTCCAGCACCTCATCCATTTCTTGGACTGGTCAAAGTAGTTGTATTCCGCAGACCGAAATGCCAATCCAGCTTTTGTTCTGTTCTACCTCGGAGTATTACCCCCTTTATGTCAGGATTTCCATGAGAATTGCAGCATCTCTCATGAATTCTTGACGCAGTGATACTTCTTGCCATCATTTTTCATTCCTCGGTCCCGTGTTGTCACAACCGGAATGCCGACAAGTGAACCATGATGTGTGAAATCAATACTCCTAGCAACCGTGTTGCTTGGCAGTTAATGGACATTAATATCATTCTTAGCGTGTTGGTTATCGAATCACTATTCTAGGATTGATCGTGCTACCTTGTCCTTATTTCTGGTGCACTCCTCGATCTTTGAGTTAGGATTGAATCCATTGCTCTTCTGATCATGTCGTCTTGCCTTGAAAAGCAAGATTGATCTCGAGCTTAGAGACATATCAGTGGTTCGTGATTTTCCGGATATCTTCACGGAAGTATCACCAGGTCATCCCCTGACCGATATGTTGAGTTTGGTGTCAAGTTGGTTTTTCCAATAAACCACTCTTTCTCCAAGAATCGTGTTGGATACCCCTGAGCTAGTTGGTTAAGCCAAACAACAACTTGGAGAGTTGGAAGATAAAAGCTTGTCTGATTTAGTTCATGTTAAGGGATATCTTTTTGTGTGTATGTGTGTGTGTGTGTGTTGAAGAAAGATGATATCTTCATCGATTGGTCCTCGTGATCGGTTATTGGATCTATTGTCTTGTCCAAACTTTGATTAGAGTGTGGGCTATCCTGAAATCAAATCAGAACCAACGATGTTCGTAATGTTGTCTTACTCGTGGTTCATCCCTCGGGCATACACCATTACATCCTTTGGTCTGACCAATGCTATCACCGTGTTCACTTAATTATGGAATTCCATCTATATGGAAGCCTGGATGGTTTGTTGTTGAGCCCATTGACAACAATTTCATCTTGTCCATGATTCATGTTGAACATCTAAGTTAGTGTTGGAAACTTTGTAAACAATGCCTTCGTGTCCTGCTCATGAGGTATATGTTTGGATGAAAGAAGAGACTTCCCCTAATTCATGTGCATTCAATGCAAGTTGCCGTTGTGAGTTCGAGAAAGATTGTCTTAGCTTCCTCTGGAATCATCCCAAGTTAGTCACGCCTATTTGCGAAGTACTCTATGGTTTGATAGGTTGGCCGCCTCCATTCTGTATGTGTTCCTAGCACACCAAGCCACTGATTGATTTGTTCAAGGAGAAGAAGTTCCTTCTTAGGATCCGGACTTATGAAAGGACTTCAATATCCTCGTTGATGGTTCCCAACCAGAACTCGGTAGTGTTTTATTGTAAGACTACTCTGTGGTCATGCTTGTCTTGGACAACATGTTCACATGCGTGTAGCAGAACCAGCTCATGTTTTGGAGCTTACTACCATAGTTCATCTCCTGGGAATCTCGCAATGCCATCTCGTCGATTTGTGTTGCAAACTTTCATTTTTCTTTCTAGACTTGATGAGTCTGGAGTATCATGTTACCAACTAGATCTGAATCCCAGGCAGATATGATGGTTGGAACTTTTCCAAGATCTATTATGTAGGTCCCAACAAGGTTGATGTTCTGGCCGACACACCTAGCCGGAAGATCTATCATTGAAGTATCTTGATTGAGCTATTTGACCATCTTCTCCATGAGGATTTGATGCAACTTATCCTAGGAGTTGTTCCATAGCGGTCCTGGTGCTCCCGGTTTCCTCGATTAAGCTATAACCATTCAAACAGTGGAATCACTCTCTACTGTTGAGTTTTTCCCTAGTTACTAGAATCATTCCCAGCATTTACATTTGGTTCCCAGCTTGCAACCGCCTTTGTGCCATCCTACCATGGGTCCCATCCATCTCGATGATAAGCAGAAATCATCCATCGCGTTGTCTTCAACAAGGTAGTCCACATCATCCATTCGAATCCGGATATGCCATTCCTTTAAACTCCGCCAGACGATCGGTTATGATTGCCTTAGGCTGGTATAAAGTGTTTCAATGATCTAGATATCAAAAGTAATTCTTTTTGCACTTTAAGGGAATAATTCTACGGGTCACCTCTCCCAAGGTGCCCCGTTATGGGATCATGGTAATTGTTTCCTCGCTACTTTGAAACCCTCGTCAAATTGTTTCTTCCATCGCTCCTGATGCATGTTTTGCCTCTCAGCTCCAGAGATGTCTCTATGTCCCATTCTGTGAGTTGATCTTGTGATCATTAAGATGATCCTAAGCTGCTCGAACCTCAAGAAGATCGATTCTTCTAAAATTCTCCTTTTCCTCTTGTTGTCATGTTAGTTGGAGTTCTCCGAGCAAGACATCGAGACAAAGATGGTGATCGTATCAACGTTCTTATGAAGTATAACCTGGATCGTGAAGGTTGTGTTAGTTATGCGTTCCCCTTCCATCTTACCCTACGCTTGAATCTCGGGACGATATTCTTGTTTAGTGGGGGTGAGTTGTCACATCCCTGGTTCTGGTAATGCCTAGTGCTAGCCTCTGGTGTTGCATCATGTTTATCTTGCTCAGAAATTAGGAAATGGGGATGACAGAACCCCCAGCACCCCCTTAATCCAACTAGGGTTTACTAAAATCTTTCTCAATGAACCTGAAATGCCCTTCTAAAATGTTCATCATCTTTTCCTTGGTCCAGAACCTCTGCCAAAAATGGTGCTCACTTTTCTAGGACACTTAGGATCTTTGAATTAAATCATAAAGTATTTCCATTTGCACATTTAAATGCTATAAATATTTTTAAATGTCCAAATAATCTTGAAAGTATTTTTGGGCTATTAGGATTAATTTCAGAGGTGCCCATAAATATTTTCAGCATTTTATAAAATGGTTTGGCATTTATGCTAAATCAAAAACAACAATAGAAAAAGAAAACAAAAACAAAAACAGAAAAGGAGAGAGAGAGAGGGAAAGGACCAGACCCACTCACCTGTGCTGGCCCATCCCACCTGGCCTGGTGCCAGTCATCCCTAACCTCTGCCAGTAGGCAGAGGAGGGACAGCGCACGCGCGCGCGAGGCGCCATGCCTCCTCCGCTTGCCGCCGAGCCCCTGGCCACTTGGGCGAACGCTCGAGAGCATCCCGATCTAGCCGACACCCCAACCCCCCTGCTATCTTCCTCACCTCTGCACAGTCGCAACCGGATGCCACCGTCGCCACTCCTCGCCGTAGCCACGGCCACCGTCCACCCCATGCCTCTTCGGTGGGCCCAGAAGAACCGCCATGACGTCCACATCCTGCGCCCCAACCCACACGAGCACGAAGGCCTCACAGCCTCAATATCTCCATCGTCTTCAAGCTTCGGCTCCGGCGCCCTTCTCCATCGATTCGGCCACTCCGGCGCGTCCCCGAGCCCGCTAACCGTCCCTGCAGATCTGCGATGAGCCACAAACCCGATCCCCCCTTGCCCGGTCGTCCCTCACGCCCTGTAGCCGTCGCCCCCTTGCCGACCAAATCGCGCCGCCGCCTGAGGTCCTCACCGCCGTGTCCACGTCCACTAGAGCTTGAAACCGAGCACGCCACCATGGTCAGTGCATCCCCAGGAGACGAACGCGACCAACCCCGGCCCCTGCCTTGCACCGTAGCCCCTTCTCCCCTCCCCGCCGAACTCCGGCTGCCGCCCAAGTGGTCGCCGCTGTCGATCTAGGCCGTCTGCGGTGAAACGGAGGGCACCAATGGATGCGCGCTAGCTCCAACTCCTCGCAGATGGTCTCCGCCGCCCATTTGGTCGCCCGAGACGCAATCCCGCAGCCCGCCGCCGCGTCTGGCCTTGCCGGCGTTGAGTCGCCGGCAAGTTTTGACCCTGTTGACCCGGGTTTGACCATCGTTTGACCCCAGTGGGTCACTGAAGTGTGGGCCCGGCCCCTGCTAACTTTTGGTTAAGTTAATAACTAATTTTAGTTAAGCCACTGACTCACTGACATGCGGCCCCGCTCGACTAATTAAACTAAGTTAGCTTTAATTTATATTAGGATTAGCCACAGTCACTCACATGTGGGTCCCAGCCGTTAGATTTGACCTGGGCTGGCACCTTTGACCTGCTGACGTAGTGATTATGTCGCTCTGGCGTCATAAAGCCTTTTCTGGAATTCAAATAAATCTTAATGATTTATTTATTTTCAGAAAATGCCCAAAATTTCAGAAAATCATAGAAATTAATCTGTAACTCAAAATGCAAAGATTTATATATGAAAAATGATCAGAAAAATCCAATCTATCCATCTGTACTGGTTTCATGCATGTTAAAGCAACTTAACCCTGCTGTTTATATAAAAACATGATAAAGCACTATTTAAATTCATAAGATGAGTTCGGGGTTGAACCTTTGGTTCAAAATGGCTCAAACCCATCTGGTTGTAGTTGCATTAGCCCAACACACTCATTTTTCCATGTCATGTGCATGCATCATATTGTTGCATATCGCCATGTATTGATTGTGTTACCGGTGTAATCTCCGTGGTAGGTTCTGCTCCCGAGGATATTCACGAGTATCCAGTTGAAGGGTAGTACCCCTCGACCACTCTGTCAGGCAAGCAACACCCCCTTGTTCATTCCGATACAATCCCACTCTCTCACTTCTACTCTCTTTTACTGCATTAGGACAACAACGAAACATCTGTTACATGTTGCGGTAGTTCAACCCCTCTCCTCTACATGACCTGTCATTGCCACAGTAAATAGATGAAACCCACTAGCATGATAGGAGTTGTTTGAGCCCCGATGTGCCTACTCATTCATGTTTGTTTGTAATGCCTGCTACTGCTTAGATTTGAGTCAGGTCTGATTCATCGGGGATGAATTCGAATGGTGTTGAACATGCCCTACTGTGTGTGAGCTAAGTTTGTGAACACAATTTGGTAAAGGTAGCGGTGAGAGGCCATGTAGGAGTACATGGTGGGTTGTCTCATTGAAGCCGTCCTTAGGAACTGAGTTCTGTGTTTGTGATCCATGAACAGCTACTACCACTAATTGGCATCCTTAATTGACCCTCTCGACTTATTAACCGCCCATGTCCTCTGTCCGGGAGTTGCAAGTAGTTTCTGGTGTTTGTAGTTGCTGGAGGCCGTGCGAAGTACTGACCCGAGGGGTGGGCTGTGATGCGGTAGGCACGTGGCCGGGTATGCCGGGCGCACGTTGGGTGTCGCGGAATCCTGTACACATCATTTGGGGCCGTATGTGGAAACCTCGGCCGGACTCCCTGCGGATGGAACCTGAATAGGCGATAAACCTGGACTAGGGACTTGTGTGGTTAGTCAGGTCGTGGACGACACCCTCGCTAGGCTTCCGCATGAAGGTTGCCGAGATACATGACATGTACATGGCGGTAAGTGGCGAGAGCGTGTGTGAAGAAGTACACCCCAGCAGGGTTAACATCATCTATTTGAATAGCCGTGTTCGCGGTAAAGGACCTCTGGGTTGCCTGTACAGTTCATAGACAAGTGAATGTGGATACTCTAAAATGCGCAAGATAAGCGTGAGTGCTATGGATGGCGTTCTCATAGGGAGACGGGAGCAAATTCATAGTGGTGTATTGATATGGTGAATATGTGGACTCGTGTGCGCCACCTCAAAAGAGTTACTTGTAGTCGTAGTTTAGGATAGCCACCGAGTCAATGCTGGCTTGCTGCAGTTAAACTCCACCACCCCCTTTCTTGATACTGATGCATATGTAGCTAGTTCTGATGTAAGTCTTGCTGGGTACATTTGTACTCACGTTTGCTTAATTTATGTTTTGCATAGAGACTTCAGTCTCGCTAGTAGTTCCACGTGGACTTCGACGTTTAGCTTGTTACCTCAGCTACGATCTTGTGCCCTCGGCAAGGTCTTGTAGATAGTCAGGCTTCTCAGCCTTTTTCATTTGTAGTTGTCTGTACTCAGACAGGTTTATGCTTCCTCTTGATGCTTGAATGCTCTGTATGTTGGGTCATGAGACCCATGTTTTTAATACCTGGTTCCTCGGAGCCTAATGAATAAATACTTTGAGTCGTAGAGTTTTGCTGTGATGCCATGTTGTATTTACACATATCGAGCATATTGTGTGTATGATTGAAATGCTTGGTATGTGTGGGATCTGACAACCTAGTTATCTATCCTTGGTAGCCTCTCTTATGGGGAAATGTAGTCTGGTGCTTCCACTGAGCCATGGTAGTCTGCTACAGCCCGGTTTACCGGAGTCCTGCTAGCCCAGTTACTACTGCTCCGGAACACCTAGACTGGCCGGCATGTGTCCCACTTTGTTCCTGTGTCTGTCCCTTCGGGGAAATGTCACGCGGTGACTTCCGGAGTCCTGCTAGCCTGCTACAGCCCGGGTTCCCAGAGTCCTGTTAGCCCAGTTGCTACGGCCTGGATTCACACGCTGATGACCGACACGTTCGAGGCTGGGTCATGTATGCATGTCCCCATAAGTTAGTGCCACTTTGGGTTCACGACTAGTCATGTCGGCCCGGGTTCTCTGTCATATGGATGCTAGCGACACTATCATATATGTGAGCCAAAAGGCGCAAATGGTCCCAGGCCAGGTAAGGTGGCACCCGTGGGAATACCGTGGGTGAGGCCGCAAAGTGATATGATGTGTTACATGCTAGATCGGTGTGACTTAGGATCGGGGTCCTGACACGGTGCGTTCTTCTGTCTAATGAAGTACACACGAAGATTTGGGTGTCGCGAAAAACAGGGTGTCTGCGTTTCGATAATTTTAAAACTGCTCTTAAACTATAAGGAATTAGAGAGAGCGATCTACATGAAAAAGTTGAGTCTCGTCGATATCTTTCCAATGGTGTATCATTTGAATCATTTTGATCAACGGTTTGTGAAAATTTGGCGAAAAACGACCGTTGCCACTCATTGTCAGCCACACCATTTTCAAAATTAACTAAAAACTGTAAGGAATCTCAAAAACATTTCAACATATGAAAGTTGCGCCTTGTCGTAACTTTCCAACAGCATATCACACGCCTCATCTGGACAAACAGTTCATAAACTTGAGCGAAAACAATAATGAAAATTACAAAAAAAATCAAAAAAACACAATTCCACGATTAACTAAATTTAAAACTGCTCTTAAACCGTAACGAATTAGAGAAAATAATAGATATGAAAAAGATACGCCTCGATGATATCTTTCCAATGGTGTATCATTTGCTTCATTCAAACATGGGGTTTAGAAAAAATCGCGAAAATACGCTCGCTGCCACTCGTCGTCCGCCGTGCCGTTTTTGAAACTGCTCTTAAACCGCGAGGAATATCGAAAAGTGTTCAACATGGAGAAGTTGCGCCTATCCATAGCTTTCCAACGGTATATTATACGCCTCATTCTGATAAATGGTTAAAACACTGGAGCGAAAACAGTACCGGAAAAACACTGTGTGCAGTTTTTTCCGACGAGAAGTTCACTAGTATGTATACAATACCTTTGCTACTGAAAGTGCAGTCCTCCCGCGTTGAGCGTGCACTGCAGAAGTGTTATCAGAATAACTATTCTGCTAATATTAGAATCGGCTGTATATAGGGTAGGTCTATTCTGCTAACACCATTAAGACTCTTATTCTGCTAACACTGCCGTTATTTTGCTAACACCCCAACCCGGTGCCCCATCCTTCCCACCCCATTTCATCCATGTCGGGGCCCAGCATCCACTCCAGTTGCCTCCTCCCGACCACCTTCTTCCCGGTCGCAGGCCCCTCCCCTCCCCTTCTTCCGCGGCGGTGCACCCACCCGAGCTGCCGCCCACCTTCTCTGGCACGGCGCACCCACTCGAGGCACCGCCCACAATCCCCACCTTCACCCTCCCCGATGGATCTCGCCCCGCCGCCTGTCGGTGTCAAAACCGGCGGATCTCGGGTAGGGGGTCCCGAAGTGTGCGTCTAAGGTCGATGGTAACAGGAGACAGGGGACACAATGTTTACCCAGGTTCGGGCCCTCTCTATGGAGGTAATACCCTACTTCCTGCTTGATTGATCTTGATGAATATGAGTATTACAAGAGTTGATCTACCACGAGATCGTGATGGCTAAACCCTAGAAGTCTAGCATGTATGACTATGGTAATGAATATCTCTCCCTCCGGACTAGGTCCTCCGGTTTATATAGACACCGGGAGGATCTAGGGTTACACAAGGTCGGTTACAAAGAAAGGAATCTACACACTTGATCGCCAAGCTTGCCTTTCACGCCAAGGAGAGTCCCATCCGGGCACGGGTAGAGTCTTCGCTCTTCGTATCTTCACACCCCATCAGTCCGGCCCATGGCTAACAGGCCGGACGCCCGAGGACCCCTTAGTCCAGGACTCCCTCAGTAGCCCCTGAACCTGGCTTCAATGACGAGGAGTCCGGCGCGCAGTTTTGTCTTCGGCATTGCAAGGCGGGTTCCCCTTTTCGAATACCCCACGATGATCTTTCGGACGAACGTGTCCGGCTCTGTAACATGAGTTTTGTATATTTCCACAGAGGGTACAATAATTTATAAATCCAATCCACCGACAACTGTTCATAGAGTGACGCCACGTCACAGCTGGGTCATTATTTTCAACCGTTTGTTGGCCTACCGCCCCGGGTTTTGAGGCACGGCTTCATTGGCACATCTTATCCAAGCCGAGATCGTGTCCCCTTATTAAGGGATTCTTATCAACACGGACGTGGGTAACCCAATCGTCTCTGGGGTACAACTCCTAGGGAACAGGCAAGTTTTAAGGCCCAGGAGTAGGCGTTAGATACTCACAGCCTTTATAAAGGGGAATAGACCTGTCTCTCTCTATCTTCCACGCTTGCTTCTTCCTCAGCCATTGCTATCTCGAGTTCTAACACCCAAGTTTCGACCGCCACAAGCCTCAGTCATGTCCGGATCCAGCCTTCTCGGCCGGTGGGTGGCTTCTTCTCTTACAGAGGAGGATATTGCGAAGCTCAGGGCGGCAAGATATCTGACCACAGAAATTCTCCATCGGCTCCCTGCTGAGGGGCAGGTTATCCCTAACCTAGATCTGGTGAGAGGGTCGTGTTTGTCTCCCACTTCCTCCGAGGGTTAGGCTTCGCCCTCAATCCCTTTGTTCGTGGGCTTATGTTCTATTACAGGCTGGATTTTCACGACCTGGCCCCGAACTCTGTTCTTCTCATCTCGGCGTTCATCGTCACGTGCGAGGCCTTCCTCCGGACCCCTCCACAGTTCGGCTTGTGGCTCAAGACCATCAATGTGAAGCCGCAGATGATAGAGGGGAAGTAGGCGGAGTGTAGGGGCGCCACCGTGAGCAAGCTTAATAGCACCCTATGGTTAAAAGGATCCTTCACCGAATCCTCTGACTTGTGGCAGTGGAAATGGTTCTATATCACCGAGCCCCGTGGTTCCAAGTGGGCGGCTGCGCCTGTGTTTTGATCCAGTCCTCCGATTCAGCTCGCATCATGAATTAATAAGGGGTTGGATTGGGGATCAGTTGATGAGGTGCAGACTCTGCAGAGCCGCATCCGGAGCCTCCTCGAGAGGGACATTGATCTCATCAACTTTATTCAAGTAATGCTGGTCCGTCGGACCTTGCCGTGCCAGAGACGACCTCTCCACATGTGGGAGTTTAATCCCGAAGGGCCACGGACACTTCAACACTTCTTCGGCACTACGCACAAAGGGATGTGGAAATTATTTTTCATGTAACGAAAACAGTGGCCGAATACCACCGAAGACATCGGCCTTGACTACAACCGTCCGGATACCGCGGTAAGCACCCGTCCGCCGAACACCTCTTAGTCAGGTATCCTGTAGTAAGACACTGAGCAAACCATCTCTTTCCAGGGCTGGATAAAGAAAGCGGAACGGATTAGGTGTCCAGTCCCCCTTCTCGAAGACTCAGCGGACCCCGTTCTAACAAGGATGCTGGCACCGGCACCATTCCAGGCACCGGTGGAGGAGGGCAAGGTGGAGATCGGGAAGACCAAGGGTGGCCTTTGTTCTGAAGGTAAACTAGACACCGAGTCCGGAGAAATCGACGTTTCTTTGCCCGAAGACAAAGGCGAAGGAGAAGCAAGCATCCTTTCTCCATATAGGAAGAAAAGGGCCGCCTCCGAAGGTTGGGAGGAACAGGCTCCCAAGAGGGGCAAGATGCCATCGTCGGGCGGCTCGGGATTGGAAGGCGCCGCCATTTCACAGCTCCACCGTGAGGACAAGCCTTCGACCAAATCGTAAGTGAATCCATGGTGCTTTAATCACATCCCGATCCTTTCCTATTACCGAAGTGACATGTAATATATATATATATGTATCTTCACAGTTCGGCGCATAGTTTTCCTCAGCAATCCTCTTCCTCGGGAGATCTTCTCCCAGAGATGATGGAAAGCGAGATGCCTCCCCTGGCCTCCTCGCCCAATAAGGCGGACGACTCTGAGGTGTCGTCTCGGAGGGTTTTTCCTGATCAACAAGCGGCACGAGGGATGAAGAAGACATGACCCGAAGGTGGACCCCCGATCGCCCGGGGTTCGGGGGCCAACAATGAAGGCCCGGACTATCCGGTTTTCAGCCGGCGATGATTCTGGAGACGGGTGAACAAATTCCTTCAAAGGAAGGCCGTGCTCCTACAGCGGCTTCCGGAGACCCGGCGGCGCCGGATATGTTGAGGGATATGCTGCGAAAAGCATCTGTCCCGGAGGAAGACTCTACCTTGATGGGTACGGTGGTTGAGAGGATTCTGTCTGCGAAGAGCGAATTGAATGAAGCCTTCATGAGCCTGCTAAGAGGCTTCGAGGTTTGTGATGTAACATATTCAGCTATATTTTATTTGCAAAATACACCTGTGTATAGGTAGTAGCCCCTGAGACTCGGGTTGGCTTCCCATGGGAGGCGATCAGAGGATCGAGAAGAAATGCTCAAGGAATAATCTGGTTAATTGGAACATAGGTTGTTTCTCCCCCGACGACTGCCTGGACTACGGATATTGCCGAGCTGCAGTGGAAGCTTGATGTGGCAGGGGATGACATTGCGTTAATCAATAGGCGTCTTGATGAGTCGCAAGGTATGTATTCGGAGTAGTCACTACACATACGTGTTTGTAATATAAGCGTGACACTGAAAATTGCATACTGGGATATGCATGGCTGCAGATGGTGCCGCCGCCATTGAGATTCTTCGGGCGGAGCTAGCCCAGGCCAAGGAGCAGGCCCGGTTTAGTAATGCGGCTGCCGAAAAGGCATCGGCCGAGTTAAAGGCCGAACAAGCTGCTCGGCACCAAGACGAGGGGAAAATATCCATGATGGCGCTCAAACTAAAAAATGCTGCTAGCCGCTGTGAATTCCTTGAGAAGGAGAATAAAGCCAAAACGGCTGATCTTGACAAGTCCTTGCGAGAGGCGAAAGAAGCGCGGTCCGAATCTAGAGCGGCCCGTGAGGAGATCCGGCAAGCTAGGGAGATTGCGGATGGTAAGCCCTTTTTATCACAAACTAAGTTCGGCGATCCGAATTATACTCAACTTAACCAAGTGTGGAGCTCTCCAGACGTGTTTATGGTCTTGCCGAAGAGTTCTTCCGATGCGGTGCAGTTTTACCAAGCGTAAGAGGGATATGCAACAGAGAAGTTTTCTGGTCACAGTTTGGTGCATCAAAACACCCTCTGCTGCTGAATGAACAGATGTCCCAATGGGTCGAGCTTCACAGGATATCCGGCGCTGCCATGAAGAATGTCATAATCTGGCTGTGGCCGACTGAGCCTATTCCGAATAGCTACGTCGGCTTGGTGCAGCGGCTTGCTGATGCGGTGCCACGTATCGACGCCGTTAAGCGGTCGGCATGCATTGAAGGTGCACGGATGGCCTTTGCCCATGTCAAGACATACTAGGGGAAGATGAAGGCCATCGATGTTGCAGCGAAGGGTCCACCCAACGGCAAGGACCATCACGCACCAGAGCATTATTTTGAGGACGTCTTAGAGGCTGCCCGCTTGATAGAGGGTCAATGTTCGAAAGGCATAATATTCGATTGAAGTGTATGCGAATTGTAAAAGACAATTTTTATAATCAGTCTATATTTTAGTTTTGCCTAAAGGCTTTTGTTCCTCCTGTGTGGCCGTTTGTATATGATTTGAAAGTTTTCCAGTCGTCGGCTTCAGCCCCTCGTAGGAAATACGGGGGTGTTCGGAAAAGCATCTGATCACTCTTGACCCAACGTCTTGGTCCGTGAAGGAGGTGTCAATGCGGCGAACCAGGCAACCGGACTATAGGGCGTTAACACTTTCACTTAGCCATAGGAGTTTTATGGTGGGTCTACGATATAGCCCCTATTATGTACACGGCTTATTCTAATACGATGCGTTTACATATTTGACCTGAAAAGGTCCTTCGTGTGACACGGAGGGAATCGCGAAAGAGTCCAATAAGTCATTGAGTTGTTGACCAGCTCTCGCCACATCATGATAGTCAGTTTTCGGCTTTCTCTACTGAGGTGCTTAACCGGGTTATCCGGAAGCACAATCGCAGTAGTTCTCCCTTTACTACCCTAGCCGATAGAGCGGAACGTAGGGTAGCAAGCACAGGAGCCGAGCAACCCAACTATTGACCCAAGACATGATTCAGAGATGATGCAATAAGGCCAAACTCGCAATACCGAAGTACGCTATAGAGCTGTTCGGACTTGTCGGTAACTCGTTTGTTCCCATACCGAGCCCCTGGCAAGTTATGCCGAGGTGTATGTTTGAAACAACCGTAGGGGTAAAACTCAGTTCTGTAGAAAAGAGTGGATTATTTTTACTGGGATCCGAGTGATGTGCCAATCGTTTATATAGATAACAAAGCCACACCCTGGCTATTTTACATGCCAAGGGTCGAAGGCTGAGGATAAAGGCACTTTACAGGCTCGAAATACTGAGCATGGTCTACAAAAAGTTATTTTGGACCTCTTGTCGCACGTCTGCGTCGCCGGTCCTCGGTTAGGGTACTCCTTGACGGAAATGACTATTGGATGAGTGTATGAATCCGAACTTCAATAGAGTCCGTGGGTGACCAGCCTTTGAGCCATCTGTAGAGGGGATAGTAGAAAAAAGAAGATAGTTTGAAAAACAAGGAAGTTTATGGGAGTACTTGTAGGCCCATCCTTATTGTGCTTCTGCCGATGCCTAGGGTATTTTAAGTGCATAATTATGTATGTGTGGTACTGACTTCGCAGGCATATTAGGCGAGCAGCGGAAGCCGAATTGCTAGTCCCGCATGGACATTGACCGGTCATGTTGAAAGGGGACCGGTGGCGCAATGGCCGATGAGGTATGCGGTGAGATGAGGTCACTTTGTAGTTCGGCTGAGGTATCCGTAGTATGATCTTCTGTACGGGGGCAGTTTTCCGTGCATTCCCCTCTAGGGCTGTATGTGACATATACCATGTTTACCGTTTATACTTCGGGAGGAAACTGCTTCTGTCCCTCGGTGTTCGGTTGGTGAGTCTGTTCGCCGTCGCTATCGCCGGGCGGCCTCTTCCCCTTGTGTTCGGCATTTAACTTGCCGACCTGTTTGAAAACCCAACAGCTTCTGTTGGTGTGATTAGCTGGTTTATTGGGGTGGCCATGAATCTGGCAGGGCCTATCCAATATCTTGTCTAAATCGATGGTCCGTCCCTATTTTCCATGAATGGCTTTTTTCGTTGGCCGGGTCTGGGGCCGCTGAATCCAGCATTGACCGCTGTGTCATGTGTTCCCTCATTGTTATTGTGGTGCTTGCTTTTATTGCGTCGTGGCTTCCCATTGCCGTCCCGGACTTCGGAAGTGCCTGGGTCACTGGCGCTATTGCTTCTACGAGCGAGCCAGCTGTGTTCTCTCGTGCAAAAGCGGGTCATCAGAGCCGTAAGGGCTGACATGGATTTTGGTTTTTCCTGACCGAGGTGGCGGGCAAGCCACTCATCCCGGACGCTGTGTTTGAAGGCCGCTAGGGCTTCTGCGTCCGGACAGTCTACAATTTGGTTCTTTTTAACTAAGAACCTAGTCCAGAGTTTCCTGGCGGACTCCCCGGGCTGCTGGACAATGTGACTTCAATCATCGGCATCCGGTGTCCGGACATATGTACCTTGGAAGTTGTCGCGGAAGGCGTCTTCCAGATCCTCCCAGCTGCCAATCGAGTTTTCAGGCAGACTGTTTAACCAGTGCCGAGCTGGTCCTTTGAGTTTTAAATGGAGGTATTTGATGGCGTGAAGATCGTCTCCGCGGGCCATATGGATGTGGAGAAGAAAGTCCTCGATCCACACCGCGGGATATGTTGTTCCGTCATATGATTCAATATTTACGGGCTTAAACCCTTCTGGGAATTCGTGATCCATTACTTCATTAGTGAAGTAGAGAGGGTGTGCGGCGCCTCTATATCGGGCCACGACGCGACGTATCTCTGATGGAGTTCGTCTGCGATTTTCGGCCCGGGCGTGACTAGGTTCGTTACGTCCGAACAGATAGTCGTCGTCGTGTGTTGAGGTGCGTCCTCGCGATCCGTAGATCGATCTGGTATGACCTGCTCTGTTGTCCAGGTCCTGCCGAAGGCCGTGTGTATAGTCCCGAGCTGTTTTATATTTGTTTGCGCGCTCCGGTGGTGTGGGCTGCTGTTCGGCTTGAGTTGCCGCTTCCTCCCGACCACGTGGTAGTCTGTTAGCCGTATCGTGCGAGGGAGGTACGGACTTGGTGCCTCCTCATCGAACTGAGGTAGCAGTTTGCGCTTCGGGTAACTCTTCGCTAGGCGTTTGAGGCCATATTCTTCGGCCGCTAGGACATCAGTCCATCTATCGTTGATTTGATCTTGGTCAGCCTGAAGCTGCTGCCGTTTCTTTTTCAGGCTTCTTGCAGTGGCTATGAGCCGGCGCTTGAAGCGCTCCTGCTCGAAAGGTTCCTCTGGCACGATGAAATCTTCGTCGTCGAGGCTTGCCTCATCTTCGAAGAGCGGAAGATAATGTCATCCTCCGAGTCGTTATGTATGGCATGTTCATCAGAGCTGACTTGCCCGTTTCCTGGTTCCCCCTGTTCGGAAGTTGCCTCAACAGGGTCTTCATCGTTTTCGGTATCGTCCGGAGTGTTATTTTCTCCGGTGCCAGTATTGTTGTCTTTTGAACGGCGTGACTTAGAACGACGCCGGGGACGCCGGCGTTTGGACTGTGTCTCAGGAGGTTTATCCTTGACTGGATCTTCTTTGTCATCGTCGTTGGTTTCTTTAGGTGTATCCACCATGTACACGTCGTACAAAGAAGTGGCCGTCCAGCGTCCAATGAATGGCGGGTTTTGGCCCTGCTCCTCGTCGGCATCGTCGTCCATACCGTCAATGTCTTCGAAGCCGTAATCAAGCATGTCGGTTAAGTCCTCGACAGTGGCTATGGAGTGGGTGGCGGGTGGGAAGCAAAATTCTCTATCATCAGCCCCTAGTTCGAACCGAACATAGTTCGGCTGTGAGTCCCCCGCCAAGGACATATTCTTTAATGAGTTTAGCACATCGCCCAAGGGCGAATGCTGGAAGATGTCTGCGGCGCTGAATTCGAAGATCGATAATCGATCAAGTTCGGCGTCCGCGGATTCACATGGTTCGGAACTTATAGCCGGAGACGAGTCTGGAGTTCCGGTGACACAGATATCGTGTGAGGTTAAGTCTATGTGCGGCTCCAACGCCGCGGAATTTGTAGTCTCTGTGGCGGGGCTGAGCTTCCTGTCCTCGGATGGCGCGGTCTGCTCCGGATCTAGAGCCAGAGCAGTTACGGAAGCTATCTTCTGGATGCGGTCCGATGACAGATTTAAGTCATGTTCATGGGGGCGACAAGGAGCAGTCGCCGCGGTCTCGAATCCGTCGAAGATCAAGTCTCCACGGATGTCCGCGGCGTAGTTCAAGCTTCAAAATCTGACCTGATGGTCAGGGGCGTAGCTATCGATCTGCTCCAGATGGCCAAGCGAGTTAGCCCATAGAGCGAAGCCGCCGAACATGAAGATCTGTCCGGGGAGGAAGGTTCCTCCTTGGACAGCATCATCGTTGACGATTGAAGGGGCCATCAAACCTTTTGGGGACCGCACAGTGGAACTCTCAATGAAAGCACCAATGTCGATGTCAAAACCGGCGGATCTCGGGTAGGGGGTCCCGAACTATGCGTCTATGGTCGATGGTAATAGGAGACAGGGGACACAATGTTTACCCAGGTTCGGGCCCTGTCTATGGAGGTAATACCCTACTTCCTGCTTGATTGATCTTGATGAATATGAGTATTACAAGAATTGATCTACCACGAGATCGTGATGGCTAAACCCTAGAAGTCTAGCTTGTATGACTATGGTAATGAATATCTCTCCCTCCGGACTAAGTCCTCCGGTTTATATAGACACCAGGAGGATCTAGGGTTAGACAAGGTCGGTTACAAAGAAAGGAATCTACACATTTGATCGCCAAGCTTGCCTTCCACGCCAAGGAGAGTCCCATTCGGACACGGGTAGAGTCTTCGGTCTTCGTATCTTCACAACCCATCAGTCCGGCCCATGGCTAACAGGTCAGACGCCCGAGGACCCCTTAGTCCAGGACTCCATCGCCGCCGCCGTCGGGATCCCGCTCAATCCCACCGAACCACCAGATCGGCGCCTGGATCCGACCCCGTTTGACCGATTTGCCTCGATCCATGGGCTTGCCTAAGACAGAGGGGCAGGCCGGAGCTACCTTGCCGCGACAGATTGTAGCCTCGCGTCTAACGCATGTCCTCGGCCCGTGGTCGACGTGCTCCACCTCCTTGCTCACCAGGTGACCCCGTCCTCCTCTGCTCCTATAGGCACCAGGCCAGCCCCGCCCTCCTCACGCGCTGGCGCCCCGATTCCTCTTCTACTACCGTCGATCTGCAGGCTTGGCGAACCATAGTCCGGTGGCGCATGGCGTGCGGTCCAGTGCGCATGGCTTTGCAGTCTGTCCTCTTCCCCAATGGTGACCGTCCCCCTCCAGCTCCTCTAATCTCCCGCCGTGCCTCCCCTCCCCCACCACATCACGCCGCTGCTTCTTGAAGCCCCAACGCGCAACCCGCTTTTCCAGAGGATCCACTGGATCCGGGCTCCTGATGCGGTGGTGCGCACTGGGACGGTCGGGGATGCTCGAGGCTGGATCGAGGCGGCCCAGTGCCTCGCCGGAGGAGGCAAGAAAGGGATCCCGTCGCTGGCCGCCTGGCTAGCCGGAGGAGGAGGTCGGGAAAGTGTGGCTGAGGTGGAGCAGCTCCTTCCCACCTAATGAGAAGTTCCAGCAGCATTCCATGCCGCATCCACCATGGTGGCTCACCCCCCATGCGCACTGTTTTTGCGTTTTCTGTAGATAAATCTAAGTGCAAATTGCAGCCCGCTGTTGTTAGCTATTGAGGTTCACTTTACTGATTTTTGCACGGAGAAACATGGTGCACTTCGGTTGGACGCCGCATTGCTTCCTCCCCCTTCTCCCCCTGCTTCCTCTGCTCGTCGGCCGGTCGATCGCCATTTGCAGAGCACACGGGCGCCCTTTTGCAGTGCACACGAGCGATTCTACGACACATTTCCAAATGATGCTACAACCCGCAAGCCCTGCATCCCTGTCTCCCTGCAGTTCACTTTTTTCCGAAAGAGAAAAAATGAAGTGCGAGATGAAGTCGACTATGGTTTGAATGCAATCGGTGTGGATGCCCTTTACCCAAAATTGGTGGATGAACTTCACTGTTTTTGTGTTTTTCAGTAGAGAAATCAAAGTAGAAAATGCAATCCACTATTCTTTTTGCTCTTGGGGATCATTTGACGTTTGACCGATTCCATGGGCGCATGAGGACGTCGGGCAAAGTAGAAAATCTATGCACGTCTTTTTGTTTCTTTGGAGAGGTTCGATTTCGCCTGTTACAGTCCATCCCGAGGACGTCAGGCAATGCACTTGGGAGTTTTTACCCATTCCAGAGAAGCAGTGCAGTTTGGAGTTTTTTGTGTGTTGAGAAACTTCAGAAATTGCACTCTGACTAAGTTTCCCCACTGCAAATGATGTTATTACATTCAGTTTTGGTTATGCTTTGGCATTGCGGTTTATAGCTCATGGTGCTTCAGTGCTGAATTTGGCGTAGTGGACGACAGTGTGTGTGTGTGTGTGTGTGTGTGTGTGTCTGTACATATATGCCTATATGGTGTCATGTTTTATAGATTTTTCTCTGTCGCGGACATGTATGCTTGTATGTAATGGCAAAGTCCCAGGTCAACGGCAGATGTAGCCCATGGAGTTCGTATGGTTGTGTGGTGCGGTCAAATATTTTTCTTCTACCTGATTTTTTGTATGATTGTTTTGTATCGAAGAGGTTCACTTTTGTCCCACAAAGAGGTTCACTTTTATTCGGTGCAGTGCACTACTCCCATGCTATGAAGTTCAGAACAGACGACAATGATGTAAAAAAAGAACATGCAGCTCACTTCATCAACATCGACGGTTCATTTTGATATATGTCGCGGTTCCCTTGCCCTCGTTTCTGCGGTCAGTTCTCGTTTGTAAAAAAGTTAGAAAAAAAGACAACAAAAACTCGGAGAAAATTTACGTTCGACAAAAGGAAATGATGCAGTGCACTTGTCCATCTGATGCAGCACACTAACATTGACAAAAATGGTCCACTTAATCCTATGAAGCAAGTTAGAAAAAGACGAAGAAAAATCATACGGTACACTTAGACTTGTGATCGGTTCATTTTTTGCTCAATGTGGTTCACTTACACCTGATGTGAAGCGCACTTCCCTTCCGCGTCTTAGAAAATTTTGGTCCAATAAAAAAATGATGCAGCTAGTTTGACCGTCCGATGTAGTGCGGTTTTCAGTCTGAAGCAGTGCGTTCTTCCGTCTGATGCAGTACACATGACGATTTGGGTGTGGCGAAACACAGAGTGTCCGCGTTTCGGTATTTTTAAAATTGCTCTTAAACCGTAAGGAACTAGAGAGAGCGTTCTACATGAAAAAGGTGCGTCTCGACGATATCTTTCCAACGGCATACCGTTTGGATCATTCCGATCAGCGAGTTGTAAAAAATCACAATAAACCGCCGCTGTCACTCGTCGTCCGCCGCACGATTTCTAAAATTAACTTAAAATCATAAAGAATCTCAAAAACATTTGGACATATGAAAGTTACGCCTAGTCCGTAGCTTTCATATGGCATATCACACGCCTCGTTTCGAAAACGGTTGAAAAACTGGAGCGAAAACAGTACCAAATAATTCAAAAAAAAATTGAAAAACACAGTTCCGCGATTTAGTAAATTTGAAACTGCTCTTAAACCGTAACGAATTAAAGAAAATAATGGATATGAAAAATATGCGCCTCGACGATATCTTTCCAACGGTGTATCATTTGCTTTATTCCGACGAGCGGTTCAGAACAAAACGCGAAAAATGCTCGGTAACATTCGTCTTGAGACGCACAATTTTTGAAACTGCTCTTATACCATAAAGAATCTCGAAAAGTGTTCAACATGGCGAAGTTGCACCTAATCCATAGCTTCTCAACGGTATATTACATGCGTCATTCCGATAAATGGTTAAAAAACTAGAGCGAAAATAGTACCGAAAAACAACGTATGCAGTTTTTTCCGAAACGAAGTTCACTAGTCTCTATATTGCAGTGCCTTTGCTACAGAAACTGCAGTGCCCTCGCGTTAAGCGTGCAGTGCGGAAGGGTTATCAGAATAACTTAGTGGAATAGACCGGCTATAGGGTCGCGCTATTCGTCACCCTCGGTGAGGAATAGTTATTCCTCACCCCCTCTCTATTTTGACGCAATGCACCGTATTTTTAGGTTTCGTAAATTTTGTCTTATTTCATACGTAAAAAGAGAAGGTAAGAAAATATATACTCGCCATAAAAAATATTTTATGTTACGTAAATTTACGAACATAAAAATAGTGTAAAACATATTTTTTGTTTTCTTAAACCAAATTTTACGTAGTGAATCAATATGAATGTAACTATTTGTATTCCAAACCTAATTTATTTATGAAGCGATCATAAGATTACCTCAGGTGAAAAATAACTTATTCTGCACCCTGAGTGATGAATAGCATTAATATATATGTATATATATATATATATGTATGTATATATAGATACATATATAGGAAATATTAGACCCAGACATGGCGCACAATTATCGTTGCGCTCTGAAGTCAAATTCCACATTAATGTATTCACACTTAGAGGGTAAGTCTTCACGAATTGAAGATATACATTACTTCATGTGTTGCACATCTAATTCATCAAAATGCATAAGCGTTAGGATGTGTGTCCATTCACAGGACATTTGAGGATTCTAAGATATTTAGCTCACATCGCAGCTTGCAAAACATTTTCTCATCCAAGGGCTTTGTGAAGATATCTGCCAATTGCTCTTCAGTGTTGACGTGAATGATATCAATGTCTTCCTTCAACACATGATCCCTGAGAAAATGATGACGGATTTGAATGTGCTTTGTCTTCGAGTGCTGAACTGGATTGTGAGCAATCTTGATGGTGCTCTCATTGTCGCAGTAGAGTGGCACATGCTTCATGTTGATGCCATAGTCCTTGAGAGTTTGCTTCATCCAGAGAAGCTGAAGCAAGATCCAGCAGCAATGTATTCAGATTCAGCAGTGGAAAGTGATACACAGTTATGCTTCTTTGAAGACCAACAGACAAGAGATCATCCAAGAAAGTGACATGCGCCTGATGTGGACTTGCAATCAACCTTGTCACCAGCATCATCAGCATCTGAGAATCCAACTATATCGAACTCGGAGCCCTTTGGATACCATAATCCTAGTGTTGGGGTGTGAGCCAAATATTGAAGAATTCGCTTCACTGCTAGGTGATGCGATTCCTTTGGTGCTCCTTGGAATCGGGTCTAGATGCACATAAGTACAGTAAAGAACCAATCATGGAGTGGTATTCCTTTTGATCGAACTCTTTACCATTGTCGTCGGGGCCCAATTGGCCTTTGGTTGGCATTGGCGTCGTGTACCCTTTGCAGTCTTGCATTCCAAACTTCTTCAGGCAATCTTTGAGGTACTTCTATTGTGATATGAAGATGCCATTTCTCTGCTGACGCATTTGAAGACCAAGGAAGAACTTCAACTCACCCATCATGGACATCTGATATTGCTCTTGCATCATATGCCCAAACTCATCGCTGTATCTCTTATCAGTGCAGCCAAAGATAATGGCATCCACATAGATTTGGCATATAAACAGTTCACCATCATATGTCTTTGTGAAGAGAGTGGGATCTAGAGAGCCAAGTTTGAAGCATTTGCTCTTCAGGAAGTCTTTGAGTGTGTCATACCAAGCGCGAGGTGCTTGTTTGAGGCCATACAGTGACTTGTTGAGCTTGTACACCATGTCAGGACGCTTTCGATCTTCAAAACCAGGAGGTTGTGCAACATACACTTCTTCTTCAATTTTGCCATTGAGGAAGGCACTCTTTACATCCATTTGGTACAGAAGAATGTTGTTGTGGTTGGCATAGGCTAATAGTATGCGAATGGCTTCAAGCCTTGCCACAGGAGCAAAGGTTTCATCGAAGTTAATTCCTTCCACTTGTGTGTAACCATGAGCAATGAGACGAGCCTTGTTCCACGAAGGCTTCATCAACTTTCTTAGGTTCTGTTGGGGATATACCCCATGGTGTAACCCGCCTAATGTATGACCCGGCTGGAGTTTGGCGACTCTCTGGCGACCTGCCCGGACCTGGCGGTTTACGGGCAACCCGCCTAAACATTACAACTCACTGGTGACCCGGCGGGTGAGTCGGACGGACGACAAGGCCCAAGGCCCAGTAGGCCGGTTCACGTGATGGTGGGCCGGCTTAAGAGGAAAGGTGTAAGGAATATTTCCCTTACAAGGAATCAAGACCCGGACTTGTATCCGGTTTGTATTAGAAGATAAGCTAGTCCTAATCCTGGTAGGACTCCACATGTAACCTGCCCCTCCTACTTATATAAGGAGGGGTAGGGCACCCCAAGAGAGGGCGAAATAATCTTGAAGGCTAGACACAACTAGAGGAGAGCCGGTTTATGCGGCGACTCCCTCATGAGCATAATGAGACCTAGGGACAAACAACATGTAGGGCTATTACCAGATGATGTTTCCCGGGGGCCGAAGCTGTCTAAATCCTTGTCTTGTGTGTTAATCCGCCTCGCGTCTCTCATCCCGATCAACCCCTCTCCAGCTACCACATAGATGCGTTGGCCTCACGACTAAGGCCTCACACTAGGACATCTGCCGTGACAAATCCACGACAGTTGGCGCCCACTGTGGGCCCTGCGCACGGTGGTGTTGAGTTCTTGGAGGGATCTCTCCTAGGGATCGAGAAGTTCGCAATTGTCCAGATGAAGAACAACTCGGCCCGGAGGGATCTGCATCAGCCTCGAGTGTCATCAGTTTAGATTTTACAATCCGTGAGATTTGGGATCAAGAAGAATTAGGGTTACACCGCTATCGCAACTTATTCGGTGGATTTCGAGTCGCCGGGATCAATGGATTTTTTCCTAAAAGGATGTGTCCGAGTCAACATCGCCAGCGCCACCTGTTTCCGATTCCAAACTTGGACCCTGCCTTGCCGAATCACCCTTGCAGATGCAAATCGCCGCATCCGCCGCGGCTCCGCCATGGTTCACCGCCTCGTCAAGTAACCCTAACTCCCCGAGACGCCGGCTCACGTACCTCCCTCTACACGGACTCGTGTAGTCATTAAACATGAGCGTTGAGCTTGGGGCAGGGCGTGTAATCATCAGCTCTTCAACTCGATTTTGATTACAATAGCCCGGAGGTGGACTCGGTTTCGCTTTGGTTCACCGCGCCATCCCGCTTTGGCCTCTACGGCTCTCCACCTCGATTGCCGCTTCGGTTTCTGCCAAGTCGCCGGCCCCTGCAGTGGTTCGCCGGTCCAGTGCCTCCTCAAGCCGCCGTCTCACCTTGCCACCACCCTGGTTCGTTTCACTGGTGTGGGCTTGTTATACGTCAAGACGCCTGTTTCAATCACAGCCCGTGACCGCAACCCGGAGAAAGAGATCAACATGAACGGACTCGTCTCCTCCTTCCTTTCCGCGTTCGATCCGCTTCCATTGAGCTGCCATGGCCTCCCCTTGCCATTGAGATGCCCTGGCTGTGCTCTGACTCTACCATGGCCAAGCCGCCCTGGTTCAGTCAGTCGGCCGCCTCGCCGGTTCAGAGCCGTCGCCGCCTTGGCTTGCCTTTTACACAACCTCGCCTCCAAGATGAGTCGTACGCCAACCTGCCATCAACTTTGCTTAAGTGCTGAGCCGGCCAGTACCATCACAGCTGCAGTGGCCTCTGTTCGCCTCGCCTCTTGCGCTTAAGCCGCCACTGTTTTTGCAGCGGGAGAGCCACCGTTCTCCGTTGAGCCGCCCTCCGTTGCTGTGGTCCGCGGTCCCGCAGCAAGCCGCCCCCGTGTTGACCCACCACTGCTGCAATACGCCTCCACAAAATGCCACAGCCCCTGCTGAGCTACCGGGCCAGCCATCTGCTCCTTCGCTGCCATCCCGCGCTGAGTTGCCGGACCAGCCATCCGCTCCTCCGCTGCCATCCCGCGCTGAGTCGCCGGATCGGCCCTCCATTCCTCTGCTACAGCACTGCTCAAGCCACGCCGTGTTGACCAGCCGAGCCGCGGTTGCAGCCTCCGCCGTGGACCTGCTTTGCGGACGTCGCTCGACCTACCGGGGCGCTGTTCTAAATTGTCGGTTTCACACTGCTCGAGATGCTGTGACCCGCCCCGTTGCTGCTCCTGGGCCGCTGCCTTAGATTGCCTCTGACTGCCAGGCACTTTTTAAGTTGTGTTCTACATGATGAGTACTGGAGATCTAAAGTTGATATTACTGAGGAGGTCTGTTACCTTGACTGAAGGTGCAAGTGAGAGCAGAAAGCATGAACCCGAGAAAAACTCCATTGTTGCTCACTGCTTCTGTTGATGAATTGCATACAAGAGCCCGTCAGTACAACTTTGATTAACACTATTGACGACCGTCAAATCAGTTTGACGTTTGAAGAGCCATCAACCGTCTACTACCAAACATGGGAATCCAAAGGACAATATATACATATATGCATGAGGCCACGGAAAGACCATGGTGCAAATACTACTCCATGAGGTTGTCAGGCACGTCCGGAGATTTAAAAGATTGGACGGAATTAACAGTATATCTGAGAACTCTTTTCGTACAACTATATCATCCAATGTCGGTGCCCGCGTTTGTCTGATAAACACATCAGGTGATATCCATCCAATTTTGTTTTATTAGCCCATATTGTTTTTGTCAAAGAATAGTTTATCTTTGCCTTGGTCCGCAATATTGTTTATGCAGGACAATTGTTCATTGCAAGAGCGATGGTCGTGTCACGGATGAATAGCTCGCGCCACTATTATCATGCGCTAGCATCTGACCGTGCCATGATGCTCGACGAAAATATGTGCAAACCGCCGTTTTTACGGCCCAATTTACATCAATATGACGTGGTTGATTCGCCCGTCCGCGCGGCTTACCGCGCCTGCGGTTGCCTCGCCCGTCCGCGCTGGCTTACAATGCCACGGCCGGCTCATCTGTCTGCTCCCGCGGCCGGCTTGGTTGTGATTGGTTTCAGCTTCACCGTGGTGATCATCAACTCCGCGGTGGATAATTTCTGGCCTGTCATATCAGGTGAAATCCATCTAGTATATTTTTATAATACATATTTCTTTAAAAGAGCAATTACTCTGGCTTGCAAGTTCTCCAATGCAGGACAAATTGTCTACTGTGGAAGGGACTATTATATCACTGAGCTATTGAATGACTCATACCAGTTTACATCAGGTTAAATATGAAGAATCTCAAGCCAACTCTTCGAGTCTTCTTGAGACTCGGGGGCTACGATGACATAACTTGGCAATTTGGCCGATTTCAGTAAATTCAAGAACTCCGGGTCATTGGAGGGAAAAATAACCCAGCCCCGGAGGCTATTGCCTTATTGGTGAAAATTTAAAGGCCGTCAGAAAATTTCCGGCTTAAAAGGAAGCATTCCGGTTCAAAATCCGGTTCAAGGGAAATCTGTCTCCCACAAAGCGCTGAAGCTCTCAATATCCGGTTCAAGGGAAATCTGTTTCTCACAAAGCTTTGAAGCTTGCAATATCCGGTTTGAAATTCCGATTCAAAAAGGATTCTTCTCTCGCAAGTTCGAGTTCTTAGAAAAATTAAAGGTTGCCAAAGAGAAGTTGCTGCCATGATGCGCGGTTCAAACATGGGTATCCTGCCTTATTGGCTTGTCATATTATTGATCACTTGGGGGTTTCCTGCTCACTGAGCATAGCTATGCTTACCCTCTTGATCCGGCTTGCACACCTTGTTACAAAGTACATGGGGGCTTCCTTCTCATGAAGCATAGCCCTCACTACCCTCTTGATCCGGCTTGTACGCCATGATTACAAAATACATGGGGGCTTCCTGTTCATTGAGCATAGCTATGACTACCCTATTGATCCGGCTTGTATGCCTGGAATGAAATATTACCTGGGGGCTCTTTGTTAAATAAACGGAGCTTTTATTACCCTTGTAGTAGGCTTGGAAGCCAGGTGTATTCACCTAAAAATCCGGGTTATCCTGCCTTTTTTAAGTCTGCCACTCCGCCCAGGTAATCCTGGAATGACTCGCCGTACTATTGACAGTCAATCTTATACAGACCCTGAACTTGTCAAGGTTAAAACGATGATTGGTCATGTGAGTCCCGGCTTACAAGGTTGAATGAAGGTTTAACTCAGTGGCTGTGCGGCCCTTGAAAAGCACTTGACTTGAAGACTTGGCAGCCTGTGAACGCCTTGGTTTCTTTATTTGATTTGAACATTTTCTGAGATTCATCTCTTGTGACATGTTAATACATGGTTGATAACTGATGAGGGCTATGTTGCTTTATGGTTCATATATGAATCTATCCGGTGTTTGTTAACCCGGTCTGGTCTTAGACTTTAAGTCACTAGTGTGTTATGATTATGCGCTTGGAGCTCTGCGCTCTAAGCTTTGGGCTGTTACCCTTACTGTGTGTGGCATGATAAGCCAGCAGTATAAATTTGTGGATAGGGCGTTGTGCTCTACATCTTTGGGCTGTTACCCTTACTGCATATGGCGCTGTAAGCCGGCAGTATGAACCGATTTCACAGGCCATGTAGCCTTGATTATATGACTCATCATTGAGCATCTTTGGGTTTGATAACCCGCCCAGATGGCGGGCGTTAAGTCGCCATGATATCTTTGACTTGAGCAATCAAAATCATGATATTGCATGCCTACGGGTCAATACCCGCGACGGATTATAATTATTGAGGTATCACCATGATGTCAATCTCCAAGTATGTTTTTCAATAATGGTATGAATATTTGGGGTTTGGTAACCCGCCCTGGCTATGGACTTAAGTCGCCAGCATACTTTGGATTGCGCAATTGAAATCATGCGCTTATAAATCTTTGGGTTGTCACCCTCACTGGATATGGCAATATAAGCCGGCGGTATAAGTTAATTCTACAGGTATGTTTTCCTGGTTATAAGAATATGTGAGGTTTGATAAGCCTCCCTGGCTTTTAACTTTAAGTCGCCAGTATATTTTGGCTTTGATGGCCTTAATTCTAGTCTTTTCCATCATTGCATAAGATTATATTATGTTTGGGTTGTTACCCGCCCTGGTTTTTGACGTTAAGTCGCCAGGGCATATGTTGTTTAAACTTTGTGCAGGACATGCAGAGCTACGGTTTACATAAATGATTTAAGTTCAAACCCATCATCAAGGATTAAAATTGGTGTTTTAAAAGGGTTATCAATTCTTGATTTTTACAAAGGCTATAAGCTGCCGGGTTACAAAAATCCCGGATTACAATGGATGCGCAATAAGTCGTCATCGGCCAAGAGCCACTGAGTATTTAAACTCCGGATTTATTTGTCAACCGATAAGGTATTCAAATCTTTAATAGCCAAACTTGGCTGGATTGTCATCATGATATTGAATGACTAAGGTTTTCATACCGGATTATATTATTCAAATCTTGAATAGCCAACATGGCTGCATTTTTATTATGGTTATCAATAACCAGTATTATGATTGAGGTTTTCAAAGTCGCTTCAGCGCAATGGCTATTATTTCTTTATCAATGGATATGATTTATTCTACAATGGAAGGAATAGTCCCGAGTCGCTGCAGGCTTACGACCCAGCACTTGGGGGCTACATTATTTAAATCATGATTATATCTAATATGGAAGTCCCATGTCGCTGCAAGCATGCACCATGACACTTGGGGGCTAATGCAAAGTCATTTGTTGCTCGCCTCGTTGAAGACCCGACTCATCACATCGTAATGAGCCGGCCCTTGGGGGCTACTAATTGCTCCTATCAATAATTCAAAGTACACAAGCTAAATCCATTATATTGAAGGGTCCATTGCTCAGCTGGTAAAGCAAGGCTCTTAACCTTGTGGACGTGGGTTCAAGCCTTACGATGGAGGCTACATCATATGATGTTGCTTTTAAATGAAGTATATATAAAGTCCCAGCTCCGTATTATCTTACTGAGCCGGCCTTCAGGGCTACACTAGTTGAAGTTTTCATGAGTATAAGGCAATTACAAGTCCCAGGTTGCTGCAAGCATGACAACCCGGCACTTGGGGGCTACATATGTAGAATATTCAGTTTGCAACATTTATATCGAAGCAAGTCTTAAGTTGTTACTACGCTCCCTTCTTAAGACTTGGGGGCTACAACTGATATGCATATAAGAGGTACATTTTCAAGCTTGATGTTAGCAACAATTATGACCCATGCTATCAATATTTATAAACCGGCAATTGTGGCAAGGATAAACCGGCAAGTTATACATCCTCAAGCCGGCTGAAAATCAGATGAGTATTTCAAGACCAATATTTTTTAAGCTAGCGCTCTGGAAGCCGACTCAAGTGGATTATTTCTTACAATATTTCTCTACGAGAGGCCAATGTCAGCAAATTGATGCTGAAGCTGGCCTGTTGACCCGGATTTTTTAAAAGAAGTATCTGGATTTTTTGCATTGACAAAGTTGAAACATATCAACTAAAGAAGATTTGCTATGAGATCATCAACATATATATATATCAACAAGGAAATGACAAGGACTTAACGATGATCAAGTGCCGGCTCAGAAGAACCTTCGACCCGGCGTATAATCTATCAAAGTCGGTCTTGTTTTGCAGGATAGTTTACATGGATAAATCCAAGCTAAACTAGGGCCTAATGTCGAGGATATACCCTGCGGTGTAACCCGCCGGATGTATGACCCGGATGGAGTTTGGCGACTCTCTAGCGACCCGCCCGGACCTGGCGGTTTATGGGCAACCCGCCTGAACATTGCAACTCACTGGTGACCCGGCGGGTGAGTCAGACGGACAACAAGGCCCAAGGCCCAGTAGGCCGGTTCACATGATGGTGGGCCGGCTTAAGAGGAAAGGTGTAAGGAATATTTCCCTTACAAGGAATCAAGACCCGGACTTGTATCTGGTTTATATTAGAAGATAAGCTAGTCCTAATCCTGGTAGGACTCCACATGTAACCCTCCCCTCCAACTTATATAAGGAGGGGCAGGGCACCCCAAAGAGAGGGCGAAATAATCTTGAAGTCTAGACACAACTAGAGGAGAGACGGTTTATGCGGCGACTCCCTCATGAGAATAATGAGACCTAGCCACAAACAGCATGTAGGGCTATTACCGGATGATGTCTAAATCCTTGTCTTGGGTGTTAATCTACCTCGCGTCTCTCATCCCGATCAACCCCTCTCAATCTACCACATAAATGCGTTGGCCTCACGACTAAGTCCTCACACTAGGACATCTGCTGTGACAAATCCACGACAGGTTCAGATATAGAGACAAACGCAAAGTGCCCACTGAAGTTTGCTAGATGTGTTGCTCTTGAACGAGTGAGTGGACCAGGTGCATTGATACTATGAATTATCTTCTCAATCTGGACTTCATTTGCAACGCGAGGATGTACTGGACGAAGATTTTTCCCTTGCTGATTATTGTCTTCATCTTCAGCATTGGCTTCAGGCTGAGCATTGTCTTCATGCTGGTTAGGTTCAGAAAAATGATGATTTCCTCTTCAGCCTATTCCTCTGTAGGTATGATTTCTCCAGTACCCATTAGCTTGATAGATTCACTTGGTGAAGCTTCATCTAGCACATTTGGCAAGTGCTCTCTTTGCGAGCCGTTAGTCTCATCGAACCGCACATCCACAGTTTCAACCACTTTATAGTGGAAGAGGTTGAAGACTCTATAGGAGTGCGAATCCTTTCTGTAACCAAGCATAAAACCTTCATGTGCTTTCGGTGCAAATTTTGAAGTGTGATGTGGATCCTTGATCCAGCACCTAGCACCAAAGACTCTGAAATAGCTGACATTTGGCTTCTTACCAGTCAGGAGCTCATAGGATGTCTTCTTGACAAACTTATGAAGATAAACACGGTTGATGATGTGGCAAGCAGTATGAATGGCTTCAGGCCAGAACTTCCTTGGAGTCTTATACTCATCAAGCATCGTACGTGCCATCTCAATGATGGTTTTGTTCTTGCGCTCCATGATGCCATTCTGCTTAGGTGTGTATGGAGTAGCGAACTCGTGTGTGATGCCCAATGTATCAAGATAAGTGTCGAGGCCGGTGTTCTTGAATTCTGTGCTATTATCACTTCAGATGTGCTTGATCTTGATGCCATAGTTGGTCATGGCACGATTGGTGAAATGTCTGAAGACATCCTGCACTTCAGTCTTGTAGAGAATTATGTGCACCCATGTGTATCTTGAGTAATCATCAACAATGACGAAGCCATAGAGACATGCACTGGTAGTAAGAGTAGGGTAATGAGTAGGGCCAAATAAGTCCATGTGAAGCAGCTCGAAGGGGTGTGTTGTCGTCATGATTGTCTTGAAGGGATGCTTGGCCCTTGTCATCTTCCCTGCTTCATAGGCACCACATAGATGATCCTTCTTGAACTTAACACCCTCGATGCCAATGATATGCTTCTTCTTCACGAAAGTGCGCAAGTTCCTCATGCCCGCATGCCCTAGCCTCTGATACCAGAGCCAGCACTCTGAAGCTTTTGCTAGAAGACATAAGGCAAGTTGTGGTCCTGCGGAGAAATCTACCATATACAGATTGTTTCTTCGATATCCTTCGAGGACTAGAGATTTTTCAGATTCCACAAGCACAAGGCAATGATATTTTGCAAATATCACAATCATGTTCAGATCACAAAGCATTGAGACAGACATTAAGTTGAATCCAAGGGATTCAACGAGCATCACTTTATCCATGTGCTGATCCTTTGAGATTGCAACTCTACCTAGGCCCAATACCTTGCTTTTACCAGTGTCAGCAAACGTGATGTGTCTCTTGTCAGACAGACGTAGGGTTGAATCCATAAGAAGACTACGGTCACCAATCATGTGGTTAGTGCATCCACTTTCCATGATCCACTCAGTAGTCTTCGGAGCCGTACCCTACAGTGCAGTTAGGGGGATAGGCTTCACGAAGAGAAGTGTGAAGCGCAAACATTTGATGAACAAGCATTCTATCAAAGTTCAGATCCTTGTTAGGGTAGATAGGATGTTTGTCAAGAAACCCTGGGACGAAATACATAGTAAGACCATTTTGGCACTTTATCTTGCGTCCCACAAGATGTTTTAGGTCCCCAGCATTAGCGCAAGAAGCCTTTGATTTCTGCCTGGAGACCTTTCCCTGCAAAAGAAGGTTAATTCTTCTTAACCACCCACATCTTCAGGGGTGGCTTAGAAGCAATGATTCTAAGTGCAACATCTGAGAACTTTGGCTTTGGAGCCCTGGCATATAGCCTTGCAGGAGGTGAATAATACTCATAAGAATAGGCAGAAAAGTTCTTTGTCTTATGAACATAGCGGTTTGAAGAAACACGCTCATATTCATACATCTGAGTATGGTTTCCCTGCAAAACATTGGCATTAGGGTGACCTTGTGAGGTCCTCTATCTGTATGAAGCCTTTGGACCATATGAAGCCTTTGGTCTGGGGTTTGTCTTCTTCCCAGGTGGTGTCATGATGACATTCATGGGAAGCTTCTCAAGAAACCTTTTGGGCACCTAGAACTTCTTCAAAGGTGGTCCATTCCTACTGTTAGTACCAATAAAGTTGTCAAACACTTCACCATTCTGATTCTTAATGACCTTATTGGCGTCAATGGATTCATCAATGACAATGGGATTAGCACAAGTGAAGCCAGATAAGGTGGATGTGTCCACTGAGGGCCCTTTGCAGCAACCCATGTGGTTTTGGGGTACTGCTCAGGCTTCCAGTATGAACCATCAACATTCATTTTCCTCTCGAACCCAACACCCTCTTTCCTAGGGTTTCGGTTCAGAATATGTTTCTTGAGGACATCACATAGTGTCTGATGCCCTTTGAGGCTTTTGTACATGCATGTTTCACGCAATGTCTTCAACCTAGCATTCTCATTAGCAATAGTTGTGGTATCCTCAGAAGAGGGGTTAGTCACCACATCAGCAGTTGAAGATATTGCAACATCAGCAGTAGTAGAACATTCGGCAACAGAAACAACATTATCACGCTCAAGACATTTTAAACATGGTGGAACAAAAACTTCCTGAGCAGAACTGATCTGTTGAGCGTGAAGTGAATCATTCTCCTTTTGAAGATTTTCATGAGACGCTCTCAGATTCTCTAGATCTTGCTTCCTTTGAAGATAATCATAGGAAAGCTTCTCATGAGTAGCTGAGAGTGTTTCATGACGACTTTCAAGTTCCTCGTACTTGACATGAAGATTTTTAATGTCTTCAATTAAGGACTGAGTTCGATTCATTTCCGCATCCAACAGGTCATCGCTTTTGTCTAGCAACTTTTGAATATGTTCCATAGCAGTTTGTTGTTCAGTTGTAATTTTAGCAAGAGTCTTGTAGCTAGGTTTGGATTCACATTCGGAGTCATCATCACTGGATGTTTGAAACTAAGCATCACGTGAGTTTACCTTGGCACCTCGTGCCATGAAGCAGTAGGTCGGAGCAGAGTCGTCCTCATCATCGGCTTCAGTGTCGGCGACGTGGCCATTGTCTTTAGTGTTGAAGCTGGACCTGGCAATGAATGTCGAAGCTAGAGCCAGGCCACGCCTGAATCCGTCTCCTCCTCAGACTCCACCTCTGCCTCCTCAAAAGTAGACTCCTCCTCTGAATCCATTTCCTTGCCAACGAATGCACAAGCCTTGCTGGTTGAGCTCTTCTTGTGCGATGAAGACTTTGAGGATTTCTTCTTCTTCTTGTCATCACAATCATATTCCTTGCTCTTCTTCTTCTTCTTAGATTCCTTGTCCCATTGAGGACACTCAGAGATGTAGTGGCCTGGCTTCTTGCATTTGTGGCATGTTCTCTTCTTGTGATCACGAGAGGCAGCCTCATCATTTCTTGAGCAGGATCTTGAAGACTTTCTGAAGCGATTCTTTTTGGAGAACTTCTGGAACTTCTTCACGAGCATAGCTAGCTCATTTCCAATGTCTTCAGGATCCTCAGAACTGCAATCAGATTCTTCTTCAGATAAGGAAACGGCCTTTGCCTTCAAAGCACGGGTTCGGCCATAGTTGGGGCCATAGATGTCTCTCTTCTCAAATAGCTGGAACTCATGTGTGTTGAGCCTCACAAGTATGTCAGATGGATCGAGATCTCTGAAGTCAGGACATTCTTGAATCATCAGGGCCAAGGTGTCAAATGAGCTGTCAAGTGATCTCAGAAGCTTCATGACAATTTCTTGCTTGGTGATCTCAGTGGCGCCAAGAGCACGAAGCTCATTGGTGATATCAGTGAGGCAATCGAACGTGAGCTGGACATTCTCATTGTCATTCCTCTCGAAGCGGTTGAAGATATTTCAAAGAACATCAATCCTTGAGTCTCTCTGAGTTGAGACACCTTCGTTGTCCTTGGACAGCAAGGCCCAGACTAGCTTCGCAGTTTCCAGTGCACTCACACGGTCGTACTGTCCCTTGGTCAGATGACCACAGATGATGTTCTTGGCGGTCGAGTCCAATTGAGTGAATCTCTTGACATCAGCAGCGGTGACACCTTCACCAACCTTGGGAACGTCTGTTTTCATGACATACCAGAGGTCAATATCAATGGCTTCAAGATGCATGCGCATCTTATTCTTCCAGTAGGGGTAATTAGTGTCATCGAAGACTGGGCACACAGCGGAGACTTTGATTATCCCTGCAGTCGACATAGCTAAAACTCCAGGTGGTTAAACCGAATCACACAGAACAAGGGAGCACCATGCTCTAATACCAATTGAAAGTGCTATTTATCGACACAGGCGATTTTTATGAAAGTCTTCAAAACACGAGGTCTTTGAAGACAAACAGATGAAATGAACCTATTGATAAGCAGCGGAAGATAGACTACACTAGACAAGCCATAGTCAAGTAAGTAGTATTGTGGAAGTACGAAGACTATCAACAGCTAGGTAGTGTGGATCAGAATGGAAGACAGATGAAGCCAAACATGTAAAAGTCTTCACACAGTGAAGTCAATCAGATCAGACAAGCAAGCAATGACTTCACGAAGACAAACTGAAAAGTAAAGGAAGTAGGGGATAGAACCAGTTGCTTGGTGAAGACAAGGATTTGGTAGACCAGTTCCAGTTGTTGTGACAACTGTACGTCTGGTTCTTCACCTTATTCCCCTTGAGCTAAGGACTCCCAGTCCTTGCCCAATCACTTTGGTAAGTCTTCAAGGTAAACTTCCAAACCTTCACAGACTTCGTTCACCGGCGATCCACAATGGCTCTTCGATGCTCAAAACACGACGCCTAACCGGCTGGAAGATTCACAGTCCTCAAGTGTAATAAGTCTACAGATCACGCGGACAAAAGGACTTCAGTGATGCCTAACACTCTTTGGCTCTGGGTGTTTTGGGCTTTGTACTCGCAAGGATCTCTCTCTAAAAGGCTTCGGAGGTGGGTTGCTCTCAAACGACAAAAGCCATGCACTAACTCTGAGCAGCCACCAAATTATGGTGTAGGGGGAGGGCTATTATAGCTTGGAGGCAACCCAACATAATATGTCTGAAATGACCCTGGGTCACTAAGGAACCGACACATGTCCAACGGCCAGATTTCAAACACACACGACAGCTTGGCTTGGGCTACAAGCAAAGCTGACTCATCCAACTCTGGATAAGATTTGCTCTCATTGTCTTTGCTTGAAGACATAGGATTTAGGTTGACCATCACATCAGTCATCTGACTTTGTTCACTTTGACCCCACTTAACAGTACGATGGTTCCTATGAATCAATAAAGAAGAAATGGAAACAATGAAACAACTATGTCTTCGCGCTCCATAGTCTTCAAGTGAATGTCTTCACAAGTCATTATCTTTGTCATGAATGTCTTCATGAACCACCATTGTATTCAATGTCTTCATACATTTTTAGGGGTCCTCTCTGGCAGGTAAACCGAATCAATGAGGGACTACTACGTGTGTTATCCTGCAATTCTCACAAACGCATTACTCCCTCAACCAAGTTTGTCATCAATACTCCAAAACCAACTAGGGGTGGCACTAGATGCACTTACATCTGGCCGTTTGCTATGTGGGGATTGGACATCGTTGGACCACTCAGGACCGGCAGAAGCGGTTTCACCCATCTGCTTGTAGCAGTCGACAAATTCACCAAGTGGATTGAAGCTAAGCCTATCAAAAAGCTAGATTCTCGAACAGCCATCAAGTTCATGAGGGAGTTGATATTCAGATATGGAGTCCCACACAGTATTATCATAGATAATGGCTGAAACTTCGATTTGGAGGAGTTCAGAAATTTCTGCGCCACCCAAGGCACTCGGGTAGACTACGCATCTGTTGCGCATCCGCAGTCGAATGGTCAAGCTGAGAGGGCGAATGGTCTTATCCTTCAGGTCTTGAAGCCACGGCTCATGTGTGACCTCAAGCATGCAGCTAGAGCCTGGGTAACTGAAGTGTCGTCTGTCCTATGGGGTTTAAGGATGACTCCTAACCGATTTGCTGAACGCACCCCTTTCTTCATGGTGTACGGTGTCGAGACTGTGCTGCCGAGTGATCTCCTCCACAACTCGCCTCGAGTGGAGCTCTATTCAGAAGCCGAAGCAGAATATGCACGGCAAGACGCAGTTGATCTTTTGGAGGAAGAATGAGAGATTGCCCTGATACGGTCGACTTTTGATCAGCAAGACCTTTGTCGTTTCCATGCCAGAAGTGTCAAGGGTCGGGCATTCCAAGAGGGAGATCTCGTCCTCCGATTGGATCAGCAGCGGCCGCACAAGCTCGCCACTGCGTTGGAAGGTCCCTTCATCGTCACCAAGGTGCTGCACAACGGGGCTTACCACCTCCATAACCTCGCGAAGAAGATCGACGAGCCGCGTGCCTGGAATGCAGATCTTCTCCATCGATTTTATACTTGACAATCGAATTGTCGAGATGTAATAAGAGTACTTTTAGATTGTTTATCAAAGACATGACTCCTATAGTCTTACGATGATTTCACTCACACAAGTGCATGTTCCAAACCCCCCAGTGGGTGGCTTAGTTGCGAACCAGTTTTTCGCCTAAGTTAAAACTTCTCCGAGTGGGGGCATCCCTTGCACTTTCAGGCTTAGCCACAAGCCATTCCTCGCCTAAGTTTAAAACTTCTACAAGTGAGAGCATCCCTCTCGCTCGTGGACTTAGCAGCGAGCTAGTCCTCGCCTAAGTTACAAACTTCTCCGAGTGGGAGCATCCCTCCCACTCAGGGGCTTAGCCGCGAGCCAGTCCTTGCCTAAGTTTAAAACTTCTTCGAGTGAGAGCATCCCTCTTGCTCGGGGGCTTAGCCGCGAGCCAATCCTCGTCTAAGTTACAAACTTCTCCGAGTGAGAGCGTCCCTCCCACTCGGGGGCTTAGCCGCAAGCCAGTCCCCGCCTAAGTTACAAACTACTCCGAGTGAGAGCATCCCTCCCACTCGGGGGGCTTAGCTGCAAGCCAATCCTCGCCTAAATTAAAAACTACTCCGAGTGGGAGCATCCCTACCACTCGGGGGCTTAGCCGCGAGCCAGTCCTCGCCTAAGTTAAAAACTACTCCGAGTGAGACCCACTCGGGGGCTTAATGCAAGCCAGTCCTTGCCTAAGTTAAAAACTACTCCGAGTGAGAGCATCCCTCCCACTCGGGGGCATAGCCGTGTGCCAGTCCTCGCCTAAGATAAAAACTACTCTGAGTGAGAGCGTCCCTCCCACTCAGGGGCTTAACCGCGAGTCAGTCCTCACCTAAGTTAAAAAAACTACTCCGAATGAGAGCATCCCTCCCACTCTTAGTCGCGACCCAGTCCTCGCCTAAGTTTAAAACTACTCTGAGTGAGAGCATCCCTCTCGCTCGGGGGCTTAGCTGCGATCCAGTCCTAACCTAAGTTAAAAACTACTCCGAGTGAGAGCTTCCCTCCCACTCGAAGACTTAGTCGCGAGCCAACCCTCGCCTAAGTTTAAGAAACCCGTTCACTCGGAATATGCAGTAAACTAGAAAGCAACGTTCAGATAAATTCATAACCTCAAGATTGCAAACGCAGATAAAAGTACTCGGGCAGAAAGCCCGAATGAGTTTAACAGTTACAAGACCACTCGGCATTCCAAGACAAATAAGTTCGAATCAGAAAGTTTTTTCTTCATGCACCGGGGGAACTCGCTGGCTCGACGAAGGTGTCCAGGTCAATGTCGTCAGCTATCTGAGTGGCTGCTTTGATGAAAGTCTCCAAACTGGAGCTCTTCGTATTTGCCACCTGAAGAGCCTTCAGCTTATCTTCCTTAGCATCTTTGCAATGGACACTGAAAAGTGAGAGCGCCACGTCGGCTCCGCAGCAGGCAGCAGATTTCTTCCATGCTTGCACTCGACCAGGGATCTCATTGAGTCGAGTCATCATGGACTTGAGGTCATTCTGAAGTGTATCCTCAAGCCACAGTTCTTTATCCACTACTGCAGGATGCTGCTAAAGCGACACTACAATCAGAGATTCTTTGACGAAACTGTGTGCGATGCAATTAATCGCAAACGGGGATGTAAAAAACCGTCAAAAAAGGTGCAAAACGTTTGCGATGGCGGAGCCATCAAACACGGTTCAGATTTTAGTTGTGTGTGCGATGCAGGGCACATGTTTAATCCATTCGAACTGTTTGCGATGAGGCAGAACAATAGAAACGGGTAGCCATATCAATGTGTGTGCGATATACGGCATACAGTTCGCTCCGATGAACTGTTTGCTATTAGGGAGTGCAATAGAAACAGTTAGCCAGATCAAGGTGTGTGTGATATACGGTATACGGTTCACTCGGACAAACTATTTTCGATTAGGGAACACAACAGAAATGGTTCAAATTAACAAGATGTGTGTGATGCATGGCAAACAGCCGACTCGGATGAACTGTTTGCGATGAGAAAGTACAACACAGACGATTAGTACAGTTATTTCGTGTGTGATTCTGTGTGTACAAAAAAATTTGAAAAATTCAAACTAGTTGCTCACGGTAGCTAGGAGTATCGCACACGATGCGTTTGCGAGTACTCGTGTGCGATGATTAGTAAGTTACACATATGTTTCCTTATGTTAACACTTGTGTGATAAATAATACGTGGCACCAGATACGGTATTCGGGTTGTTTGTGTGCTCCACTTTGTCTTCCCGCGCTCCACAAGAGTAAATTGTAAAATCCACGCCTCTTCCCTCATCGGTTTCCCGCCACCAGCTAATGGCTTGCTCCATATAACCCAGGCGGCAATGCACCATCGCGACACTCTACGCAGATCTAGTTCTCACCCATCTACCATTAGTTATTCCAAGCATGCCAGGCAACGACCAAAGCTTCAACATCGACGCCTACCTGCGTTACATCTTCGGCGAGGAGAACGAGACGGATCAGGTTGGGGAGCAAGAGCTTCATCGGCCAGTGCAGGCACCATGGCCCATCGGCAGCGATATCGGCGTGACAGTCCTTGGGCGCACAATCGACATATTGCAGAGGAGATGTGATGAGCAGTTTGCCATCCACCAATGCAAAATATCCAGAGCTGCTCAGCGGCATGATCGGCGACCCACCTGAAGAGCCGCCGTCACCAGTGCTCATCGAGAGCCTGATGCCATGCAAGGAATGGGCAGAGGACCTCTGCAATTCAGTCAAGACACAGGCAGCCTGCGTCTTCATCATTGCCCGCGACGGCCATGTCAACCTCGATCCCGATGATGTCGTGGCCAGGCTCGAGCGCATGAAGGGTCTACCAAGGATAATCGACATGTTGTCGTCCTTGGGCATCTCAAGTATAACAAAGTCAGTCAAAATAGTAACATTAGCAACAACAACAGGCACATCCTCACAAATACCAATAGGTATGGCAGTTGATTTGTCAGTCATTTGCAAAGATATTTCAATAGGTCTGAGTTTATTCAACTCAAGTCTTTTATATAAAGAGAAAGGCATAACACTACACCAGCTCCTAAATCACACAAAGCAATTTTCATATAATTCTTTTTGATGGAGCAAGGTACAGTTGGTATTCCCGGATCTCCAAGTTTTTTAGGTACTCCGTCGTTAAAAGTATAATTAGCAAGCATAGTGGAGATTTTGGCTTCCATTATTTTTCTCTTATTGGTGATGATGTCTTTCATGTACTTTGCATAAGGAGGCATTTTAAGGATATCAGGCAAGCGAGTACGCAAAAAGACTGGCCTCAACATTTCAGCAAAGCGTTCAAATTCTTCATCATCTTTCTTTTTAGTTGACTTGGGTGGAAAAGGCATAGGTTTTTGAACCCACGATTCTCTTTCTTTACCGTGTTTCCTAGCAACAAAGTCTCTTTCATCATATCGTGTATTTTTGGGTTGTGGGTTATCAAGATCAACTGGTGGTTCTATTTCAACATCATTATCTAGTTATTTTTCATTGTTTGGTTGAGTATCTTCATGAACATCAGCATTATCTTTTTCATTATCACTAGGTGAATGTTCATTACCAGACTGAGTTTCAGCATCCAAAATAGAAACATCATTATCATTATCAGGAAGTTTTCCTACTTCAGGTTCACTAGAAGCGTGAAAGTCCTATCATTTTTCTTTTTCTTCTTCTTTTTAGAAGGACTAGGTGCAGTGGTGTTGTTTCTTTATGAATCTTGTTCAATTCTTTTTGGGTGTCCCTTAGGATAAAGTGGTTCCTGGGTCATTTTTCCTCCTCTAGTTGCAACTCTAACAGCAAAGTCATGTATGTTGTTATTCATTTCATCAAGCAATTCTCTTTAGATTTAGCAACTTGTTCTAACTAGGTTTGTACCATAGAAGCATGTTTTCCAACACCTCTAACATCATTTGAGATTCTAAATAACAAGTCACTCAAGCGAGCAATCATACCAGAATTGTATTTCAATTGTTTCATAACATTTGCATTGAAGTGATCTCGCTTTCTAATATAATTCTCAAACTCATAAAGGCATTGGCTAGGGTGCATATTGTGAGGGTTGTCATTATCACTGAATTTTATTAGAGAATTTACCTCAACCACCTTAGGCAGTGGTGGTGCATTAAGCCCACGTATTTCTTCAATAGGAGGTAAATTTTTAACATCATCACCTTTAATACCTTTTTCCTTCATAGATTTCTTTGCCTCTTGCATATATTCAGGACTGAGATATAATATACCCCTCTTCTTTGGAGTGGGCTCAGGTGGTGGTTCGGGAAGAGTCCAATCATCATAATTTTTCAATATGTTGTTCAATAATTCCTCAGCTTGTCCAATAGTTCATTCCCTGAAAACACAATCAGCACAACTATCTAGGAAGTCCCTAGAAGCATCAGTTAGCACTACAAAAAAAAGACACATCCGTGACATTTTGGGCCGAACAAAATTTTTTTCTGTCATACATATGACACTTCTATGACGATAATTGTGACAAAACCCGGTATCATCATAGATGTGGTGGGCTCCTACTTCCATGACAAAAAATCATGACAGAAAATGGGCTTTTCGTCCTGGGTGGGCCGGAGACGCAGCTGCATGACATTCTTTGGGCTGTCCATGACAGAAAAAAACCGTGGTAGAAACGAGGGGGACAAAAATTTCGGGGAGTTCCCGGTTACGGTGGGAGGTCGGGGGTCGAGCGATGCACGTTTCTCTCGTACACGTACGCGCATGTGTGCGAGGCGTTGGCTCTAACTGAACCCGAGCGACGCATTGGGCTCTAACTGAACCCGAGCGATTGCACTGCAGGCTACGCGTTACTGAACCCGAGCGATCGATCGATGGCTGTTAACTGAACCCGATCGAGCGATTCCTTCGCTACTGCTGCTAACTGAAGCCGATCGATTGGATGAACAGTGACCGTTGCGGGGGGGTTGGATGAACAGTGAGCGGTGGCGTTGCCTCTGCATGAACAGGACCCCGTGGTGTGGAGGGCTGGATGAACAGTAGACGGTGGAGGGGTGCCCGTGGAGGGGTGGTTGAACAGGACCCCGTGGTGTGGAGGGCTGGATGAACAGTAGACGGTGGAGGGTGCCCGTGGAGGGGTGGTTGAACAGTAGCCGGTGGAGTAGCGCGCGGTGGAGGCTGGATGAACAGGAGCCCGTGGAGGCTCGAGGAGGTCGACGGTAGCCCGTGGAGGCTGGAGGAGGTCGACGGTGGAGATGAACAGTATCCCGTGGAGTCCCGTTTTGCGGTACGCCACACCCCTCCTGATGAACTGGACCACCGTTTCGACCGTAGGAGGTCCATTTCGTCCGTTTTGCGGTACGCCACACCCCTCCCGATCAATAGGACCCCCGTTTCGACCGTAGGAGGTCTGTTTCGTCCGTTTTGCGGTACGCCACACCCCTCCCGATCAACAGGACCCCCGTTTCGACCGTAGGAGGTTCGTTTCCTCCGTTTTGCGGTACGCCAGACCCCTCCCGATGAACAGGATCCCGTTTCGAACGTGGCCGGTGGAACACAAGGCCGTTTCCTCCATTTTGCGGTATGCCAGGCCTCGTTTCCATCGCCTGTTCCGTCCAAGCCCTCCCGATGAACACGACCACGCATTCCGTTCTGACCCAGCCGGTTGGCTCCCACGCGTTCCGTTGCCTCCCGATGAACACGACGCATTCCGTTGCCTCCCCATGAACACAACGCATTCTGTTGCCTCCCCATGAACACGACGACGACGCTGTTTCTCCGTTCTGACCCAGCCATGTACACGAGCCCTGGCCGAACGTATGCGCGAGTAGGCGTTCGAGACCCTGCCCGTATGTACGTACGTGGCCGTATTTTCTTCCTTGCACCCTGGCCGCTGTACGTACGTGTACATGCTACGTGCGCACCTCTACTACGACACGTGCGTGCCTCTACATCGACCAGTATATATGTACATACACGTTCGCGACCAGAATGACAACGCTACGTACGCTTCGACCAGGTGGGTCCCTACTGTCAGGCAGTTCCTTGCCTGCGAAGATGTAGCTGGTGGGTCCCAGCAGTCAGGAGGGCGAATCGTTTTGGTTTTTTTTTTGCCCGGACGCACTTCCTTGCGTGCGAAGGTGTAGCTGCTGGGTCCCAGCAGTCAGGGGGGAATCGTTTTGTTTTTTCTTTGCCCGGATGCACTTCCTTGCGTGCAAAGATGTAGCTGGTGGGTCCCAGCAGTCAGGGGGGCAAACCGTTTTTTTTCGGACGCACTTCCTTGCGTGCGAAGATGTAGCTAGTGGGTCCCAGCAGTCAGGGGGGCGAATCGTTTTTTTTCGGACGCACTTCCTTGCGTGCGAAGATGTAGCTAGTGGGTCCCAGCAGTCAGGGGGAAACATTTTTTTCACGAAATACGGTGGCCCGTCTGGTGGCTCCCCGCTGTCAGGTGGTGGAATAATTATTTTGCGCGTAATAAGGAGGCACTTCCTTGCTGCGGCCATGGACCCAGCTATGAGCCTCTCCACGTACAGTCCACGTCCGATGGAAGCCATTCCTTGACCACGTTGACCACGCCGCGCCGAGAGCACCAGGGTGGTGGACGACGGCGAGGCCTAGGAAGGGGACGACGCGGAGCCGGGGAAGACGCGGCAGTGGATGCCCACGCGTAGAGGAGTATGAGAGTTCACTCGTTCGGCTGCGATGTGAGGCTGCCGTCGCCGCAGAATAACAGGGGGTGTGGGTGCGTAGAGGGATGGCCTGGCCAGCGGTGGGAGTAGTATGGGGCGGTGAGGCCTCTGCGCCATCACAGTCGGCCACGGGCAGCAGGAGCAGGCGGCACGACCGGCGCTGCTTTGGGCGGCTGGAGCAAGAAGACCAGAGGTTGAAGAAGCACTACGGCCGTTGGATGGACATCGTATGATCACTGGAGCTAGAATCGTTCATATTGACTAAAGTTAACAAAGGCCTCCGTCCCAGTCAACTTAGTAGGCCCATAAGTCAGCCTCCCACCAAGGTGGGTCCCATCTAGCAAGGGGGTATTCATTTTTTTGTGCGTAATAAGGAGGCACTTCCGGTGGGTCCGAGCTGACAGCGGGGGGAACATTTTTTTCACAAAATACAGTGGCCGGTCCTGTGGGTCCCAGCAGTCAGGGGGAAACACTTTTTTCACGAAGTACTGGTGGCCCGTCCGGTGGGTCCCTACTGTCAGGTGGAGGAATAATTATTTTCCGCGTAATAAGGAGGCACTTCCTTGCGGCTGCCGTGGACCCAGCTGTCAGCCTCTCCACGTATAGTACTCTTCCGATGGAAGTCGGTCGTTGACCACATTGACCACGCCGCGCCGAGAGCACCACGGCGGTGGACGACGGCGAGGCCTAGGAAGGGGACGACACGGAGCCGGGGAAGACGCGGTAGTGGAAGCCCGTGCGGAGAGGAGTACGAGGGTTCACCGGTTCAGCTGCGGTGTGAGGCTGCCGTCCCCGCAGAATAACAGGGGGTGTGGGTGAGTAGAGGGATGCCCTGGCCAGCGGTGGGAGTAGTAGGGGGCGCTGAGGCCTGCGCGGCAGCACAGCCGGCCACGGGAGGCGGGAGTAGGCGGTCCCGCCGGCGCTGCTTTGGCGGCTGGAGCAAGAAGATCAGAGATTGAAGAAACACGACGGCCGTTGGATTGACATCCAACGGTTACGTCTGCTAGAATCGTTTGTTGACGTATATAATAACTAAAAAAATCTTGCATACGCGTCAACTAAACAGGCCCACAAGTCAGACCACTCCCTCTTTTTTTTAATAATTTATATATAGCTCATGGCAACTTCTTATGCAATTTATTGCAGTCGTTTTTTTGGTTGGCCAGGGCCAATTTCGCATATTTCTGTGGGTTCCAAACTATTTTTAATACCGAAATGTCGAGCCAGATTTAAAGTACTTTGAAGATATATTTAAATTAGGTTAATGCCCAGTGAAATAGGAATCTAAAAATGTGAAAAAATTCAGAAATTATAAAGTAATTGCCAATTTGTCATCTGTTTTTATATTTACAACCCATTTCATATTACTTTCAAGATTTGCAGGCGTCTTGAAAGAGTTACAGCCCATCAGGGCGTAGAAAAATAAGTAGGACTGGATTGGGTATTCTTTAGAAAAAATAAAGTGGGCTCATTTTCACAAAGAAAAAATAGCTGGGATGGTCACATGGTGAACATAAAATATAAGCCTGGGCTAGACGGGCCACAGCCCAGTTCAAACCCTGCTCCGTCTCAACAATACCAAACAAAAAAAATACTGCTTGAGTAGCTATGTCCCAGGTGTGAGCCGATCTTGTGCTGTTCTCTTGTCTATTGACTATATACGCTCACAATGTCGTGGGTCCCAGATGTCAGGAAAACACTAGGAGGAAGCATTTTATTTTTCCATACGCTGATGTGGTGGGCCCCTACTGTCATCCTCTCCACGTACTTCTGCCGATTCCTGTTGTTTGTTGACCATGTTGACAACGCGAGAGGGCGGCGCCGCGGTGAGCGCACAAAGCGCGTGGAGGACGTCGGCGTTAACGATTTAGGAGACGGTGGGGCGGGGATGCGTGCGCTGATGCGCAGCCAGCCGTGGGAGGCGGAAGCAGGCGGCCCCGCCGGCGCTGGTTTGGTTTTGGCAGTTCGAGGAAGACAGGACTGAAGAAACACGACAGACTGTAAAAGCAGCAGGAGTACTTAACAACCTTAACTGAAACCAGCAGGGGCACTTAACAACCAAAGCTGAAAGCAGTATGAGTACTTATACAGGTTCAACCGTACAGGCGCCACCCCGCGCATCCACAACCTTCTGAAAGCGGCTTCATCTCGCAACGTGGTCAATAAACAGGATATTCGCTTTAGAGCCATGGAAAAGCATGAACATAATCTTCTGTCCTATTCTCTAAGATGGACGGGCCTTCATTATTTGAGACCACCCATGAATAAGTATATTTTCACCTCCAAGGGGAATTGAGTAGGTCGACATAAACATCATGTTGTGACCAAGCGCAAGTCCGACCCGACCATGGTCAGGCATCTGTATCGGAACAATAGAACTCGGCAGTTCCTATTTCAAGAAGATCACAGCTGTAAAACTGTGTATAAGCAATAGTTTATGAACAACATATATAACAGAAAACAGCTCGTACCATAAGTTTCTCGACACAGTTGGACCTGTTCAACGAGTGCAGCAGTGGCACACATATCCCACGTGGCCTTCCACCATTGAAACGCCCCACAAGGACCTCAAGACGATCAATAAGTGTAGGAACTTGTGGATGTCGATCCAGTCAACTTCAGTGCCATTAGTAACAGCTGAGTTATTACAGAGTAACAAACGAGAAGACTGCTTAACTCTGAAAAAACCTACACGTACCACCAATTATAAGAAAATATTAGTTAGAAGTAGCATCTTCGTGAGAGATTTGTTGCTACTTCTAAAGTTAAATTGTGATTAGTTAGACAAAATAGGTGGATTAAGAAGTAATCGAGGCAACAAGCAAGAACCAGATACAAAAATAACATGGATGAATAATTGGAACGACGTCGGGGTGGAAGATCGCAGTGAAGATGAGACCAAGTTCTGCTATTTCCATCAACATTTGTGCGCCAACTTTCAGTCCATAACACTTGAGAAAGTTTATCCAAGTTCGGCCATAAAAAAAGCAGCGATCTTCTTGGTTCATGAACCCAACTCGGAACTTATATCCATGGCTTGCCTTCACTGTGACCATTAAACTAGTGTATTCAGTTATGGCAAGGCCGAGCATCTTGAGTACATGTGTTCTAGCAGAGCAAATAATACACTGCAGGAAAAATAATATGAGAACACAGCATGTTCAAAAAAAACCCACCCTCCAGGATAGAAAAGAGGATTCTATACTATGCACGTTTCAAAATGTTGTGTTAGGATGAGAAGGAACAAGTGTGGCGTCTCGCCGAGGGCGCAGAAACCCGTAGGGTACTCGCACTTTGGGCACTGCAAATGAAACACACTAGATTCAGTAGGAAGAAAAATGCATGAATGGCGGCGGCTGCCATCCTAGGATTACCTGCGACCAAGGGACTTGGATTTATCGGGGATGGATGAAGAATTCGTACCTGGTTCTCCATGAGAAAACCCTATGCAATCGCCGAGATGGGGTTTTCTCTGAACAAGCAGACGAGGGAGAAGGGGATTCAGGCCCAGTGAAATATTGCCGCTTCGTTCGTCCAGCTTACTGCTAAAGCTGGAAAGGGGGGTTGTGATTTGATGGCTCATTGGGCATTACTGCGGCGCTACGACCGGGGTGTGTCTACCATGAAGTTGTGCACTCTAATTTGTGCATATGGCACGTGGACCCCGTTGCTGGTTGCCCCACATATCAGCGAAAGGAAGTAGAAAGACAGGAGTAACTAGTTACACATAAATATATTTTTTGACAGAGAGATACTCCCTCTGTAAAGAAATATACAAATATTTTATATCATAGGCTCACCTTGCCGAGAAATATACTCCCTCTGCAACGCACGGGCATTATGGGGGTTCAGCTTTTTTTATGGTGGTTCAGCTGAGAATATAATACTCAGATAGGCTCACGGTTCTGGACTTTGGGCTGCAGGCCGACCCTGCATGTTTGGGGGCCCATGTGTTCTACCTCAGCGCTTTTCATATTGCAAGTGATCGGTACGGCGCTGGTTTTAGATGCTGTCGCAAGGCGAATACACAAAATTGAATAAAGCACAGCAGCTGTTGGAATGAAATCGAACGACAGTTCCTAACTAGCAATCAGAGTTGCAATTCTATCAACGATATACCATGTGATAAATAATACTGTCGTACTACGTATACACACAGGACACTTGTTTCACCATGCCAGATTATTACATCAAAATCTCTCGGAGGATAGATCAGTTCGGCAGTTGCGTGCTGCTACTGAAGAATTTCAAAGTTGATTTGGACCAGCTCTCCTTGCTGAGAAAGTTCGATTTTGACATCATCCCCTACCACAAGATATGATTTAGATTTGAACCTTGACCATCCTTTAGCATCAATCATCATGCGACCATCCTTTGTACTTACGGTATATTGAGCAGGTTCATTCACACCAAGGCTGCGCATGGTAAGAGAAACTTGGCCGCGGTCGCCCGGATTGTTGAACGACTCCCTCGTTGCTCTAGGAATTCTCTGTTTGCAAACAAGAAGACATACCCAAACAGTTAGATCAACACAGTGAATCATGTGAAACAACATGGAAATAAAAAAGAACGAAGCACTTGGGCGGCCAATGCTTACCAAGAAGGTGGACATGTCGGTTTTTGTAAGGACTTTGGTATATGAAGTGCGAACTGCAGCCCAGTCTGTTGCCGGTGCAACTGCACGGGCCGGAGCAGATGCAAGTGCAAGTGTTGGTGCAGGTGCCGAAGCCGTTGTTGCTGCCGGAGATGGTGATCCTTGTAGAGCTGGTGCCGGTGTCGGAGCAGGTGCTGGTGTCGATGCCCGATCCTCCGGTAGATCAGACTGATCCGCTGATGCGGTCGGTACCCAATCCTCAGCTGGATCAGACTGAGTTTCTGCCGCTGTCAGTGCTAGAGCAACTGTCGGTGCTCGATCTGTGCGAGACAGCGGCGATCGTGTCTGGTCTTCTATGATCAGCTTTCTAACTTGACTAGGATCCGTGACCGTGATCCAGTTTTTTTCTTCATTTCTTTTAAACGCAAGAAGGACTAATTGTGGCGTTTTTGTTAAACCAAACTACAGTTCATCATAGGGATTCAGCTTGTACTCAGACAACAGACTGATCCAATTTTTTTCAGTAATATAAGTGATGGACATTGCCTTCGTTACTGACACGACATAAGAAGTGAAACCTGCAAAAATAGCCATCGTAGAGCAAACCAAACGGTTTATTCTGTGATGAATGTCACATGGCAAAACCTGCATCGTAAAATTGCAGGAAAAGAAAGAAAACATGACATTAAATCAATAAGATTTAGACAGTAAATCAATAAGATTTACTTGATGTGACACGAGTGAATCCTTACCAGGAAATCACTATGTTGAAGTACTAAACAGAAGATTGATCGTCCAACTACGCGTGGCATGCAGGGGCCCCGCCTACTCCCACAAGCAGGACAGTCCAAAGGTCGTGACAAATCGTATGGACCGAACATCCATGGGACTGGAAATCCTGGTGGGTGTGATAAACCCTGCAATGCATACAGATATTGGAGTGTAACCATAATTGATAAACCGTCCTCACAAAAAATATGATCTGGATACTTCAAAATATACAGACTGAATTGAGTGGACAGACATTAACATAGACCGTTCACACACCAAAAGCGGCAGTACTAATAAACAATACAGGGTTCACAAACACAAATCAAGTACTGAACAATAGTACTTACTACAGACAAGCAAAGTTGCACTAACTAAACTCTGCAGACTATTTCTTGCCACCGACCTACGGGATGAACCCCGCATAACTGACTAGGCCATGGACTTCGTGTGAGATGTCTACATGCACCATCACCATCTTGTCAACCTTGGAGAACCTAACAGAGTGGTCTTTCCACTCATAAACATGATGATGAAGACAGGCCGCATCAGATTTGTTGGGAAGCTTTACAAGAACCACACCCTTCATAATCGAAGGCACAGCCAGGAAATTGTTGTGGTCAAGTACAGCCTCGAGAACACGCCTGACAACAATGCTACAGGAAAACACTAGTTCAGGACACGTGGCGACAAGGACACAGCAGCTGGATAGTTCAGCAGTAGAACTCATCATCAGGTCTTCTAGTTCACACGGCATGACTTTGAGAACTTCATCTCCACCGCGGACCTGGTTCTAATTCAAACAGAAACCATATTTTATTACTACCTCCGTTCAGAAATATAAGATGATTTTTGATATTATACTCCATATATGACTACATATACGCACAAAAATGAGTGAACAAAGACATTAGAACATGTCTTCAAAGGCATGAGAGCAGAGGGATTACATGCAATATCCATAACACAAGTTATTGAGGCAAATATACCCTCTTAAAAGGTAGCATTGATGTTCATAAAGTACTCCCTCGGTCCCAAAATTCTTGTCTTAGATTTGTCTAGATACGAATGTATCAAGTCACATTTTAGTATTAGATACATCCGTATCTAGACAAATCTAAGACAAGAAATTTCGGACAGAGGGAGTAGTTGAAAGTAATCTACAAGAAATCAGTGTCAAACTCTCGCATGTTTTGGTCAAAAGAGGAATTTAGAACCGTCATTTGCCACACTAAAATCACATGCAAGATCACCCAGAAAGTTGTACTACCAGTACTAGTACTGTGTTTTAGATGAAAAAACACGATCAAGATCGAGAAAAAGATCGTCAACAAGAGACATTACCTGTACTTTCTTAATGAGGGATCCCGGAGAGGGGGCTTGGACAGGGCGATGGCTTTGAGCTTGTCTGCGGTAGTCTCGGCGGGGTGCTTGCACTTCTTCGTACCATGAGCCTCGACGGTTTTGGCCAGATCCATAGACATCACGTCGGTCGGTGCTCCGGCGTCCTTCCAAGAGAGGAAGCTGAGAGAGAAGAGTGAAAGGAGGAACGAGATGAGGGAGAAGCGAAGTGAGTGAGGGTTTTCTTCAAGAGAGGAAGCTGAGAGAGAAGAGTGAAATGATGGTTGCTTCGTTCGTCCAACTTACTGCTGGAAAGGAGGGGGTTTTGTGATTTGACGGCTCATTGGGCATTACTGCGGCGGTTCGATCGGGGTAGTCTACCGTCACTCTACTACGGAGTAATTTAGTGCATGGCTGGTGGACCCAGGTGCTGGCTGTCCCACACGTCGGCGAAAGTGAGTAATTTAGTGCATGGCTGGAGGAGGATCCGCATGGTAGAGCATGTCCACTGTTTTTCTGAAGAAAAAAATGATTACAGCAAGCGTTTCCACTCTTACAACGGAGGAGTGTGAAACACGGCAGCCACTTGAACATACACAGTGCTCCTACTACTAGGCATGTGCAGTGGTTCATATGTCAGTACTACACAATCTTGTTGCTAGTGTAGTAAGATATGACGATAACAAATGATGTTGTGTGCATGTCAACTACTCCTATATGTAACATAGTACCGCTTTTTCGACTGTCCGGTCGAGAATGAACGGTGAGATCAATGTTAACAGAACTAGGTCCACAGCGCACGGAGAGTACGGTGCTACAGTACTCCACGAAACATGAACCATATGAAGCACGAATAGTGTTAGGCAGGGTGTATGAAGGGTGCATGGGATGGGAGCAAAAGTTCCCTTCTCGACCCACTTTTGGGTGTTTGGCTGAGTGCATGAAGGGTGCATGAGTCCACACCAGTAGGTTGACAAAAATACACGAAGAGGAAACAACTATATTGAGATGAGAATGCAACCAAACACACCCACACGCTTTGTGCTACAGTGACTGATCTGCACCGTCTGAGTTTGATCCAACGGTCATGTTGCGCCGAGACATGGACATGCCCATGCAGAGGGCGCCTAAACACCACCGAAGTCCCTCCGCTTCTCGAGGCGCACGACGTTGGTGATGCAGGGTGCAACCGCCCGCAGAGCCCGCTCCCGGTCGACGGGAGCTAGCTCGTCAAAGACGGTGTCCAGTGGCACGAATGGATTCCGGTGACGGAGCCCGGAAAGGATTTGCCCAGCAACGGCGACGGCAGCCCGCAACCCCTCCTTGTCGAGCTCAGCCCCCACCATCGCGCGGAGACGGCTCAGCTCCTCGGAGATATAGGTGAAGAAGGAGACCAGGTCAGGAAGCCGCAGCTCATTGAAGTCAACCGGGTGGTCGAACGGGTTTAGCCCGACGGCCGGCATCGTCACGCTGGCACGACGGTAGGCATCGCGCAGCCGCAACACGTGCGTGGCAACTTGGTTCACCAAGTGGCTGAGGCGATCCTGGACCTCGTCACGATCGGCCCGCTCGCGCTCTAGCCGGCTCCCCTGACGGCCTATCATATCTCTCGCTTTCTGCAGCAATGCCGCCGACGCCTCGAGCATCTTTGTGGTGGACACCTGCCGCTTTTGAAGCTCTGTGAACTCCCGCACATAACGGAGGAGCATGGCACTCCTCTCCTCCTTGAGCTCACGGAGCACCACGTCCTTGGCCCTGAGCTCCGCATCCTTGGCATGGAGCTCCTGTGTCAGGCGCCTCACCTCGGACTCTATGATCTGCTGCGCCGCCATGGCACCAGGTAGAAGCAATGGGGAGAGGAAGCAAAGGGGGCGAAATGGCTGAAAGGCAATGCAATCTACGGGAAGGCGGAGGGAGCGGGGAATCTTTTGGTTTTCACCACGGTAAAACACCAGTCGACGACTTCTCACATCAGGGAGCAGTGGGTTTTTACAGGCGGAGTCATCGTGACTAATTGCTGCCGCGCCTTGACATGGAGAAGGGCATTATAAAGCCGGTGTTAACTATTAATGTAAGTCAGTCCTTCTAAAGCCTTTATCCTCAACCGCTGTTTAATTTGCTCATACTCCCTATCGTTTACAGCTGTTTAGTTTGCTGTTTCTACCAAAATGCATGTTCGTAAGAACCGTAAGTTCTAAGTTTTACTTGTAAAACCAAATTCCTTATTCATACCATGCACATTACTTAATACTCCCTATATGTATGCTTCTTTTTGTGGATCTATAATCCAGTGTGTGGTGAAGCAGCCCACGTTTGCACCTTGTCATCTCCTATTTTATCTTACTGATGTGGCTGATGATATGAACAACATGCCATGCACATTATCCAAAATAGATACAATGATTTTCTTTACCCTTCATCTATGCTTGTTATGTTGACATGGTAATCCAGTAGTGTGGTGAAGCTCCCCGCATTATGAACAATGCCAAATTATGCTATTGATATTTTGAACTTACTTTTTATTTTCTAATTTGAAATTGGATAGAATTGACAGAACAGTTATCATCTTTGTTTATACATGTGCAAAACCTGTCATCTCTCTGCTTTGTTTCAGGGTGATATGCCTGATGGCATGCACAAGTCTGCTGAAGGCTGTGAGACAAACCCAACATATATTGCAGCAAAGAAGGCAAAACATCTTGAAGATAGCGAGACAACCCCAAAGTCTTGTCTTGATGCAGTGTTCAAGTTACTTGAGACTAACAGTCAGACAAGCTCACAGAATTCGTTGTCTGAATCAGTTCGACTTCTTCAGTCCCAAGTTCTAGCAGAAAGGCATTCTGCAACTCAACTTCGACTTGAAGTCCTATCTCTAAGAAAGATTGCGGAGAACACCAATGAGAACCTCATCGCTAAACAGCTACACCTGGAAGCTATGACCGACATGCTAGGCCGGTCTCATAGCCTTGCTCAGCAGCTTGCGCAGCAGTTCCCCCGCAAGGCTAACCTTTCTTGAACTGTCTTGGAAGTGGTCTCGGTTCAATATTATTTTGTTACGCTGCAATGGTGCCCAGTTTTTGTAATCTGCTTCTTCGTTGCGCTTTATGATCACTCGTGGCGAACTTCGATGCCCAGTGGATGTAATATACCTTAAATACTTTATTGTATAGTGTAGGTTCATTCTTAGTTACTATGCCGTAATTTCTTTATTGTATAGAGTAGGTTTGTTCTTAATTCCTACTAGTTACTGCCATCATTCGCTAACTGAAAAAAAATCAGATGTAGTCGACCGGACTGAAACATTCGACTCTAACGGGCCAGGTTTTTAGCGGGCCACAATTGGGCCGGCCTGCGTCTTTCTTGGGCCCGAATGATTGGGGCCTTCACACATTGCGCCAGGCCCAAACTTACACCGGCCTATATTTTAGTTGGGCCTTTTGTCGACCCAGTGCTTAGTTTGGCCATTAACAGGCTGAATATTGTACTGGCCTATTACGGCCGAGATGAAACCACGGGCCTTTAGCAGGCCAAAATGCATGTTGGGCCTCAGTTTTCACTAGTCGTCGACGGGCCTTCAGCAGGCCGAAATGTAGACCGGGTCGTTTTGGGCCCAGTTAGCTCACGGGTCGTTACCAGGCTGAAACATATCTCGGGCCTTAGTTGGTCCACTGATAGCATGGGCCTTTAAGAGACCGAAAGCTTAGCACAGGCATCAACGGGCCGAATTACGTGACAGGCCTTTAACAGGCCCAAAGTCATGTTGGGCTTAACTGTTGCCACCTTTAGCACGGGCCGTTAGTGGGCCCGATGTCCCGTCAGACCATATATGGCCCATGGGTAGCACGGGCCATTCCCAGGTCGAAAGTCACACCGGGCTGAAATGGGCCCATGTCTACATCAGGCCTCTAACAGGCGGGAAGTCACTGGGCTGTAGTTGGGCCCAAATATGCGGTGAACAATTAACGGGCCAGATCTGGCTTCGGGCCGCAAATGGGCCCAAATATTGGGCGAACAATTAACGGGCTAGATCTGGCTTCGGGCCATAAATGGGCCCAAATATTGGGCGAACAATTAACGGGCCAGATCTGGCTTCGGGCCGTAAATGGGCCTTTATTAAGCAGGCCATTATTGGGCTGGCCCACTAGTACGTGATTAAGTTCTACGGGCCTTTGACTGGGCCGGCCTTTTTAACCTATATGGGCCTCTGTTGGGCCCAGCCACGTGTCGACGTATCATAGGCATGTCTCCTCCAATGGACGGGCGACATCTGGCCCACTGACGAGCTGACAGGTGTTCCCTTCGGCCAATCAGAATTTTACACGTGGAAATTTCCCATTGGTCAGGGCTGTTAACGGGTTATCGGGTCCAAAATCCGACCTGATAGCTTAACGGCGTTCCGTTACGGTGGATGCCACGTGTCGGTCACCCTTGACGAAAGCACTTCTGTGACGCGCGATTTATCGTCATGGAAGTGGACACTTCCGTGATGATAATGTTGGTAATGTCATGGAACACTTCTACGACAGCACAGGTATGACTATCTTGATTCTGTCATAAATTTGTCATGGATGTACATGCATGACAAAAAACGCGACCTACTGTGACAAACACGTATCATCACGGAAGTGTTTTTTTTTGTAGTGTAGTCCATTATAGAAGATATCAAGTATTTCATTTTTCTTAAGAGGATGATCAGGCAAAGCACTAAGTAGCTGGCAAAGCCTCCCCAAGCTTGTGGGAGACTCTCTTCTTTAATTTGCACAAAGTTAAATATTTCCTGTAAGGCAGCTTGTTTCTTATGAGCAGGAAAATATTTTTCAGAGAATTAATAAATCATATCCTGGGGACTACGCGCACACAACCAGGAGCAAGAGTATTGTACCAAGCTTTAGTATCACCCTTTAATGAGAACGAAAATAATTTGAGGATAAAGTAATAGCGAGTTTTCTCATCATGAGTAAAAAGGGTGGCTATGTCATTCAACTTAGTAAAATGTGCCACAATAGCTTCAGTTTCATAACCATTGAAAGGATCGGATTCAACCAAAGTAATTAACTCTGGGTTGACAGAGAATTCATAATCCTTATCATCAATAAAGATAGGTGAGGTAGCAAACTTAGGGTCATATTTCATTCTAGCATTCGGAGATTTTTCTTTATACTTGCATAATAATTTCTCTACATCATCTCTATCCCTACAAGCAAGAATATCTCTAGTTGTGTCCTCATTCATAACATAACCTTACGGTACCTTAGGCAATTCATATCTAGGAAGGCTAGTTCTAGCAGGTGTTTCATGAGTTTCAGTTTCAAGCTCATCCTCAGATTCAAGAACATCATGTTGTATTACTCTAGCAATTTGTTCATCAAGAAATTCACCAAGTGGCACATCATTATCAAGCAAGGTACTAGCATCATCATAAGTATCATTCATAACAGAAGTAGCATCATCAATAACTCGCGACATATCAGGATTAATAGCATGTGGTGGTGTTGCAATTTTACATATAACAGAAGGTGAATCTAAAGCGGAACTAGATGGCAGTTCCTTACCTCCCCTTGTCTTGGAGGGATAAATCTTAGTCTTAGCATCCTTCAGATTCTTCATAGTGATAAATTGATAATAATCCCAAGTGACTCAACAAATATAGCTATGCTCCCCGGCAACGGCGCTAGAAAAATGTCTTGATGACCCACAAGTATAGGGGATCGCAACGGTTTTCGAGGGTAGAGTATTCAACCCAAATTTATAGATTCGACACAAGGGGAGCCAAAGAATATTTGCAAGTATTAGCAGCTGAGTTGTCAATTCAACCACACCTGAAGATTAATTATCTGTAGCAAAGTGATCAGTAGCAAAGTAGTATGATAGTTTTGATAATAGTAGCAATAATAATGGTAATGGTAACAGGGATAGCAGTAATTTTGTAGCAAGTGTAATAGTGACGATAGGAGTAGTAACTTAGCAGAAACAATATAAGATAAATTCGTAGGCATTGGATCGGTAATTTGTTGAATAATATTCATCATGTGACAGTCATAACCTAGGGCGATACGGCACTAGCTCCAGTTCATAAATATAATGTAGGCATGTATTCCGTAAATAGTCATATGTGCTTATGGAAAGAACTTGCATGACATCTTTTGTCCTATCCTCCCGTGGCAGCGGGGTCCATACTGGAAACTAAGGGATATTAATGCCTCCTTTTAATAGAGAATTGGAACAAAGAATTAACACACGGTGAATACATGAACTCCTCAAACTACAGTCATCACCGGGAGTGGTCCCGACTATTGTCACTCAGGGGTTGCTGGATCATAACACATAGTAGGTGACTATAACTTGCAAGATCGGATCTATAAAATGGATATAATGGTGATAACATAAACAGTTCGGATCTGAATTCATGGCACCCAGGCCCAAGGTGACAAGCATTAAGCATAGCAAAGTCATAGCAACATCAATCTCAAAACATAGTGGATACTAGGGATCAAGCTCTAACAACACTAACTCGATTACATGATGAATCTCATCCAACTCCTCACCGACCAGCAAAGCCTACGAAGGAATTACTCTCTCCCGATGGGGAGAATCATGGAATTGGTGATGGAGAAGGGTTGGTGATGACGAAGAACGAAGATCCCCTTCTCTGGAGCCCCAAACGGACTCCAAATCTGGCCTCCCGATGAAGAACAGGAGGTGACGACAGCTTTGTCTCGTGGATCACGATAATTCTTTCTACCTGATTTTTCCTGGAAAAATAGGATTTTATAGCATCGGTTTCAGGGTCTGCGGGGCCACCAGGTGGGGACAACCCACCTAGGCGCGCATGGGAAGGTTGGCGCGCCCTGGTGGGTTGTGCCCACCCAGGTGCCCCCTCTGGTGGCTCTTGGCTCTAGAAATTCTCTTTTATTGTATAAAAAATCCTCGCAAAGTTTCCTTCCATTCCGAGAACTTTTATTTCTGCACAAAAACAACACCATGGTAGTTCTGCTGAAAACAGCGTCAATCCGGGGTTAGTTTCATTCAAATCATGCAAATTAGAGTACAAAACAATAGGAAAGGTGTTAGGAAAAGTAGATACGTTGGAGACGTATCACTGCATGAGTAGAGCAATGCCTCGGGGATGACACTGACAACGGTCGAGGAACTGATGGGTGACTTGAGGAAGCTCTGGATCGAGCGCGAGCAAGAGGTGGAGGAATCCGTGGATGCTTTCAAGCAAAGTCGTGAGGAATTGAAGAAGGAGCTGGAGGATGTCGTTGCCCGGCGATCCATCGATGAGTAGAGACAGTAGCGACCCAGATCGTTGTCTGTGATTTCCTTCATTTCTTGCCCTCGTGTCTTCCGGGCTTTGCCGCATGTGGCATTTTAAATTATCCGGAATATGTAAGACAATTATTATCTACGCCATTGTAAATTTGTCATCGTATTATCCGTTGCCATTTTATTTGTCGTTGTATTATCCGTTGCCCTATGTGCAATTTAAATTAGGCCGGAATACGAGTTGAAAACACGAACAAAGCAAATGTTGCCATGGGATATCAAGCAAACACCCTCCGTCCAGGTGCTTTAATTAACCCATAATGGAGAAGTTGTGAGCGAGACGAGCGACGGCTGGTGCATGGAGGTCAAAGAGCTCGCTTCCCGGTGAGCGTGGGCGGCCTTGCTGCTCGCACGTGTCCCGTCGAGCCTGCGAGGTGGACAGGATGCACGCGTCCCGTCGAGCCTGCGCGGCGGACTGCTCGCACGCGTCCCGTCGAGCCTGCACGGTGGACTTCTCGCGCTCGTCCCGTCTAATCAAACACCTGCACGCACGCCACTGAGTATGGTTAAATTTAGACACGGTTCATATAATACAACCATTTGTGATATTAACGTGTCAGCTATTTGTTTCAAAAAGGACTTCGTTGGCTATTAATGTGTGCGCCTTGTCTCAAATTGGACGTTTTTTTACCACGGCATATATGTGCCATGTCATGAAACCATGCCAAGTTTCATGTTTTTTGGGTGAGTTTTTTATTTACTGGGATTTAAAAACCAAGATTCTCAATGTTTCAGGATGACGAGAAGTTTGTAATTCATTCCCCTTCCTTAAATAAGACCTAAACATGCACCCAATGACACATGTACGATTTCCCACCCATTTTGCTTTACTGGAGCATGTGATTTTAGTTCAAATTTGAATTATGCACTACATTAAATGCCTAGAAAACTTATTTAATAAATACAATGGCCAAACGAACCCTGAATAGTTTCAAATTTCAGCACGACACTCCTGTTATTCTATGTTGCCTGTAGAAAACAAAGTTCAAGGCGAGAAGAGGCAGCGATTATCGTTTCGCCCACAAGAGGGGCATATTTCCCTACCGGAACCATGAGGGTTGACAGGCTCCGGTTTGTAAGAGGCTTGTAATATAGCTTCGCCCAAATTGGACGATTATATGTACCATGTAGTGACACCATGCCCAGTTTCATGATTTCCTGGTGAGTTTTGGATTTACAGAGATTTAAAAACCGAGATTCGCAATGTTTGTGGCCAAGCCAGGATGGCGAGATGGTTGAATTCATTCCATTCGTTCCATGGGACCTAAACATGCACCCCAAGGACACATGTACGTTTTTCTAGACATTTTGGTGCACTGGAGCATGTATTTGTAGTTCGAATTTGAATTATGGACATTAAATGCCTAGAAAACTCAATTAATGAATAAAAAAGGTTAAACGAACCCTGAATAATTTCAAATTTCAGCGCGAATCTCCCGTTGTTCCGTGTTGCGTGTAGAAGAAAATACGAGGCTAGAAGAGGGAGCGATTATCGTTTGGCCCACAAGGTGACACATTTCCCTATTGATACCACGAGGGTTCTTGCGACAGGCTCTCGTTTGTAAGAGGTTTGTAATAAATCTTGGCCTAAAGTGGCAATGTTTTTACCATGACATATATTTGCCATGACGTGACACCATGCCACCTTTGATGACTTTATAGTGAGTTTTGGATTTATGGGGATTTAAAAACCGAGATTCGAAATGTTTGAGGACGAGCTAGGACGCATGTACGGTTGTAATTCGTTCCCATTCCTGGCATGGGACCTAAACATGCACCCAAGGACACATGTATAATTTTTCTTGCCATTTTGGTGAACTGGAGCATGTATTTGTAGTTCAGATTTGAATTATGGACATTAAATGCCTAGGAAACTCAATTAGTGTATAAAAAGGCCAAACGAACCCTGAATAAGTTTAAATTCCAGCACGGATATCCTGTCGTTCCATGTTGCCCGTAGAAGAAAGTACAAGGTGAAAAGAGGCAGTGATTATGTTTCGCCCACAAGGGGAACACGTTTCCCTATCAGAACCACGAGGCTTCTTTGAGAGAAGGTCCGGTTTGTAAGAGGTTTGTAATAAACCTTGGCCCAAATTGGACAATGTTTTTACCATGACATATATGTGCCATGACGTGACACCATGCCACCTTTGATGACTTTCTGGTGAGTTTAGGAATTACGGGGATTTAAAAATCGAGATTCCAAATGTTTGAGGACGAGCCAGGACGCCGGTATGGTTGTAATTCATTCCCATTCCTGGCATGGGACCTAAACATGCACCCAAGGACACATGTATAAATTTTCTAGCCATTTTGGTGAACTAGAGCATGTATTTGAAGTTCAGATTTGAATTATGGACATTAAATGCCTAGGAAACTTAGTTATTGTATAAAAAGGCCAAACGAACCCTGAATAAGTTTAAATTTCAACACGGATATCATGTCGTTCCATGTTGCCCGTAGAAGAAAATACAAGGCGAAAAGAGGCAGTGATTATGTTTCGCCCACAAGGGGGACACGTTTCCCTATCGGAACCTCGAGGCTTCTTTGAGAGAAGCTCCGGTTTGTAAGAGGCTTGTAAGAAAACTTGCGCCAAAATGGACGGAAAAAATTCCTTGACATATATGTGCCATGTCGTGACACCATGCTAGGTTTCATGATCTTCGGGTGAGTTTTGGATTTACAGGGATTTAAAAACCGAGGTTCTTCTCACAAAATGTTTTCAAATAGCACACGATTCACTCGCGAAAGCGGTGTGCCTACCAAATCGTGGACGATGCCCCCCTCCCCCTACTGCGCGCGCGATCTAAGTCGTGCGTTCTGATTGGCCAGAACCCAAACCCCACGGATCGTACGTGTGCACCGTTGGATGCTCCCAGATCGAATGGCAACCCTCACCCCTTTTGACAGCACATGCAGTACATGGGTAAGCACTGTGCGCATGCGTCGTGCTAGCTCACGCTTCCTTCTCTACTACGTTTTCTAAACAGGATACCGTTTCCCGCCACTCCTCTCATCGGTTTCCCGCCTCTTCTCCCATCGTTTTCCAGCTACCAGTGTCAGTGCTCATTGAAGGCTAGCGGCGACACACCGCCATGTAAATATCGTACAAAGTTTCTAAAAGCACAAATGTGTGTGATAGGAGGGAGTAGGTCCCATAGGCTGACCAGCGTGAAATGCCTTAATGGCAAGGAGGCAATTCCTATCAGCAAGGGGCAGCTTCCCATCCGCTAGCCTAGTCGAATAGAACACAAAAGTTAAGCGTGCTCGGGCTAGAGTAGTCCAAGGATGGGTGAACCGGTGGGAAGTTGCATATCTCAAGCTTCATTTAAATGCCATGACACGGTCAGTACAGAGATAAATATCTCTATAGTGACCTATCATGGCAATTATATAAAACTTGGGATCCTTGTTTTGCTAATTTGTATACTATGTTTTTATTGGTTATTTTTTGCTCTAAAAAATTAAAGAACGATTGACTTGAAATGTCATGGTGATTATATAAACCTTTTTCAGGTCGCATGCAGGGTATAGGGGGCACAGTGTTCTTATCGAGCATGTCTCCCTTGTGCGGCTTATAGACGCTGCACATATCTGTGGGATCCCCGAGGTATATACACCATCCTTTACCTACAATGAGAGGGGCCCACACAATATATCCCTTTGACCCAACAACGAGAAGGCTTTGACCATGGTGGTTTCCTATTGATACTAGTAAGGTACACGTGCATTGCACGCATGAGAGTTGGTAACCAAATTATGAATAAATACCACACTATAGCATGTAAGCTTTGAGTCATATATGCATGATGTAGATGTTCGTTTAATTATTATAGTTCATCTCATTCAAAATCAACTAGTTTTATAAAAAACTATTTTAAGATTCATGGAATTGTGCATTGTAAAGCATAAAGTACAAACAAAGAGTGACAATTCATTTAGAAAAAAATGTTTGGGCAATTAAGATATGGAAGATTCTAGAACAAAGGAGAAGTGCTTGTGTTTTGAGGTTTGCGCATTATGCTTAAGTTGAACCCTGGAGTCTTCTAGATTGTACATGTGGCAGAATCTGGTGGAATGTAGATGATATCCAATGGCCAGTAGTGCTCAGATTTGCCTCTCTGTACCGTCGGATTGGCTTCATCCAACGATCAACTTTCAAAGTTATTCGCACACTATATAGGGGTATAGATGTGTGCCATGCTAGACCTAATAAAGTTTGAGCGCATGCATGGGATGACCCCCCCCCCCCCCGCCGCCGCCTCGAAGTTGGGAAACCGACATCGTACGTATTGAACTAGGCTTGGAGTCGGGTACGGTGTTCGGTTTGTGATGTAGTTGGTGCCCATCGAAGTTGTGCATTCAGGATTTAAACACATCACACACCACCATACCCATACATATTCTTGGGCCGCATGCAGTGTATACAGGGTCTTCTGATCGACCACGTCTCCCTTGTGCGGCTTTTTGTGACGACACGCATATCTGTGGGCTCCCCGAGTGAAAATATCACCCCTTTGACCGATAACGAGGGGTATGTGTTGGCCATGAATGGATTCCTCCTAGTTCATGTTAGGGCTGGTCACCGTCACATGTCGCTCAACCAAAACTTGAGCTCATGCATTGTCAGGATTCCCTCCCACATGCTTGGATTGCTGGGTTCGACCTACATTGTACCCTGCGTATCTCGTCCTTAACTACCTTGCCTTCATGGTTGTTGTCTGTATCGAGAGGTAGGCACCACATCTAAATTGTACATTATTCTATATTGAAAACACACATCACCCCTTCCCAACGTACATCATTTTGGGTCGCATGCAAGAGGTATTGGTTTTGTGATCCCTCTCGTGCAATTTTTATGATGGTTCAATCTATTAGCCCAAGCAGTTTATCGACAATAACAGTTGTCGTTTGACCAAACAATAGATTCATTGGTCCGTCTTATGGTAGGTCATGGCGACATGCATGTATGACCAAAGTATCATTACGTGCATCCGCCCCGCTGACACGAAGTGGGAGGTGGTGGGCCAAGCATCCTAGCTAGCTATGACATTATGTCATTATAGATATATCCAAGGGTGCTTTCAGGTTTGCGAGGCAGGTGCCACCAAAGTCATGCATTGTGTATTTAAAGTTTTAAACATCACACCCAATATTCCTACATATATTTGGCCACTTCCAGGTGGTTCCGTACTTCTGGCCCCTCTCGGCGACCTTCGACGACGCACCCAACCGTGGGCCCGCGTGGTCAAAGTTGTGCATTGGAATTTTGAACATCATAGACCACCCTTTTCACTCATATATATTTGGGCCACATGCTGGTGTGGCTGTCTTCTAACCCTCTCTAAGGTTTTTTTGCTGCAAAGACTCTGATGATGCTCAACGAACACGGGTATAATATCTTATCCATGTGCGATGCAAGTGCGCTATGAATCATGATGACTGCGCAAGCGCGAGCGAAGGTGGAGGTACTGGCTCAACTGTGTGCGATGCAAGTGCTCTGTAAAATCACCACGACTACGCAAGCGCGGGCAAAGGGTGGAGGTACTGGCTTAACCGTGTGCGATGCAAGTGCGCTGTAAAATCACCACCTGCGCAAGCTAAAGGCGGGTAAGTTTATTTGGAAATTAGGATGAACCGTGTGCGATAGACCAGCTAGCTAGAAATATAAAAACAAACTACCCGCCTTGAGCGTTGCAAAAATCGGCGGTTCCGCCACTTTTCCTTATTATCATACACGCATATTCTTATTGGACCGTGCTCGATCTTGGGCACTCCCGCCCCGCATCAATCCCTTTACCAAAATTTTAGTAGCCGCCGTACTTCAACCATTGCCCACACTCCTCCAGCACCGACCTTATAGTAAAATTGCAGTAGCCGAGGCATTTGAACCGTCGCCCTCCCTCGTCCACCACCATCTCCTCCCATCATTACTAAAAATTTCAGTAGCCGCGGCGGATCCTCAAACACCCCATCCCCCTCCACAGTCCCCCACCCGGCCCCCTCCCCCCCTTGAACCCTAGCTCGCGGCCGCCGTCGGCGCCGCCGCCAACCCCTGCCGGTCTGCACGTTCCTCCTAGCTTAGATAATAAACTTTAGGTTGCCCAGCGATTCCCATACCGTTGCCCCACTCCCCTGAGTTTTTAGATGAGGCCTGTGGTGTCCCTCCCCGCCAGATCCACATCCCCTGCTCCAGAATGTCGCAGCCTAAGCTCGACCACATATCCCGGGGAGCCCGACGAGCATTTGGCCAAGAAGGGGTTTATCATGGCCTCTCCCGCGGACGTTGGTGAGGTGGCCGCCGTTCGCACTGGCCTGTCGATCCCGGAGCAACACATCGCCATGGAAGCCGGCGTAGACGTTGACTACGTTGCCATGCCGAAGGCTTCATGTTAGTGGGCTAGCGTATTACTGTATCTCGGGAAAGCTGGCTACAACATCAAGCTCATCGACAGCAACGGCTTCACGCGGGCCATGTCACAAGTTAAGTGGTCCATCCCCAACCCCTCTGGTTCAACCGCCATCGATCTCTTCGACGGCCCTGCCGCTGATCTCCTTCGCCAAGTGGTCAAGGATTTGCGATCCTTATACACCATCGAGCCCATTTTGTCATTTCTGAAGGACACGTTCTATGGCGGCGGCTACAGATCCTCAATTGCCAAGTCATATCTCATCGACCACGACCACGACCACGAGGAGGGCACCCACGAAGGTTCTTCCAAGGCGAAACAGCACATCTATGACATCAGAGAGCGCACCATGGGTATGTGCTCTTCCAACTGGAAGGATCCCGTCCATGAAATGTGAGGCAACATCCTATCAGCAAATCTTACCTTTTCTAGCTTGCCAACCCGTACCCTTTGTTGTAGTAGCATTTGTCGTGTGGTGCTTTAACTGTGTCGTGTTTAATTATTTCAGTTATGCAAAAATGTTCAATAGGGTGTGATGTTTAATTATGAATTGTCCACTTCATTTTCACGAATGGCTATATTTGGTTGTTTATAGTGAGTAGATGCCTTGTTTATATGTATTTGGTTGTTAGGTTGGTTGCAGTGAGCATTTTTTCAGTTATCGAGCAGATGCATTGTTTATATGTATTTGGTTCTTAGTTTGGTTGCGGTGAGCATTTGTCCAGTTATCAAGTAGATGCCTTGTTTATCTGTATTTGGTTGTTAGGTTGCTTTTTTTAGCATTTGTCCAGTTTTCAAGTAGATGCCTTGTTTATCTGTATCTGCTTGTTTGGTTGGTTGCAGTGAGCATTTGGCCAGTTTTCAAGCATATGCCCTGTTTATCTGTATTTGCTTGTTAGGTTGGTTGCAGTGAGACTCTGTCCAATTTTCAATGGCTATATCTGGTTGTTATACTAATCATTTATGCCTTGTCTATTTCAGTCATTCACAATGTGTTGTTCATTATGTGCAAGTCGGAACTGTGCCGCTCGACTGCATCAATACTAGTTTGAGCGGATATATTTGGTTCCAGTTATGCCTAGTGTACTTAACACATGCCCTTTATTTCAGTTTTACACATTTATCCAGTGTGATGTTTAAGAATTACCTACATTCTATTCATTTTCAACAATACCAGTTTGAATTGCAATATTTGATGGCTGTTAAGCTTGCTGTCGGTAACATTACCTTCCATTTTATACCTGCTTTAACAGCATGCTGAAACCAACACATTCAAGCTATCATTTGGAGATGATGGTATTTACCTTTGCTATATTTGTTTGATGTTAAGGTTGCTATAATTATCATGCCTTTCCACTACTTATGCAGGACAACAACGGGAGTGGCCACCATTTTCCGCCGAGGTTACCTTCATCCCTCGGCTTGTACTCCCCCTGTTGTTCCATAATGTAGTGCATATAGATCCAGGCCTGGACACTTGTTAGCTTCTAATATTGACTTGTTGCTTGTAGGTACATATGCCCTTGGCAAGGATCCACGCATCGACCCTTTTTGCGTATGGGGCAATGAGATATTCATGAACAAGCATCAAGTGAGGAAATTGATAAGGATTATTAGCAAAAAGATATGAATGATGGCAAGCAAATTATTTGTTTATGCTCTATCCAACACAACAGTGAGCTGTAGGATGGTAACTACAAACTCTGCAGCCTTCTCTTTTTACTACCCATAATGAGTTGTTAGACAACAATGTCTGAATCTTTTTCATTCGCAGTGGTTCCCGAAGCAGTTCACTCAAAATTACCTCGCAAATTACATGATTGATGGACATACAATGAAGGTTAAAGTATTTCATCCAGACTACAATGAGCATCGAGAAGTTGTAGTGAAGACAGTGAAGGATGGACAGGTGGCCATCACAAGGGGTTGGCCTAGAGTCATGCGCGCATTACGCATGGAGGAGGGCACAATATGGGCATTCCGCTTCACCTTCTCCAGCAACCAGAATGCCTTTCGCCTCTCTCTTTACAATCTTTAGTACAACTGTGGTTCATCATTCTTTACTTGGTGCTTCTGTAGTTCTTCAGTATATGTACCTGTGCATCAAATTATGAATCCGTGATTGAGCCTATAATTGTAATAAACATGGTTGGATATGAAATAAGTGGTTGCCTACTTTCAAATTCAAAACATGTGATTTTTAAATTAGGGATTACACTGCACACGGTTTGCGAAAGCGAAATGTGTGCGATAGACGTGGAGATCAGACACGTTTCTAGGATCCACTACGTGTGAGATAAATCTCCACTGCACACACGACATCCTCTTGAAAACTATTTGCGTTAGGCCACCTTGCGCAAACGTTTACCACATAAAAATTGTGTGTGATGGACAGCCTTTGCCACATAGTTTCTTCTGCGCACTGTGTGTGATGCATTGAATAATGCAAATGATAAAATTGTTAATATCGTGTGCAATGGCAACGCTCTCACAAACGATTTAACGGGGAAAATTGTGTGTGATGTACCTGCGAACGGAAACGTTTTCCTTGGGGCGACTGTGTGGGATGTACATACGAACGGAAACATTTAGTGGGGACTGACTGTGTGGGATGTACTTGCGACCGGAAACGGTTTCGCCTGTATAATTGTATTTTTTTAGCACTACTGTACGTATAACCGTATTTGAGTGCTCGCCGGTCGCACACGACCTCAGTTTGCCGAGCGTGTGTGCCATGAGGGCACACCCCGACGGTTTCTGGGTCGTGTGGGAAGGACCCCCCTATCGCCCACACTCACTTGGCGACGATTCCAAACGCCGTCGCGGAAAGGGTTAAAAATCATTTGTATAGCATTGACGCGTACCAGTGATCTACCTTCGCCAGCGCGGTCCTGAGACGAGTGATGTACCCACAAACATCTTCGAGACAAGCTTCGAGTCGCAGCATGTTCTGAGCCGCTGCATCCTTTACGAGCAATTTGGTGGGATCTAGATCCGTCTCGATCCGATCACTCTCGTCCTTGAAGTTCTCACAGAATTCTGCACAAGGAACAAAGAAAAGATCAGTTATGCCATCATTTTCGAAGTCCACAGATATTCACTCGACCAAAGTGAGGTACCTTCAAGCATGTCGTACATCTTCTTCGCAAAACCTCCCAGATATATTTCCAGTGCATCCCTCTTCTGGGTGAGCTAGTCCACCTTGTCGTTCAGAGCCGTCTTCTACGATTCAAAAGCATTCGCTTGATCTTCCATCTACTTGGTCCACTTGGCCCGTTCTTTCTTAAGCTCTTCAACAGCAGTCTTCAGAGACACATTCCCTTCTTCCAGCTTTCCGACTGAAGCCAACTTCGCCTCAGCGACTTCAGTCTTCTCCTTAGCCACCTTCCGAGCTCGCACTAGTTCTTCGTCCTTCTTTTCCAAGGCCCGCTTCATGGTGTCTAAAGAAATAACATTCCTGAGTCGCGCTTGAAGTTCACAGTTTTCATTCCGCACATCTATTCGAGTGAAACCACTTGGCTGAAAGGACAGAAAGATAGAATAACAGTGTACTCGGTCGACAGGATTTACCTCCCATGGTCTTCGCCTCCATGTGAGCATGCTCCAAGTTCCTTTTTGCCAGGTCCAAGTCCAATTGAATTATGATCTTCTCCTTCTCCAAGGTGGCGTACTGGCTCCCGGGCTCGCAAGTTTTCGGAGATCAACAAAGAAACAATTTAGTCGACGATGGTAAAGAGTTTCAAATATTCCTCCACATCCGAGTGGAGAAGAGAAAATCCAATTGCCACAAACTAACAATTCTAAGACCCCCTCCGAATCGAACATTCGACAGCGGTCTCGGGGACTACACCCAGTGGGTGCACTCAGCGTGCCCCCACTGAACTCATCTCCATTCGGCTTCAGACTAGCTGATCTGAGTGAAGAGCCAAAAAAATGTTCTAAGACCCCCGCCGAATCAGACATTCGACGGCGGTCTCGGCGACTACACCCAGTGGGTGCACTCAGCGTGCCCCCCACTGGATCGATTTCCCACTCGGCACATCCTGACCGGCCCGAGTGGGGAGCTACAGACAAAAATGTTCTAAGACCCCTGCCGAATCAGACAATCGACGGCAGTCTCGGGGACTACACCCAGTGGGTGCACTCAACGTGCCCCCACTAGATCAATTCCCCACTCGGCACGGCCTGACCGGTCCGAGTGGAAGGACAACAGACTGAAAAAAAACCCAGTGGGTGTACAGAGTCAAGATGAGTAAGGAAAAACCCAATCGGAAATCAACTTACAATCGCACTTACTCGAACATTCGCCTGAAGAGCTGCACTGGCATCATAAGCCGTCTTACTGTCTTCATACGCTTCCTTTAGACACTGCATCATCAGGTCAGCCTGAATCATAGCTTCCTTGCTAGCCCCAGTCTGGTCCTCCGGGACATGATGCAGAGCGAACACATTTGATGCAGGAGTCGGTGACGCAGCTGGAGGGATCATCACTTGAGGTTGTCCAGTCGGACCTGAAGCAGGAGCAGTCAACACTAAAGGCGAAGCAGTCAACAGAGGAGCAGCGAAGGTAGCACCAGCTTGAGACGAACCACCTTGCTCTTGAAGAACAACTTCAGGCGACGCACGAGACGTTTGGCCTGACGGCACTCTCCTAGTGAAGCTTCGGGAGGCGGTCGAGATTCTACCTCCTCCTCCCGTGCTCTTCTGAGGCTCATCTTCGTCATCATCTGCGAGGAGGATGACGTTCGTTGGTGCTACAGTCACTCAACAGCGAAACTCGGTCAACCATCACGTCAATTAGTGAGACAGAGTGGAATATAAGTTGATCATACCTGGCCGAGAAGTGCCTGCGTCTGCAGTATCCATTTTCGCATGTTCTTTGTCGATCTGCATGGGAGACGTCACAGAAGTGGCAGCTCTGGCATTCAATTTTTACTCGGTCAGTAAAGCAATGAAGGTCTACAACAATAAAGAAAGGAAGGATGCAAAGGACACTCACGTTGAAGCAATGGGCATGACGACCTTAATCCTGGGTAAGGCCTTCCGAGGCTTCGGTGGAATGGTCTTGGGCTACTTTGCAGTCTTCTCAATCGGGTCAGGGGTTGTCGTCTGAGTGCGCTTGGGGTTCCTGACACTTGACTCTGAGGCCTTGATCTGGCTAGCAATCGGATATTGGTTCGCCTTGGTACGACACTCGGTGCAGGGATGTGACTCGACTTCCTCGCTATCATCAGAGTCATCACTGCCATCCTCACTGTCGTCAGCGTACTTGATATCAGCACTCCCACCCTCGCTCTCTAATCCTTCAGTGGGCTGTCCTCCGTTCGGCATGGGCGAGTACATCTTCGTGAATGCCTGTAGAGCACAAATATCAAAGTCAGACTGTTCTCAATACAGTTGCATGTTGAAAACAAAAGGTAGAACACTCGACAAGTTATGTCTCACCTCTCCTGGAAGGTGCTCGACGTCGAAGGGAAGAATTCGTTTGGATCCACGTGGGTTGTCACGGGCTCCAGTGATGCTCCTGAGCCACTGTGCCACGGCCTCCTCATTGACTTCCTCTAGATGGGTCCGAGCAGTGTTGTGTGCACCTGAATACAGCCACATGGGGTGGTCGCGTGCTTGCAGAGGCTGGATGCGTCAACTGAGGAACACCTCCAACAGATCCAAGACTATCACCCCGCCCCGAATCAACTCAACTAAAGCTTCTACCAAGATCCCCACCTTAGCTTTCTCCTCCTCGTCCACAGTCAGCGAGCGAGGAGCACTGAGTCTCGCCAACAAGAAAGGAGGAAGGCCAGTCGATGAGCCAGGGGTTGGAACATCGTTATAGTAAAACCAGGTCAACTGCCAACCCCTAACTGAATCAGGAAAGGTCATGGAAGGGAAGGCACTTCTACCTCTCATCTGAACACCTAAGCCCCCACACAGCTGGATCACGTGGGTCCTTGCATCACTCAGATTCACTTTCTTAACTGACTGAGAGCGGCATGTGAAGATGTGTTTGAACAACCCCCAGTGGGGGCGATAACCAAAGAAATTTTTGCAAATTGAGACGAAGGCAGCAAGGTATGATATGGCATTCAGAGGGAGGTGGTGGATTTGTGCACCGAAGAAATTCAGGAAACCACGAAAAAACGGATGAGGGGGCAAGGGAAACCTCTCTCCACATGAGTGAGGAGGAGGACCTACTCTTCAGGGCGCGGTGCAGGCTCGACCTCCCCCTCCGGCAGCCTCCAAGAACCCGGGGCCAGCAGGCAATCGGTGGTGAGCCCCTTGAGGTCCTTCACTATGACCGTCGAGGGCAGCCAGTTGCCCTGGATCCACCCCGGCGGCAGAGTGGGCAGGGAGCTTGATGCCTTCTTCCCCTTGGCCGCCTTCTTGATGCGCTCCAGCTTCGTTGTCTTGTCCTTCGCCATCTCCGCGGTGGTCGTCGGAGCCGAGCGGGGCAGCATGACGCAGGGGTGCAAGAAGCAGAGAGGCGAGGTGGAGAGGGGAAAAGAGAAGAGCACTGTTGCACACCTCGGCCGCGTCGTCCTTTATACCCGCACGCCCGAGTCACTGACCTGTTGGGCTAGCAGGATCCCATCACATCCCGCAACCAGCGCCTGCTTGATATGTGGGGATAAAGGGGGAGTGAAAATTGAGGAGTCCCTCCCCGGTTGCCCCACTTACCGCGTTGCAGTCGGCCCGCACGCTTCTCCAAATTTTCAAATCCCACGAAATCCAGGACCTGGCAGAGCAACCGATCACATCAGAGATATCCACATTCATTCGGGTCGGATCCATCGCTGTACGACTCGAATCTTATCTCACTTAGACACTTAATAAGCCAGAATCGATCAAGGCGATTGACAAAGGATTAACCAGCTCGTGTACTTACAGACCTCTAAAGAAACGCCTCCGAGGCGTTAAGTCTGGTCGGAATCAGCTTCAGTCCTTTCTCACTCAAACCTCGATCCATTCGGGGGCTAATGCCGATGACATGTACCTACGGTAGGGTCCTAGGCCTGGCTTACATGACCTACCCAATGACACTGCATATGAGAATCCAAGATTTACATAGTTAGAAAGGAGGTGTCGACTAGAACGACCGCAGCATGCAAGTCACTTGACACAAGATCCACTCGATTACTCCTCCACCACTCGACCGTCTTGATTCACTCGGGGTACCTGATTTCACTTGAAGAATAGAAGACCTAGAGCCGCTCCAGGATGGCAACAGTCAGGCGATCAGTTCGTCGCTATAAAGATCATTAAGGATAGGCATTTCCAGTAACGCTCACACCTTTAATGTCTCATTGAACCCTTGCGTAACGGAGGTTGATGAGGGGTCAGCATACTCTATATAAGCCACCCCTCCGCTCCTGCACAAGGGCTCGCACCCCCTGTAACTCAACACTCCATACAACAAAGCTCCCGCAGCACCGAGACGTAGGGTCGTTACCTGTTCCCAGAGGAGCCTAAACTCGTAAATACGAGTGTACAACCTCGCCGTAGCTAGGCTCTGCCCTCTCCTACATACCCCTCACCTCTACTGTCAGACACGTTCCTACGACAGGCCCCTCAACAGCCGAACATACCTGCCTACCAAGCCCACAATGGCCCATTGTACGTATGGAAACAAAACACCAAAATATCATCTCCTGTATCCCCAAATTGTCTCTCCAAAGAACAAGCGGCTAGCAGCACCCCGGCGAGCCTATGGGTCACTGGGATGTAAGCCCTACCAGTTCTTCCTCTAGGCAACCATTTTGGCTCATCAGCATCGCCAACATCTCTCACTAGAAAAAATACACATCCGTGATGATACGTGTTTGTCACAGTAGGTCACGTTTTCTGTCATGCATGTACATCCATGACGATTTTATGACAGAATCAAGATAGTCATACATGTGCTGTCGTAGAAGTGTTCCATGAAATTACCAAATTTATTATCATGGAAGTGTCCACTTCCATGACGATAAATCACGCATCACAGAAGTGCTTTCGTCAAGGGTGACCGACACGTGGCATCCACCATAACGCGTCGTCGTTAAGCTATCGGGTTCTGGTTTGGATCCGATAATCCGTTGACAGCCAGGACCAATGGGGATTTTCCACGTGTAAAATTCTCATTGGCCAGAGGAAACACGTGTTGGCTCACCGTTGGGACAGATGTCATCCACTCATTGGACATGAGGCGCCTATGATAGGTCGACACGTGGCATGGCCCAATAGTGGCCCATTCCGGTGAAAAAGATTGGCCCGGTAAAAATTAGCAGGTCGGCCCATATAAGGCCTACTTGTGTCAGGTCCATTTAAGCCCATGGCACATACGAGATGTGCCAATTCGGCCCGTCAACGACCCGTTAATGATTTGACACTATTGCAGCCCATCGTCAGTTCGAGCCCGTTAATAGCCCGGTATATATTTGGGCTCAATATCGGCCCGATGTGGTTTCGGCCTGTTAACGGCCCATTCAAGGGATGGGCCAATTTTCAGGATGTACATCTTTCGGCCTTTTAGCGACCCATTTAAGTGTTGGGCCAATTTCCGGCCCGGTGTGTCTTTCAGCCTATTGACGGCCCATAAATGAGTTGGCCCATTTGCAGTTGGACCTGAGTTTTGGTCTTTTAACGGCCCATGCTCTTCATGGTCCAATACCAGCCTGGTTTCTATTTCGGCCTGCTAAAGGCCCGCAACATAGTTGGGCCATATACAGTACGACCTGACTTTCGGCCTCTTAGCGGCCCATGCTCTTCATGGTCCAGTACGAGCCCACTATCTCTTTCGACCTGCTAAAGGCCCACAGTATAGTTGGGACATATGTAGCCCAACCTTAGTATCGGCCTGTTAACGGCCCGTGAGATCAAATGGGCCCACCTGCTGCCCGCTTCGATGTCGGCTTGTTAACGACCCGGGAGGTAACAGGACCAACTATTAAGTTTCGGCCTGGTAACGGATCATTAACATAGCATAAGCAGTTTCTTGCAATTTTATCGTGTTGGAAACATAGAGAGGTGGAGATATAGTTCCTATCTCATAATAATTGCAAGTAGGAGCAGCAAGCACATGCATATTATATTCATCAAAATCATCATGTGCAACGGTAAAAGGCAACCCATCAATATAATCCTTAATAAGTGCAAACTTCTCCGATATAGTGTAGTTTGGAGAATTCAAAAAGATAATAGGACTATCATGTGTGGGTGCAATAGCAACAATTTCATGTTTAACAAAAGGAACAATATCAAGTTCATCTCCATAAGTATAATTCATATTGGCATCTTGGCCACAAGCATAACAAGCATCAAGTTCATCAAAAAGGGATATTTCAAATGAATCAACGGGACATAGCAATTATCATAGCATTCATCCTTGGGTAAGAACGAAGGGGCATTAAATAATATATGAGTTGAAGAGTTACTCTCATTAGAAGGTGGGCACGGGTAGCAAATCCGCTCTTCCTCTGTTTGTTCTTCACTCTCCTCATCATCTTTTTCATCCAATGAGCTCGCAGTTTCATCAATTTCTTCTTTCATAGAGTCCTGCAAAATATTAGTCTCTTCTTGACAGCGAATTTATTCTCAATAAATACATCAATATCATAATTATATTTATAATTATCATAGCAATATTTAAGGATAGCAAAATTTTCAGGTCTATAAACCGAATCATCAAAATCTTCAAACTAAACAAAGATTCAATTTCATGTGCACCCTTAAAAGCAAAAAAATTATTCTATTCGTTCCACATCATAATAATTATATATACCATTAGCATAAGAAGCTAAAGTTTCATTATTATTAAATTTGCATGAAAAGGGAAGATGTGGAGCATTCATCCTAGAGCAAGTATAATCATATCTAGAGCATAGATTCCAAGCATACCACTTCAATATATGAATTTGATCCCATAACAGTTTCCCTTTTTGTGTCAGGCGATAATCCCTAAAGTATTCACGTTGATCCAGAGTTACTCCAATTATATAGTTGAATGGGGTTTTCTCAGGATTATCAAAGTAGTGCATAATATTTTTCACATAACAAGCATCGAGGGTTTTAGGAGGTTCCCCATCTCCATGAGTATCAAGTACAACTATTTTTTGGTGTTTTGTGTTCCATATCCATAACTAAAGATAGAGAACAACTTAGAACAGGAAATAAAAACTACTTAGTGATAAAGCAAACAAGCACACACGAGAATATTCACCCCACGCTATTGCTCCCCGGCAGCGGCGTCTTGATAACCCACAAGTATAGGGGATCGTTTGTAGCCTTCTTCGATAAATAAGAGTGTCGAACCAAACGAGGAGCTAAAGTCAGAACAAATATTCCCTCAAGTTCTATTGACCACCAATACAACTCTATGCACACTTGACGTTTGTTTTACCTAGAACAAGCATGAAACTATTTGGTAGGAATAAAACTACGAGTACTTTTGCTGGAATAAAACTACGAATAAATTGCAAGGTAGTAAAAGTGGTTAGCTTTTGTCAACAACAAAGTCATTTGTCCCTAGGCAATCGATAACAAGTACGGGTAATCATTCTTGCAATTTTATATGAGGGAGAGTTATGAGCTAACATACTTTCTCTACTTGGATCATATGCACTTATGATTGGAACTCTAGCAAGCATCCACAACTAGTAAAGATCATTAAGGTCGTGAAACCCAACCATAGCATTAAGTATCAAGTCCTCTTTACTCCCATACGCAACAACCCACCTACTTGGGTTTAAGCTTTTGTCACTCTCGCAACCCACCATAAGCAAATCATAAACGTATTGCAACACCCTACAGCGGGGGCCCCTCACGTTTGAGCGAGACGGAGGGCACCGTAGGATAGCACCATAAATAAAATATACAATCATCCCAACCAAGATCACGATTAACCCATTGGACAAAACGGATCTACTCAAACAACATAGGATAGCCAAATATCATTCGGAAATAATATATGGAGTTGAGCACCATGTTTAAGTGGCTATTACAGCGGGGAGAAGGGGTGCTACACTGCTGCATAGAGGGGGAGAAAGTTGGTGTTGACGGTAGCAAGATTGTTGATGTAGATCGACGTCCTGATCGTTGCCCCGGCGGCACTCCGGCGCCATCGGAAGCGAGGGGGAGAGAGCCCCCTCCTTCTTCTTCTTCCTTGGCCTGCCCCCTAGATGGGAGGAGAGTTCTCCCTCTGGTCCTTGGTCTCCATGGCAGCAAAGGGGCGGTAACCCCTCCGAGATTGGATCTCCCTCTCTGTTCTCTTCTGTTTCGCGTTCCCCTGATCTGCCCGAAAACCGTTTCTTATATTCCGGGAGATCCGTAACTCCAATTGCGCTGAGATTTTAACACGATTTTTTTTCGGATATAAGCTTCCTTGCGCCCGAAGTACAGCTCCAACCGACGTTCGAGGAGGGCACAACCCACCACCACGCGCTAGGGGCCTCTGACGCGCCCTGGTGTCTTGTGGGTTGTGTGGGCCTCCGTTTGTGGTGATTCCAACTCCAAAAAATCACATATATTCCAAAAAATTCTCTGTAAAATTTTATTGCATTTGGACTTCTTTTGATATGGATTTTCTGCGATACAAAAAACATGCAAAAAATAGGAACTGGCAGTGGGCACTGGATCAATAGGTTAGTCCAATAAATCATATAAAAAGTTGCCAAAAGTATGTGAAAGTGGTATAATCAAAAATTGTAGATACGACGGAGGCGTATCAAGGATGACTACTGGGCCTACTAGGTTGACGCGTACACAATCAGGAGATGATTGAACGTGGAGAGGATGACAACAGGGACCCACCAGGGCGATGGCAGTACGCAAGCAAGTGCCTCCTTATTTCAAGCCAGAAAAATGGTTCCTCCTAATGGATTTCTGACATCTAGGTCCCATGCCATTGTCAACGTAGTCAATAAACGAGAGAATTGCACAACGAGCGGCTGACACGAGGGACCCAGTAGCTTGCCCATTTTTTAGGGAAGTAGCTTGCCCAGTTATCTTTGTTTTTGAGAGAGAAGCAGGGTGTCAACTGGGCTGTGCGGGGCACTCTGGCCTGTCTAGCCAGCCTTTTCTTTTATGTTTACCACAAGACCAGCCCAGTAGTTTTTTTTTGTTTCTAAAAATGGCTAGCCCAGTTTTTTTGTTCTTTTGCAGAATACTCAACCGAGGCCTACTTGCTTTGTCAGCCCTGCTGGGCTGCAAATCTTTCAAGACGAGAAAATGGGCTATCAGTAATGAGAAATGGGTTGTACATTTTTAAAACAAATCAAACCGGCAATTAGTTTCAAATTTTTTTTCATTTCGAGGTTTTAAATTCCATTAATTTTTATGCGTGGACAATTATTTTGATTTTATATTGATATAAATTCATTTTTCAAATTAGTTTGAATGTGACTCGAAATTTCGAGATTAAAAATAGTTGACCGCATCGAAATATGCAAATTTTCGTATAATTTTTAACCGGGGCCACGTGGCCACAATATGGGCTGTAATGCTAACAAAAAGAAAATGGGCTCCAAAACATTCCTTAAGAATTAGCAAATGGGCTATAAATTATTAGAAATAATGGCAGATGGGCTGTATGCTGTTTTCCACACATTTGAGGCTGACTTGTGCGCCTACTATAGGTTGACGCATACGCTTTCCTAAAAAAAGGTTGACGCACATGCAAAGCCGTGTCAACTTAGTCAACACACGAGAGCAGTGACTGTTGGATGTCCATCCAACGGCCGTCGTGCTTCTTCAATCTCTGCTCTTCCTGCTCCAGCCGCTCAAACAAGCGCCGGCGGGACTGCCTGCTCCCTCCTCCCACGATCAGCTGTGCTGCCGCGTAGGCCTCATCGCCCCATCGTACTCCCATCGCTGGCCTAGCCATCCCTCTACTCACCCACACCTGCTGTTATTCTCCGGCGATGGTAGACGAATCAGTAAACCCTTGTACTCCCCTCCGTGTGGGAAACAACTGCCGAGTCTTCCCTGGCTCCATGTCATTTCCTTCGTAAGCCTCGCCGTCGTCCACCGCCCTGGTGCTCTTGGCGCAGGGTGGTCAACGTGGTCAACGAACGACATCCATCGGAAGTGGACTATACGTGGAGAGGCTGACAGTTGGGTCCACGGACACACACAAGGAAATGCCTCCTTATTACGTGCAAAATAATGATTCCTCCACCTGACAGCTAGGACCCACCGGGAGGCCTCTGTATTTCGCAAAAAAAGTTCCCCCCACTAACAGCTCGGACCCACCAACTATAACTTCGCACGCAAGGAAGTGCCTCCTTATTACGCACAAAAAAATGAATACTCCGCATGCTAGCTGGGACCCACCATAGTGGGAGGCTGACCTGTGCGCCTACTAAGTTGACGCGGATGGAGGGCTTTGTCGACTTAGTCAATATGAACGATTCTAGCTCCAGTGACCGTAAGATGTCCATCCAATGGCTGTAGTGCTTCTTCAACCTCTAGTCTTCTTGCTCCAGCCGCCCAAACCAGCGCCGGTCGTGCCGCCTGCTCCTGCCTCCCATGGCCGGTTGTGCTGCCGCGGAGGCCTCACCACCCCTACTACTCCCACTGTTGGCCAGACCATCCCTCCACTCACCCACACCCCCTGTTATTCTACGACGACGGCAACCTCACACCACAGCCGAACGAGTGAACCCTCGACTCCTCTCCGCGTGGGCATCCACGGTCGCGTCTTCCCCGGCTCCATGTCATCCCCTTCCTAGGCCACGTTGTCGTCCATCGTCTTGGTGCTCTCGGCGCGGCGTGGTCAATGTGGTCAAGGAACGACTTCCATCGGAAGAGTACTGTACGTGGAGAGGCTGGCAGCTGGGTCCACGGCCGCGGCAAGGAAGTGCCTCCTTATCTTTACCTACTAATAAAGCAGCGATGGCTTCTGGTCGTCCGTCATTAGCATTTTTGCATAAAACCCCTTGAAGTTTATATGAATCAACCCGCAGTCCTAATGAAGTCAACCCGAACAGTTACCAGCTACAGAGAAAATCCTCCAAGCGCATCTCGACCTCCAGCACATCGCCACCCGCTGCCGCGAGCCACCGGCCACAGCCCCGCCACAACGCGCTGCCACCGCCTACCCCGCCGGCACTCCTACCCCTACCCCAAGTCCACGCTCGCGACGTTCTACCGCCGGCGACACTCGACGCCGCGGCCGTTGCCGGCTCCCACACCCGCGGGCCTCCATCTCCCTGGCGGCCGCCGCCGCCGCGCCGTTCGTCCAGCGGGCTGGCCCTGTCCATGGGGCGTATGTCGAATCTGGGGTTCCGTCAAAACCCTTAAGGTTCAAACTCTGGGGTGCGCGCGAAGTTCTTTCCCCCCTACCGATCTACGCCCTAGCTCGCTAAGATCTCGCGGACGAACTCGCAACACAGAAAGACACGAGATTTATGCTGGTTCGGGCCACCGTTGTGGTGTCATACCCTACTCCAGTGTGGTGGTGGTGCATTGCCTCTTGGGCTGATGATGAACAGTACAAGGGGAAGAACAACCTCCTGAGGTTGAGGTGTTCTTGTGCTTGGTGTGAGGCGAGGGGTTGGCTCTGAATGAGTTCTAGATGAGATGCCTCCTACGGTGGTGGCTAGCTCTACTTATATAGGCCCTGGTCCTCTCCCCAAATATTGAGCGGGAAGGGAGCCAACAACGGCGGGCAATTTGAAAGGGGACAGCTAGTACAAGCTATCCTGAAAAAAGTGGTCTTCGCGTGCAAAAGATTCTGGTGGTGACACTGTCTTGGGCTCCATAGTGACCTCCGTCTTGCCGTCCTGCTGGTCTTGGTCTTGTTGCACCGATATGGAAACCTATTCCTGATGCCTCGGTACTCCGCGCCTGCGCCTGCCTCCTTAGCACCAAAGAGGAAACAAGGACGCTGCGCGCGCTGGCGCCCGCCTGGGGTCGATCGTCACGGCTCACGTCATGCGAGCCTCGCGAGGTTTGCCCCGCCTTGATATCTCCGCTCCTCGCGAGCCTGCTCGGAGAGGCCACTCCGGAGGAGGTCTTGTGTCGTCCGCCCCGCGAGGCTTGGCCCCTCACGAGGGTCTTGAACGCCTTGTTGATGAAGATGGGCTGTACGGCCTTCTAGCATAGCCACGCCGTGGGCCGCAAGCAGGCAAGTCTGGGGACCCCCGTTCCCAGAATGCTAACAGTAGCCCCCGGGCCCAAGGTGCGCTCGGACTTGGCTTCGAGGCGAAGCCAAAGGTCAAGTACGGAGCGCCGCAGGCCCCAAAAGCATGCGGCCTCGGTTGTCGCGTGGCGGTTGATTGGACGTGGGTGTCTCCGCTTCCCCACGCTGCCTCGGCAACTGCTCGACTTGACAAGTCCCTGCGACATGCAAGGAAAACCATCATTACCTGTGATCGTGGGAGGCGTCGGTTGGCCTTCTTTCGCTATAAATGGGGGGCGGAGCCCCCGTCGCCCATCTCTTCTTGGTTCACTCGCTCCCCCCTCCTTGCTCCACCGCTAGCAGTGATGGCGCCGTCGAAGAGGTTTTCTGCCGCGGAGAAAGGCAAGGCCCCTCGGGAGGGACCCGGCTCCCCGACACCCAAGCGAGGATGCGGCCGTCCCCGCAAGCATGCCGCGACCCCTGCCGTGGCCCCCGTCTCTCGGGGTGGCGCCGCAGTGCGTGGCAGGAGTCGCTCCGGTCGCGGCAGTCCTGTCGACGAGAGGAGACGCGCGGTGGTTGCGCCCCCCCCCCCCCCCCGAACGCGGTTCCATGCATCAGAGGTGCTGCCGGAGTTCGTTGTCTGGTCGGAGGATCCGGCTGGCAGCTGGCTCCAGCTCCCCTGCTTCTTTGCTGACGAGCTGCCGGACTCCTGCCCAGGCGGGATCTGGCTGCAGGCAGACGGTTGTTGCAGACGGGCTTCTTGGGTCGCGGTCGAGGTCTCCATCGCGGGCAACATAGCTCTGGCCAACGGTTGGCAGACGTTTGCCCGCGCGCGCGGCCTGGGCAAGCGGTGCACCCTCCACTTCAAGTTCGACGGCGACGCGGCCCTCTACGTGAGGGTGTTCGGGGAAGACGGTTGCCGCGCCGGATGCTACCCTGAGGTGAATGACGGCGAGGAGGTGCTTGGCCTTGGCAATGGCCGGGGCGAGGTGGGGGCGAGCCCACCGGCCGCGCCTCGTCCGGCTACAGTGGCTCCTCCCTTGGCGATAGTTCTAGCAGCGGCGGCTTTGACCAGCCGTCGCACCCGCTTCGAAGGCGGTAGCAAGTCGTCTCGTCGCCGCGCGTCGGTGAAGCGCGAGGTGGGGTCCGACTAGAACCAGGACGTCGCCAAGGCCCTGCCTCCGTCGGCTGCTGCAGGGGCACACGTCGCTTTTCTTATGTTCTTCTTTTTCTTCCTGCATCGAAATGAAACCAGCATGGGCCCGGAGGGGCGTGTATCGAATCATAACCTATTAACCATTATGCTATGCTTGTTGTTTTAGTGTCGTGTTGCTATTCTGAGCAAAGATAACTTAGCTTGGTGCATTTGGGGCGCCCTCCTCATTACAAGGCGTTTATTCCCTTGTGTCCATCTTGACCGAGTGGTCTGCGATTGCTCATGAACTGCAAGAAATTCGTTAGGGAGTTCGCTAGGAGATTTGTCATTCACCCAAGCCTTGGCCTGGCACTTTGCATCGCGGTACCCGAGGGGCACGGACTAGGAGAGACGCACCAGTTTCCGGGCTCGAACGAGGGTGGCTCGCGAGAAAGCAGAGAGAAGAAAAACGCTCGCGAGGGCACCTGCCTAGCCCCCTCGCGAGATATGCGAGAGAGAGAACACGAGCAAACCAGAGTCGGAAAATGCGGTAAAAGGCGAGGGAGCCAAATCAGTAAGGAACACCAGAAGCAAACTTCGATTAAGGAAAAGCGAGCCAACTACGGAAAGCAAATGAAAAGCCGCGTCCGGCACCTAGTCTAGTCTTCAAGTCTTCTCACCAGCGCGGAGCTAAGTGCTGCCACTAGGCGTGGGAGGGAGCCCCAGGGCCTGAGGCCGGCGCTCCTGAGACTCCGGGGCATGTACAACCCCACTCATTATTACGTGAGAGTGTCACGGGCGGCGATTCTTCACAGGCACCGGGCCTTCTTCACAGGCTCCGGGCCTTGCTTCATGGGTAGAACTTCCGGAGGTGCTGGATGTTCCAGGCGTTTTGGATGGGTATCCCATCCTGTGTCTCCAGGCGCACGGCGCCAGGCCTGGAGATGTGGACGACCTTGAACAGGCCCTCCCACATGGGTGAAAGCTTATGCAGCCCTTCCCTGGAGAGGACCCGCCTCAGGACGAGGTCACCCGTCTCGAGCGTCCTGGAGCGGATGTTGCAGCAGTGGTATCACCGCAGTGCTTGCTGGTACCTTGCCGCCCTCAGTGCAGCTTCGTGACGACGCTCCTCCCCCAACACGAGGTCCATCCCCCGCGTGGCGTCCTGCTGCGTTTCATCGAACGCCAGGACCCGTGCGGAGCGATGCTTGACCTCGTGAGGAAGGACTGCTTCAGCTACGTAGACAAGGAAGAATGGGGTCTCGCCCGTTGGCTTGGTGGCGGTGGTGCGGATGGACCACAGCACGGACTGGAGCTCGTCATGCCAGCCCCTGCCGCGGGCCTCGAGCTTCTTCTTGAAGGTCCTGGTCTTGAGGCCCCTCAGGACCTCCGTGTTGGCGCGTTCAGCTTGACCATTGCTCCTGGGGTGCGCCACCGAAGCGTAGCAAATCTGCGTTCCAAGGTTAGCACAGTAGGTTTTGAAGAGGTTACTGGTGAACTGCGAACCGTTATTGGTGATGATGCGGTTGGGGACTCCGAAACGGCTCACGATGCCCCTGATGAACTTGACCGCGGATCCGGCTGGGATGGTGCGAACAGCTTCCACTTCCGCCCACTTGGTGAACTTGTCGATGGCGACATATAGGTAGCGGTAGCCCCCTGGCGCCCGAGGGAAAGGGCCCAAGATATCCAGCCCCCAGACTGCAAACGGCCACGTGAGTGGGATGGTCTGGAGGCCCTGAGCCGGCAGATGAATCTGCTTGGCGTGGAACTGGCAGGCTTCGCAGGACTTCACCAGCTTAGCCGCGTCGTTGAGCGCAGTGGGCCAGTAAAACCCACTACGGAATACTTTGCTGACGAGGGTCCGTGATGACGAGTGGTGCCCGCAGTCCCCACCATGAATGTCAGTTAGCAGCTCCTTCCCCTGGTCCCTGGAAATGCAGCGCAGAGTAACGTCGTTCAGTCGCCTTCTGTACAAACTCCCCGTCCTGGATACAGTATGACGTGGCCTGTCGGGCCACGCGCTCTGCGTCCTCTTCCTTCTCCGGCAGCGTCCCTTGCATCAGGTACTCCTTGAATTCCTTGGTCCAGCATTCCTCCTGGGGCTCGAGCGCCAAGAGCAGGCGAGCTCCTGAGGTCGGGCCGTAGGCTGGGGCTCCTGAGGCCTGACTGCTTTCGGGAATTTCGGCGACGTTGTCCTGCTGAGCTTGATCTTCCGCTGCTGAGGCTTTTGCGGCGCCTTCTGACCCTACAGTACTTCAGCTATAGCTTGGTGCAGCGCACCCTTGGCTTGACGCTCCTCTCGAACCGCCACCAGCGCTGCGCTGGCGCAGTACGGGGTGGCGGCAAGGTAGAGCACCAGGGGCTCGAGAGGTCGTGGTGCCACCATCACCGGAGGGCTGGTCGGGTATTTCTTGAGGTCTTGGAAGGCTCGGTCGGCCTCCAGGGTCCACTCGAACGGGCCCTTCTTCTTCATGAGCTTGAAGAAGGGTAAGGCGCACTCTCCCATCTTGGAGATGAAGTGCCCCAACGCAGTCACCCGTCCCGCCAGCTTCTGCATCTCTTTGAGGGTCTGCAGTGGGCTCATGTCCTCGATGGCCTTGATCTTCTCCGGGTTTGCCTCGATCCCCCTGTGGGACACGAGGAATCCCAGCAGCTTGCCGGAAGGGACGCCGAACACACACTTCTCCGGGTTAAGCCGCAAGTTCACCTGGCGCAGGCTCTCGAAGGTCTCCTCCAAGTCTTGAATCAAGGTTCTTGCCTCCCGAGACTTCACCACTATGTCGTCGACGTAGGCCTCTGTGTTTCTCCCGAGCTGCCGCCCCAAGGCGATGTGCATCAGCCGCTGAAAGGTCGCGGCCGCGTTGCGCAGCCCGAAGGGGATGCAGGTGTAGCAGTACACCCCACACGGGGTCAGGAAGGTTGTCTTCTCTACATCTTCCACCGCCATCTTGATCTGGTGATACCCTGAGAACGCATCCAGGAAGCTCAACAGGTCGCACTCGGCAGTGGAGTCGACGATCTGATCAATTCGTGGGAGCGGGAACGGATCTTGGGGGCAGGCTTTGTTAAGGTTGGTGAAGTCGACACACATCCGTTCCTTCCCGCCATTCTTCGGCACTACGACGGGGTTCGCCATCCATGTGGGATACCGAACCTCGCGAATGGCACCCTTCGCCTCCAGCTTGCGGGTCTCCTGGACGATGAAGGCTTGCTTCTCCATGGATTGCCGCCTCGCTCGTTGCTTGACAGGGCGCATGTTGGGGCACACCCTTAAGTGATGCTGAATCCCCTCTCTCGGAACCCCCACCAGCTGATTGGGCTCCCATGCGAATATATCCTTGTTTGCGCATAAGAACTTCACCAACGCCCCTTCTTGGATGGAATCGAGGCCGGCACCTATGGTGAAGGTGGCTCCTGAGGACCCGTCCTCGTCGACCGGCGCCTACTTGGTTTCTGCCTTGTCTTGGGTGAACAGCTGCTTCTTCTTGGTAGGCGCGGCCTCCTTGGCCTCGGGGGTATCGGCGTCAGCGGGCTGCGCCGCCGCTGCGGTCTTGAAGGCAAGCTTGAGTGCCTTCACGGCCTCCTTGGTGTCCCCCTTCATGGTGAGGACACCTTTGCTTCCAGGCATCTTCATGAGGTTATAAGTCGGATGAGTCGCTGCCATGAACTGGGCCAGAGCTGTGTACCCGAGGATAGCGTTGTACGGGAGGCTGATGCGGGCGATGTCGAAGTCGACCAGCTCGGTGCGGTAGTTGTCGCGCGTGCCGAAGGTGACGGGGAGGTGGATCTGTCCTAGAGAGCGGGCAATGGCGCCACCCACTCCTGAGATAGGCTTGCTGAGACTGAGCCGCTCGAGTGGCACATCGAGGAGGCTGAAGGCCTCTACGGAGAGCAAGTTGAGGCCTGCACCGCCGTCGATGAGGGTCTTGGTAACAGCCACGTTGCAGATGGTGGGCGTGCAAAGCATTGGGAGCCTGCCCGAGCCGGTGGTAGAGTTAGGGTGGTCTTCTGAGCCGAAAGTGAGGTCGGCCTCTGGCGCAGCCCAACCCGGCGGAGCCCCCGGGCGCTTGGAAGCGGCACCGATCTGACGGAGAAACGGCTTGATGTGGCGATCTGAAGGCGACGCTTGAGAGCCGCCCAGCAGAACCGCGACTGCGTGGTGTGCCGGCACCGCGTAGCAAGCAGTGAAGAGGTCGCGGAGTTCCCCCCAGGATGCCACCGTGGATCCAGGGAGGTTGAGCAGCCAGGCAGCCAGGCGCCTGGCTCGCCGGCGAGGGCCATGGGGAACCAGTTGGCCATGACCTTGTCGTTGCCCCCAGCCTCGAGGACGGCCTCCTCGTACGCCAGCAGGAACGCTGACGAGTCCGCCGCGCCGTCGTAGCGCGGCGGCATCTCCAGCCTGAACTTGGGTGGCCATCGCACCTGCCGAAGGGCGGGGGCCAGGGCTCGGAGCCCCCTGGCCCCGTCGTCAGCACCGGCCGTTGGAGCCGGTGGCGGGGCGCCTGCCATGAGGGCGAAGTGCAGATCGACGGAGGAGAAGCTACGACGCACCCCTACCTGGCGCGCCAAGTGTCGGATCTGGGGTTCCGGCAAAACCCTTAAGGTTCGAACTCTGGGGTGCGCGCGAAGTTCTTTCCCCCTCTACCGATCTACGCCCTAGCTCGATAAAATCTCGCGGACGAACTCGCAACACAGAAAGACACGAGATTTATACTGGTTCGGGCCACCATTGTGGTGTAATACCCTACTCCAGTGTGGTGGTGGTGATGGTGGAGCTCTTGGGCTGATGATGAACAGTACAAGGGGAAGAACAGCCTCCTGAGGTTGAGGTGTTCTTGTGCTTGGTGTGAGGCGAGGGGTTGGCTCTGAATGAGTTCTAGATGAGATGCCTCCTACGGTGGTGGCTAGCTCTACTATATAGGCTCTGATCCTCTCCCCAAATATTGAGCGGGAAGGGAGCCAACAACGGTGGGCAATTTGAAAGGGGACAGGTAGTACAAGCTATCGACAAAGGTGGTCTTCGCCTGCAAAAGGTTCTGGTGGTGACGCTGTCTTGGGCTTCATGGTGACCTCCGTCTTGCCGTCCTGTTGGTCTTGGTCTTGTTGCACCGATATGAAAACCTTTGCCTGATGGCTCGGTACCCCGCACCTGCACCTGCCTCCTTAGCACCAAAGAGGAAATAAGGACGCTGCGCGCGCTGGCGCCCGCCTGGGGTTGATCGTCACGGCTCACGTCACGCGAGCCTCGCGAGGTTTGCCCCGCCTTGATATCTCCGCTCCTCACGAGCCTGCTTGGAAAGGCCACTCCGGAAAAGGTCCTGCGTCGTCCACCCCGCGAGGCTTGGCCCCCGGCGAGGCATAGCCACACTGTGAACCGCAGGCAGGCAAGTTTGGGGACCCCGTTCCCAGAACGCCGACAGAGTAGGGGTACCCGACGCCCGCACGCGCCTCCTTCTGCCCTTCCGCTCCGGACGATGCCGCGTCCTGCAGCTCTACGGATAGTCCTCCACCCTGACCGACTTCTCTGAGTCTAATGCGATCCTGGTGGTGGCCGCGCCCTGCGAGAGTATGCTGCTGCTCAGCCCAGCGTCTTGCCGTGGCGGGCGCCTGTCGTCGGAGCTCTGGTTGTCGGTTCCAGAGTCCGGTGGTTCCACACAGGGGCGCCTATCCTGTTGTGCCACCAATCACTTAATTCGGCTCTCTCGAGCTGCCCGGCTCCAGCGGCGAAGATGATGGCGACGCCTAGGACACAACAGCCACATGGGATGAAACTTGCAGAGATGAAGAAGGCGGCGGTCGTTGGGAGGAGAAGATTGCCCGGAAGCTGGAGGACGTGCACCAGCTGCGGCTACTGGACAACCGCTACGTTTAGTGGCTCAGAGAATTGTTGGGCTACGAGAATCAATCGCTGATAAGAGGGCAGAGGCTGAGAAGATCAAGAGGGATCAGATATTGTGCTCAATTGTTGGTGGTCAGGACGTCAGGTAACAAATTTTTGGCACATTTTGCTTTCTGAATATTTGGAGGTTGTTTTATAGGCCTTTATAAGTGATTCTTAGATAAATGTATGACTATTTAAGTTGAGCTATCAAAATGTTTCAATTGGATATGTCACATGAATGAATTTATTTCCTCACTTGCATGAGATGGAGCCATCAAAGGGATATGACTCAGCATCACCACCTTCACTGTTTTGATCTCAGTTTGTCCAACTATGAGCCAACTGAAGTATGACACTAAATCGTCTGTTGTCTATTATCTACTCCCAGTGGTGTCCTGAAATTTTAACATACAACTACATTCAATATGTGCCCAATGGATATTTCGTGTGTGCACTAGCATCAGCACACTTAGGATGATTTATGTGTAAGTGGTTCAAACTAAAAATAATAATCTGCATACATAGCTTACTCTGGTTTCCCTCTCTATCTTGCTGGAACAACCCCGCTCGTGATTGGTGTTCCGGTGGTGCGCGTTGTGTTGGTCGTAATCGCCGGAAACCTCACTCAGCTTTGCCCATCTAGCCTGAGTTGGTCTTTAAGGCAATGCTTACTAATTTTATTTTGTGAAGTTTGCAGGAGTTATCTGAAGAAAGGACTCACTATCTGGTTAAATGTTCCATTAGATGCCCTTGCAAGAAGGATTGCTGCGCTGGGTTCAGCGTCACTGCCCCTCCTGCATCAACAATCTGGTGATCCATATGCAAAGGTAGGTAGCTACTGAGGCTCTTATCTATTTCTGCAATTTCAGTGTGGCATGCGAACAGAGCTAATAATGTGTTGTTTTCTTATGCAACCCTATGCAAAACTTACATCATTTTCTGAACAAAGAATAGGCTCATATGCTAATGCTGATGCCCGAGTTTCCCTTGAAAGTAGTTCAATAACACCAATATACATAATTCTGGTTTTCATTCCAGTGCTCTATGCTACTACAAAGATGTACACAGTTCACCGATATGATGCTTCTAGCTCCCTGTAAATACAATTATCCATAACGCAAACATTGCATTCAGAAATTGGCATAATGACTTGGCTAAGATGATCTTTTATACTATGTCTGTCTAGGATTTCTACCTTCCATTCTTGATATAGATGGGAGCTTTATTTTTGAGAAGGCCGTGGTTAGAACCTCATAGTAGGTTGTCGGCAAGATCAAGGCCTACCAGCCCCTTTGCACCGTGCTATATTGTGAGTCCTGAAAAGCCGTCTAGATAACAACAGCAGCATTGTGAATGAGGGACAAGAGTTTTCCAGTCCTCTTATTTGGAGGTTCACTTTGAAAGAGAACAGCTTGGTGTGGCACAACTATTTTGTACTATATCGCACAGCTATTGGGGATCGTTCTTTAGTCAAACAAATTTGTACTATATCGCACTTCAATTTAATTGGTGTGGCACAACTATTCATTTTAGGAGAGTCGAGACTTCTATCTCATAAGATATTCAATGGATATTATGTGAAACTATTCTACCTCGGTGTTTGTCCAGAAGAAACAAACTCATGTGAGTGATATTCAGTAGCCTTATAGTAGCTATTTGTGAGTGAGTTCGCCTGCATCCCTAATGTATATTTTGGCTTTCGCGGGTTCAGGAAGAGCTATTTTGTGTACATGAATTGCTATTGGCAGTGGACAGATTGTCTATGCAGAGTGCATAGAGAAAAATGTGAGTGGTTCAATTTTATGTGATGGGAATTTTCACAAGGCTCTTAAATTTTGGAGAGAAATAAGCCCATAAAGAATTCAGAACTGTGCTTGTTCACAGATTTGCTTTAGTGATTAGTAGTTGATTTGTTCTACAAAACAATTAGATTATAGGTTAACTTGTCTATATATTGCTTCACATTGTGTGTTTTAAGGTGAATTCAGTACAGATTGTGGTAGCTAGAGCAGGTGAATGTCCATGAACAGCATTGCTGCTAGCTACAAGCATCAAGTAATTGTATGAAGATTGCTTTGGTGTTGTGGTCTGATAAACATCAAACGTTTGTATGCCGATTGGTAACAGGCCGATTTAGAGTGGATAATCTACTGGTTTTGGGACTGACTTGAACAAGTAAAAATTTATGGGTAATCAAGGTAGATGCTCACCCAAAGGGCAACAAATTGGTTGTCATTTTTGCAGCAACCGGACAAAAGGTCCATTTTCAAAGCATTGTTTCAACTGGAATGGTCGATTTCTTTCTGCAGAATATAGTGCTGGTTTATGTGGATAAGATGTCTTGGTATTTTTGTTTAGTGAGAAATACATCTTCGTTCAACCTTTCATTTGTGTTTTCTGAACATAGGTCATGATTCTGAATGAAGAGAGTGAATCTCGAATAGTAAAGATGATATTGCGCCATATAACTACAGTGCAGTTATACTGGAGCAGGCAGGATCATCTTGGTGTAGTTATACTGTGCAATTTAGGTTCATCTATACTGCCTTCTAATCCTATAACTACTGGAACCTATGGCTACAGTGCAGTTATACTGAATCTATAACTATTGTGCAATGTAGGTTGATCTTTGTGCAGTTATACTACCTCCTAATCCAACCCTCACTTTGTTAATCCTGGAGCATGAAGGCATATTATGTAGTATGATCTGGAGCCCTTTCAGACTATGGAGAAGATTGAATCGTTTGTTGGCTCCAAGACCGTAATACATGTATTTATAGATGCTCTGTTCCGCCTTCAACTTGTGCCTCCTTTTGCTGTTTATTTGGTTATCATCTGGCAAAGTATGCTTGTTTGTTTGGTTTGCGACCAATATTTATGGCTGATGTACAGTTTCCGATTATGTTTGGTTGCAATTTGTATGTGCTTCTTCTCTGAATTCATAGCGATAAGTTCTGTTCTCATTTGTGCTGGCTGTAGAATTACTTAAGATGGATTAAGAGTTGTTCCTTTCTATTTTGCATGAATTTATATTTGTTGGTTCATTGATTATCTATGAACTGAAATGATTCACTCTTGTCGATTGGAGGATAGCGCACAGAATGTAACCTCCCAAGTAGACTATCTCCAGCAGAGGAAAACTTCGGTCGAATCGACACGAAGTTCCACACCCAGGTGGGCGCCCCGGGGGTGGCGGTAGCGCAGTTGTCATCATCAGTGTCGATGTGGGGGCGTAGGAGGCACTGAGATAACGCCAATCGCCAGCCAGGAGCATTCGAGGAGTGGTACTCCGGCCGGCGCCAACACACCATCCCTCAGCCCGCTCTGCTCGGTGCCGGCCTTGCTGTCCGCGTCAGAGAGGCAACTGCAGGTCAGGACACGCCGGGAGATCGCCGCGCTCGGGCTGCAGCTGGGCAAGATGAGCATTACGTCCTGGGCCAGCAAGGAGGATCACATCCGTACCAAGACCGGAGAAGAGCGCCGGCAAAGAAGAGGAGGCGAAGGAGTTCGAAGATCGAGCTGCGACATGGGCAGAGTCCAAGAAGTGTAAACTCGCATAAAGGCACGAACAAAATTTCCACATATTTCTCATGGTTTTTGTGCCTAATTGTTTCACTCAAAAAACCGCATTTTCTTCTGAATCTTAGGTTGTTTTGGTCATGATGGCTGATATATCAATGGAAGGACGTGACGATACAGGAGTAGGGAACTGCCAGAAATCCAAACTCAAAGCCAAGATGAATGCAGAGGTCAGCAGCCATCTGAATTCCTTAACTTGTTGGACTGTCCAGACAAAACTATGAACAAATCTCAGCTGGCTGTAATTGTCCAAATTTTATTTCAGGTGCAGGCCGAGAAGGCGCGGGCAAAGAACAGCTTGACCAAGAGGCTGCGCACATTGAACCACAAGGTGGAGGGGAAGCAAGCGAGGTAAAGGCGAGGCGGAACCAGCGGGCATTTTGGTTGGCGCAACAGGTGGAGCGCATCCGGAAGCCCGGACGTGTGTTGTCCCGGTTCCGGTGCTGAAAACCAAACAAATTTCAGATTGCGTCTGAAATGCAATCTCATTGAATAAGCCTGAAGGTCAGGTTGCAGGCGGGGCGGATGCGAGTATGCGACTGCCCGGCAAACACTAAAGTGGGAGCCAGCCTTTTTGGCGGCCACCGCGGTTACCTGCCCCGCGCCACTTGACTTTTCGCGGACAACGCGACAGCCGCAGGAGTCAGCCAGCAACGTTCAGAACTGCAGAAGTGGATGTAGCGATGGCCTATTAATTCAGAACTGAATGTACCATGATCAAAACTCGCCTCTGCAGTCTTGAACCCGTCAACTATGTGTAGATGAACAACCTCATCGCCCTGGGAGTTCAGAGATGGTGCATGCACCATGTGTAGATGAGACAGGGGTGGCGCCCACCATCACTACAAGTCCGCAAAACTATAATACGGTGCAGGGAGGGACTGGTGAAAGTGGCTTGCTGGAGTGTGATGAACAACCTCATCGCCTTGGGATAGATCACTTCCGTCGTGAATAGGTGGACAACATGACCATCATCAACAATAATGGTGCAGAGAAGTGGAAACATTGATAGGTTGCAACGCACGGGCCCTTTTACTAGTTACATGCAAAATAATGATTCCTTCACCTGAGAACAGGGACTCACCGGACGGGCCACCGTATTTCGCGGAAAAAACGTTTCCCCCTGACTGCTGGGACCCACCAGTTACATCTTTGCATGCAAGGAAGTGCCTCCTTATCCTCCCTGACAGTCGAGACCCACCTGGTCGAAGCGTACGTAGCGTTTTCATTCTAGTCGCGAATGTGTACGTACATACGATCGGTCTGTATGCAGGCTGCAGCGATGAACCATGGCCGAGTAAGGAAGGGCACATGTCGTAGTAGAGGCGCACACGTAGCATGTACACGTACGTACAGCCAGGGTGCAAGAAAGTAAATACGGCCAAGTACGTACATACGGGCGGGGTCTCAAACGCCTACTCGCGCATACGTACGGCCAGGGCTCGTGTACATGGAGAGGCAGCGACGGCGTCCTGTTCATCGGCAGCCAACCGGCTGGGTCAGAACGGAATGCGTCGTCGTGTTCATCGGCATCCAACCGGCTGGGTCGGAACGGAATGCGTCGTGTTCATCGGGAACCAACCGGTTTGGACGGAACAGTCAATCGAAACGAGGCTTGGCGTACCGCGGAACGGAGGAAACGGCCTTGTGTTCGACCGCCTACGGTCGAAACGGGATCCTATTCACCGAGGGGTGTGGTGTACCGCAAAACGGAGGAACGGACTTCTCTTGGACCTCCTACGGTCGAAACGGGGTCCTGTTGATCGGGAGGGTTGTGGCGTACCGCAAAACGGAGGAAACGGACTTGTGTTGGAGCGCTACGGTCGAAATGGGGGTCCTCTTCATCGGGAGGGGGTGTGGCGTACCGCAAAACGGGACTGCATGGGCTACTGTTCATCTCCACCGTTGACCTCCTCCAGCCTCCACGGGCTACTGTTCATCCACCATTGACCTCCTCCAGCCTCCATCTGTGACTGTTCATCCACGGGCTCCTGTTCATCTAGCCTCCACCGCTCCTCCACTGGCTACTGTTCAACCAGCCCACTCCACGGGGTCCTGTTCAACCACCCCTCCACGGGCTACTGTTCATCCAGCCCTCCATCAGCTACTGTTCAATCAGCCCTCCATGGGGTCCTGTTCATTCAGCCCTCCACGGGGTCCTGTTTATCCACCCCCAACCGGCTCGATCGGGGTCCTGTTCATCCAGCGGCAACGGCCTCTACTACCACGGGGTCCTGTTCATCCAGCCCACCACCGAGAACTGTTCATCCACCCCCCCCAACAACGCTCGCTGTTCATCAAGGGAAGGAGGCAGCAGGTTCGATCGGCTTCAGTTAGCAGCAGTAGCGAAGGAATCGCTCGATCGGCTTCAGTTAACAGCTAGATCAATCGATCGCTCGGGTTCAGTAACGTGTAGCCTGCAGTGCAATCGCTCGGGTTTAGTAGGCGAACGCCTCGCTCAGGTTCAGCTAGAGCCCTACGCCTCGCACCCACGCGCGTACGTGTACGAGAGAAACGTGCATTGCTCGGCCCCCGACCACCCACTGTAACCGGGAACTCCCCAATATTTTCCTCGCCCTCGCTTCTACTACGGGTTTTTCCGTCATCGGCACAAAGAATGTCATGCAGCTGCGTCTCCGGCCCGCCCAGGACGAAAAGCCCATTTTCTGTCATGATTTTTTGTCATAGAAGTAGGAGCCCACCACATCTATGAGGATACCGGGTTTTGTCACAATTATCGTCATAGAATTGTCATAAGCATGACAGAAAAAAATTCGTTCGGGCCAAAATGTCACGGATGTGTCTTTTTTTTGTACTGTATATTTCCCCCCTGGATTTCTGAAACCAATTACTACATCTACTAACTGAATCCTGACAGTGAATAATCAGCGATACACTCCTGCGAACCGCATGTGAATGCACATACCTGAATTATGGCATCGGTCCCTGTCTCTATTCCGCTTCAGATTGCTATCTTCTTCTTCTTTCTTCTTTCTTCTTCTTCTTCTTCTTCTTCTTTCTTCTTTCTTCTTTCTTCTTCTTCTTCTTCTTTCTTCTTCTTCTTCTTCTTCTTCTTTCTTGTCTTCTTCCTTCTTTGTCTTCTTCCCAAAAGTAGTAGGTCGACGAACAACAGCAGCTAGAACTCCCACATCTTCAGAATCAAACCGATCTTCTTCCAAATAACACAACGCCCAAAAGCTCCCACCCATTGTGGGAGGTACAGTATCCGCGGTGCCCCCTCACTCAAGTGGGGCAAACAATAGGTCCCTGCCCCCCCCCCCAACACACACACACTGATGTGGAGCTCTCAATCCCATGTCGGTTCCTATTGTTTATGAATGATGCATGATGCACCTGCTACCTTTCAAAGATGCATGATGGCTATATTCTCTGATTTTTGTGAAAAGACTGTTGAGGTTTTCATGGATGATTTCTCCGTATATGGAACTTCTTTTGATGATTGCTTGAGCAACCTTGATCGAGTTTTGCAGAGATGTGAAGAAACTAATCTTGTCTTGAATTGGGAGAAGTGCCACTTTATGGTTAATGAAGTAATTGTCTTGGGACATAAAATTTCTGAAAGAGGTATTGAAGTTTATAAAGCTAAAGTTGATGCTATTGAAAAGATGCCATGTCCCAAGGACATTAAAGGTATAAGAAGTTTTCTTGGTCATGCCGGTTTTTATAGGAGGTTCATTAAGGACTTCTCAAAAATTTCTAGGCCTCTGACTAATCTCTTACAGAAAGATATTCCTTTTGTCTTTGATGATGATTGTGTAGAAGCATTTGAAATACTTAAGAAAGCATTGATCTCTGCACCTATTGTTCAGCCACCTGATTGGAATTTACCCTCTGAAATTATGTGTGATGCTAGTGATTATGCTGTAGGTGCTTTTCTAGGGCAAAGAGTTGATAAGAAATTAAATGTTATTCAATATGCTAGTAAAACTCTAGACAATGCCCAGAGAAATTATGCTACTACTAAAAAGGAATTTTTAGCAGTTGTATTCGCTTGTGATAAGTTCAGACCGTATATTGTTGATTCTAAAGTAACTGTTCACACTGATCATGCTGCTATTAAATATATTATGGAAAATAAAGATGCTAAACCTAGACTTATTAGATGGGTTCTCTTGCTACAAGAATTTGATTTGCATATTATTGATAGAAAGGGAGCTGAGAACCCCGTTGCAGACAACTTGTCTAGGTTAGAGAATGTTCTTGATGACCCACTACCTATTGATGACAGCTTTCCTGATGAACAATTAGCTGTCATAAATGCTTCTCGCACTGCTCCATGGTATGCTGATTATGCTAATTATATTGTTGCTAAATTTATACCACCTAGTTTCACATACCAGCAAAAGAAAAAGTTTTTCTATGATTTAAGACATTACTTCTGGGATGACCCACACCTTTATAAAGAAGGAGTAGATGGTGTTATTAGACGTTGTATACCTGAGCATGAACAGGAACAAATCCTACGCAAGTGTCACTCCGAAGCTTATGGAGGACACCACGCTGGAGATAGAACTGCACATAAGGTATTGCAATCCGGTTTTATTGGCCTACTCTCTTCAAAGATGCCTGTAAGTTTGTCTTGTCTTGTGATGAATGCCAAGGAATTGGTAATATCAGTAGACGTCAAGAAATGCCTATGAATTATTCACTTGTTATTGAACCGTTTGATGTTTGGGGCTTTGATTACATGGGAACGTTTCCTTCCTCTAATGGGTATACACATATTTTAGTTGCTGTTGATTACGTTACTAAGTGGGTAGAAGCTATTCCAACTAGTAGTGTTGAACATAACACCTCTATTAAGATGCTTAAAGAAGTTATTTTTCAGAGGTTTGGAGTCCCTAGATATTGATTGATGGTGGTTCACATTTTATTCATGGTGCTTTTCGTAAAATGCTTGCTAAGTACGATGTTAATCATAGAATTGCATCTCCGTATCACCCGCAGTCTAGTGGTCAAGTAGAATTGAGTAACAGAGAGCTCAAATTAATTTTGCAAAATACTGTTAATAGATCTAGAAAGAATTGGTCCAAGAAACTTGATGATGCATTATGGGCCTATAGAACTGCATATAAAAATCCTATGGGTATGTCTCCGTATAAAATGGTTTATGGAAAAGCATGTCACTTACCTCTCGAACTAGAACATAAGGCATATTGGGCCATTAAAGAGCTCAATTATGATTTCAAACTTGCCGGTGAGAAGAGGCTTTTTGACATCAACTCACTTGATGAATGGAGAACTCAAGCCTATGAGAATGCCAAACTGTTCAAAGAAAAAGTTAAAAGATGGCATGACAAAAGGATACAAAAGCGTGAGTTTAATGTAGGTGATTATGTGTTGCTATTCAACTCTCGTTTAAGATTTTTTGCAGGAAAACTTCTCTCTAAATGGGAAGGTCCTTACGTTATCGAAGAGGTCTGTCGTTCCGGTGCCATAAAAATCAACAACTTCAAAGGCACAAATCCAAAGGTGGTGAACGGTCAAAGAATCAAACATTATATCTCAGGTAATCCGATAAATGTTGAAACTAATGTTATAGAAACCGTGACCCCGGAGGAATACATAAGGGACACTTTCCAGAACGTTTCAGACTCCGAAAAGGAACAGGTATGTGGTACGGTAAGTAAACCGACTCCAAAACAGTTCTAATGGCAATTTTTCTCCATTTTGGAATATTTAAGAAAATAGGAAAATAAGAAGTAGTCCGGGAAGGACATGATGACCCACAAGTATAGGGGATCTGTCGTAGTCCTTTCGATAAGTAAGAGTGTCGAACCCAACGAGGAGCAGAAGGAAATGATAAGCGGTTTTCAGCAAGGTATTCTCTGCAAGCACTGAAATAATAGGTAACAGATAGTTTTGTGATAAGATAATTTGTAACGAGCAACAAGTAACAAAAGTAAATAAAGTGCAGCAAGGTGGCCCAATCCTTTTTGTAGCAAAGGACAAGCCTGGACAAATTCTTATATAGAGAAAAGCGCTCACGAGGACACATGGGAATTATCGTCAAGCTAGTTTTCATCACGTTCATATGATTCGCGTTCGGTACTTTGATAATTTGATATGTGGGTGGACCAGTGCTTGGGTGTTGTCCTTACTTGGACAAGCATCCCACTTATGATTAACCCCTATTGCAAGCATCCGCAACTACAAAAGAAGTATTAAGGTAAACCTAACCATAGCATGAAACATATGGATCCAAATCAGCCCCTTACGAAGCAACGCATAAACTAGGGTTTAAGCTTCTGTCACTCTAGCAACCCATCATCTACTTATTACTTCCCAGTGCCTTCCTCTAGGCCCATATAATGGTGAAGTGTCATGTAGTCGACGTTCACATAACACCACTAGAGGAGAGACAACATACATCTCATCAAAATATCGAACGAATACCAAATTCACATGACTACTAATAGCAAGACTTCTCCCATGTCCTTAGGAACAAACGTAACTACTCACAAAGCATATTCATGTTCATAATCAGAGGAGTATTAATATGCATATAGGATCTGAACATATGATCTTCCACCAAATAAACCAACTAGCATCAACTACAAGGAGTAATCAACACTACTAGCAACCTACAGGTACCAATCCCAGACTTGGAGACAAGAATTGGATACAAGAGATGAACTAGGGTTTGAGAGGGGATGGTGCTGGTGAAGATGTTGATGGAGATTGACCCCCTCCCGATGAGAGGATCGTTGGTGATGACAATGGCGATGATTTCCCCCTCCCGGAGGGAAGTGTGTAAGTGCATCTAGTGCCCCTTAGTGATTTTGGTGCATTGAAGACTTATAGGTTAAGGGACTAATGTGTTTATGAGTGTACACAGGTCTATAAGTCTATGGGGAGTTTGATATTTACAGAGAAAGTTGACCCCTAAAATTGAAGTTCTTCGACTGAAGAATTTGGATTTCTGAAGAGTTTCTGAAGACTTTGAAAGTGAAGAAATTGGTGTGACCTTGAAGACTTGGTATTCATTTGAGGAACATGAAGCGTGAAGACTTTTGTTTTCGTAGTTTCATTTTCTCTTTCTTGAGTCATAGGAAACACCGTACTATTAAAGGGGGTCGAGGAAATACTAAGGAAAATTTTCCATGTGATGCTCAACTCAAAATCCTACACCTACCAATCCCTTCGAGTGAAGCCATTGGAAATCTCATACAGTTCAGTCATATTCTTCAGTGACAGAGACGAAGCTCTTCTGGTCTCTGAGGAATTTGTTCTGACTGAGGAGTTAGGAATTCGCAAGTGCGGATTGCCTACACAGTGAGGAACATGATAGCCCTAAGGAATTTGAGCCTCATATTTCTGACCGTTGCTGTGCTACGCGCCAGCTGTCCCAAAATATCTTATCCACCTAACGGTCATATCATTGAAGGGCATTTATGTCTTATCATGTCGGGCTGCTCCCTAGGCTATAAATAGCCGCCCCCTACAACCACTAGCTGGTTAGCTGCTCCGAGAGAAACTGACATTTTTCATTTGAGAGCATCCCATCCTCCGAGGACTTTGAGCGAAAATCATCAAGTGAGGAAAACCCAAACCCAAACACCTACAAACCCAAAGTGATTTAGCATCACTGAAGAGATTGATCCTGCGTGGATCCGACGCTTGTTACCTTTGAAGACTGTGCTTCTTCCAGACGGTTAGGTGTCATGGTCTAGAGGATCCAAGAGGAATTGTGGATCGCCGAGTGACCGAGTTTGTGAAGGTTCGGAAGTCACCTGAAGACTTACCACGAGTGACTGGACGAGGTCTGTGTGACCTTAGTTCAAGGAGAATACGGTGAGTACTGTGCGTGAAGAGGCTGGCAGCTGGGTCCATGGCCGCAGCAAGGAAGTGCCTCCTTATTACGTGCAAAATAATGATTCCTCCACCTGACAGCAGGGACCCACCGGATGGGCCACCGTATTTCGCGGCAAAAACGTTTCCCCCTGACTGCTGGGACCCACCAGCTACATCTTTGCATGCAAGGAAGTGCCTCCTTATCCTCCCTGACAGTCGAGACCCACCTGGTCGAAGCGTACGTAGCGTTGTCATTCTGGTCGCGAACATGTACGTACATACGATCGGTCTGTCTGCAGGCTGCAGCGATGAACCATGGCCGAGTAAGGAAGGGCACATGTCGTAGTAGAGGCGCACACGTAGCATGTACATGTACGTACAACCAGGGTGCAAGAAAGTAAATACGGCCACGTACATACATACGGGCGGGGTCTCAAACGCCTACTCGCGCATACGTACGGCCAGGGCTCGTGTACATGGAGAGGCAGCGACGGCGTCCTGTTCATCGGCAGCCAACCGGCTAGGTCAGAACGGAATGCGTCGTCGTGTTCATCGGCATCCAACCGGCTGGGTTGGAACGGAATGTGTCGTGTTCATCGGGAGCCAACCGCCTTGGACGGAACAGTCGATCGAAACGAGGCCTGGCGTACCGCAGAACGGAGGAAACGGCCTTGTGTTCGACCGCCTACGGTCGAAACGGGATCCTGTTCACCGAGGGGTGTGGTGAACCGCAAAACGGAGGAAACGGACTTCTCTTGGACCTCTTACGGTCGAAACGGGGTCCTGTTGATCGGGAGGGTTGTGGCGTACCGCAAAACGGAGGAAACAGACTTGTGTTGGAGCGCTACGGTCGAAATGGGGGTCCTCTTCATCGGGAGGGGTGTGGCGTACCGCAAAACGGGACTGCACGGGCTACTGTTCATCTCCACCGTCAACCTCCTCCAGCCTCCACGGGCTACTGTTCATCCACCATCGACCTCCTCCAGCCTCCACCTGCGACTGTTCATCCACGGGCTCCTGTTCATCCAGCCTACACCGCTCCTCCACCGGCTACCGTTCAACTAGCCCTCTCCACGGGGTCCTGTTCAACCACCCCTCCACGGGCTACTGTTCAACCAGCCCTCCATGGGGTCCTGTTCATCCAGCCCTCCACGGGGTCCTATTCATCCACCCCCAACCGGCTCGACCGGGGTCCTGTTCATCCAGCGGCAACGGCCTCTAATACCACGGGGTCATGTTCATCCAGCCCCCCACCAGGAACTGTTCATCCATCCCCCCCCCAACAATGCTCGCTGTTCATCAAGGGAAGGAGGCAGCAGGTTCGATCGGCTTCAGTTAGCAGCAGTAGCGAAGGAATCGCTCGATCGGCTTCAGTTAACAGCCAGATCAATTGATCGCTCGGGTTCAGTAACGCGTAGCCTGCAGTGCAATCGCTCGGGTTTAGTAGGCGAACGCCTCGCTCGGGTTCAGTTAGAGCCCAACGCCTCGCACCCACGCGCGTACGTGTACGAGAGAATCGTGCATCGCTCGGCCCCCGACCACCCACCGTAACCGGGAACTCCACAATATTTTCCTCGCCCTCACTTCTACTACGGGTTTTTCCATCATGGATGGCACAAAGAATGTCATGCAGCTGCGTCTCCGGCCCGCCCAGGACGAAAAGCCCATTTTCTGTCATGATTTTTTGTCATAGAAGTAGGAGCCCACCACATCTATGATGATAGCGGGTTTTGTCACAATTATCGTCATAGAAGTGTCATAAGCATGACAGAAAAAAATCCGTTCGGGCCAAAATGTCACGGATGTGTCTTTTTTTGTACTGTATATCCCCCCCCCTGAATTTCTGAAACCAATTACTACATCTATAATTGAATCCTGACAGTGAATAATCAGCGATACACTCCTGCGAACCGCATGTGAATGCACATACATGAATTATGGCATCGGTCCCTGTCTCTATTCCGCTTCAGATTGCTATCTTCTTCTTTCTTCTTTCTTCTTCTTCTTTCTTTTTCTTCTTCTTCTTTCTTGTCTTCTTCCTTCTTTGTCTTCTTCCCAAAAGTAGTAGGTCGACGAACAACAGCAGCTAGAACTCCCACATCTTCAGAATCAAACCGATCTTCTTCCAAATAACACAACACCCAAAAGCTCCTACCCATTGTGGGAGGTACAGGATCCGCGGTGCCCCCTCACTCAAGTGGGGCAAACAATAGGTCCCTGCCCCCCCCCCCCCCACACACACACACTGATGTGGAGCTCTCAATCCCATGCCGGTTCCATGTTTATATTTTGAATGATTGATATCTGATAAACAAAATGTCCACATTTTAAACTATATATCTATTTGGAATCACGGTGACAAGATCTTCAGAACAAGATCAATCTTGTATATATTTGAACTACTTTTTATTTTATATATTTCAGTTATCTTCGAAATGACTTCCACGAAACATAAAATTGTTTCGCTTTGAAAAGATAATAAATATGATTTGAAATAATCAGTTTCACACATGAAACAATCCATTTCACATATCGGAAATAACCAGTTTAACATATTTAAAAAAATGGACCTAAGTGCACAAAACTCACTTCACTTATTACAGAATATAATTTCACGCATTTCAAAAATAATCATTTCGATCACTAAGAGACCGATTTCACACGTTTTGACAAAAACCTTGATTTCAGTCATTTTTATTTACTGATTTACAATTATTTAAAAAACATATTTTGATTATTTCCAAAAAGAATTTCACTCACTTCATAAAACACATTTCGCCCATTTTAAATTATTTTTTGAAATAATCTGTTTGTCATGTTTGAAATAACTAGTTTCTAAATTTTGAAATAACTTGTTTCACGTATTTCACACCGAAAATATGTGCCATGTGCATTGAAAAGGATGTCACTCATCTTGAAAATCTAGTTCCACTTCTTTCAGAAAACTAATTTCACTTATCTCAAAACAAAATATGATTTCAAAATATAATTTCACTAGTTTCGAAACAAGATTTTGCACATTTAAAAAATTAAATTGCAATAATCTGCTTCATGTTTTTTAAAGAACTAGTTTCACATATTTCACACTGAAATATGTTTCGTATGCATGATTTGTTTCTTCGAAAAAGTTGTTTCAATCATTTCAATAACTGATTTCAATACCAAATAAGTAAATGTGAAATGAGTGAAATTAAAATTTTGCTATGATTGAAATAGCTAAAATTAAACTAGTTTAAATATATTAAAGATTGGTCTTGTTCTGAAGATCATGTGTCCAGAAATTTGAATATATACATTTTTCAATTATATAACATTATTGTTGAAGATGTTGGGTGATGACTCACGAGTATAGGAGATCGCAACAGTCTTCGAGGGTAGTATTTCACCCAAATATATTGATTCAACACAAAGGGAGCCAACGAATATTTATAAGACTTAGCAATTGAGTTGTCAATTCAACCACACCTGAGAAGTCACTTCCTTGCAGCAATTTTTAGTACCGTAGTAATATGATAGCTGTGGTAATAGTAGTAGCAGTAACAGTAACAACAATTTTGTAGTATGGAACAACAGCAGTAATAGTAACTTGAGCAAAGAAAATATGAGCAAAGCGTAGGCATTGGATCAGTGATGGGTATTTGGATGAAATTCAATATGTAACAGTCATAACCTAAAATAATACACAATAGCTCCAATTCATCAATCAAGTGTAGGCATGTATTCTATATATAGTCATATGTGCTTGTAATAAGAACTTGCATGAAATCTTTTGTCCTACCATCCCGTGGCAGTGGGGTCCTAATGGGAACCAAGGGTAATTAAGGCGCTCATTTTAGTAGAGAACCAAAACAAAGCATTAACACATAATGAATACTTGAACTCCTCAAATTATAGTCATTCCCGGAGAGTATACCAATTATTATCACCTTGGGGTCTACGATTCAGAATAATAATGGGTGCATATAACTTGCAGGTAAGATCATAAACTTTAATATAACTGCAATAGCAAAATATGTTCATATCTGAAATCATGGCACTCGGGTCCTAGTAACAAGCCCTAACAAATTGACTTGATTACCTAAGAAATGACATCCATCTCTATCACCGTCTAGCAAGCCTACAAAGGAATTATCACTCTCGTTCGGAGCTCCGACAGCGACGAATCCCCCTCTTCGGAGCCCTGAATGGACTCTAGACCATCCCTCCCGATGAAGAATAGGAGGTGGCGGCGGCTCCGTATCGTAAAACACGATAATTCTTTATCTCTGATTTTTATCAGGAAGACGGTATATATGGAGTTGGAATTAGGTCAGACAGCCACCCGTGGGTCCCGCAAGGCAGCCAGGCGCGCCTTGGGGGCGTAGGCGTGCGTCCCTGCCTTGTGGGCAGCTGGTGGCCCCCCATCGATAGATATTTGCACCAGTATTTTTTATATATTCAATAAAGGAAAATCTCCGTGAACTTTCGTCCAATTCCAGAATTTTTATTTCTGCACAAAAATCGACACCATGATAGTTCTGTTGAAAACAACGTCAGCTCGGATTAGTTCCATTCAAATCATGGAAATTAGAGGAAAAAACAAGAGAAAAAGGTGTTTGGAAAAGTAGATACAATGAAGACGAATCATTAGGCATCAAAAAATTTAAACAAAGATAAAAAGCATGAATATATTGGAGAGAGAGGAGAGATGCTACATGCATGCATACCATCCCTATTAAAAAGGTACTACATTATTCAAAAATACAAGAAATGTCTTTCACTTAATATTTCATATACACATGCATAGGGTCCCACAACTTTACATATGTTAGCACCTCATTGGTGGCAATACCACTGCTATCTACTGGAACCAGTAAAAAAATAACTTTGCGGTCGCCGTCGCCATCGCCGCTGCAGCAACCCCTCCCCCCTCCTCTTTCACTCTCTCTCTCTCTCTCTCTCTCCATTGCCTGCTGCTCCTCTCGTAGCAAAACACAAGGTCTGACCTTGCAATAATATTAGTGTATCAATCTGCAATTTGAATCCCATTTATGATAAAATTTTGGTGTGGTGTCAAGTTTGGTGCGGAGAAACCTTGACAGAAATACAAATGTATTGTCTTCTTTGATGTTGCTATTTCATGCCTTCTATTTGTTCTTTAATATGGCTACAAGAACTAAACATCTTTTTTTTATGTTCGTATATATTGACCTAATTAGGACTTCTATGTGTGCAGGACAACTCCAACGATCGGTCGCCCATTCTATCTGTCATGTTCATCTTGGGGAACAGACCCACGGTGAATAGAAATTCCTCCTTACCGGTCAGCGCAGAGAAGGGGTGTGCAGTTCAAATCGAGCAATGCCGGCGACTGGGGACGGCAGCAGCCCGCACACTAGTCGTCTCTTCTGCCTTGGTGCGGTGAATCTGGATGTCATGTTGGACGGCAACACTAAGGCGAAGAAGACGAGCTCAGGACGACGGAACGGAGGCAGTGGTCACATCGGAGCGGAGCGTGTGTGCAAAGAAGACGAGCTCATGACGACGGAAGGGAGGCAGTGGTCACGTCGGAGCGGAGCGTGTGTGCGTAGGAGGACAATCAGAGTATCAGGATTTCTCGTTCTATACCTCTATACTTTGTGACTGAGTTTCAGTTTGAATTCTATGTTTAAAAATATGATTGCCGTAAGACTTTGTTTAAGAACACATGTCTCAATTTTTTTTCTTTGCGGGTAATACATGTCTCAATTAGATAATCTAAATCGGAGTTATGTATATTTTTTAACCAAAACATGTAGTATGACGCTAACTGCAGTACCAAATAAAGAAGCCTGCATAAGCAACATTTCCTGCACTACATCCAGATGTAGCAAGATTTCCTTGCAATCCATCTTGTAACATTCAAATGCATGAAACTGTAGAATGTACACTTTTTGATAAGACTGATAAATAGTAAGTATATTAGACAGACCAGTACCTGTAACAAATATCCTTCCGAGTCATCTATGGCATTGGATGTTACCAGTACTATGCAAGTGATAAGTGGACTCAAATGTGTTTCCATGAGATCCTTATATCTAAGTAATTTTGTCTGATAAATCCAGGAAAGGCATCAATCACAAATACATATCCACCAGATGATCTCAGCGGAAAAAAAAAGCAGTGGTTATCTTAGATTTATCTGCAAGAAAACATAACAGTACACATCAATTGGTCGAGTTGACAAGACCAATGACATTTACAAACAAAAATGATACAAACTGGTATAACTGTTCAGCTGCAAATGCTACCCATGCAGTTAAACACAAAAAGGATATCGGTAACTTTCATATTGGGGTTGGGGAACGGAAATCGGCATATCCCTGCCATGAGAAAAACAACCTCGTAAAAATCCAAAATAATTGCCATATTATCTACCCATGCAGTTAAACACAAAAAGGATATCAGTAACTTTCATATTGGATATTGGTGCTGGGGAACGGAAATTGGCATATCCCTGCCATGAGAAAGACAACCTCGTAAAAATCCAAAATAATTGTCAGTAGAACATAGGTTGTAGCCAGAACATTCTGGGAGAAGCAGGACTAAAAGTGTAGAACAAGATAATTTGCACCAACGTTGAACCATAGGCAGAATCAGTAATAACAGGAATTTGCAAAACGTTCCATCAATCAACGGATAACTAAAAAGCCATCATAGAGCTCAAGTGGTATCAGGACTTCGGTGCAGTGATACAAATAAGGTTATCAAATTTTCCAATGAAGCACGAGGGAGGATAGTTTGGCTACAGATAAGTGCTAGGAATAATAGGCTGCCACATTTCACATATACGGTGACAACTTAAGCGTAACGCAAACATAAAACACACACACTAACTGAGGAGAGAGAACATAAACATAAAACTGACACTAACTGTAGCTCAATACACCTACCAGTGCAATGTTTGCCTCTGGTGGCTACTGCCTGATGAATGCCTGCCTCACCAAGCATTGCAGGCACCATTTAGTCCAAAACATCTATCCCCGAACTATTTATTCCAGGCAACTGCATCCAGAACCAGATTCCCATTTAAATCGAGAAAGGACACATAAAAACACACTGCATATACTAATCATCAAAATTGATTACTCATCGAAATTGTTCATATACGATCACAGATCAGACTGAACGAGCAGTGCCATATCACAGATCAGGCTGAAGGATCAGACTGGACATCGATGCGATGCGATGCATATACACACCACGCACGCCACTACTCTTTCCTTCCCCTCTTTACCCTCCCCTGCTCCACCGCAGTAGCGGCCTGACGCTTCGCGTCCTTCGAATCGTCATTGCCGCCGGTGCCCGGCGCCGCGTAGAGAGGCAGCGCGATCGACTCGGGTGCCTTCAGGTGCAGCGCCCGCACGTTCCTCCACTTCCTGGGCACGCACGCGGCGGCCGCCTCCACCGCGGCCACCACGTTCTCCACCGCCTCTTCCGGCGCCATCGCCGCGTGCCCCACCCGCACGGCGCGGCACGTGCCGGCCTCCACGCGCAGCTCGACGCGGCGCGCCGCCTCCCTCGCGGACTCGGCCCACGCAGGGTCGGCGAGGTCGACGGGCACGACCCTGCCGCGGCCCTTGGCGCCCTTGCCGCTGCTGGGGATCTTGAGCCGGCTGTCGACGAGGACCAGGCCGCGGCGCGCGACGGCGGGGAGGGAGCGGAGCGCGGAGGAGGGCAGCGTCTCGATGTCGTCGGGGAGGTCGTCCGGGAGGCGGTCGGCGACGAGGAAGATGGAGGGGAATGGGGAGAGTGGGAGGCTGAGATAGTGCTCGAACCGGCGGACGGGGGCAGTCTTCAAGGTGACGAGGAGGTAGACGGGCTCCGGCGCCGGGGAGGGGTGGTGCTTGAGCCACCGGAGGAGCGCGCCCACCGCGCGGACCACGGCCTCGCGGCCGAGGCGGGGATTGGGCGCGGGGGCGGAAGCCATCATCGTTGGCGGCGGCGGCGGGAGCTTGGGAATTTGGGATGTGATGAGAGTTGAAGCTAGGGTTCTGTATTTGCTCGCGGGTTCGGGTTCGGTTGCGCCGATGTTGGTCGAGTCGGACACAGGAAGAGCTGGCGGTTCGGCTCGGCCTGTGCAACCAAGGTGAGCATAGGTGGGTTCGTTTCGGCTGAGGCTCTGTTTGGTTTATCGTTTCCATTTCAAATACCCCTGTAAAACTTACAGACCTCCGCCCGTTGTTTTGCTTTCCGGCCAGAAATAGCTCTTGGTCAATAAGTTACACCTGTAAATGAATTACACCCGTATTCAAATACATCCATACCAAGCGCGGCTTGAGTGAATTGTAAAATACCACCACATTTCAAGTTCAAATATGTATTTGTCACTGTATTTTTTAATGTCTCAAAAATCTATCAGTGTCCTTCCTAATTTTCTCAATCTACCTATACCACCTACTAACAAAATAAGATGTGTTTCTCTAATTTTTTAAATCCATTTACGTATATTTTACTTTATTTTGTTTTTTATGTGTTTTTAAAGTATCTGAGGTGGTACAAATTTTGGTACGAAATATCTTGTTTGAAATCCAGCTTTATACGTCATCTGGGCCAGAGAATTGCTCTCATGGGTCGTAAGCCACGGGCTTCAAAAAGACAAGAAGGATCGAACACACGATCTCCTCTCCAGCAACTAAACTTGCCACCAACTGAGGTACCTCATGCTCGCGTTGAATTGGAGGAACTTTTCTAATTAATAGTCCCATATCGCTCTTCTAGACCAAATCCATCGACTTATATACATGCGACTTCTAGAATCAACCGGCGGTGAGGTGGCAGAGAAAGGAAAGAAAGAGAAGCTCACCAAGAACGGAAAGGAACATACTATGGATGGTTGACGGCTAAGCACACATACGGGACAACGGTAGAGGAGCCATGGACGTTAATAGACGGGCGACTGAGCACATGAACGGACAACAAAACAGAGAAGTGTGGATACGAGCGATGCCCCACGGATACGAGACAACGGATGGAAGGCTGACGGCTGAGCACATGCACAGACAAACAGTGAAGGAGGAGCTCGGATACAAGTTGGCGGCAGAATTACTTCAAAGGATTAATTCGTCGCTTATACGGTGCAACGCATGGGCGGACAATAGCTGAGGGGCGCGGATACATGGCCATGGAAAGGAATATAGAAAGAAGGCTGATGCCTGAGAGGCAGCGCCATAAGAGATGGCTGCGGGCGGCACAGTGATGCCACGCAGCGGCCTGAGGAAGAAAAGAGGAGGCACCGTTGGCCATGCATCTACATCCCTTCATGGATGGGGTCTAACGAACTAGCTGACAACGGCGGGGTGTATTGTTGGGGGCTGTGCCCCCTCCCCCCCCCTTTGAACCAACTTGTGAAGGAAGAAAACTTAGGAGGGCCTAGATGATTTTTTTAGCTTTTGGTCCAATCAAGTTCCGCCGCTGGTAGCTGGTATATACATGGGTAAGGGCTTACGCTGAACAAAAGCCTAGGTTTCCTTTTTTCCACATTTTCTTTATATCTCAAAAATATTGGATTATTTGAACATCCAAACTTTATTTAAAAGCCTTCTAAATTTACAGTAGGCTTATATGGACCATTAAAGATCCAAAAAATATATTTACATATTACACATAATTAATATTTTTATTTTCTTTATAATTCAAAAAACTTTTGGACTGTTTGAACATCCAAACTTTATTCAAAAGCCTTTTAAAAAAATTCGTAGGCTTATATGGATCATTAAAGATCCAAAAATTTTTTTTACATATTCCACATAGTTAATATTTCCCCTTTGAAAATATAAATTAAAGTACATTGAGACTCTAAATATCATTTTATTTTCTAATTTTCTGAAATTTACTGTTATGCATGTGCATCTACTCGCTGGAGTACAATCCTATTGCATGTGCATCATGAGGGAGCTATGGCCGAAAATGAAGAGAGAACTATACCGAGGAGATGTCGGTTATGGCGCCAAGGTCATATGATGGCGAGCATAGAGAGCACACAGGAAGTCAGCTACGTTAACCTAGGCACAGTCACTCTCAACGCTACCTCCGGTCATGAGTGGGAGCCGCTTCCTACTACTTTTCAGAGAGATCCGCACTACAGGTACAATTTCCTTGCCCTTGCCTTATTTTTTAGGGTGTTTTGTCATTTCAAGAGTCAGGTGTTTGTTTCCTTTTGGCAAATTCGGCATCTTCTTTGATAGAAAGGAGCATGGCACATCGGTGGAGCCACGACACGTCGAGGACATGATTGCCATTAGCTCGGCTCCCATTGCACGGTGCCTGCTAAATCATGTGCGTAGGGCAAAAGTCATCCTGGACCTGTTGGCACCCATACCACACGAGGAGGACACACAGGATGACATTTACTCTTGTTGCAACGCATAGAAGTATTATAATATTAGCCTGTCCTCTTTTGATAAATTTGAAACTTCTAAATTTTTTGATTTTTGACTAAATTTTGCATGAACAACGAATGTATTTTTTCACATACTACTCAAACTAAACTTGAATATAGACTATCTTGTTCTCCCGTTGCAACACACTGACATATGTGCTAGTAAACACCAATGATCGATTCGGGGCGATTTAATCCAATTTTGAAGGGCCCACCTTTAAGCTCTAACATGGCATAAAATGGTCAACATTGTTTGTTGACAGTCAAGTTAGACATGAGGCCCACCAGTCACAACTGTACTTACAAAATGGTCCCTAAAAATTGCACAAACACCCTAGAAACCAAATTATATTGCAGTTAGACCCCTAGGGAGGTTATTGCGTCTGTCAGAACACAATTTCACACCCGATCATCACGAGGCGCTTCGAAACGACGAATTTTTACAACGGTGCGTACTTATGGAGAACACAATTACTTAAAATTAAGTGAAGGGATCAAATTATAATGCTACCGTTGTTCTAAGAAACATAAGATGCATAAAAAGATAAACATCACATGCAATCAATATGTGACATGATATGGCCATTATCATCTCGTGCCTTTGATCTCCATCTCCAAAGCACCGGCATGATCTCCATCCTCACCGGCATTACACCATGATCTCCATCATTATGATCTCCATCATCGTGCCATTACGTGGTCATCTCTCCAACTATTGCTTCTACAACTATTGCTACCGCATATCGATAAAGTAAATCAATTACATGACAAATAATAAATTAAAGACAACCCCATGGCTTCTGCTGGTTGCCATACTCATCGACATGCAAGTCGTGAACCTATTACAAAACATGATCATCTCATACATTAACATATATCACATCACGTTTTGGCCATACCACATCACAACATGCCTTGCAAAAACAAGTTAGACGCCCTCTACTTTGTTGTTGTAAATTTTACGTGGCTGTTATGGGCAATTAGCAAGAACCGTTCTTACCTACGTAAAGCCACAACGGTGATAATCAAGTTGCCTTTTAACCTTCTACAAGGACCGCCTTCGTCAAATTAGATTCAACTAAAGTAGGAAAGACAGATAACCTCTAGCTACCTTATGCAAAACAAGTTGCATGTCAGTCGGTGGAACCGGTCTCTTCTGCGTGGACAAGTAAGGTTGGTCCTGGCCGCTTCATCCCACAGTACCGCCGAATCCAAATAAGACAAGAGAGGTAAGCAATTTGAGCATCAACGCCCACAACTCTTTTTGTTTTACTCGTGCATATACATCTATGCATAGACCTAGCTCATAATGCCACTAATGGGGAACGAAGCATGCATGAAATAAAAAAATTCCCTATGAACACCCAAGATCTATCTAGGAGAAGCATAGCAACGAGAAGGGAGAGTGTGTCTACTTACCCTCGTAGACCGAAATGAAGGAAATATGCCCTAGAGGCAATAATAAAGTTGGTATTTATATTTCCTTATATCATAATAAATGTTTATTATTCATGCTAGAATTGTATTAACCGGAAACTTAGTACATGTGTGAATACATAGACAAACAGAGTGTCACTAGTATGCCTCTACTTGACTAACTCGTTGAATCAAAGATGGTTAAGTTTCCTAGCCATAGACATGAGTTGTCATTTGATTAACGGGATCACATCATTAGAGAATGATGTGATTGACTTGACCCATTCCGTTGGCTTAGCACTTGATCGTTTAGTATGCTGCTATTGCTTTCTTCATGACTTATACATGTTCCTATGACTATGAGATTATGCAACTCCCAAATACCGGAGGAACACTTTGTATGCTACCAAACGTCACAACGTAACTGGGTGATTATAAAGGTGCTCTACAGGTGTCTTCGATGGTGTTTGTTGAGTTGGCATAGATTGAGATAAGGATTTGTCACTCCGATTGTCGAAGAGGTATCTTTGGGCCCTCTTGGTAATGCACATCACTATAAGCCTTGCAAGCAATGTAACTAATGAGTTAGTTGCGGGATGATGCATTACGGAACGAGTAAAGGGACTTGCCGGTAACGAGATTGAACTAGGTATTGAGATACCGACGATCAAATCTGGGGCAAGTAACATACTGATGACAAAGGGAACAACGTATGTTGTTATGCGGTTTGACCGATAAAGATCTTCATAGAATATGTGGGAGCCAATATGAACATCCAGGTTCCACTATTGGTTATTGACCGGAGACGTGTCTCGGTCATGTCTACATAGTTCTCGAACCCGTAGGGTCCGCACGCTTAACGTTCGGTGACAATCGGTATTATGAGTTTATGTGTTTTGATGTACTGAAGGTAGTTCGGAGTCCCGGATATGATCACGGACATGACGAGGAGTCTCGAAATGGTCGAGACATAAAGATCGATATATTGGATGACTATGTTTGGACATCAGAAAGGTTTCGAGAGAGTTCGGGCATATACCGGAGTACCGGGGGGTTACCGGAACCCCCCGGGGAGTCAATGGGCCTTAATGGGCCATAGTGGAAAGGAGGAGGAGGCGGCCAAGGTGGGGGAGCGCCCCCCAAGCCCAATCCGAATTGGGGGGGGGGGGCGCCCCCCTTTCCTTCTCTCCTTCTCCCCCTTCCTTCCCTCTCCTACTCCAACTAGGGAAAGGGGAATCCTACTCCCACCGGGAGTAGGACTCCCCCCTTGGGCGCGCCTAGGAGGCCGACCCTCTCCCCTCCTCCACTCCTTTATATACGGGGGAGGGGGCACCCCATAGACACACAAGTTGATCATTGATCTCTTAGCCGTGTGCGGTGTCCCCCTCCACCATAATCCACCTCGATCATATCGTTGCAGTGCTTAGGCGAAGCCCTGCGCCGGTAGCTTCATCATCACCATCATCACGCCGTCGTGCTGACAAAGCTCTCCCTCGACACTCAGCTGGATCGAGAGTTCGTGGGACGTCACCGAGCCGAACGTGTGTAGATCGCGGAGGTGCCGTACTTTCGGTACTAGGATCGGTCAGATCGTGAAGACGTATGACTACATTAACCGCGTTGTCATAACACTTCCGCTTATGGTCTACGAGGGTACGTGGACTACACTCTCCCCTCTCGTTGCTATGCATCACCATGATCTTGCGTGTGCGTAGGATTTTTTTGAAATTACTGTGTTCCCCAACAGTGGTATCAGAGCCAGGTTTATGCGTAGATGTTATATGCACGAGTAGAACACAAGTGAGTTGTGGGCGATAATAGTCATACTGCTTACCAGCATGTCATACTTTGATTCGGCGGTATTGTTGGATGAAGCGGCCCGGACCGACATTACGCGTACGCTTACGTGAGACTGGTTCTACCGACGTGCTTCGCACACAGGTGGCTGGCGGGTGTCAGTTTCTCCAACTTTAGTTGAATCGAGTGTGGCTACGCCCGGTCCTTGTTGAAGGTTAAAACAGCACATACTTGACGAAAAATCGTTGTGGTTTTGATGCGTAGGTAAGAACAGTTCTTGCTCAGCCCGTAGCAGCCACGTAAAACTTGCAACAACAAAGTAGAGGACGTCTAACTTGTTTTTGCAGGGCATGTTGTGATGTGATATGGTCAAGGTATGATGCTAAATTTTATTGTATGAGATGATCATTTTTGTAACAGAGTCATCGGCAACTGGCAGGAGCCATATGGTTGTCGCTTTATTGTATGAAATGCAATCGCCATGTAATTGCTTTACTTTATCACTAAGCGGTAGCGATAGTCGTAGAAGCAATAGTTGGTGAGACGACAATGATGCTACGATGGAGATCAAGGTGTCGCGCCGGTGACGATGGTGATCATGACGGTGCTTTGGAGATGGAGATCAAAGGCACAAGATGATGATGGCCATATATCATATCACTTATATTGATTGCATGTGATGTTTATCCTTTATGCATCTTATTCTGCTTAGTTCGGCGGTAGCATTATAAGATGATCTCTCACTAAATTTCAAGGTACAAGTGTTCTCCCTGAGTATGCACCGTTACGAAAGTTCGTCGTGCCAAGACACCATGTGATGATCGGGTGTGATAAGCTCTACGTTCACATACAAAGGGTGCAAGCCAGTTTTGCACACGCATAATACTCGGGTTAAACTTGACGAGCCTAGCATATGCAGATATGGCCTCGGAACACTGAGACCGAAAGGTCGAGTGTGAATCATATAGTAGATATGATCAACATAGTGATGTTCACCATTGAAAACTACTCCATCTCACGTGATGATCGGACATGGTTTAGTTGATTTGGATCACGTGATCACTTAGATGATTAGAGGGATGTCTATCTAAGTGGTAGTTCTTAAGTAACTTTATTAATTGAACTTTAATTTATCATGAATTTAGTACCTGATAGTATTTTGCATGTCTATGTTGTTGTAGATATATGGCCCATGCTGTTGTTCCGTTTAATTTTAATGCGTTCCTAGAGAAAGCTAAGTTGAAAGATGATGGTAGCAACTATACAGACTGGGTCCGTAACTTGAGGATTATCCTCATTGCTGCACAGAAGAATTACGTCCTGGAAGCACCACTAGGTGCCTAACCCGCTGCAGGAGCAACGCCAGATGTTATGAATGTCTGGCAGAGCAAAGCTGATGACTACTCGTTAGTTTAGTGTGCCATGATTTACGGCTTAGAACCGGGACTTCAACGACGTTTTGAACGTCATGGAGCATATAAGATGTTCCAGGAGTTGAAGTTAATATTTCAAGCAAATGCCCGAATTGAGAGATATGAAGTCTCCAATAAGTTCTACAGCTGCAAAATGGAGGAGAATAGATCTGTCAGTGAACATATACTCAAAATTTCTCGGTATAACAATCACTTGATTCAAATGGGAGTTAATCTTCCTGATGATAGTGTCATTGACAGAATTCTTCAATCACTTCCAGCAAGCTACATGAGCTTCGTGATGAACTATAATATGCAAGGGATGGATAAGACAATTCCTGAGCTCTTCGCAATGCTAAAGGCTGCGGAGGTAGAAATCAAGAAAGAGCATCAAGTGTTGATGGTAAATAAGACCACCAGTTTCAAGAAAAAGGGTAAAGGGAAGAAGGGGAACTTCAAGAAGAACGGCAAGCAAGTTGCTGCTCAAGTGAAGAAGCCCGAGTCTGGACCTAAGCCTGAGACTAAGTGCTTCTACTGCAGAGGGGCTGGTCACTGGAAGCGGAACTACCCCAAGTATTTGGCGGATAAGAAGGATGGCAAGGTGAACAAAGGTATATGTGATATACATGTTATTGATGTGTACCTTACTAATGCTCGCAGTAGTGCCTGGGTATTTGATACTGGTTCTGTTGCTAATATTTGCAACTCGAAACAGGGACTACGGATTAAGCAAAGATTGGCTAAGGATGAGATGACAATGCGCGTGGGAAATGGTTCCAAAGTCGATGTGATCGCAGTCGGCACGCTACCTCTACATCTACCTTCGGGATTAGTTTTAGACCTGAATAATTGTTATTTTGTGCCAGCGTTAAGCATGAACATTATATCTGGATCTTGTTTGATGCGAGATGGTTATTCATTTAAATAAGAGAATAATGGTTGTTCTATTTATATGAGTAATATCTTTTATGGTCATGCACCCTTGAAGAGTGGTCTATTTTTGTTGAATCTCGATAGTAGTGACACACATATTCATAATATTGAAGCCAAAAGATGCAGAGTTGATAATGATAGTGCAACATATTTGTGGCACTGCCGTTTAGGTCATATTGGTGTAAAGCGCATAAAGAAAATCCATTCTGATGGATTTTTGGAATCACTTGATTATGAATCACTTGGTACTTGCGAACCATGCCTCATGGGCAAGATGACTAAAACGCTGTTCTCTGGAACAATGGAGCGAGAAACAGATTTGTTGGAAATCATACATACTGATGTATGTGGTCCGATGAATGTTGAGGCTCGTAGCGGGTATCGTTATTTTCTCACCTTCACAGATGATTTGAGTAGATATGAGTATATCTACTTGATGAAGCATAAGTCTGAAACATTTGAAAAGTTCAAAGAATTTCAGAGTGAAGTGGAAAATCATCGTAACAAGAAAATAGAGTTTCTACGATCTAATCATGGAGGAGAATATTTGAGTTACGAGTTTGGTCTTCATTTGAAACAATGCGGAATAGTTTCGCAACTCACGCCACCCGGAACACCACAGCGTAATGGTGTGTCCGAACGTCGTAATCGTACTTTACTAGATATGGTGCGATCTATGATGTCTCTTACTGATTTACCGCCATCGTTTTGGGGTTATGCTTTAGAGACGGCTGCATTCACTTTAAATAGGGCACCATCTAAATCTGTTGAGAAGACACCTTATGAACTGTGGTTTGGCAAGAAACCCAAGTTGTCGTTTCTTAAAGTTTGGGGCTGCAATGCTTATGTGAAAAAACTTCAACCTGATAAGCTCGAACCCAAATCGGAGAAATGTGTCTTCATGGGATACCCAAAGGAGACAGTTGGGTACACCTTCTATCACAGATCCGAAGGCAAGACATTCAATTGCTAAGAATGTATCCTTTCTAGAGAAGGAGTTTCTCTCGAAAGAAGTGAGTGGGAGGAAAGTAGAACTTGATGAGGTAACTGTACCTGCTCCCTTACTGGAAAGTAGTTCATCATAGAAGTCTGTTCTTGTGACTCCTACACCAATTAGTGAGGAAGCTAATGATGATGATCATGTAACTTCAGATCAAGTTACTACCGAACCTCGTAGGTCAACCAGAGTAAGATCCGCACCAGAGTGGTATGGTAATCCTGTTCTGGAGGTCATGTTACTTGACCATGACGAACCTACGAACTATGAGGAAGCGATGATGAGCCTAGATTCCGCAAAGTGGCTTGAGGCCATGAAATCTGAGATGGGATCCATGTATGAGAACAAACTGTGGACATTGGTTGACTTGCCCGATGATCGGCAAGCCATCGAGAATAAATGGATCTTCAAGAAGAAGACTGACGCTGACGATAATGTTACTGTCTACAAAGCTCGACTTGTTACAAAAGGTTTTCGACAAGTTCAAGGAGTTGACTACGATGAGACCTTCTCACCCGTAGCGATGCTTAAGTCCGTCCGAATCATGTTAGCAATTGTTGCATTTTATGATTATGAATTTTGGCAAATGGATGTAAAGACTGCTTTCCTGAATGGATTTCTAGAAGAAGAGTTGTATATGATGCAACCCGAAGGTTTTGTCGATCCAAAGGATGCTAACAAAGTGTGCAAGCTCCAGTGATCCATTTATGTACTGGTGCAAGCATCTCGGAGTTGGAATAAACGTTTTGATAGTGTGATCAAAGCATATGGTTTTATACAGACTTTTCAAGAAGCCTATATTTACAAGAAAGTGAGTGGGAGCTCTGTAGCATTTCTAATATTATATCTGGATGACATATTATTGATTGGAAATGATATAGAATTTCTGGATAGCATAAAAGGATACTTGAACAAGAGTTTTTCAATGAAAGACCTAGGTGAAGCTGCTTATATATTGGGCATCAAGATCTATAGAGATGGATCGAGACGCTTAATTGGACTTTCACAAAGCACATACCTTGATAAAGTTTTGAAGAAGTTCAAAATGGATCAAGCAAAGAAAGGGTTCTTGCCTGTATTACAAGGTGTGAAGTTGAGTCAGACTCAATGCCCGACCACTGCAGAAGATAGAGAGAAAATGAAAGTTGTTCCCTATGCTTCAGCCATAGGCTCTATCATGTATGCAATGCTGTGTACTAGACCTGATGTGTGCCTTGCTATTAGTTTAGCAGGGAGGTACCAAAGTAATCCAGGAACGGATCACTGGACAGCGATCAAGAACATCCTGAAATACCTGAAAAGGACTAAGGATACGTTTCTCGTTTATGGAGGTGACAAAGAGCTCGTCGTAAATAGTTACGTCGATGTAAGCTTTGACACTGATCCGGATGACTCTAAGTCACAAACCGGGTACGTATTTATATTAAACTGTGGAGCTGTCAATTGGTGCAGTTCTAAGCAAAGCGCCGTGGCGGGATCTACGTGTGAAGCGGAGTACATAGCTGCTTCGGAAGCAGCAAATTAAGGAGTTTGGATGAAGGAGTTCATATCCGATCTAGGTGTCGTACCTAGTGCATCGGGTCCAATGAAAATCTTTCGTGACAATACTCGTGCAATTGCCTTGGCAAAGGAATCCAGATTTCACAAGAGAACCAAGCACATCAGGAGAGCTTCAATTCCATCCGCAATCAAGTCAAGGAGGGAGACATAGAGATTTGCAAGATACATACGGATCTGAATGTTGCAGACTCGTTGACTAAGCCTCTCTCACGAGCAAAACATGACCAGCACTAAGACTCCATGGGTGTTAGAATCATTACTGTGTAATCTAGATTATTGACTCTAGTGCAAGTGGGAGACTGAAGGAAATATGCCCTAGAGGCAATAATAAAGTTGTTATTTATATTTCCTTATATCATGATAAATGTTTATTATTCATGCTAGAATTGTATTAACTGGAAACTTAGTACATGTGTGAATACATAGACAAACAGAGTGTCACTAGTATGCCTCTACTTGACTAGCTCGTTGAATCAAAGATGGTTAAGTTTCCTAGCCATAGACATGAGTTGTCATTTGATTAACAGGATCACATCATTAGAGAATGATGTGCTTGACTTAACCCATTCCGTTAGCTTAGCACTTGATCGTTTAGTATGTTGCTATTCTTCATGACTTATACATGTTCCTACGACTATGAGATTATGCAACTCCTGAATACCGGAGGAACACTTTGTGTGCTACCAAATGTCACAACGTAACTGGGTGATTATAAAGGTGCTCTACAGGTGTCTCCGATGGTGTTTGTTGAGTTGGCATAGATCGAGATTAGGATTTGTCACTCCGATTGTCGGAGAGGTATCTCTGGGCCCTCTCGGTAATGCACATCACTATAAGCCTTGCAAGCAATGTAACTAATGAGTTAGTTGCGGGATGATGCATTACGGAACGAGTAAAGAGACTTGCCGGTAACGAGATTGAACTAGGTATTGAGATACCGACGATCAAATCTCGGGCAAGTAACATACCGATGACAAAGGGAACAACGTATGTTGTTATGCGGTTTGACCGATAAAGATCTTCATAGAATATTTGGGAGCCAATATGAACATCCAGGTTCCGCTATTGGTTACTGACCGGAGACGTGTCTCAGTCATTGATATGTCTCCAACGTATCTATAATTTTTCATTGTTCCATGCTATTATATTATCTGTTTTGGATGTTTAATGGGATTTATTATGCACTTTTATATTATTTTTTGGACTAACCTATTAACCGAAGGCCCAGTGCAAATTGCTGTTTTTTTGCCTATTTTAGTGTTTCGCAGAAAAGGAATATCAAACGGAATCCAAACGGAATGAAACCTTCGCGAGGATCATTTTTGGAACAAACGCAATCCAGGAGACTTGGAGTGGAAGTCAAGGAAGCAGCGAGGAAGCCACGAGACAGGGAGGCGCGCCCCCACCCTTGTGGGCCCCTCGCAGCTCCACCGACCTACTTCTTTCGCCTATATATACTCTTATACCCTGAAAACATCCAGGGGAGCCACGCAACCTATTTTCCGCCGCCGCAACCTTCTGTACCTGTGAGATCCCATCTTGGGGCCTTTTCCGGCGCTCCGCCGGAGGGGGAATCGATCACGGAGGGCTTCTACATAAACACCATAGCCTCTCCGATGATGTGTGAGTAGTTTACCACAGACCTTCGGGTCCATTTTTATTAGCTAGATGGCTTCTTCTCTCTTTCTGGATCTAAATACAAAGTTCTCCTCGATCTTCTTGGAGATCTATTTGATGTAATAACTTTTTGCGGTGTGTTTGTCGAGATCCGATGAATTGTGGGTTTATGATCAAGATTATCTATGAACAATATTTGATTCTTCTCTGAATTCTTATATGCTTGATTTGATATCTTTGCAAGTCTCTTCGAATTATCGGTTTAGTTTGGCCTACTAGATTGATCTTTCTTGCAATGGGAGAAGTGCTTATCTTTGGGTTCAATCTTGCGGTGTCCTTTCCCAGTGACAGCAGGGGCAGCAAGGCATGTGTTGTATTGTTGCCATCGAGGATAAAAAGATGGGGTTTATATCATATTGCTTGAGTTTATCCCTCTACATCATGTCATCTTGCCTAATGCGTTACTTTGTTCTTATGAACTTAATACTCTAGATGCATGCTGGATAGCGGTCGATGTGTGGAGTAATAGTAGTAGATGCAGAATCGTTTCGGTCTACTTGACGCGGACGTGATGCCTATGTTCATGATCATGCCTAGATATTCTCATAACTATGCGCTTTTCTATCAATTGCTCGGCAGTAATTTCTTCACCCACCGTAGAATTTTCTATCATGATAGAAGCCATTAGTGAAACCTATGGCCCCCGGGTCTATTTTCCATCATATAAGTTTCCGGTCTACAATTTTAGTTTACTATTTATTTTATTTTGCAATCTTTACTTTCCAATCTACACAACAAAAATACCAAAAATATTTATCTTATTATCTCTATCAGATCTCACTTTTGCAAGTGGCCGTGAAGGGATTGACAACCCCTTTATCGTAGTGGTTGCAAGGTTCTTGATTGTTTGTGTAGGTACTAGGCGATTTGCGTGTAGTCTCCTACTGGATTGATACCTTGGTTCCCAAAAACTGAGGGAAATACTTACGCTACTTTGCTGCATCACCCTTTTCTCTTCAAGGGAAAAACCAACGCATGCTCAAGAGGTGGCAAGAAGGATTTCTGGCGCCGTTGTCGGGGAGATCTACGCACAAGTCAAGACATACCAAGTACCCATCACAAACTCTTCTCCCTCGCATTACATTATTTGCCATTTGCCTCTCGTTTTCTTCTCCCCCACTTCACCTTTGCTGTTTTATTCACCCTTTTTCCGTTCGTTTCTTTTTGCTTGCTTCTTGTGTGACCGTGTGTTAGATCGTTTGTTTCACCATCATGGCCAGTCCTTGTATCATTGTTAGTACTCCCGAAAATGAAGTTCTTAATTTTAAGCAAAGGGAGGGAGAAAATTTAAAAGATGCTTGCTACCTCTTGAGCATGCATTGGTTTTCCCTTGAAGAGGAAAGGGTGATGCAGCCAAGTAGCATAAGTATTTCCCTCAGTTTTTGAGAACCAAGGTATCAATCCAGTAGGAGGCTACACGCAAATCCCTCGTACCTGCACAAACAAATAAGAACCTGGCAACCAACGCGATAAAGGGGTTGTCAATCCCTTCATGGCCACTTGCAAAAGTGAGATCTGAAAGATATAATAAGATAAATATTTTTGCTATTTTTATGATATAGAATGGAAAGTAAAGATTGCAAAATAAAATAGATCGGAAACTTATATAATGGAAAATAGACCCGGGGGCCATAGGTTTCACTAGTGGCTTCTCTCAAGATAGCATATTCTACGGTGGGTGAACAAATTACTGTCGAGCATTTGATAGAAAAGTGCATAGTTATGAGAATATCTAGGCATGATCATGTATATAGGCATCACGTCCGCGACAAGTAGACCGAAACAATTCTGCATCTACTACTATTACTCCACACATCGACCGCTATCCAGCATGCATCTAGAGTATTAAGTTCATAAGAACAGAGTTACGCATCAGGCAAGATGACATGATGTAGAGGGATAAACTCAAGCAATATGATATAAACCCCATCTTTTTATCCTCGATGGCAACAATACAATACATGTCGTTTCCCTTTCTGTCACTGGGATCGAGCAACGCAAGATTGAACCCAAAGCTAATCACTTCTCCCATTGCAAGAAAGATCAATCTAGTAGGCCAAACCAAACTGATAATTCGAAGAGACTTGCAAAGATATCAAATCATACATAAAAGAATTCAGAGGAGATTCAAATATTGTTCATAGATAATCTTGATCATAAACCCACAATTCATCGGATCTCGACAAACACACCGCAAAAAGAATTACATCGAATAGATCTCCAAGAGAATCGAGGAGAACTTTGTATTGAGATCCAAAGAGAGAGAAGAAGCCTTCTAGCTAATAACTATGAACCCGAAGGTCTGTGGTAAACTACTCGCACATCGTCGGAGAGGCTATGGTGTTGATGTAGAAGCCCTCCGTGATCGATTCCCCCTCCGTTGGAGCGCCGAAAAAGGCCCCAAGATGGAATCTCACGGGTACAGAAGGTTGCGGGGTGGAAATAGGGTTTCGTGGTGCTCCTGGATGTTTTCGGGGTATATGAATATATATAGGCGAAAGAAGTCGGTTGGGGGAGCCACGAGGGGCCCACGAGGGTGGGGGCGTGCCTACCCCCTGGGCGCGCCTCCCTGCCTCGTGGCCACCTCGTCGCTTCCTTGACATCCACTCCAAGTCTCCTGGATTGCGTTTGTTCCAAAAATAACTCTCCCGAAGGTTGCATTCCGTTTGGATTCCGTTTGATATTCCTTTTCTACGAAACACTGAAATAGGCAAAAAAACAGCGATTTGCACTGGGCCTTTGGTTAATTTGTTAGTCCCAAAAATAATATAAAAGTGTATAATAAAGCCCATTAAACATCCAAAACAGCTAATATAATAGCATGGAACAATAAAAAATTATAGATATGTTGGAGACGTATCAAGCATCCCCAAGCTTAATTCCTGCTCGTCCTCGAGTAGGTAAATGATAAAAACAGAATTTTTGATGTGGAATGCTACCTAGCAAATTTTCTTTATTGTGGCATGAATGTTCAGATTCGAAAGATTCAAGATAAAAGTTTAATATTGACATAAAAACAATAATACTTCAAGCATACTAACTAAGCAATCATGCCTTCTCAAAATAACATGGCCAAAGAAAGTTATCCCTACAAAATCATATAGTCTGGCTATGCTCTATCTTCATCACACAAAATATTTAAATCATGCACAACCCCGATGACAAGCCAATCAATTGTTTCATACTTTTGATGTTCCCAAACTTTTTCAATCTTCACGCAATACATGAGCGTGAGCCATGGACATAGCACTATATGTGGAGTAGAAAGGTGGTTGTGGAGAAGACAAAAAGAAGAAGATAGTCTCACATCAACTAGGCGTATCAACGGGCTATGGAGATGCCCATCAATAGATATCAATTTGAGTGAGTAGGGATTGCCATGCAACGGATGCACTAGAGCTATAAGTGTATGAAAGCTCAACAAAAGAAACTAAGTGGGTGTGCATCCAACTCACTTGCTCATGAACACCTAGGGCATTTTGAGGAAGCCCATCATTGGAATATACAAGCCAAGTTCTATAATGAAAAATTCCCACTAGTATATGAAAGTGACAACATAGGAGACTCTCTATCATGAAGATCATGCTGCTACTTCGAAGCACAAGTGTGGTAAAAGAATAGTAACATTGTCCCTTCTCTCTTTTTCTCTCATTTTTTTGTTTGGGCCTTTTTCTCTTTTTTATGGCCTCTTTTTTTTCTCTTTTTTTTCTTTTCGTCCAAAGTCTCATCCTGACTTATGGGGGAGTCATAGTCTCCATCATCCTTTCCTCACTTGGGACAATGCTCTAATAATGATGATCATCACACTTTTATTTACTAACAACTCAAGAATTACAACTCAACACTTCGAACAAAATATGACTCTATGTGAATGCCTCCGGCGGTGTACCAGGATATGCAATGAATCAAGAGTGACATGTATGAAAGAATTATAAAAGCGGCTTTGCCACAAATACGATGTCAACTACATGATCATGCAAAGCAATATGACAATGATGGAGCGTGTCATAATAAACTGAACGGTGGTAAGTTGCATGGCAATATATCTCGGAATGGCTATGGAAATGCCATAATAGGTAGGTATGGTGGCTGTTTTGAGAAAGGTATATGGTGGGTGTATGATACCGGCGAAAAGTGCGCGGTATTAGAGAGGCTAGCAATGGTGGAAGGATGAGAGTGCGTATAATCCATGGACTCAACATTAGTCATAAAGAACTCACATACTTATTGCAAAAATCTATTAGTTATCGAAATGGAGTACTACGCGCATGCTCCTAGGGGGATAGATTGGTAGGAAAATACCATCGCTCATCCCCGACCGCCACTCATAAGGAAGACAATCAATAAATAAATCATGCTCCGACTTCATCACATAACAGTTCACCATACGTGCATGCTACGGGAATCACAAACTTTAGCACAAGTATTTCTCAAATTCACAACTACTCAACTAGCATGACTCTAATATCACCATCTTCATATCTCAAAACAATCATAAAGAATCAGACTTCTCATAGTATTCAATGCACTTTTTATGATAGTTTTTATTATACCTATCTTGGATGCTCATCACTTTTAGGACTAAAATTTTAACCGAAGCAAATTACCATGTTGTTCTAAAAGACTCTCAAAATAATATAAGTGAAGCATGAGATATCAATAATTTCTACAAAATAAAACCACCACCGTGCTCTAAAAAGATATAAGCAAAGCACTAGAGCAAAATTATCTAGCTCAAAAGATATAAGTGAAGCACATAGAGTATTCTAATAAATTCCGATTCATGTGTATCTCTCCTAAAAGGTGTGTACAGCAAGGATGATTGTGGTAAACTAAAAAGCAAAGACTCAAAGCATACAAGACGCTCCAAGCAAAACATATATCATGTGGTGAATAAAAATATAGCATCAAGTAAAGTTACCGACAGACGAAGACGAAAGAGGGGATGCCTTCCGGGGCATCCCCAAGCTTAGGCTTATGGTTGTCCTTGAATTTTACCTTGGGGTGCCTTGGGCATCCCCAAGATTAGGCTCTTGCCACTCCTTATTTCATAATCCATCAAATCTTTACCCAAAACTTGAAAACTTCACAACACAAAACTCAACAGAAAATCTCATGAGCTCCGTTAGCGAAATAAAACAAACCACCACTTTAAGGTACTGTAATGAACTCATTCTTTATTTATATTGGTGTTAAACCTAATTTATTACAACTTCTCTATGGTTCATACCCCCCGATACTAGCCATAGATTCATCAAAATAAGCAAAGAACACACGAAAAACAGAATCTGTCAAAAACAGAACAGTCTGTAGTAATCTGTATCAAACGCAAACTTCTGTCACTCAGAAAAATCTACCAAAATAGGAAGACCTAGATAATTTGTTTATTGATCAACTTCAATTGGAATCATTATTTTATCACGTTCTTGTGATTTTTAATAATTGTTTTCGTGAGTAGAAAGTTCCTGACTTTTTCAGCAAGATCAAATAATTATCATCCAAGAAGATCCTATAGGTTTTACTTGGCACAAACACTAATTAAAACATAAAACCACATCTAACCAGAGGCTAGATCAATTATTTATTACTAAAAAGGAACAGAAAGCAAGGAACAAAAATAAAATTGGGTTGCCTCCCAACAAGCGCTATCGTTTAACGCCCCTAGGTAGGCATAAAAACGAGAATAGATCTAGGTATTATCATCTTTGGTATGCAATCCATAAGTGGATCTCATTATAGATTCATAAGGCAATTTAATTTTCTTTCTAGGAAAGTGCTCCATGCCCTTCCTTAACGGAAATTGGAATCTAATATTCCCTTCTTTCATATCAATAATTGACCAATCGTTCTAAGGAAAGGTCTACCAAGAATAATAGGACATGTAGGATTGCAATCTATATCAAGAACAATGAATTCTACAGGCACATAATTCCTATTTGCAACAATAAGAACATCATTAATCCTTCCCATAGGCTTCTTACTGGTGGAATCCGCAAGATGCAAGTTTAAAGAACAATCATCAAATTCACGGAAACCTAACACATCACACAAAGTTTTTGGAATCGTGGAAACACTAGCACCCAAATCACACAAAGCATAGCATTCATGATCTTTAATTTTAATTTTAATAGTAGGTTCCCACTCATCATAAAGTTTTCGAGGGATAGAAACTTCTAATTCAAGTTTTTCTTCATAAGATTGCATTAAAGCATCAACGATATGTTGGGTAAAAGCTTTATTTTGACTATAAGCATGAGGAGAATTTAACACGGATTGTAACAAGGAAATACAATCTATCAAAGAGCAATTATCATAATTAAATTCCTTGAAATCCAAAATAGTGGGTTCATTGCTATGTAAAGTTTTGACCTCTTCAATCCCACTTTTACCAACTTTTGCATCAAGATCTAAAAACTCCGAATCATTGGGACACCTTCTAACTAAAGTTGACTCATCTCCAGTCCCATCATTATCAAGATTCATATTGGAAAACAAAGATTTAATAGGAGACACATCAATCACTTTTAGATCTTCATCATTATTACCCTCTAGATCTTCCGGTTTGGCGGCCATCTTATTAACTAAGGTGGCTTGCTTATCCGATATTTGGCCTACTAAATTTTCAAGATGAGCAAACTGAGATTTCAAACCATAAAATTCCTTAGACATATCATTGAGCTCCTTATTCATATACTCCATAAAACTTTTTTGTTCCTTAAGCTCGTTTCGGAAGAAATTATTATGCTCAAACTGCAAAGACATAAAGCTTCTAACACTGTTTTCAATTTCGTCCAACCTTCTAAGGTGTGGATCAATGCTTTTTGGCAGAGCCATCAAAGTAAACAGGCACACTAACACTCAAGAACACAAAAAGCAAGCGAAAAGTGGTAAACGGAATAAGAGGGCGAATAAAACGGCAAGGGTGAAGTGGGGGAGAGGAAAACGAGAGGCAATTGGCAAATAATGTAATGTGAGGGATAAGAGTTTGTGATGGGTACTTGGTATGTCTTGACTTGTGCGTAGACTCCCCGGCAACGGCGCCAGAAATCCTTCTTGCTACCTCTTGAGCAAGTGTTGGTTTTCCCTTGAAGAGGAAAGGGTGATGCAGCGAAGTAGCGTAAGTATTTCCCTCAGTTTTTGAGAACCAAGGTATCAATCCAGTAGGAGGCTACATGCAAATCCCTCGTACCTGCACAAACAAATTAGAACCTTGCAACCAACGCTATAAAGGGGTTGTCAATCCCTTCACGGCCACTTGCAGAAGTGAGATCTGAAAGAGATAATAAGATAAATATTTTTGGTACTTTTATGATATAGAATGGAAAGTAAAGATTGCAAAATAAAATAGATCGGAAACTTATATAATGGAAAATAGACCCGGGGCCCATAGATTTCACTAGTGGCTTCTCTCATGATATCATATTCTACGGTGGGTGAACAAATTACTGTCGAGTAATTGATAGAAAAGTGCATAGTTATGAGAATATCTAGGCATGATCATGTATATAGGCATCACATCCGCGACTAGTAGACCGAAGCAATTCTGCATCTACTACTATTACTCCACACATCGACCGCTATCCAGCATGCATCTAGAGTATTAAGTTCATAAGAATAGAGTAACGCATTAGGCAAGATGACATGATGTAGAGGGATAAACTCAAGCAATATGATATAAACCCCATCTTTTTATCCTCGATGGCAACAATACAATATGTGTCGTTTCCCTTTCTGTCACTGGATCGAGCAACGAAAGATTGAACCCAAAGCTAAGCACTTCTCCCATTGCAAGAAAGATCAATCTAGTAGGCCAAACCAAACTGATAATTCGAAGAGACTTGCAAAGATATCAAATCATACATAAAAGAATTCAGAGGAGATTCAAATATTGTTCATAGATAATCTTGATCATAAACCCACAATTCATCGGATCTCGACAAACACACCGCAAAAAGAATTACATCGAATAGATCTCTAAGAGAATCGAGGAGAACTTTGTGTTGAGATCCAAAGAGAGATAAGAAGCCATCTAGCTAATAACTATGGACCTGAAGGTCTGTGGTAAACTACTCACACATCGTCGGAGAGGCTATGGTGTTGATGTAGAAGCCCTCCGTGACCGATTCCCCCTCCGGCGGAGCGCCGAAAAAGGCCCCAAGATGGGATCTCACGGGTATAGAAGGTTGCAACGGTGGAAATAGGGTTTCGTGGTGCTCCTGGATGTTTTCGGGGTATATGAATATATATAGGCGAAAGAAGTTGGTTGGGGGAGCCACAAGGGGCCCACGAGGGTGGGGGCGCGCCTATCCCCCTAGGCGCGCCTCCCTGCCTCGTGGCCACCTTGTCGCTTCCTTGACGTCCACTCCAAGTCTCCTGGATTGCGTTTGTTCCAAAAATAACTCTCCCGAAGGTTTCATTCCGTTTGGATTCCGTTTGATATTCCTTTTCTGCGAAACACCGAAGTAGGCAAAAAAACAGCAATTTGCACTGGGCCTTTGGTTAGTAGGTTAGTCCCAAAAATAATATAGAAGTGTATCAGAAATCCCATTAAACATCCAAAACAGATAATATAATAGCATGGAACAATCAAAAATTATAGATACGTTGGAGACGTAACAATGCTTGGTATAGAATTTGCAATGCTGAGAACAGATCCACCAGGAAGCAATCCACTTCCTTTCTTCTTCGCAATTTTTATGTAGGCATCACTCCTTGGAATAGATATATTCTTGATACCATTACCGGAGGGAATTTCTTGGGTAGCCATACTTTTGATTCTTATAATGCTATGATAGATTTATTTGGCCCACCACCTCTTTTGTTTAATGGAACTATTATAACTTTGGAACATGTGATGCAAAGGCTTGAAATTATTGAAAATAAAGTTGCCACTGTAGAGTTGATCGAGAATTTGGATAAAAAGATCCACAACCAAATTACTCAATATGGATCTAAGGTAGGAATTACTCTGAAACTTTTTCGAGAAAAAGAACCCATAGTTAATGAAAAGATAGATCAAGATTCCACTAGAATTGATAAACTTGAGGATATTATTACCAACTTAGGGTCTGCCTTTTCTTCCATGAGAAATACTTCAAATCCTCCTACTACCAAAGTTGCCAAATTTATGTATGTTCCTAAAAATAAGGGTGAATCTTCTAGCAAGGAAAATGCGGATCTCAAATCAATAAGTGTTCACCCCAACTTTTTTTCTATAATTAAGGAACCTTTTGCTACAAATGAATTTCTTGATTTCTTGCCTAGGAGTTTGATCATTAATAAAAAGAAGGAAACTCCTAAGGGTTATAAGTGTTCAAATGAAGAATTGCATACCAAAGATGACAGTACCTAGATCTATTCTTGTTTTTATGCCTGGCTAGGGGCGTTAAACGATAGCGCTTGTTGGGAGGCAACCCAATTTTATTTTTGTTTCTTGCTTTTTGTTCCTGTTTAGTAATAAATAATTGATCTAGCCTTTGGTTATATTTGGTTTTATGTTTTAATTAGTGTTTGTGCCAAGTAAAACCTATAGGATCTTCTTGGATGATAATTATTTGATCTTGCTGAAAAAAGACAGAAACTTTCTGCTCACGAAAACAAGTGTTAAAAATCACCAGAAAGTGATAAAATACTGATTCCAATTGCAGTAGATCAATAAACAAATTATCTAGGTCGTCCTATATTTTCAGATTTTTCTGAGTTACAGAAGTATGCGTTTGATACAGATTACTACAAACTGTTCTGCTTTTGACAGATTCTGTTTTTCGTGTGTTGTTTGCTTATTTTAATGAATCTATGGCTAGTATCGGGGGGTATGAACCATGGAGAAGTTGGAATACAGTAAGTTTAGCACCAATATAAATAAATAATGAGTTCATTACAGTACCTTAATGTGGTGGTTTGTTTTCTTACACTAACGGAGCTCATGAGATTTTCTGTTGAGTTTTGTGTTGTGAGGTTTTCAAGTTTTTGGGTAAAGATTTGATGGATTTTGGAATAAGGAGTGGCAAGAGCCTAAGCTTGGGGATGCCCAAGGCACCCCAAGGTAAAATTCAAGGGCAACCAAAAGCCTAAGCTTGGGGATGCCCCGGAAGGCATCCCCTCTTTCGTCTTCGTCTATCGGTAACTTTACTTGGGGCTATATTTTTATTCACCACATGATATGTGTTTTGCTTGGAGCATATTGTATGATTTGAGTCTTTGATTTTTAGTTTACCACAATCATCCTTGCTGTACACACCTTTTGGAGAGACCCACATGAATCAGAATTTATTAGAATACTCTATGTGCTTCACTTATATCTTTTGAGCTAGATAATTTTGCTCTAGTACTTCGCTTATATCTTTTTAGAGCACGGTGGTGGTTTTATTTTATAGAAATTATTGATCTCTCATGATTCACTTATATTATTTTGAAAGTCTTTTAAAAAAGCATGGTAATTTGCTTTGGCTATAAAATTAGTCCTAATATGATAGGCATCCAAAATGGGTATAATAAAAACTTTCATATAAAGTGCATTGAATACTATGAGAAGTTTGATACTTGATGATTGTTTTGATATATGAAGATGGTAATATTAGAGTTGTGCTAGTTGAGTAATTGTGAATTTGAGAAATACTTGTGTTGGAGTTTGCAAGTCCTGTAACATGCACGTATGGTAACCGTTGTGTAACAAATTTGAAACATGAGGTATTCTTTAATTGTCATCCTTATGAGTGGCGGTCGGGGACGAGCGATGGTCTTTTCCTACCAATCTATCCCCCTAGGAGCATGCGCGTAATGCTTGGTTTTTGATGACTTGTAGATTTTTGCAATAAGTATGTGAGTTCTTTATGACTAATGTTGAGTCCATGGATTATACGCACTCTCATCTTTCCATCATTGCTAGCCTCTTCGGTACCGTGCATTGCCCTTTCTCACCTTGAGAGTTGGTGCAAACTTCGCCAGTGCATCCAAACCCCGTGATATGATACGCTCTATCACACATGAACCTCCTTATATCTTCCTCAAAACAGCCACCATACCTACCTATTATGGCATTTCCATAGCCATTCTGAGATATATTGCCATGCAACTTTCCACCGTATCATTTATTATGACACGCTTCATCATTGTCATATTGCCTTGCATGATCATGTAGTTGACATCGTATTTGTGGCAAGGCCACAATGCATAATTTTTCATACATGTCACTCTTGATTCATTACCCATCCTGGTACACCGCCGAAGGCACTCATATAGAGTCATATTTTGTTCTAGTATTGAGTTGTAATCCTTGAATTGTAAATAAATAGAAGTGTGATGATCATCATTATTAGAGCATTGTCCCTTGAAAAAAATGGAAGGCCAAATAAAAAAAGGGGAAGGCCAAAAAAAAGAGAAAGGCCAAATAAAAAAAGGAAGGCCCAAAAAAAGAGAAGAGACAATGCTACTATCCTTTTCCACACTTGTGCTTCAAAGTAGCACCATGATCTTTATGATAGAGAGTCTCTTATTTTGTTACTTTCATATACTAGTGGGAATTTTTCATTATAGAAGTTGGCTTGTATATTCCAACAATGGGCTTCCTCAAATGCCCTAGGTCTTCATGAGAAAGCAAGTTGGATGCACACCCACTTAGTTTATTTTGTTGAGCTTTCATACATTTATAGCTCTAGTGCATCCGTTGCATGGCAATCCCTACTCCTTGCATTGACATCAATTGATGGGCATCTCCCTAGCCCGTTGATTAGCCGCGTCAATGTGAGACTTTCTCCTTTTTTGTCTTCTCCACACAATCCCCATCATCATATTCTATTCCACCCATAGTGCTATATCCATGGCTCATGCTCATGTATTGCGTGAAAGTTGAAAAAGTTTGAGAATACTAAAGTATGAAACAATTGCTTGGCTTGTCATCGGGGTTGTGCATGATTTGAGCATTTTGTGTGACGAAGATGGAGCATGGCCAAACTATATGATTTTGTAGGGATGAGCTTTCTTTGGCTATGTTATTTTGAGAAGACATAATTGCTTAGTTAGTATGCTTGAAGTATTATTGTTTTTATGTCAATATTAAACTTTTATCTTGAATGTTTCGGATCTGAACATTCATGCCACAATAAAGAAAATTACATTGAGAATTATGTTAGGTAGCATTCCACATCAAAAATTCTGTTTTTATCATTTACCTACTCGAGGACGAGCAGGAATTAAGCTTAGGGATGCTTGATACGTCTCCAACGTATCTATAATTTTTGATTGTTCCATGCTATTATATTATCTGTTTTGGATGTTTAATGGGCTTTATTATGCACTTTTATATTATTTTTGGGACTAACCTATTAACCGAAGGCCCAGTGCAACTTGCTATTTTCTTGCCTATTTTAGTGTTTCGCAGAAAAGGAATATCAAACGGAATCCAAACGTAATGAAACCTTCGCGAGGATTGTTTTTGTAACAAACGCAATCCAGGAGACTTGGAGTAGAAGTCAAGGAAGCAGCGAGGAAGCCATGAGGCAGGGAGGCGCGCCCCCACCCTCGTGGGCCCCTCGCAGCTCCACCGACCTACTTCTTTCTGAAGGAAATATGCCCTAGAGGCAATAATAAAGTTATTATTTATTTCCTTATATCATGATAAATGTTTATTATTCATGCTAGAATTGTATTAACCGGAAACATAATACTTGTGTGAATACATAGACAAACAGAGTGTCACTAGTATGCCTCTACTTGACTAGCTTGTTGATCAAAGATGGTTATGTTTCCTAGCCATAGACATGAGTTGTCATTTGATTAACGGGATCACATTATTAGAAGAATGATGTGATTGACTTGACCCATTCCGTTAGCTTAGCACTCGATCGTTTAGTATGTTGCTATTGCTTTCTTCATGACTTATACATGTTCCTATGACTATGAGATTATGCAACTCCCGTTTACCGGAGGAACACTTTGTCTGCTACCAAACGTCACAACGTAACTGGGTGATTATAAAGGTGCTCTACAGGTGTCTCCAAAGGTACTTGTTGGGTTGGCGTATTTCGAGATTAGGATTTGTCACTCTGATTGTCGGAGAGGTATCTCTGGGCCCTCTCGGTAATGCACATCACTTAAGCCTTGCAAGCATTGCAACTAATGAGTTAGTTGTGGGATGATGTATTACGGAACGAGTAAAGAGACTTGCCGGTAAGGATATTGAACTAGGTATTGAGATACCGACGATCGAATCTCGGGCAAGTAACATACCGATGACAAAGGGAACAACGTATGTTGTTATGTGGTCTGACCGATAAAGATCTTCGTAGAATATGTGGGAGCCAATATGAGCATCCAGGTTCTGCTATTGGTTATTGACCGGAGACGTGTCTCAGTCATGTCTACATAGTTCTCGAACCCGTAGGGTCCGCACGCTTAAAGTTTCGATGATAGTTATATTATGAGTTTATATGTTTTGATGTACCGAAGGTTGTTCGGAGTCCCGGATGTGATCACGGAAATGACGAGGAGTCTCAAAATGGTCGATACATGAACATTGATATATTGGAAGCCTATATTTGGATATCGGAAGTGTTCTGGGTGAAATCGGGATTTTACCGGAGTACCGGAGGGGTTACCGGAACCCCCCCGGGGGTTAATGGGCCATAGTGGGCCTTAGTGGAGATGAGGAGAGACGGCCAGGGCAAGGGCCACAAGCCCCTCCCCCTAGTCCAAATAGGACAAGGAGAGGGGGGCGGCGCTCCCCCTTTCCTTCCTCTCCTCCACCTCTTTCCCCCTTCTCCTATTCCAACAAGGATGGGAGGGAGTCCTACTCCCGGTGGGAGTAGGACTCCTCCTGGCGCGCCTCCTCCCTGGCCGGCCGCACCTCCCCCCTTGCTCCTTTATATACGGGGGCAAGGGGGCACCCCAAGGACACAACAATTGATCGTTTGATCTTTTAGCCGTGTGCGGTGCCCCCTCCACCATAGTCCACCTCGATAATACTGTAGCGCTGCTTAGGCGAAGCCCTGCGTTGGTAGTGTTGGAAATATGCCCTAGAGGCAATAATAAATGGTTATTATTATATTTCTTTGTTCATGGTAATTGTCTATTGTTCATGCTATAATTGTATTGTCCGGAAATCGTAATACATGTGTGAATACATAGACCACAACGTGTCCCTAGTGAGCCTCTAGTTGACTAGCTCGTTGATCAACAAATAGTCATGGTTTCCTGACTATAGACATGGGATGTCGTTGATAACGGGATCACATCATTAGGAGAATGATGTGATGGACAAGACCCAATCCTAAGCATAGCATAAAAGATCGTGTAGTTTCGTTTGCTAGAGCTTTTCCAATGTCAAGTATCTTTTCCTTAGACCATGAGATCGTGCAACTCCCGGATACCGTAGGAGTGCTTTGGGTGTGCCAAACGTCACAACGTAACTGGGTGACTATAAAGGTGCACTACGGGTATCTCCGAAAGTGTCTGTTGGGTTGGCACGGATCGAGACTGGGATTTGTCACTCCGTGTGACGGAGAGGTATCTCTGGGCCCACTCGGTGATGCATCATCATAATGAGCTCTATGTGACTAAGGCATTAGTCACGGGATCATGCATTGCGGTACGAGTAAAGAGACTTGCCGGTAACGAGATTGAACAAGGTATTGGGATACCGACGATCGAATCTCGGGCAAGTAACATACCGATTGACAAAGGGAATTGTATACGGGATTGATTGTATCCTCGACATCATGGTTCATCCGATGAGATCATCGTGGAACATGTGGGAGCCAACATGGGTATCCAGATCCCGCTATTGGTTATTGACCGGAGAGGCGTCTCGGTCATGTCTGCATGTCTCCCGAACCCGTAGGGTCTAGACACTTAAGGTTCGGTGACGCTAGGGTTGTAGAGATATCTATATGCGGAAACCCGAAGGTTGTTCGGAGTCCCGGATGAGATCCCGGACATCACGAGAGGTTCCGGAATGGTCCGGAGGTGAAGAATTATATATAGGAAGTCAAGTTTCGGCCACCGGGAAAGTTTCGGGGGTTACCGGTATTGTACCGGGACCACCGGAAGGGTCCCGGGGGTCCACCGGGTGGGGCCACCTATCCCGGAGGGCCCCGTGGGCTGAAGTGGGAAGGGAACCAATCCCTAGTGGGCTGGGCGCCCCCCCATGGGCCTCCCCCCATGCGCCTAGGGTTGGGAACCCTAGGGTGGGGGGGGGGGGGGCTTCCCACTTGCCTTGGGGGGCAAGGCACCCCCTTTCCCCCTTTGGCCGCCGCCCCCTCTTGAGATCCCATCTCCAGGGCCGGCGCCCCCCCAGGGGGCCTATATAAAGGAGGGGGGAGGGAGGGCAGCGATACTACAGCCTTGGGCGCCTCCCTCCTCCCCTGCAACACCTCTCTCTCTCTCGCAGAAGCTCGGCGAAGCCCTGCCGAGACCCGCTACATCCACCATCACGCCGTCGTGCTGCTGGATCTCCATCAACCTCTCCTCCCCCCTTTCTGGATCAAGAAGGAGGAGACGTCACTGCACCGTACGTGTGTTGAACGCGGAGGTGCCGTCCGTTCGGCACTCGGTCATCGGTGATTTGGATCACGGCGAGTACGACTCCGTCATCCACGTTCATTGGAACGCTTCCGCTCGCGATCTACAAGGGTATGTAGATGCACTCCTTTCCCCTCGTTGCTAGTATACTCCATAGATGCATCTTGGTGAGCGTAGGAAAATTTTAAAATTATGCTACGATTCCCAACAGTGGCATCATGAGCCAGGCCTATGCGTAGTTACTATGCACGAGTAGAACACAAAGCAGTTGTGGGCGTTGAGTTTGCCAATTCTTCTTGCCGCTACTAGTCGTTTCTTGTTTCGGTGGCATTGTAGGATGAAGCGGCCCGGACCGACCTTACACGTACGCTTACGTGAGACAGGTTCCACCGACTGACATGCACTAGATGCATAAGGTGGCTAGCGGGTGTCTGTCTCTCCTACTTTAGTCGAAACGGATTCGATGAAAAGGGTCCTTATGAAGGGTAAATAGAAATTGGCAAATCACGTTGTGGTCATACGTAGGTAAGAAAACGTTCTTGCTAGAAACCTACAAACCACGTAAAAACTTGCAACAACAATTAGAGGACGTCTAACTTGTTTTTGCAGCAAGTGCTATGTGATGTGATATGGCCAGAAGATGTGATGAATGATATATGTGATGTATGAGATTGATCATATTCTTGTAATAGGAATCACGACTTGCATGTCGATAAGTATGACAACCGGCATGAGCCATAGGTGTTGTCTTTATTATTTTGTATGACCTGCGTGTCATTGAATAACGCCATGTAATTTACTTTACTTTGTTGCTAAACGCGTTAGCCATAGAAGTAGAAGTAATCGTTGGCGTGACGACTTCATGAAGACACAATGATGGAGATCATGATGATGGAGATCATGGTGTCATGCCGGTGACGAAGATGATCATGGTGCCCCGAAGATGGAGATCAAAGGAGCATAATGATATTGGCCATATCATGTCACTATTTGATTGCATGTGATGTTTATCATGTTTTTGCATCTTATTTGCTTAGAACGACGGTAGTAAGTAAGATGATCCCTTATGATAATTTCAAGAAAGTGTTCACCCTAACTGTGCACCATTGCGAATGTTCGTTGTTTCGAAGCACCACGTGATGATCGGGTGTGATAGATTCTAACGTTCGAATACAACGGGTGTTGACGAGCCTAGCATGTACAGACATGGCCTCGGAACACACGCAATACACTTAGGTTGACTTGACGAGCCTAGCATGTATAGACATGGCCTCGGAACACGGAGGACCGAAAGGTCGAGCATGAGTCGTATAGAAGATACGATCAACATGGAGATGTTCACCGATCTTGACTAGTCCGTCTCACGTGATGATCGGACACGGCCTAGTTAAATTCGGATCATGTATCACTTAGATGACTAGAGGGATGTCAATCTGAGTGGGAGTTCATTAAATAATTTGATTAGATGAACTTAATTATCATGAACTTAGTCTAAAATCTTTACACTATGTCTTGTAGATCAAATGGCCAACGTTGTCCTCAATTTCAACGCGTTCCTAGAGAAAACCAAGCTGAAAGATGATGGCAGCAACTATACGGACTGGGTCCGGAACCTGAGGATCATCCTCATAGTAGCCAAGAAAGATTATGTCTTAGAAGCACCACTAGGTGATGCACCAATCCCAGAAAACCAAGACGTTATGAACGCTTGGCAATCACGTGCTGATGATTACTCCCTCGTTCAGTGCGGCATGCTTTAGAGCCTAGAACCGGGTCTCCAAAAGCGTTTTGAGAAACATGGAGCATATGAGATGTTCGAGGAGCTGAAATTGGTTTTCCAAGCTCATGCCCGGGTCGAGAGATATGATGTCTCCGACAAGTTCTTCAGCTGTAAAATGGAGGAGAATAGTTCTGTTAGTGAGCACATACTCAGAATGTCTGGGTTGCACAACCGCTTGACTCAGCTGGGAGTTAATCTCCCGGATGACGCGGTCATTGACAGAATCCTCCAGTCGCTTCCACCAAGCTACAAGAGCTTTGTGATGAACTACAATATGCAGGGGATGGAAAAGACCATTCCTGAGGTATATTCAATGCTGAAATCAGCGGAAGGGGAGATCAGAAAAGAACATCAAGTGTTGATGGTGAATAAAACCACTAAGTTCAAGAAGGGCAAGGGTAAGAAGAACTTCAAGAAGGACGGCAAGGGAGTTGCCGCGCCCGGTAAAACAGTTACTGGGAAGAAGTCAAAGAATGGACCCAAGCCCGAGACTGAGTGCTTTTATTGCAAGGGAAGTGGTCACTGGAAGCGGAACTGCCCTACTTAGCGGACAAGAAGAAGGCCGGCAACACCAAAGGTATATGTGATATACATGTAATTGATGTGTACCTTACCAGTACTCGTAGTAGCTCCTGGGTATTTGATACCGGTGCGGTTGCTCATATTTGTAACTCAAAACAGGAACTACGGAATAAACGGAGACTGGCGAAGGACGAGGTGACGATGCGCGCCGGGAATGGTTCCAAGGTCGATGTGATCGCCGTCGGCACGCTACCTCTGCATCTAACCACGGGATTAGTTTTAAACCTCAATAATTGTTATTTAGTGCCAGCTTTGAGCATGAACATTGTATCTGGATCTCGTTTAATTCGAGATGGCTACTCATTTAAATCCGAGAATAATGGTTGTTCTATTTATTTGAGAGATATGTTTTATGGTCATGCCCCGCTGGTCAATGGTTTATTTTTGATGAATGTCGAACGTGATGTTACACATGTTCATAGTGTGAATACCAAAAGATGTAAAGTTGATAACGATAGTCCCACATACTTGTGGCACTGCCGCCTTGGTCACATTGGTGTCAAGCGCATGAAGAAGCTCCATGCAGATGGACTTTTGGAGTCACTTTATTACGAATCATTTGACACGTGCGAACCATGCCTCATTGGTAAGATGACCAAGACTCCGTTCTCCGGAACAATGGAGCGAGCAACCAACTTATTGGAAATCATACATACTAATGTGTGCGGTCCAATGAGTATTGAGGCTCGCGAAGGATATCGTTATGTTCTCACTCTCACTGATGATTTAAGTAGATATGGGTATGTCTACCTAATGAAACACAAGTCTGAAACCTTTGAAAAGTTCAAGGAATTTCAGAGTGAAGTTGAGAATCAACGTGACAGAAAAATAAAATTCTTACGATCAGATCGTGGTGGAGAATATTTAAGTCACGAATTTGGTACACACTTAAGGAAATGTGGAATAGTTTCACAACTCACGCTGCCTGGAACACCTCAGAGAAACGGTGTGTCCGAATGTCGTAATCGCACTCTATTGGATATGGTGCGATCTATGATGTCTCTTACCGATTTACCGCTCTCATTTTGGGGCTATGCTTTAGAGACTGCCGCATTCACTTTAAGTAGGGCTCCGTCGAAATCCGTTGAGACGACACCGTATGAATTATGGTTTGGGAAGAAACCTAAGCTGTCGTTTCTAAAAGTTTGGGGATGCGATGCTTATGTCAAGAAACTTCAACCTGAAAAGCTCGAACCCAAGTCGGAGAAATGCGTCTTCATAGGATACCCTAAGGAAACTATTGGGTACACCTTCTACCTCAGATCCGAAGGCAAGATCTTCGTTGCCAAGAACGGGTCCTTTATAGAGAAGGAGTTTCTCTCGAAAGAATTGAGTGGGAGAAAAGTGCAACTTGATGAGGTGATAGTCACCCCTTCCGAACCGGAAAGTAGTGCAGCGCGGGAAGATGTTCCTGTGGTGCCTGCACCGACTGGGGAGGAAGTTAATGATGATGATCATGAAGCTTCGGATCAAGTTACTGAACTTCGTAGGTCCACAAGGACACGTTCCGCACCAGAGTGGTACGGCAACCCTGTCCTGGAAATCATGTTGTTAGACAACGGTGAACCTTCGAACTATGAAGAAGCGATGGCGGGCCCGGATTTCGTCAAATGGCTAGAAGCCATGAAATCCGAGATAGAATCCATGTATGAAAACAAAGTATGGACTTTGACTGACTTGCCCGATGAGCGGCGAGCCATAGAAAACAAATGGATCTTTAAGAAGAAGACGGACGCAGATGGTAATGTGACCATCTATAAGGCTCGACTTGTCGCTAAGGGTTATCGACAAGTTCAAGGGGTTGACTACGATGAGACTTTCTCACCCGTAGCGAAGCTGAAGTCCGTCCGAATCATGTTAGCAATTGCCGCATACTATGATTATGAGATATGGCAGATGGACGTCAAAACGGCATTCCTTAACGGCTTCCTTAAGGAAGAGTTGTATATGATGCAGCCGGAAGGTTTTGTCGATCCTAAGAATGCTAACAAAGTATGCAAGCTCCAACACTCAATCTATGGGCTGGTGCAAGCATCTCGGAGTTGGAACATTCGCTTTGATGAGATGATCAAAGCGTTTGGGTTTACACAGACTTATGGAGAAGCCTGTGTTTACAAGAAAGTGAGTGGGAGCTCTGTAGCATTTCTCATATTATATGTGGATGACATACTATTGATGGGAAATGATATAGAATTCTTGGAAAGTATAAAAGCCTATTTGAATAAGTGTTTTTCAATGAAGGACCTTGGAGAAGCTGCTTATATATTAGGCATCAAGATCTATAGAGATAGATCAAGACGCCTCATTGGTCTTTCACAGAGTACATACCTTGACAAGATATTGAAGAAGTTCAATATGGATCAATCCAAGAAGGGGTTCTTGCCTGTATTGCAAGGTGTGCAATTGAGCACGGCTCAATGCCCGACCACGGCAGAAGATATAGAAAAGATGAGTGTCATCCCCTATGCCTCGGCCATAGGGTCTATTATGTATGCCATGCTGTGTACCAGACCTGATGTAAACCTTGCCGTAAGTTTGGTAGGAAGGTACCAAAGTAATCCCGGCATGGAACACTGGACAGCGGTCAAGAATATCCTGAAGTACCTGAAAAGGACTAAGGATATGTTTCTCGTTTATGGAGGTGACGAAGAGCTCGTCGTAAAGGGTTACGTCGACGCTAGCTTCGACACAGATCTGGATGACTCGAAGTCACAAACCGGATACGTGTATATTTTGAATGGAGGAGCAGTAAGCTGGTGCAGTTGCAAGCAAAGCGTCGTGGCGGGATCTACATGTGAAGCGGAGTACATGGCAGCCTCGGAGGCAGCACAGGAAGCAGTCTGGATGAAGGAGTTCATTACCGACCTAGGGGTGATTCCCAATGCGTCGGGCCCGATGACTCTCTTCTGTGACAACACTGGAGCTATTGCCCTTGCGAAGGAGCCCAGGTTTCACAGGAAGACCAGGCATATCAAGCGTCGGTTCAACTCCATTCGTGAAAGTGTTCAAAATGGAGACATAGATATTTGTAAAGTACATACGGACCTGAATGTAGCAGATCCGTTGACTAAACCTCTCCCTAGAGCAAAACATGATCAACACCAGGACGCAATGGGTGTTCGATTCATCACAATGTAACTAGATTATTGACTCTAGTGCAAGTGGGAGACTGTTGGAAATATGCCCTAGAGGCAATAATAAATGGTTATTATTATATTTCTTTGTTCATGGTAATTGTCTATTGTTCATGCTATAATTGTATTGTCCGGAAATCGTAATACATGTGTGAATACATAGACCACAACGTGTCCCTAGTGAGCCTCTAGTTGACTAGCTCGTTGATCAACAGATAGTCATGGTTTCCTGACTATAGACATGGGATGTCGTTGATAACGGGATCACATCATTAGGAGAATGATGTGATGGACAAGACCCAATCCTAAGCATAGCATAAAAGATCGTGTAGTTTCGTTTGCTAGAGCTTTTCCAATGTCAAGTATCTTTTCCTTAGACCATGAGATCGTGCAACTCCCGGATACCGTAGGAGTGCTTTGGGTGTGCCAAACGTCACAACGTAACTGGGTGACTATAAAGGTGCACTACGGGTATCTCCGAAAGTGTCTGTTGGGTTGGCACGGATCGAGACTGGATTTGTCACTCCGTTTGACGGAGAGGTATCTCTGGGCCCACTCGGTGATGCATCATCATAATGAGCTCTATGTGACTAAGGCGTTAGTCACGGGATCATGCATTGCGGTACGAGTAAAGAGACTTGCCGGTTACGAGATTGAACAAGGTATTGGGATACCGACGATCGAATCTCGGGCAAGTAACATACCGATTGACAAAGGGAATTGTATACGGGATTGATTGAATCCTCGACATCGTGGTTCATCCGATGAGATCATCGTGGAACATGTGGGGGCCAACATGGGTATCCAGATCCCGCTGTTGGTTATTGACCGGAGAGGCGTCTCGGTCATGTCTGCATGTCTCCCGAACCCATAGGGTCTACACACTTAAGGTTCGGTGACGCTAGGATTGTAGAGATATGTGTATGCGGAAACCCGAAGGTTGTTCGTAGTCCCGGATGAGATCCCGGACGTCACGAGAGGTTCCGGAATGGTCCGGAGGTGAAGAATTATATATAGGAAGTCAAGTTTCGGCCACCCGGAAAGTTTCGGGGGTTACCGGTATTGTACCGGGACCACCGGAAGGGTCCCGGGGGTCCACCGGGTGGGGCCACCTATCCCGGAGGGCCCCGTGGGCTGAAGTGGGAAGGGAACCAGCCCCTAGTGAGCTGGGCGCCCCCCATGGGCCTCCCCCCATGCGCCTAGGGTTGGGAACCCTAGGGTGGGGGGGCTTCCCACTTGCCTTGGGGGGCAAGGCACCCCCTTTCCCCCTTTGGCCGCCGCCCCCCCTTGAGATCCCATCTCCAGGGCCGGCGCCCCCAGGGGGCCTATATAAAGGGGGGGGGGAGGGAGGGCAGCGATACTACAGCCTTGGGCGCCTCCCTCCTCCCCTGCAACACCTCTCTCTCTCTCTCGCAGAAGCTCGGCGAAGCCCTGCCGAGACCCGCTACATCCACCATCACGCCGTCGTGCTGCTGGATCTCCATCAACCTCTCCTCCCCCCTTGCTGGATCAAGAAGGAAGAGACTTCGCTGCACCGTACGTGTGTTGAACGCGGAGGTGCCGTCCGTTCGGCACTCGGTCATCGGTGATTTGGATCACGGCGAGTACGACTCCGTCATCCACGTTCATTGGAACGCTTCCGCTCGCGATCTACAAGGGTATGTAGATGCACTCCTTTCCCCTCGTTGCTAGTATACTCCATAGATGCATCTTGGTGAGCGTAGGAAAATTTTAAAATTATGCTACGATTCCCAACAGGTAGAACATCATCATCGTCACCACGCCGTCGTGCTGACGAAACTCTCCCTCAACACTCGGCTGGATCGGAGTTCGAGGGACGTCATCGGGCTGAACGTGTGCTGAACTCGGAGGTGCCATGCGTTCGGTACTTGATCGGTCGAATCGTGAAGACGTACGACTACATCAACCGCGTTGTGCTAATGCTTCTGCTTTCGGTCTTCGAGGGTACGTGGACAACACTCTCCCCTCTCGTTGCTATGCATCACCATGATCTTGCGTATGCGTAGGAATTTTTTTGAAATTACTACGTTCCCCAACAGTGGCATCCGAGCCTAGTTTTATGCGTTGATGTTATATGCACGAGTAGAACACAAGTGAGTTGTGGGCGATATAAGTCATACTGCTTACCAGCATGTCATACTTTGGTTCGGCGGTATTGTTGGATGAAGCGGCCTGGACCGACATTACGCGTACGCTTACGCGAGACTGGTTCTACCGACGTGCTTTGCACACAGGTGGCTGGCGGGTGTCAGTTTCTCCAACTTTAGTTGAACCGAGTGTGGCTATGCCCGGTCCTTGCGAAGGTTAAAACAGCACCAACTTGACAAACTATCGTTGTGGTTTTGATGTGTAGGTAAGAACGGTTCTTGCTAAGCCCGTAGCAACCACGTAAAATTTGCAACAACAAAGTAGAGGACGTCTAACTTGTTTTTGCAGGGCATGTTGTGATGTGATATGGTCAAGACATGATGCTAAATTTTATTGTATGAGATGATCATGTTTTGTAACCGAGTTATCGGCAACTGGCAGGAGCCATATGGTTGTCGCTTTATTGTATGCAATGCAATCGCCCTGTAATGCTTTACTTTATCACTAAGCGGTAGCGATAGTCGTAGAAGCATAAGATTGGCGAGACGACAACGATGCTACGATGAAGATCAAGGTGTCGCGCCGGTGACGATGGTGATCATGACGGTGCTTCGGAGATGGAGATCACAAGCGCAAGATGATGATGGCCATATCATATCACTTATATTGATTGCATGTGATGTTTATCTTTTATGCATCTTATCTTGCTTTGATTGACGGTAGCATTATAAGATGATCCTTCACTATATTATCAAAGTATAAGTGTTCTCCCTGAGTATGCACCATTGTGAAAGTTCTTCGTGCTGAGACACCACGTGATGATCGGGTGTGATAGGCTCTACGTTCAAATACAACGGGTGCAAAACAGTTGCGCACGCGGAATACTTAGGTTAAACTTGACGAGCCTATCATATAACAGATATGGCCTCGGAACACGGAGACCGAAAGGTCGAGCGTGAATCATATAGTAGATATGATCAACATAGTGATGTTCACCGTTGAAACTACTCCATCTCACGTGATGATCGGACATGGTTTAGTTGATATGGATCACGTGATCGCTTAGAGGATTAGAGGGATGTCTATCTAAGTGGGAGTTCTTAAGTAATATGCTTAATTGAACTTAAATTTATCATGAACTTAGTACCTGATAGTATCTTGCTTGTCTATGTTGATTGTAGATAGATGGCCCGTGCTGTTGTTACATTGAATTTTAATGCGTTCTTTGAGAAAGCAAAGTTGAAAGATGATGGTAGCAATTACACGGACTGAGTCCGTAACTTGAGGATTATCCTCATTGCTGTACAGAAGAATTACGTCCTGGAAGCACCGCTGGGTGCCAGGCCTGCTGCTGATGCAACTGACGACATTAAGAACGTCTGGCAGAGCAAAGCTGATGACTACTCGATAGTTCAATGTGCCATGCTTTACGGCTTAGAACCGGGACTTCAGCGACGTTTTGAACGTCATGGAGCATATGAGATGTTCCAGGAGTTGAAGTTAATATTTCAAGCAAATGCTCGGATTGAGAGATATGAAGTCTCCAATAAGTTCTACAGCTGCAAGATGGAGGAGAATAGTTCTGTCAGTGAGCATATGCTCAAAATGTCTGGGGTATAATAATCACTTGATTCAACTGGGAGTTAATCTTCCGGATGATAGCATCATAGACAGAATTCTCCAATCACTGCCACCAAACTACAAGAGCTTCGTGATGAACTATAACATGCAAGGATTGGATAAGACGATTCCCGAGCTCTTCACAATGCTAAAGGCTGCGGAGATAGAAATCAAAAAGGAGCATCAAGTGTTGATGGTTAATAAGACCACCAGTTTCAAGAAAAAGGGCAAAGGGAAGAAGAAGGGGACACTACAAAAAAAATACACTTCTGTGATGATACGTGTTTGTCACAGTAGGTCGCGTTTTTTGTCATGCATGTACATCCATGACAAATTTATGATAGAATCAAGATAGTCATACCTGTGCAGTCGTAGAAGTGTTCCATGACATTACCAAAATTATCATCACGGAAGTGTCCACTTCCATGACAATAAATCGCGCGTCACAGAAGTGCTTTCGTCAAGGGTGACCGACACGTGGCATCCATCGTAACGGAACGCCGTTAAGCTATCGGGTCGGGTTTTGGATCCGATAACCCGTTAACAGCCCCGACCAATGGGGATTTTCCGCGTGTAAAATCATCATTGGCTGGAGGAAACACGTGTTGGCTCATCGTTGGGACAGATGTCATCCACTCATTGGACAGAAGGCGCCTATGATACGTCGACACGTGGCACGGCCCAACAGAGGCCCATTCCTGTGAAAAGGCCGGGCCGTTTGACTTGGTCAAAAGGTGGCGGGCCGGCCCATGGAAAGCCTGTTAACGGCCTATTCGCATATAGCCCATTTACAGCCCGCTAACCCAAGGCCCGTTACGCCCTATCCGAATTAGGCCCAGTAGCATCATCTGGGCCATCCAATATGATTCCAGCCCGTTTTCACTTCTGGCCCATGTATGGCCCATGACGTCTTTCGGCCCATATGAGGCCCTATGTAACTCTTGGCCTATTAACGGCCCGTGGTGAAACTGGCCCGTAATGAACAGTGTATCACTTTACACCCATTAACGGCCCGTGGTGAAACTGTCCCGTAATGAACAGTGTATCACTTTATACCCATTAACGGCCCGTTATTCCGTTGGGCCGTTTCCAGCCCATGTTATCTTTCGGCCTTCTCAGAGCCCATTTATTCTTGGGCTCATTTCCAGCATTCGTTTACTTACGGCCCGTTACTGTAATTTTCTGCTTGTGGGACAAATTCAGCCCGTGGTTACAGTCGGCCCGTTTGTGGTCCGTTAATACGTTGGGCCGTTTTCATAGCGTCATCAAATACGGCCTATTAATGATGGCCCGTTATGGTCGGCCCATGAACGGACGATTCCAACTCTAGCCTGTTTACGGCCATAATGCGGTCTGTTTGGCCCATGTTTGGCCAATCGATCATACGGCTCGTATAAGGCCCATTGATGATGCGGCCCGCAGAAGGCCCATTGTTTCTACGGCCCGTAGAAGGCCCATTGTTTCTACGGCCCGTAGAAGGCCCACTATTTCTACGGCCAGTAGGAGGCCCAGTGTCACTATAGTAAATATTAGCCCATGGTTATTGTGGCCTAGTTTAAAAAAATAGGTTATTGCAGCCACTAGCTAACCGCGGAAAAAGAACTGCAATGACTACAAGTAAACAAATAAACAAGACAACAAGGAAATAAATAAGCAAGCAACTAACGCTAGGCTATCACGGCTATTACACATATTACATCCACTGGGCATCAAAGTTCAGTGCAAATATAGGGAACAAAGCAGCATATCATATACACTGGTTGTCAAAGTTGGCGACCAGCGCAAAAATAAATGCCGCAGCAAAACAAATCCAGAACTGAAACCACTTCAGAAGATCTCAAGAAACAATATCCTGGGTACCCATAATGCGGGCAAGATGCGTAGCAAGCTTATTAACTTTCTCTTGTTTGGTGCTTAAATCCTCCAGCGCTTGCCGTTGCACCAGAAAATATGCATCTGAATTCTGCAGGGACTTCCTCAGCCCTTCAGCTTCCTGTCGCAGCACATCTGATCGATGTCTTTCAACTTGAAGTTGAGATTCAAGAAGACAAACTGATTCAGGAAGCGAGTTCGAAGAGCTTGTGCTAGCAGTAGTGGCCAGTAACTCGAACACTACATCAAGACAGGACTTTTGGGTTCCCTCACTGTCGTCAAGATAGTTTTTATCAGCTTTCTTGGAGACCAACAGGGATGTCTCACTATCTTGAACCTTATCTGCATTACTTCCTTTACCATTGGATAACGCGGTACTGTTCTCCAATATTTTGTCCGCATTCTAAAAGAGAAACAAGCAGACACATCACATGTTTACCATGTTGTATATGAAACTCATTTTGGTAAATGAGTTCAGTAGTAAAGTGGACAACATAACAGCATGAAACAAACATATATCTATGTACCATGGTCACTTTATGGTCTATATCATTCTAGTTTTTGTTGCCAAATCAAGATAGAGACACAGTTCAAATAATATTTGTTCAAGACAAAGCAGAATAGACAGAATATAAGTGTGGGTAACTATAGAGCAATAACAACACTTGTAATGTGCATGACATGAGAACATAACTGTTTATTCAATTGAAACTGAAATCAACATAGAGCAGGTTACAACAGCAAACCAGTTAAAGAAACAGGTTTAAAAGATACCTGTTGCGCCATTGGAGTTTCAATTCCATCCTTCAAATTTGAAAATAGTTGGTATGAGTAAATACAGTAATGCAAGACCAAAGGAGTATGAACCATAGCTACAGAACCTGACCTGAGAACAAATCTTCTTCTCCTTTAGGCGTTGAGTTGGGATTCGGAGTGGTGGTCCTCGTGCTTTGGGCACTGCAGTTCCCTTACTAACTGCTCGTGTTTGGGTGCTCTGTGGTGGAGACGGTGCTGTGTCAACTGGAACTGGGTTACTATCTGCCGGGGTTGGGGTTAGAAGGGGTGTAGCTGGTTCTCTGTCCAACTGGGTAGGGGTACAATCGGCGAGAGTCTGGGTTATGTGTGGTGGATCTGGTCCTTGGGCAAGTACAACCGTGGTTCTATGTGCATCAACTGGTAGCACTATCTTTTCTGAAGACCGTGTTGTTACTCCCTTAGATACTGCCATCACGCTCTCCAATTCAAATGGCTGATAAACAAGAAAAGTAATTGAAAGTATAGACATTGTATGATAGACAGGTGCAATGGATAGTGGGGAATAAAAGAGGGCATGAAATAATTCATATTTATGTTGTCTAACCAAACAGGATAGCATGACACAATTTCACATATATGATGGCTAACTAAACAGGATAGCATGACACAATTTCACATTATGATGGCTAACTAAAAAAGATGGAAAGACATAGTTCAAAATATGAGACTATGTAAACAGGATGACATGACATAACTATATAATGTGTTTATTAAATAGGTTGGCATGCCATAATTCACATACATTCACGGATAGAATGCCATAATTCAAAATATGATGACTATAAACACTAAACAGGATGAGATGATATAACTATATGATGTCTTTATTAAATGGGTTTCCATGCCATAATTCAGATAGATGATGTGTATGTACTATGTAAACATGATGGCATGATATAATTGAAATATATGATTTATATAGTAAGCAAGTAAGCAGATGGCAATCCATATATGATGTAAAAACTAAGCAATGCAAGACAACATGCATGACATGGGTAATATAACCCTGCCAAGTTTGAGCATAGACCTCAGGGGGGAAATAGGACTGGTCATCAGTCTCTGAATACTCCTCTGAGGAGCTCTCTGTAACCAGCAAGATGTCTGCTTCAGCAGGTAGCATTGTCTGCTCTGAATACCTTGTTTTCACTCCAGATACTTCCATCACCGCTTCAAATGGCTGATGCACAGGAAGAGTAGTTGAATATACAAACGTTGTTGACAAATGGAACACGTAATACAAAAAAATGATAGCATGATATAATTCACATACATGATGATTGGCTAAACAGCATGGCATTGCATAATTCACATATATAATGCCTTTGCAACAAGATAGCATTGTATAATTCACATATATAATGTCTTGCAACAAGATGGCAATGCATAATTCACTTATATGGTAATTAGACACTGAACAGGTGGCATTCACACAAAGCATGTCTAAACTAATCAAATGACATAGCAATGCGAGACACCATACGCACGATATGAGCAACATAATCCTGCCAAGTTAGAGCATACACCTCGGGGGGGGGGGATAGGACTGGTCATCTGTCTCTGAATCCTCCTCTGAGGAGCTATCCGTAACCAGCGAGATATGCGCTTCGTCAGATAGCATAGTCTGCTCTGAAGACCTTGTTTTCACTCCAGAATTTGCCATCACCGTGTCAAATGGCTGATGCACACGAAGAGCAGTTGAATGTACTAACATTGTTGACAAATGTAATATGTAACAAAAAAGGATGGCCTGATATAATTTACATATAAGATGACTGGCTAAGCAGGATGGCATTGCAAAATTCACATATATGATGCCTGGCTAAACAAGATGGCGTTGCATAATTCACATAGACGATGAATAAACTAAACATATGGCATTCGCACAAAGGATGTCTAAACTAAGCAGATGACATATTTGATGTATAAAGTAAGCAATGCAAGACACCATATGCATGATATAACCAACATCAGCATGGCAAGTTAGAGCGAAGACCTCAGGGGGTAAATAGGAGTTGTCTTCTCCTTCTGAATCCCCCTCAGAACAGATATCTTCCTCTCGATTACAATCCGAAATGCGTGGAGGGGGCTGCCTTTGCGCCTACCATGGAGCAACGTCTGCATGAAATTTTATTGCCACGCAAGGCTCGTCTCTTTTGCTCTACATGTTCAGTTCCATTGTTTACAATAACTGTCATGCATAGGAATAAAACATAGTGAGATTATGTAAGGAGTGCATGCAGAAATCCAGAGTGATGGTAGCAACCTGTGGATAGACCCAAAACCAATAATAGGAGGCAGATAATGGCTTCAGTTAAAAAATACAGATAATGGCTTCTTTACTGTTTGTTTCCCACCCAACATGAAACTCATAGTAGACACCGGAGATTAACCAGATAGTAGATAGATACTATTGATAGCGACCCCGATATGTACCCCACAACCATTTAAAAACTCAAGTTTGACCATTAGTTTGGAGTTGACTTAGAGTCTAATCAGTGAACATGACGATAAAGTAGCATGTAATATTAAGCGATGCATAACGTAAGCAGACACGAAAGAGTGTGACCTCTCTTGCGGACCCGTGTAGTCCTCGAGGTCATCTGCTCGGTTGATGATGGTAATGCAGTTTTCATGGCTGCCAGCGGCGGGGAAGAAGATCTGAGGCGGCAAAAGATAGTCTGGAGGCCGGATCCCTGCTGTGCTGGACCCTTCTGTCGTTGGAGCAGCTGAGATGGGGTGGACGACGGCGCAGCAGGAGTGGGACAAACCACGCAAGGTTTTCTTTGACAACTATCTGTAAGAGAAGTAATTCTGTAAGGGCTCGTTTGAATTGGAGGATTCCAACAATGCAGGGATAGGAAATAGACAGGAATAGGATAGGAATGCACGTGCAAAACAGAGAATTTAAAAACACAGGATTTCTGCCAATCTGGGTGTTTGATTCACAACAATTGGAAGATCACAGGATGCAAAGAAGCATGGTGAGATTAAGTCAAACCACAAGAAAATGTACGGTTATAATGCTATTATGCTACTATATCTTAGTCTTGTGCTTCATGAATAGGAATTTGAAAAGGAGGACAAGTGAAAATTAAAATTGCTACATTTTTTCTTTCAAGGAGACACTAAAGGAACAAATCCGTGTGCTCAGTGGACAATATATATAACATGTAGAGTAAAAAAGAAATGCAACAAGTGTACAACCTCTTTGGTGAAGCCATGTCGATCTCAGCGTGATTGGGTTGGCCGGTGAGGATGCTCCGGCTGACTTTGCTGTCGGAGGAGGGGAAGAAGATCTTAGGCGTCTGGAGATGGAGCCCGAGGTACTGCTCCGCTGTGATGGAGGGTTTCGTCGTTGGAGCAGCTTCGGTGAGTTGTACGACGTCGAGGCTGAAGCAGGACAAGAGAGACAACGAACAACGTTAACCTGAGTGGAATTCTAATAGCATCTCCAATACATGACGTAAAATACATAACCACAAAGTGCTAGATGTAAAATACACCAGCCGCTCATCTCTGAACTTAACTGTCGAAACTGAACTTAACTGTCGAAACTGAACTTAACTGTCGAAACTGAACTTAACTGTCGAAACTAAATTTTGCTGTCGAAACTGAACGCACTAGCAAGGTGAGGCTACACGTCGGTCGACTGACTTTTTCATCTCTGGTCAGTCGATTTTGCAGCCGTTGGATACGAAATCAAGGGCCTGCGGTTCATCTTCAACCTCCACCCCCCTGAGCCGCCAGCCACCACCGGCCAAACAGCAGCCCCCCGCCGCCCGCGGCCGGTGGTGCGCCGCCCCGCCCGCCCCGAAAACACTCCCCACCGCCGGTC